>NC_133658.1:125218364-126418364 GCF_037893015.1 Macrotis lagotis
ATCTATCTAACTATATATTTGTCCATCTATCATATGCATATATTTAAATGTGTCATATGTCAAGAAATATATTTATATGTATGCATATGGATATGTGTGACCATAAATAAATAAATATGATATGATAAATTTAGGTAAGTCTCAAAAATAAGATACTAAAATCAAGTGAAACTAAGAAAGATGTTTTTACAGAAGGTAGGACTTTTGCTGTGATATGAAGGAAGCCAGGGCGGCTGGGAGACAGAATGGAGAAAGAAGAACATTTCAAACATAGCAGAAAACAGTGAAAATGCTGAGAATTGAGAGATGGAATGTCCTGTGGAAGGAATATCAAAAAGATCATTATGATTAGATCTCAGAAGTAGAGGAGAAGGTGAAAAAAACCTGAAAGGATCATGTTATGGAGATTTTTAAAAGGCCAGATTTTGTTTAATCCTGGCAGTAATAGGTCAATGGACCTATTGATGAGAGCCAGGGATAATGTGGTCAGACCTTCATGTCAGAAAAATAAATTTGACAGCTTATTAAAGGATGAATTGAAGTGAAGAGAGACTTGAGGCAAGGAAATGAATCTGAAGACTATTTCTTTCCAATCATGAAGGCACACAAAAGTGGATGGGAATATTAGAGGAGAGAAGGAAGTATAAAGGAGAAATGTTACCTGCCATGTGGAGAGGAAGGAAGGAGGATCTAGGGATGACCCATTCTAGGCTTATTAGCATATTTATGATGGGGAAGAGATAGCATGTCATGGAGTGATCAAAGAGTGGTGCCAATAGCTAAATACAAGTAGTTTTTAAAAAACTGCCATGTCAAAGAGGGATTAGACTTTTCTCCCAAATCCTAGGGATTAGAATTAAGAGAAATAGATGAAAGGTATAGGAAAATGGATTTAGGCTTTATGGAAAGTATTACTGCCTACTGACTAATCTTACCCAAATGTAGAATGGGTTCCTCAGGAGAGAGTCTTTTCTTTATCACTGGATTTCTTGGGGTAAATATTACTTGTAATGTACTTTGAATACAGCCTTCTTTTTTCAAAGTTGGATTAAATGGGTTGAGATCAATTTCAAATCCTCAGATTCTGAAATCCTATGGAATACTATCACTTTTGATTGTTTCAGAGGTAGTGAAGATAAGTTGGATATCAATAAATAGTTTTTCAGTGTCAGAAAAGGACACATTTACATAGAATTTTCTATTTGCACACTTATTCTTGTCATATCATTTCTTGATTGAGGCTTTAGAAAGATTACTCTTAACAATTTTTGTTAGAGCTTCCTAGATTGAAAATATAGCCATTGTGATCAAGCTGCTATGCATCCAATTAGATGCTTGGAGAAAAATTGTGTGGAGCCCTCATTCAATTCTGGGCAATTGAATATTTCTATAACTCCTACTGACAAACAAAAAATATGCTAAAATCAGAGAAACTCAAAAGAAGGTATCATATCCAGTTGAAAACTTCTTATTCACTATTTTGTTTCAGGATGAACAGTTTAAGTCATAAATCAAGCTTAAGGTATGCTATGATTACTCTTAGCCAAATGTAGTTTGTCAAAATCCATCTGGATTAAGTAGCGGAATGTAAACTCTTCAAGGGAAAGGACTTTAAGCTCTTTGAAGGTGGGGGGTTATCTTGTATTTTTGTCTTTATCTTTCTAATATTTAGTAAAATACCTTTCCCAGAAGTGACACTGAATGCTTGCTTATTGGACTGAAATAGGTGCCTCAACAGTTGTTCTTCAATAAGCAAGAGAAACTTGCATAAGAGCAAAACTGAGAAACTCTACTCAATTGGTTGAACAACCAGCACATTTTGAAAAGCATGTGACTTCCTAATATGGAAAGCATCAAATTTTCCAGGACCTTTATGAGAAAGTTTGAGCAGGCCAGAGATTATTTCAAAGTGAATTTGGTAGCTTCCCATTCTCTCTTTTGGACAGGATTTTGATGACAATTTGCTAGACAATTTTAGAGGCAAAGATGCTAATGAGACATGGCTACTGAATTCACAATTTCATACATATTATTTTCCAAATGTTTCTTAAAACAAAGAACTCTATTATCTTTTTCATTGATCTATGAGATTTATGTCATTTTGAGACCCATGTTTATAGGATGCTTTCTAGAATAAGTCTTAGAATGATAAATAAGTTACTGACAACCATTTAACATTCAAATTTCTACATTTCTAAATATAATCAGTCACTTACAAATTTAGGATAAAGGAACTTTATTATTTTGCATCAGAGGGTTCATTTTATAATTTTATAATTTTACAATTATAATAATATAATGTCATTATAGCATGGCATGGTATAGTGGAGTTAATTGTGGAGTTAAAGTAATTCCAACTCATGTATGTAATGCCCATGTGGTTCTCTCTAAGTCAGCTCTAAATCTTGGAATCCTTTTCTATTCATGATCATTGGAAATTTTATATTGCTTCCAAAATTCATATCACAGAATCACAGAATTTCATAATTCAAAGAGAATTTAAAAATGAAGAGTCTAAGTGAGAAGTGAAGAGATTCTTTCTTTAATATGTCTTACATATGATCACCCAGTTTTCATTTCAAAATCTTTGATGAGGGAATGACTCAATCTCTTGGAGACTGTCCATTTTGTCTATGGATTGCTCTATTAAGAAAAGTTTCTTTTCACCAAAAATACTTCTGCTTCTATTCATCTTTTCCTTGTTTTTAAACCTAGATTTGTCTTCTAGGTCTAAGCAGAAGTTTAATCTTTCTGGAGGAAGTGGAGCTCTGGTGAGTATATGATGATGATAATGATGATGATAAAGGATGGATAGAGCACTGACTCAAAATATTGTATGACCTGACCAAAGAGCAATAGGGCTAGGACATCCTTATTTCTGAATGTTATGTTTGTCTCTCTGGATACTGCCTAAGATTGTCATCCCTTTCTGGGCTATTACAACAAACTGCCAATTGAAATTGAACTCGCAGTCCAATAAAAGCCCTGGATCTTTTTCAGATTAAGTCCTTCTATACCTGACACTCCCATCCTGTACTTGTGAAGTTGATATTTTGAATTCAAACCTAAGGATCCTTATTAAATGTCTTTATTAGACTAGATTCACTTTTCTAGGCAATCATGATCTTTCTGAATCCCAACCGGTATTCAATATATTTGTTAATCTTCTCAGTTTAGTGCTATCAGCATATTTGAAAAGCATGCCATCTGTAGCTATTCACATGACATTGTGGGAAATGTAGATCAACATAGAGTTAATATTGATCCCTTTGGCACTCTACTGGAGACCAAGTTCCAAGTTCATATCTAACCATTAATAATATATTATCATTGTATAATAGAAAAAAAAGAATGTCAATACTATCTTAAAGTTTTTGACCTATAGTTAGATTTTTATAGAAAACTAGGCTATTTGGTACACCAAAAACTCTGCATCTACTATCTAGTAAAATGTATCTTCTCAGACCTTAAAATGGCAATAGAAAACTAATAAAGATTTGTCTGTCCTTGGAATGACTCTTATCCTTTCTTAGTATTGCTCCACACTATGAGATTTTTCCAAAGGTCCATTTTATAGGCTTATTCAGTTGGCATGCTTGAACTTTCGAACTTCATGAAGAAAGTAAAGGTGAATTTAGGCTACTCAGACTACTCGCCATGGTGGGGTGTGTGAGTTCTGTTGACTTGTGAAGAATTGTGGCAGTCCTGAAGGATGCTGAAATGTTACCATATTTCCCCATGTATAAGATGAACATTAATTTTGGGGCCTGAAATTTGAAAAAATGTATTACATAAAGTTATTGAATTCAAGTTTATTCATCATGAAATTCAAGGACCTCCTACTCATAGCTTTCAGGTATCTTTTGGGCAAGTCTGCTACATGAATGCATGCTTAGTCCTTTCCATTTCATGAACCTGAAGCACCAGTTGTGTCCTCCTTTGACATCATCAACTTCTTTTTCATCAGTAATTCTTCTGGTGTCCTGCTAAACCATCTTTGAGGACATAGGAATTCTAATGGCCCTTTACTCTTCAATCCATCTCTTTAATTCCTTCTCTAACTCAGGTCATTTATCTGACTTGCCTCTCATGACCTCCTTCTGTAAGGGTCTTTTCAGGAAAGTTTCTTCTTCCTCTAGCCAGTCTCAGATTGTTTTCTCAGTTGAAAGAGGATTAAACTGATGTTCAGCAACATGATTTCCATTCACTTTTGCAAATTGGATCTCTCTGAACCTGAATTCAGCACTGGACAAAATTCTTTTCCAAGCCATTTCTGACCATAACATAACAAAATGTAACCTAATATACCAGTAACATGCAAAAAAATGAGCACAAAGACAAGCATGAAAAAGCAGAAAATGCAAGTAAAAAAATTTATAACCACTGTATAAAACACTCCCAGTTTTTAGACTTCAAATTTTTTGGGAAAGGGTGCATCTTATAAATGGAGGAAATAGGAATTTTAACCTTTGTACAAGGGTAGATACGTTTTGTTTCTAACAGATTCTCTAATTTATGGAAAAGTCCTTTTTTCCTAATGATTAAGGCCTGCTCACATTATAAGCTGTCCTTCAACCCCCCCCCCCAAAGTATCTTGTTTTGAATGTCTCAAAGTTTATATTCACATTAAAAAAAATACAAGGTTGGAATTGCTTTCAATTTTATTTGATTTGCCCCTCCACTTTCATTTGGGAGCTGAGGGAATTTTAAATGCCTGGGGTAACTTATTGATTTTTTTCCTGATGCTGTGAAATTGACTAAGTTCATTCATAAGATGATTTTTATAAAAAAAAAAGGCTGAAGCTACAACTTCTAAATGCT
Organism: Macrotis lagotis; assembly: GCF_037893015.1. Classification (NCBI taxonomy): domain Eukaryota; kingdom Metazoa; phylum Chordata; class Mammalia; order Peramelemorphia; family Peramelidae; genus Macrotis; species Macrotis lagotis. The sequence goes on from NC_133658.1 coordinate 125,223,186, forward strand.
GCCTCAAGAAAACACTTTTCAAGATGAAATATTTGAAAATGCATGATATGAAAATGAGCTTTTAACAAAAATAAAATCACTGTTCTGAGTTTCTTTCTAATTAATAATTCTGTTCATAGATTAGAATCTTAGATATAGGCTACAATCCATATGTCTATAAAGCTAAAGCATAAAGCAGATGAAAGAAGGGAGTTCAATATATAAATAAATTTCCATTTGGACAACACACTGCCAATTATCGAACAAAACTTCACTTTATAATATAAACTCCATGTATTATACACATTACCATTTACCTCTCTATTGGTTTTTGTATTGGAAATTATTCATAACTAAAAAAAAGATTTCTTTAATATTTTGTGCAAGTATAATGGCCCATTTTGTCATGTCCCTCCTCAAGGCAGTGTTTACTAATTATGCAAAATTTCAACAGGTGAGATGACGAATGGTAGTCTTCAGCAGAGTCTAAGGAGACAAAGTCCAAGTTAGGAAAAGAACAAATTTAAATTAAAAAGCCATGATTACCAGAAGACCACTGAAATCCACGTGAGTAAGGAGAAAGTCACAAGAATCAATAGAGCAGGAATTTGATGGCAGGAAGTTTTTTATTGTTTTGAAACGTCAAAATTCAAGAATGCTATTGAGTGGATTGTTTAAGTCCCAGAAAGCTTAACTCTTTTTTAGATCAGTTGCTTTGGTTTCCTAACTTTACCTTTGTTAGTAATAAATCTATCCAATCTGCTCTTGAATCAGCTAACCACATTATGCCAAGTAATTATATGCCATCTTTTCCTACAGGACACCTTCCTGAATAACTTCCATGACTCTGAGGGACAAGTCTACTAAAGCTTCTACCAGTTTTGGAGTACATACATACATTGGATACTAGCACCAGGGTTTTCCCTTTAGATCTTTATCCCTATCAATCCACTAAGTGTGATAGGCATCCCTAACACATCTGTGAGTTGGAGATACCCTGAACAATGCATTCTTCTGAATAGTTATTACTAACGGTGATAGGCAAAGGTTTTCATAGTATTGCTCAGCATCTAGGAGATAGTGTTATGGCAAAAAATGATGGAACACAAAATGGACATGGGGGAAGGAAGATAATGGTAGTCAAAAGCCAGTGGTCAAACACTATTTTGTCCACTTTTGAGGAAGGTCTGTTAATGTGGAGAATATTGTATGATAACAAGACTTAAAATCTCTGTTTTTAATTGAATTTATTTGATTTTTTCAATTACATACAAAGGTAGTTTTTCAACTACCATTAATTCATCCATTTATAAATTTATGAGCTCCATATTTTTCTACCACTCTCTGTCCCTTGCCACTCCCTATGGTAGCAAACAGACTGCAAAACTTCTAACAGGAAAAGACTGCCTGAAAGTGAAATGAAAGTCAGTACCCTGCTTATATGCCATTTTTACATGTTGACCTGTGCTGCAAATCAACCAGAGTACTCTTCAGCTCTCCCAAGCAGTTATAGGTTATAGGTGACAATTTTTGATTTATGGGATAAGTTCAGAGAACAAATAATATAAGTAGAAAATAAAATTTGTATAGGAGATCATAACAATTAAGTTGTTGCAAAAATAAATCTAACAAAACTAAGATTAAAAGGGAAATAACTAGGGAGAAAACTCTGTAATTATTCACAATTCAAAAATAAATAAAATCTGATTCAAAAATATGAGGAAAATATACTTCACCATTAGATATATGATCTAAGGATATGAACAGGCAAGAAAAGACTATCACAGACTATCACAAGTCATGGAGGTGGAGGAGGTGGGGCAAATGCTCCAAATTGTAAATTAGTAAAAGCCAAGTTAAAGCAATTCTGAGATTATACCTTATACTCATATAGAACATATATATACACTCCTAGAGAGATAAAAATGGAAAATATTGAAGATTTGTCATCCTTTGGAAAAATATATACATAGATGAAAACTGTTAGTGAAATTATGGGTGGGAAGTGGATTTCCATTATGGAATTACAACAAAAGTTACTAAAGAGTGTATACTTTGATATGGTTATGCCACTACTAGGATTCTAACAAAAGGAGATCAAAAAAGAGGGAAAGACCCTTTATGTATAAAATATTCATATCAATTCTTTTTTTTTTGTGGTGGCAAAAAACTAGAAATCAGAGGATATCTAACAATGGAGTTACATGTTATTCTTGTTCAGACTTTTCAGTCCTATAAAGTTCTTTGGATCTTTCTTGGCAAAGATATTGGTGTGTTTTGTCATTTTTCTTCTCCACTCATTTTACATCTGAAGACACTAAGATAAACAGGGTTAAGTGATTTGTCCAATGTCACACAGCTAGTTATTTTCTTGGGTCAGATTTGAACTCAGGAAATTGTCTTTCTGACTTCAGACCCAGAATCCTGTCCATTGCACCACCAAACTTGTATAGGAGTCATATAAATTGTGGTATTTGTGTGTGATGGAGCCCTATCCAATATAATAAATGTCAAAAAAACATGGAAAGTATTCTATGAATTAATGTAGAGAAAAGTGAGCAGAATCAAAAGAACAGGTTTTTTTTTCCTATTACATCAATATGATTTGAAAACAAATACTTTCAGGGTATTTATAACAAGTGAACAAAGAAATTAGCAAAACTAGAACAATTTATAAGACAGTTAGGTGGTTCAAAAGTACTGAGTCTGCAATGAGGAAGATGCATCTTCAAATCTGCCCTTGGACACTTACTAGCTGTGTGACCCAAGGCAAGAAACATAACTCTCTTCCTCAGTTTCCTCACTTGTAAAATGAGGTGGAGAAGGAAATAACAAACCATTCTAGCATTTTTGCCAAGAAAATCCCAGATGGGGTTATGAAGAGTTAGACACAATTCAACAACAGCAAAGATTAAAGACATACACAGATACCTCCCCAAACACACACACACACACACACACACACACACACACACACACACACACACACACACACACACCCCAGAAGTGCCAAGTACTCACAGAAACATGGCATCTGTGTAGGAAACAGCTATCCTTCCCCATCTGAGAGTTTATTTTACAATTCTATTTTGGTGATTTGAAGAGAGTAAAGAATTGGGAGCAGGAAAGAAAAATTAAGGAAAAAAGAATAGGAACTTAAAATTTCACAAAGTGCACTAAAATCAAAGTATGCAAATGTGTAAGAAGGAAATGAGGGAAACAGGGATTTCATGACCTTATCTAAACAGTTAAAGAAATGAACACACATAAATTTATTAGTGCAAACAAATATGCACACACACTCAGAGATAGTTTGATATAGAAATTTATTAGAGAAATAAATGGGCACAGAGAAAGGGGGAAAGGGATATAAAAGGTTTATAAGAGAGAGGTAACAAGAAAAAAAACCTGCATATAGGGAGAATAAAAATAGAAAGTTTAAGAAAGAATTAGGAATCTGGACTTAGTGCAAACTTGTAATCAAACATGTTAATTGCTAACCCCTCTTGTCCTTATTTTTTAACTGCCATGGATTTCTGATTTGTTCTATATTTTATATGTTTGATTAGTCTTATTGCTAAAATTTTAATAAAAGTTGTTTTTAATGGAAGTGAGAAATTGAACTATCACTATTATCACTATGAGACTGTTGGGTTCTCCTCCACTCCCCCCCCAAAAAAATGGGACGGAGGAATGGGAACAGTCAGTTATAGACTACTATTGTTGATCAGATTCCTTTTGTGTTACTGCTGTCTCCTTTTGAGGAAACTGGGAGGAAAGGAACAAAAAGCATAAGAACATATGAGATGAAAAAAAATACAAATTTAACTATCATAGTAGTCATGATTGAGATTAACTCACGTAAAAAAGAGAATCATTAAAAAGTAAAATTTAATATTTTTATCTATAAAAAGTAAGTTTAAAGCACAAAGTTTCACAAAGAATTAAAAAAGAAGCTAGAGAAGAATTCATTGTTTTATAGGAATTTTAATCTTTAAAATAAGTTCTTAACAACCCTATCTCTACTGAAACAAGGCAATAATAAAAATGGAAATGATTGAAATTGATAAGCACAAAAACATTATTTAAAAGAATTTTTAAAATATATTTAAAAGTACTAAAAACTATGAAATGATAGCAATAAATTAATATATATGCAATAAATTATACCATCCAAGTTTCTTCAGGAAAAAAATGTCAAAAAATAAATGTTAGGGACCTCAATATGCCTTTTAAAATCTAAATAAGTCAATAAAATGACAAAAAAATAAAGTTTAGAAGAGTTAGTTATGATAGATCGTTAATAGAGTCAGAAAGAAGTATAGCATTTTTAATTTGTGCACATCACATTTTCAAAAACTGACTATAGAGAAAAGAAGAAAAACTCACACAGAAATGAAGAGAAAAAAATAAACATAACCTTAGTAAACATAATGAACTAAAATTTATATTCAAAAAGAACCTTTGAAAGAAAGAATTGAAACATAAATAGAAATTAATCTAATACAAGGAATAATCCTTAGAAACATTAGAAAAAACTATATAAGAAAATCATAACAATGAAACAATGTCCCAAAATTTTAGGATTTGTCTAAAGCAGTCATTAAGTTAAATTTTGATTTAAGACTTTTATACACAATATAAATGATTGGTGAATTAAGCACAAAACTAAAACAATAGAAAAATAAAATTTTAAATTGTAATTTTAAAATAATTAATTAGAAATTATGCAATGAAAAAGACTTAAATTGAAAGCATAAAATACCACATTGAATTAAAAATGAAATTAGGAAATAATTTTTAAAAAATAAATAGCAAGATAAGTATAAGAAGAATTTTTAAAAGAATGAAGATAAATTATTTGTAGCAAAAATTGGAAATAATTTATTTAAAATTTATGTTACCATCAGTGCAACAATCAGGGACAATTTGGGGCTATCTGCAATGGAGAATGGCATCTGTATCCAAAGAAAGAACTGTGGAGTTTGAACAAAGAACAAGGACTATTACCTTTAATTTAGAAATAAAAACTGATATCTTATTCTCTGATCTTGCTATCTCTTATGTTTTATGTTTCTTCCTTAAAGATATGATTTCTCTTTCATCACATTCAATTTGGATCAGTGTATACCATTGGAAACAATGTAAAGACTGACAAATTGCCTTCTGTGGGGGGTGGGGGGAGGGAAGTAAGTTTAGGGGAAAAATTGTAAAAGTCAGAATAAATAAAATCTTTAAATAAAAAAAATTATGTTAAAATTAAGGAAATACTCAGAAACAAGTTTGTCTAATCATTTTCCAAGGCTGGATGAAATGACTGAATAATTACAAAACTATAAAAAATACACAAATTAACAAAATAAGAATTAGAAAATTTAAATAATTCCATTTCAGGAAAAAGAAATTAAAAAACTTCTAAAAGTGAAAAAAATCAGAAACAGGTGGATTTACAAGTGAGTTCTCTCAAACATTCAAAGAATAATAATTGTAGTATAACAACACCACTTGTAAAAATAAGAAAATAAATTATTCCATCAAACTCTATAATGTAAATACTCTTTTGATACCTAAACTGAGGAGAGTCAAAGCAGAGAAAGAAAATTCTTGACTAATTTTTCTTATTAATATTAACATGACAAAATTAAGTAAAATATTATCAGAGTGACTGTATCATATCAAGAAGACTAAAGAGAATGACAGTGCTGAGTTTGTACCAAGAATACAATAGTGTCTCAATATAAGAAAAGTTATAAGCATCACAGACCATACCAATGCTATATGTTAATCCTAAGATATTATTAATAGATGCTAAAAGAAAAAGATTTTTTGCCAAATTCAACAATTCTTTCTGTTTAAAAATATTAAAATGAAAATGAATAAATGTTTATTTCTGTAATTTTGCATGTATAGTTATATAAAAACACATCTTATTGTATAAAGGAAAAAGGTTTCCATAGGATCTAAGGTAAAACATTAATAGTCGCAATTTTTAAACAATTCTAAAAATGATACCTATAGCAACAAAATTATGAAAAGAAATGGGGAAGATCATAAGCAAAGATGAAATAAAATTATCACTTCTTGCAAATGCTAAGATGTTCCAACTGGACAATATAAGAAAGTCAACTAAAAATAACTAAAGATAAGCAGAAAAATTATAAGATCTAAGAAAAATCCATAAAATTATCAGTATAGAGATAGAAATTTAGATTTACAAAAACTAAAGAATAGCAAAACATTTTAAATTTTACCTACCAAGTCATACACAGAAAAAACTCCAAAATTTTCTTTATGAAGATACTAAAAAATGTGAGGAATTTTAATTGTTCATGGTTAGGTCATACCAATATTATAAAAACAATACTATGTAATTTATTTGTTCAGTATCACATCAAGCAAAATGTCAAAGGATTTCATTAGGGAGGCAGAAAAGTGGGAAGGAAATCTTAAACTAAACAAAGCAGTAATGATGAGGACTGGCACTATTTTTAAATAGAAAAGTTAATTAGTGGAATGCATTAGATTCAAAACATACAGAATCAAAAGAAAAAAATATCATAATGTTTGATAAACCAAAGATACTATTAACTGGTGTAAGGATTCACAATTTCAGGGAAAAAAAATAATGGGAAAACAAGACAGCCTCTGATAGAAATTGGATTCAGACCAGCAAGTATCTCGTATATCAGGATCTCCAAATGGAAATATCTTAGAAATAAAAGGTTAGAAAGTAAAAGAACAAAGAAAGAGAATTATGATAAAGGATGAGTTCATAACCAAATAATCACTTTATAATCATATCACATTTATTCAAATAATTAATCAATATTTGTTCTACCATTGATTAATTCTGTATATAGGTCACTTAGCTAGAATGAGACCTATTCAAAAGAGATATACAAAAATGAGTGTGTGTGTGTATGTATACATATATATATGCATGTATAGTTATATATAACTATATATATGATTATAGCCTATGCTTAGTTTTTATAAGCAAAATTTGCTATCTTCCAGTCAATTTCTCTGAACACAAATATTACTAAACTATCATGTTTGGAAAAAACTCCTATAATTTGAATTTCAGAATTTCCTATTTGTATTTATCTAGTATCCACAAAGTAGGGCTTTAGCCACATTATAAACAAAATAAGAGTAAAACAGAAGAATAGAGTAGTTCATGGAGATGAGGTCATACAACTGGACATTTGGAGTTATAAGGAATGATGGGGCTCTGAATGTTTCTTTGATAAGAGTTTCAATTACTGAATTTTATTCAAGTAAATGTAGCCTTCAAAAATGTTTTTTATGAATGTTCTCATTTGTTTTATATACATATATATACATATTTTATATCATATGCTTTATATATATTTACATATTGTTATAAACACATATACACTGTGGTACAAAAAATACAATGTCTAAATGGCTTTTTCTCTCTTTCCAGAAATAATTTAGTAACCCATTATAGGTACTGCTGAATGACCATGAAGGTTGAAGATCCTGTTCTTCGTGGGCATCCTTTTCACAGTTCAAGCAGACAATTTGCAGGCCAGAAGTCAATCACTGACAAGTCAATTTTTCCACTGTTGTCAAATAAAATGGACCGTGTGTATTATGGAATACCTTATAGTCTAATGACATCAAATGGGCCAGATTGGAGACTGGTGAATCATCCTCAATCAATATATCTTCACTTGATAAAGTCCAAATTTGGGTTATTTCTCTGGAAAAGTAATTGTGATTAATCAGAAATAAGGAATGTATCTTCTGAAGAGCTTTTAGTGGTGTTTAATAAATCATAATGAAAAAGGTCAGACAAAAAAATTTGATCACAGATGGTTCTGGACAAATTTCTGAGAATATTCTAAGAGTATTTTAGGTTTTGATTCTTACACCTCCTAGATACTTTGCATACCGATTCTACCATTTAACTTACTTTCTAGTTGAAAATGACTAGGAACTACTAACCATGACAGTTCTGAGAAACATTTATATGAAGCAACTCTTGTTTTCTTAGAAAATTATTTTTTCAGCAATATAACCTTGAATTCATTCAGCACTTTCCACCCAAAGACCTCAGAATACTACTACATAACCAGGATCTAGTGATAAATGCCATAATCCTCATCCCTCAACCCCTTAACAATTGAGAATCAGAGCATCCAAGAGGTTAAGTGCTTTGCCTGGGCTCCTATAGCCCATTATCTGGGGCAGTATGAACATGGAGAGGGAGCTCTCCTGCCCTTCAGCAGTTGAGAGGCCAGAGAAAGTGAGGCAAGGAATCCCTAATAGCTGGATGGACACTCATTTAAACAAACGCTCCACTTCATAAACACTGCTGCAACTTTCAATATAAACACAGAAAGATGAACTGTGTTCATACCATCCCTCCAGCTGTTTTATGTTTGGAGGCTGTGCACCACAGCTGGGATGATGATCTCTGAATCATGGGAAGAAAGAAGACCGATTGAACCTAACTTAAACAGAGAAGAAGCTTAGACTAGTGAGAGAGGGCAGGTGGAAATCTTGATCTGTTTCTTCCTAGAGAGGAAAATTAAACATAAAGAGATGATTTTTTTTTGCCTTGGATGCAGGTTGGATGGAGGTCAATGAATCCCCTCAGCTATTACTTACTTTTTTATTAATATTTTATTTTTCCAAATATATATTATGAAAGTTTTTCAATATTCATCTATATGCATATGTATATTTTTAAGCTACAAAATTTCTTTCCACCCTCCCTTCCCACCCACCCCTTCTCAAAGGCAAACAGACAGGTTAATATTGAACATACACATTTGTGTTAAATATGTTTATAGATTAGTCAGTTTCAGTATGCTGAATTAGGATTAAGGGAAAGAAAGACATGAGATATTTTTTAAAAAGTGAATGTAGTGTTGATCAGATTCTGAAGGGGTTTTTTTTGTTTATTTTTTGTTTTCTTTTGTTTTCCTTGCTCTGGATGGGGATAGCATTGTCCATAGCCTCTCTAATAGGGTTGTCCTAGCTCTCTGAACTACTGAGAGGAGCTGCTTCCATCAAGATTGACCACCTCACATGGTTGCTAATGTGTACATTGTTCTCTTGGTTCTGCGCCCCTCGCCCAGTATCAGATCCTGTAATTCATTCCATGGTTCTCTAGAGTTTGACTTTTCATGGTTTCTTACAGAACAATAGTATTCCATAATATTCATACACTATAACTTTTTTAATCATTTCCCAATTGATTATTTTGACACTACAAAAAACTGCTATGAATATTTTGGAAGATATGGAATTTTCTCATTTTAAATAATTTCTTCTGGATATAGGCCTAGAATTGGAATTTCTATATCAAAGATTATGAACAGTTTTATTGCTCTTTGGGCACAGTTCCATATTGTTCTCCAAAATGGTTGATCAATTCACAACTCTACCAGCAATGCATTAATGTCCCAATCCTCCCACAACCTCTCCAAATTGATCATTTTCCCTTTTTGTCATCTTAAGCAATCTGATAGGTGTGAGGTAATATCTCAAAGTTGATTTAATTTGAATTTCTCTAATCAATAATGATTTGGAACATTTTTTCATGTGATTATATATAGCTTTAATTTCTTCATTTGAAAATTGTCTATTCATGCCCTTTGACCATTTATCAATTGGGGAATTACGTATAACTTTAAAATTTGGTACAGTTCTCTATATATTTTGGTACAGTATCTCTATATATTTTAGAAATGAGATCTTTATCTCATTATGGTTATGAAGATTGTTTCCCAACTTTCTACTTTCCTCCTAATTGTGGAAGCATTGATTTTATTAGTGCAAAAAGTTTTAATTTAATAAGATAAAAAATCATTTTGTAGTTTATAATATACTCTATTTCTTTTTTGGTCATAAATTTTTCCCCTTTCCTTAGATCTAATAGGTAGAGTATTTCTTGGTCTATTAATTTCTTTATGGTATCACCCTTTATGTCTAAATCTTGTATCCATTTTGACCTTATTTTAGTATAGTGTATGAGATGAGAATCTATGCCTAGTTTTGCCATACTATTTTTCCAGTTTTCCCAACATGTTTGTCAAATGGAGAATTCTTATCCCAGAAGATAATGTCTTTGGGTTTGTCAAAGTAGATTGCTGTATTGCTGTTTCTTTTGAACCTATCCTAATCCACTGATCCATTACTCTATTTTTTAACAACTACCAGGCAGTTTTGATGACTGCTGCTTTTTAGTATAGTTTTAGAACTAGTAAGGTTAAGTCAACTTCTTTTTATCACTTCCCTTTTGATGCACTAGATGAATTTTGTTACTATTTTTCCCTAGCTTAGTAAAATAATTATTTGGTAGTTGGATTGGTATGGAACTGAATAAGTAATTTAATTTGTGTAGAATGGTCATTTTTAATATTTTAACTCAACCTAACGATGAGCACTTGACAATTTTTCAGTTATTTAGACCTGTCGATTTGGGTGAGAAGTGCTTTATAATTTAGTTCAGTTTCTGGGTTTATCTTCTATCTCTTACTCTTGGAATTTGTTTACATATATATATATATATATGTATATATTAATATATATAAATGCTAATAATATATGGGGGTTTATTTTATATTCTGCTCCTTTGCTAAATTGAATTTGTTGTTTCAAGAAGATTTTTAGATGTTTTACCTCAGTTTCTCTAAGTCTATCATCATATCATCTACAAAGAGTGAAAGTTTTGCTTCTTCATTGCCAATTCTGATTCTTTCAATTATTTTGTCTTCTCTTATTGCCTGAACTACCATTTATAAAAGTTTATTGAATAGTAATGGTGATAATGGGCATCCTTGTTTCACTCCTGATCTTATTGGAAATTCTCCAAGTTTATCCCCATTACATATAATATTTGTTGATATTTTAGATAGATACTATTTGTTATTTTTAAGGAAAACTCCATTTATTCCTAAACTTCCTAGTGTTTTATAATAGGAATGGGTGTTGTATTTTATCAAAGGCTTTTTCAGCATCTATTGAGATAATCAGATGATTTTTGTTTGTTTTGCTATTGATATGTTCAATTATGTTGAATGTTCTAATATTTTCAGTTTGGGTCACTCTTAAGATAATTGCTATAAACATTTGAGAACATATAGATTACTTTCTGTTTTCCCTAATTATCTTTGGAAATAAGACTGTAGACTAGGTATCACTGGATCAAAGGGCATAGGTAATTTAATAACTCTTTGGGCATAATTACAGATTGCTCTCCAAAATGATTGGATCTGCTCACAATTTCATCAAAAATGAATTACTGTCTTAATTTTTCCACATTCCTCCCAACATTTGTCACTTTTCCATTCTATTATTTTTAACCAATCTAGTAGGTTTAAAATAATATCTCAGGGTTCTCTTAATTTGCATTTATCTAACCAATAATGATTTAAAGCATGTTTCATATGACTTTAAATTGTTTTGTTTTCTTCATTGGGTAACTGCCTGTTCATATTCTTTGACCATTTATCAATTGGGAAATTACTCATAATCTTTATCTAATAAAGTGTCTATAATATTTTCCAAATTTTCTGCTTTCCTTCTGATCTTTGTTTTATTTTTACAAAAAATGTTTTAATTTAATGTAATCAAAATTATCCATTTTATATTAACTTTGCTCTCTATCTCATCTCTATTCATAAATTATTCACCTATCCATAAGATTGATAAGTAATATGTTTCATGTCCTTCTAGTGTTCTTGTAAAATCTCTCTTTATATCCAGTTCATGTATTCATTTTGACCTTATCCTAGTGAATGGTCTAAGATATTGGTCTAGGTCAGAGCAAAGTTTTTGAAAATTATCTCAAAAAATCATTGAAGTTCCAATAAGACAATTTATATAGACAAATTATTAAGCCTTAAATTAATATACATGTTAGCTCTTGCAATTTAATTCTTTCTTAACTTTAAATTGTCTTTATAGTTCTTCTCTCTTATATGCTTAATGAGTTAACATCCAAATATTATATCTAGCTTGTCTTTGGTGTTAAATATATTTATTTTTCTTTTCATGTCTCTGGGTAATTATTGGTAGCATATAGAAAATGCAGATGACTTTGTGGATTTATCTTGTACCCTGATACTTTACTAAGCCATTTATTATTTCCATTAATTTTTTGGTTGACTGGCTTGGCCTTTCTAGGTTTACAATCATGTCATCCACAAATAAAGATATCTTAACTTCTTCATTGCCAAAGCTATTTCCTTTATTTTCTTTTTCATTTATTCTTATTGCTAAGGTGTACAAACCTATGTCAAATAGAGAGAATGTATGTAAGTATACAGATACATATATATTTGAATGTGTATATGATATGTATGTAATGTACTCATACTTTATTCATACAAATGTACATAAAAATATATATTTATTTAAATATATAAAACCTCTATATTCAATTTATATATATATATATATATATATATATATAGTATTTGTTTATCCTAGATCATTGTTGTTGCTATGTTCTCAGATTCAATTTTCTGTTCTTTTATTTGTTATTTTCATATCAATATTTATTGATGTTGTTGGTTTCTGATTGTTATCAGTTCTTTTTTCTTTCCTTAAATTAAGGTTCAATGCTACGTTTGCCTCATAAGGGTAGGTAGCAAATCTATTTCTATGTTTTAAAAAAAATCTAAAAAATAGAAATGTTATCTGAAGTTAAAAAGTTACAATACAGTTCATATCTGAATGCTTTTAGCCTTGTTGCTGTTAAGAGGTTACTGATTTCTCCTTTTGAAACTGACCTCATACTATTCTGTGTTCTGTTAGTCTTGAAATTTTGTTTTTTGTTTTCAAATTTAATAGCATACAAAAATGTATTGTAATCTCTAACAATATTATTTATTTCTTTCATACTTGTGTTTATTGCATTTTAATTTCTAGTAATTTAATTATTTTGTATTAGACTAGATTGTTAATTAATTTTTGAATATTTATTAAGAAACTCTTGAATTTATCATTTAATTTTATTAAAATACTAAATTTTATTTTTCTGTACTGAAGGTATTTTTCTCTTCCTGACTTTTCTGAATTTTAGATCATAAGGAAACTAGGCAGGATTTTACTCTTGACTTGAGGAGACTAGATTTCAAAGGATTCAGAGAAAGAATGGACTAAACTTCTATGGAAGATATCATGCAAGGACTGATGAACTCAGGAATGAAATTCTGAAGGCACAAAGTAAAATAATACTGCTAAGGGGGAAAAGAAATTTTCTAAAATATACCTTTAAATCCATATTAAATTGTATACTTAAGACTTGATAAGAGGATATGATTAAAAGCATGTATTGGAGGAAGACTATAAAAGCTTAATATAATTCTATATGAAAGTATCAAAAGAGATAAATGAATTAGCTGATCCTGAAAACTATATATTAAAAGGTCTCATTTTTAATATTATAAAATATAAAATAGGGGGTGGAGCCAAGGCATGAAGGCAGAATTTCCCCAGAACTACTTTCCCCCCCAAAACTCCAAAAGCCATCAAATTATGACATTAGCCAAAATTTAGAGGGGAAGAACTCACAGAAAAGACTGAGTGATACATTTTTCTACTCCAAGATAACTTAGAAGTTCCGCGGGAAAGGTGTGTTTCACCAGGACCAAGAATTAGAAAAAGCCCTGGTTGCAGCATAGTCCCAGAACAGCTTGAAGGGGCAGCAGAAGAATTCTGCTACACCAGAATGAGTGTGGAGTGAGGGAGCACTGGCCACAGAACCTGCAGCAAGTATCTGGAGAAAGTAGCCTATACCCCCAGAGCATAGCCCACAAATGGTAAAGAGGTCAAGGAAGACTGAAGAAATTTCTCTGCTGTCCCTTGGGGTAGGACTCTGCTATTTGCCCACACTCGGATCTGGATTGCAGTTTGGGCTTCCATACTAAAATATCCAAGCAGGATCTTCCTTACAGCTCCAGGGCAGAGGGAAGTGCAGTGGTCATCTACATATCAAAGTACAGGCAAGAGAGCATAAGACCTTGGAGGAATAAAGTTTCCAGTGGAGTGTCCCCCCCCAGCCAAAAAAACCCCCAAAGCCTTGGAAGTACTGTAAATTAGTCTTGGGCTGAGGAAATGAGTAACAGAAAAAAGAAGAATCTGACCATAGAGAATTACTTTAGTCCCATGGAAAATCAAAATACATACTCAGATGATGACAAAATGGAAGCTTCCATATCCCAAACCTCCAAGAGAAATAGAAAATGGACTCAGACTATACATGAGCTCAAAAAATAATTTGAAAAGCAATTAAGGGAGGTGGAGGAAAAATTGGGAGGAGAAATGAGCATGATGCAAAAACATCATGAAAACCAAATCAACACCTTGGTGAAGAAAATACAAAAAAAAAAATACTTAAGAAAATAATATGTTAAAAATCAGTTTAGGCCTAATGGGAATAAAAAGCAAAAAATAAGGCAAATGAGGAGAAGAATGCCTTAAAAAGCAGAATTGCCCAGCTAGAAAAGGAGTTAAAAAAGCTCTCTGAAGAAAATAACTCTGTCAAATGCAGAATGGAACTAAAGGAAGCTGATGACTTTGCAAGAAATCAGGAAGAAATAAAACTCTCCCCAAAAAAGCCAAAAATTAGAAGAAAATGTGAAATATCTCACTGGAAAAACAACCGACCTTGAAAATAGATCCAGAAGAAATAATTTAAAAATTATTGGGATATCTGAAAGCCAAGATAAAGAAAAGAGCCTAAGCTTCATTTTTTCAAGAAATAATACAGCAAAATGTCCCTGAGATCCTAGAAGTAGAGGGTAAAATAGAAATTGAGGGAATTCACCAGTCACCTCCTGAAAGAGATCCCAAAAGAAAATCTTCCAGGAATATTATAGCCAAATTCCAAAACTTGCAAGAAAACTCTAAAAGCTGCAAGAAACAAAAAAATTCAACTGCTGAGGCTCCATAGTCAGGATTACACAGCATCTGGCAGTATCTACATTAAGGGCTCATAGGGATTGGAATATGATTTTCCGGAAGGCAAAAGATCTTGGTTTACAACCGAGAATCAACTATCCAGAAAAACTGATCATCCTCTTTCAGGGAAAAAGATAAACTTTCAATGAAACAGGGGACTTTCAAACTTCCCTATTGAAACAACCAGAGCTGAATAGAATGGGTAGATGAGAAGGGCTAGCTATGATTAACTTAATGATACTGAACTGTTTATATTCCTGCATGGGAAGAAGATATTGATATGAACTTTCTCATTTATAAGTACTGCTAAAAGGAGCATATATAGACAGAACACAGGTTGTGTAAAAGATAGAGTCAATGGGTGATAAAGGAAAGTACTGAGAGGAAGGAAAAGGAGTTGAAGAAGAAGCTAAGAAATTTCATATGAATCAAGAAAAAGCTTTTTCCATGGAAAGGGGGAAGGCAAGGGGTAATAAGTGAGCCTTTATTCTCATCAGAAATGGCTCATAGAGGATAATATACACACTTAATAGGGTGAGGCAAGGGGGAGAATAGGTGATAGAAGAGAGGGAAGATTGAGGGAGAGGGTACTCAGATACAACACACTTTTGGACAGGGCCAGGATGAAAGGAGAGAGAAAATAGAATAAATGAGAGTGGGGTGGAATAGAGTGGAGGTACAGCTAGTAATAGAAACTGTGGGAAAAATATTGAAGCAACTTCTCTGGTGGACTTATGATAAAGAAAGCAACTCACCTCAGAGACAGAGCCATTGGAATCTGAACACAGACTGAAGTACATTTTTTTCTCTCTCACTATTCTTGAGGTTTCTCATCTTCTTGGGGGGGTATGTTTACTCTTATAACAAAATAATTTTAATAATAAATTAAAAAATAAACACAAATAACAAAACATTAAATGAAGAACTTATATAATCCAATCGCATTAATTGAAATTGACCTACTATAATGAAATTTATAGGACAAGAAGGCAAGAAATCTTTCTCAGATGAATTCATAAGAAAATTCTCTCAAACTTTTAAAGAACAGTTAATATGTTTTATGTATAAATTATTCTCTAAAATTGAAAAATATTACACATTCTTCTAAATAGGTTTCCAAGATAAATAGAACACTAATGCTCAAATTAGGTAAGGATTAGGGAAAGAATGATAATTATAGACCAATACTATTAATTTGTATTGATTAAATAAATGTTAATATTCTGAAAAATATTATGGTATTTTATATAAAAAACATTCACTATGATGAAGCTGTATTTATATCATTGATGTAAGAATAGTTCAATATGAGAAAAACTTTTATGATAAAAAGTATTCAAAACAAAAATTCAGTCTCATAATTATTTTAGCAATAAATAAAAAATTGATAGGGTACAACAGTATTCTAAAAAATAAAAACCTACAAAAATAAGTACACAGTAGAAGGATCTTTTCTGAACCTGATTTAAAATGTCTATCTAAAAAATGAAAAATTGCATTTTATCCAACTGGACATGTTAGCTTTCTCAATAAATACATGAGTAAAGCAAGGATGCCATCTTTAAGTACTATTATTTAATATAGTTTTAGAAGTATTATAATAGTTAATTACTATTCAGGCAAATTAGACAAATTGAGGCATAAACTGGTCAAAAAGAAAACAAAACTAGCCTATTTATTGATGCCAAAATTATTGAAGAAGAAAGCTTAGAGATAGAGAGGAGACATTAATTTAGGACAAAAACTTCAGTAGAGTTTTAGGCTAGAAAACAAATTATAAAATAACAAAAGTCATTTCTGTATAACAATAACAAAATCAAAATAAATTAGTCAACTAAAAACTATAATGCATGATAAATTTGAGAATCAATCTAACAAAATACAAATTTAATGTGCATTGAGATAATTATAAAACATTCATTAAAGAAAGAGTAACAACTAGAAAGCTATTCAATTTTTGCAGCTGTATACTTATAACATGATACAAATGAAAATATTAGAGATTTCAAAGAAATTTTGTATGAATAGAATTAATACAACTAGAATTAAAACAGAAATGTTGACAAGGAAATTTTTTTTGGTTTACAAAGACCTTATGTTTATTAGAATTGGGGTTTTTTTTGACAGTTTCTGTACATTATTCAGAAGTTCCCCAATTTATATGAAATTTATATGAAAACATATTTTTATAAAGAAATAAAAAACATTCAGTGACATACGATTACTTGTTATCAATTATGATTTTGTGTCACATTTTCTTATTTTACCCACTGGTCAGAAATATATTTTTGGATCGAAATATTAAGACAATAACCACAGCATAATAACAACCCTCAAATCTTTAGCAGTTAAAGTTCTGCTGGGCTTCAGTCTTTCCCTAAGCCAGATATGGTTTCACAAAACCACTAACAAAGTTGGGTGCCTGAAAATTCAAGGAAGCCACACAGTGCTGCCTTATCTACAGCTCTCCATCCAGTAAACATGGGCCTAATGTTCTCTATTCCCTCCTTCTCCTTCAGACACTGGAGCCAAGAAATGGGAGAGATGGAAACCAGGATTTTTTTGTTGTTGAGTAAAAAAGAAAATCAGAAAATTAGTTTGTTTTTTTTTCTGAAGATTTTGAATTATTGTGGGCTCTTTAGAATAGCACTCCAGTCTACACTGTCCTTTCTTGAAGGTGTTGACTGTTTTGTGTTAATAGGCAGGGAGAAAGGCTCCTAATTCAATCTATGTTGCTATCACTGAGCACAACTATTATAAACATGGAAATTAGTTCTGATGGGAGTGGCTATTAGAACAGGAAAGAGATAGGAGGGATGGGGGGAAATGGAGATTTAAAAACAAAAAAAAAACCCACTTAAAAATAAAAGCACTCAAAATCAGTGATCAGAACTGCTAGCTTAAATGACCATATCCAAGTTTAAACATTTTAAGGAAAATATTTTATAGGGGTGTGCTATCTAGACATTTAGATGATTATTAGAAATATATGACCAAAAGCCATTGTTTACCAACTAATACTCAATTAATATAAACAGTTACCAAAAGTAAGAGTAACAAGTATGCTGTACTTGTAACAAGTAACAAGCAGAGTAACAAGCATGCAAATGAATGTTCAAATTAACTACTAATAAGAGAAATGTACATCAAAACAGTACTGACATTTCATCTCACATCCAAGAAATTGGTAATTATTACAAAGCTTGGGAATGATCAGTATAGAAAGGTGTAGAAAGGCAGGCAGACATACACTATTGGTGTAGTTATGAATTAATTCAACTACAATGCAAAACAATTTGATTTGTGCAAAGAAAGCAACTAAAATTTTCATATCTTTTAATCCAGAGATTTCACTTTGAGGCATATTCCCCAAAAAGGTCAATGATAGAAGCTCTCAGATACCATTAAAAAAATTGTTATATAGGTCCTTTTACTGTAACAAAAGAATTCTAAACAGAGTAGATGACCATCAAATTGGGTATAGTTATAGAAATTTTAGTACATGAATGTGTTAGAAATGATGAATATGATTAATACAAAGAAACATAAAACAATGTGACATTTTGCAATATGAAGTCCATTTGAACCCAGAAAACAATATACACAATGATTACAATAAACGATGTAAATGCGTACAACAGCAACAAATTATAAGTAAACAGTTTTATCATAATGATCAAACAGCCCCAAAGAAAAGATATGAGAAGGCATCTCCCCAAATCTCTTTACAGAGGTAGATAAGTGTGGAATATTCCATAGAATATTAGATATAATTAATTTGATGGTTAGTTTTGTTTTTTAAAAAATCTCAATTATTTAAATGATGACTCTGGGAGGGGGAAAGAGAAGGGAAAAGTATAAATGATAAAATACAATAGTAAATTTATTTTAGAACTTAAAATAATTTAATTTTCATGTAATTGATTAGGCACTACAGGTGATAGTTGAAAGATTGCAGATAATTGATAAGGAGTCACAGCATAAGAGAAGAACAATGGCCTAAATTTCAAAAGAGGAAAGAGAATGAAGACTATAAAGTATAGGCCTATGCACTTGGTTCTGATTCCTTAATAAAAATCTAAAATGTATTATAAATGACATGTTTAGAGAAAATCTAGAAAAGGAAGCAATGATCACTAAGAACCAGCATGACGTTATCAAGAACAGGTCAGATGATATCACTATTATGATTAGAAAACAGTATAATTAAGTGAGTTCAGAACTATTAGACTACAAAAAAAAATATCATTTGTTCTTTGTTCTCAGAGAGGATCATGACACCAGGTAGATGATTCCATGACATACAAATGAATTTGATTTAAGTGAGGCAAGGCTGTGCAAAGTCACCAGTCTCACTTTCTCCTCCAGAGCCATCTTGGTCTAGTGACTAGATTTGGATCAGAATGACTAGAGATGGCTCAGGATGCGGTGGGAGAGCATGAACTTTTAAGCTAAGATCTTTAACAGGTTGACTGAGACAATGCCTATCAATGATTGAGACTAGGTAAGAAAAGAAGTGAGAAAAAGAATGGCCTCTTTTACCTAGCAAAATTAATAAATAAATAAATAAATATTTTTTTTAAAGAAAGATGTTTCAATATTAACCGGGTACCTGTCCTTCAGGAAAATACTTCCTGTTTTTGACTCTGAATAGTTCAACACTCTTATCAGTAACTTAGATAAAAGCAGAGATGATCTAAGGATCAAATTTATAAGTACATCAAACCTGGCAGGGATAGTTAATTCCATGACTTACTAAATCAAGACCCTGACATTTCTTAATAGATATGGATCAAATAATAATAGTACAAATATTTGTCCTTCATTCTCAAAGAAGACCATGACATCTGGGAGGTGATTGGATTTGACTGAGGGGATGCTGTACTAAAGTCACTAGTCTCGCTTTCTCCTCCAGAACCATCTGGGTCCAGTGGTTAGATAGGAATATCTGGATGACTGGAGATGGCTCTGAATGCAAAGCAACCAGAATTAAGTGACTTACTTGTTCAGGGTCACACAGTTAGTGTCAGTTGTCTGAGGCTAGATTCGAACTCCCATCCCTCTGACTCCAAGACCAGTGGATGCACAGTGCCAACTAACTGCCTTGACAAATAAGAGAAAACACAGAAAGGATGCTTGTTGGAATTTAAAAAGTAATGAATTTCACTAGGACAAGATAGAGGAGTTAGCACTTAATCAGACAGAGACTTGGGTATTTCAGTAGGTGATGAGCTCAACAGCATGAAGGAAGCCAAGAAAATATTAGACCTAATTAAGAGATAGTGAGGTTGAGGTGATAGTCCTGCTGGATGGTTAGATTACATCTGGAAGAGAGTGGTCGGCTCTGAGGCTTGACATTTGTGAGCTCAAGAGAATAAAGAAGGCAAAAATGACAATAAAGGGCTTTTAGTCTAAATATAAGAGAATCAGCTAAAATAACTGAGGATATTTAGCCTAGACAAGAAACGACTCGAAAGCACCATGATAACATGATTTAAAGAATTGTCTAAAGGAAAAGGATTTAAATTTATTTTGCTTGGTTAAAGAAAATAGAATAAGTAAAAATGGGTAGAAGTAGCAAAAAAGAAAATTAATTTCTAAATTAGAAATAATTTCTGTTCCAAGCACTTTCCCTTTGCAGGCAGGTAGGTAATACAATACATAAAATTCAGAAAGACCTGAGTTTTAATCCTCTCCCAGATGCTTATCATATGTATGATCTTGGTCAAATCACTTAATCTCTCTGGATCTCAGTTTTTTTTTTTTAAACGGAATAAAAGAAATAATAATAGAGTTAACCTCTCAGGGTTGTTGTGAAGATTAAATGATTTGATATTTGTAAAATTCTTAGCAGAGTGGCTAATATATATTAACTCCTTAATAATTCTTTGTTCCCTTCCTTGGTTTAAATCTGAGACTCTATGAACTGTATAACAGAACTATCCAAAGGTGGACTGATATGCCTTTAATAGTAGCATATTCCACCCCATGAGGTCTTCAAATGAAGGTTAGACAATGTGTCTGTATTTTGTAGAGAGGATTCTCTGTCATACTGGACTAAATGACATCTGAAACCCAGTGTTATTTTGTGATTCTTAGATTTAGTTGGTTAATTTTCTCTCTCTGTTCTTTATTGATGTAAATTTCCAGAGCTATGAATTTGTCTGTAAGTACTGTTTTTGCTGTGCTCCATAGATTTTGATATGTAGTATCTAATGTCATTATCTTTGATGTAACTTGTTCTTGTTTTTATTATTTCCTCTTTCACCTAGTCATTATTTAATAGGTCATTTTAACATTTCCATAAGCATCTACACCTTTTTATTCATTATGTCATTATTTATTACTAGTTTTATTGAATTATGGTCTATAAATATAGTGAATAGAGTCTCTTTTTCAATATTTACTCATGACTTCTTCATGGCCTAGCAGATGATTAATTTTTTTAATAAGTTCTGTGAACAATGGGGAGAAAAAGTATATTCTTTTCTTGTCAAACTGAGTTCTTTCTATACATCTATTAAGTCTAGTTTGTTTAAAATTCTGCTTAGTACTGACTTCTTCCTTATTTATTTTTTATTGGATTTATCATATATTGAAATTTTATTTTTAACATTTCCCATTATTTCTTAGAACTGAAAACTATTAATAAACATGCTGAAGGCTGCTTTGAATTTCTATTAATGAGAGAAATGCTAATTGAAGCAACTCAGAGGTTTCACTTCATGGCAAGAAAACTGGCAAAGATGAAAAAGAGCAAGTATGTCAGTATTGGAATGGCTTTTGAAAGTCAAGCATCCTAATATTCTGCCAATGGAAAAGTGGATCAATCAGACCATTATGCAATGTACTTTGGAATGAAGCTAAAAACATGATTAAATTATCCTTATATTTTGATTCAGAGATCAGACTACTAGGTATATATTCCCAAGAAGGTCATAGAAAGAAAATTTTCTTATACACCAAGATGCTTATAGCTGTACCTTTGTGTTTTGTTTGGTTTATGGTGATACTGAAAAAATAAGGAAGCAAAGTTAATGTTCAATGATTGTGAAGTTGCTAAATAAATTA
Source organism: Macrotis lagotis (assembly GCF_037893015.1). NCBI lineage: Eukaryota > Metazoa > Chordata > Mammalia > Peramelemorphia > Peramelidae > Macrotis > Macrotis lagotis. The sequence continues at coordinate 125,245,182 of NC_133658.1, forward strand.
TGGTATGGAATATAGTGGTATATTATAGCACCACAAGAAATAGTCATTTTGTATGAATGCAGATTAAAATAAGCAGAAGCAAGCAAACAATATTCAAGCACTTCAACAAAAAACAAAAATACAGTTTAATTTTAATGAGTAAGCTTAGTCCCTGAAAAAAAAAAGTTGAAAATATGCTTTTTTTCTCTCTTTGAAGAAGTACAGGTGTGAAATACTGCATATACTATTAAATGGGCTTGATATGTTGGTTAATCTTGCTAAACAGCTTTGTTTTTTCTTTTAAAATACACTTAGTAAAAGGAATGGTTTGGGGCAGCTAGGTGGTGTAGTGGATAAAGCACTGGCCCCGGAGTCAGGAGTACCTGGGTTCAAATCCAGTCTCAGACACTTAATAATTACCTAGTTGTGTGGCCTTGGGCAAGGCACTTAACCCCATTTGCCTTGCAAAAAAAAAAAAAAACTAAAAAAAAAAAAGGATTGGCTTGTGACCAGGAAAGTAAATAAGTAAATGGGGAGGAATGGATATGGAAATGAACGAAAATATATTAATAAAGTAAGATTTAAAAAACAAACCATCCTATTCATAATGTTTAATTTTGTAACACTATGAAGTAATTTTTATGAATTTCACTGCATAATTGTTGAGTAGATTTACTGAATATTGATAGGATATTTTTTTATAGAGCCTTTTAACATAAAGCTGACATTTATCCCTTTTAATACATTCTTATTTGATATCAACTTAGATATTATTAGGGACACTCTAGTTTAATTAATGATGAAGTAATAGAATAGTAAATTTTAATTTTTTCTATTTGAATTTATTGAGCTCATTCTGAATTAAAAATGTATTAGCTAAATAGTGTATTATTAGTTTTTATTTTTTAAACTTTTTGTAACATTTATGCATTGGGGAAATAATTTTGCTGATTTCAATTTATTTTATATATAGCTTCAGGCTCTGTATGACCTAGAAATATTGCCTTTATTTTTGCTATAGTCTGTATCAGATACCAGCTTTGTCAGTCTGGGAAAAACACTTAATCTCTACCTGCTTTATTTATCTCATCTGGAAAATGGAAGTTTCAATAATACCTACGTCCCAGGGTTATTTGAAAATCAAATGAGTTATTTGTGAATTCCTTTGCAAATCTGTAAACATTATATAAATGCTAACAGTTTTCCTTTTTAATCTAATTTAACATCAACACTCTAAACATGATAATTTTTCATTGAAAATGTATATGTTGAGGCGGCTAGTTGGCTTAGTGGATAAAGCACCGGCCTTGGACTCAGAAGTACCTGGGTTCAAATCTAGTCTCAGACACTTAATAATTGCCTAGCTGTGTGGCCTTGGGCAAGCCACTTAACCCCATTTGCCTTGCAAACCCCCCCCCCTGCAAAAAAGAAAATGTATATGTTCACTTAACCTGGATTTAAGACTGAGATTACCTTTTTTGCTTTGCCAATCCTCCACTTCTGTTTGCTCATTCCCCCTCTTACTTCAAATATGCTCTCTTGAAACTTTTTTAGCAATGTCTAACAACTGTTTTTTCTTTATTATTTTAAATATTTCTCTTTTGATTGGGAAAATTTGTTTATTGCATTGAAGTGTATATTTGGGTGAATATCCAAACTTTTGAAAGTTGTTTCATTTCTCAAATAGCTATCTGCCATATGACCTATGACCTATCTGCCATATGACCTATGGTTCTTAATTTAGTAAAGGTATTAAAAATTCGGCATCTTCCCTTATTCTCAAAAATTCCAATGTGGTACTAATTATTTTTCCTTTGGTAGGTGAATTTTTTTTCTTTTTCTCCTGAAAATTTTCCTTAATATTTTAATTTTGGAGTTTAAGCATGATAAATCAGATTTTTCACTGGGTGGAAATGTTCTGTAGGTTCTTTCTAGTTGTTTTTTAATCAAATCTGGGAACTTTAATAACATCTTGAAATGTGGTGATTACATTCTTTTGAGTTTTTTCCCTAAAATCTTTAGGATTTTTCAATTCTGAAATTGCTGTATTGCTAGGTACCTTCCATCAAGCAATTCTCTAAATTTTTCTATAGTTTGAATAATTCATTTATTTTTTAAAAATCTTGCCTAATCAGTTCCTTCAAATTGCATATTTTTTAGTTTGTCTTTATATGTTTTAAGTCTGTAAGGAGTGATACTTTAAGCCTATTAGGAGAACAAGGGGAAATCTGTGAGATCTTTGGAGAGGAAAAGAGTTTATGAAAAGAATAAGATTTAGAGAAATTATAAAATAAATAATTTTGACTACATTATATTAAAAAATTTTGCACAAATAAAACCAAGGCAAACAACCTTAGAAGAAATATAGAATACTGAGAAAAAATTTTTCTCAGCTAGTGTTTCTGATAAAGGACTCATTTCTAAAATATATATTGAACTGAGTCAAATGTATAAGAAAACAAGTTATTCCCCAATTGATTAGTGGTCAAATGATATGAACAAGCATTTTCAGATGAAGAAATTAAAATTATCTATAATCAAATAAAAAATGCTCCAAATCATTTTTGATTAGGGAAATGCAAATTAAACAACTCTGAGGTATTTCCTCACATCTATCAGATTAGCTAAAATGACAAAAAAAAAAAGGGAATGATCAGTGTTGGAGAAGATGTGGGAAAACTGGGACACTAATGCACTATTGGTGGAGTGGTGAATTGATACAATCATTCTGGAGAGCAATTTGAAACTGTAACCAAAGGAAAATAAAATTGGACATGCCCTTTGATCGAAGATCATTAAAATGGGTAAAAGACCCACAAGTACAAAAATTAAGTAACTCTTTTTTGTAGTGGCAAAGAATTGCAATTGAGGGCATGCCTATCAATTTGGGAATGGCTGGACAAGTTATAGTATCTGAATGTTATGGAGTACTAACTGTTGTTCTGTAAAATTTCATGAGTAACTGGATTTTAGAAAAGCCTGAAAATACTTGCACGAATTGATTCAGTAGAATCAGGAGAACATTGTACATCGTGAGATGATCAAAGATAACTGCAGCTCCTCATAGCAGGTGATTGACCAAAAATTATCCTTGAGAGATCTGTTATGGAAAATGTCATCCAAATTCAGAGGGAAAAAAACCTATGAATGCTGAATGCAGAACAAAGCATACCATGTCCACTTTTTAAAACTTCTTTTATATTTTGTTCTGTTTTCTTCTCATGTTTTTCCCCTTAGCTCTAATTCTTTCACAACATGTGAACAACAATTGTCTATGTACAACCTAAATCAAATTGTTCACTGTCATAGGGAGGGAGGATAAATGTTGAAACTATCTTTGCATGTAACTATAAAAACAAATAAAAGTAAAATTAATAAAAAATAAAAAATATTTCTTATTTGCTGTTTTTACATTTATTTCAAATTGACTTTTTCAACCTCTCTTATGCTACAGGTCATTTCCTAAACCATGCCCCCAGATTCCTATTCCTCTCCCTCCCAAACTGCCTTGGGTTTATCTTAGATCTCCTTTGCATATATTTTTAATTGTGCTTTGAGGCTTACAAAATGTCATACAAATATTATCTCATGTTATCTTCACAGCAATCCTATGAGTTCATTGTTATTATTTTTTAATTTCATAGATGAGGAAACTGAGGCAGAAAGAGAGTAAAGTGATTAACCCAGGGTTACATACTTAGTAAGGATCTGATTTCAGGTGTGAACTCAGGTCTTTCCTCCCTCTTAAAAATTATGTAAAACATACAATTAAATTTAAACTGTATTATTAACATTTCTCTATTTCTTTAGGTTCGGACAACCAATAATAAAAAAAACAAACAAATAGATAGAAAAATAAATGAATAAATAAATAAATAAATAAATGGATGGGTGGATAGATATAGAAAGATGATCAACAGATGGATAGATAGATGATAGATAGACAGATAGATAGATTGATAGATTGATAGATAAAATTCTTATTTGTAGAGTTTGCAAAATTTACTAGCTCTAAATGTTCACATCAGAAATAATTTAACATTCAGTTCTTGTGAGCCTGTTAAAGCTGACTGCGGCATATCTCTGATTATAGGACTTCTGGAGGCAGTAGTAGAAGAATCTCTGAGCCAAAGAACACAACAATTTAATCATTTATTTACATAATTCCAAATTGCTCTCCAAAATGGTTTATTGACTCATTTACACTAACAATGAATTAGCCCACAATCACTTCAATAACTGGCTACTTCTACCTTTTTTCTCCTTATCAGATTTATAGATTATTAGATGAAACCTCAAGTTAATTTTTACTTGCATTTTCTTGTTTTAGTGATTTATAGTATTTTTAAATAGTTGCTTATATTTTGTAATTCTTTTGAAAACTGTTCATTTCCTTTACCACATTATCTACTGGAGAATGACTCTTATTTTGAGAAATAGATAAAGGCAGTTAGACTTGGAGGTCAGAAAATATAAGTTCAAACCAGTTAATCTCTTAACCTTTGTTTGTCCTAAATTCCTCAAAAATAAAATCAGGATAACAATGACATACATCTTAGCATCATAAAAATCAAATGAAATAATATTTACACAATGCCAGCAAGTAGTAGGTGCTCTATAAATGTCTATTTACCTCCTCTTCTATACATAGATAAGTATTAGATATAATAGATAGATAGCATATATTGGTTAGAATATGAATTATGTGTACAAAGGTATATTTATGTTTAATATTTTTATATAATATATATGCATATAGAATGGTATATATTTATTTATATGCAATTAATAAAAAGTCAAAGAATATAAGGAGCAGGAGAAGTAGAAGAGTAACTATTTGGTGGGCATGGTTTCACACAAATTTATGCAAAGTTATTTGCATAGTGCTGTGGCATGCTGCATAGGTACCTTCATAGGCAATTGTCTGAACCATGAGTAGTCAGGATTTACTAGATGGAAATGTAGTAATTCCTTTAGATAATCCATCCATATGAAGTTAGTTCAGTTTGAAGGATTCAAATAATTTTCTGAATTTCTTCTTCACTTTTGCCATGTCTAGGCATGAGATCATCAGTGTTTTGTGTGATTTTGATTCTCATCATTTGTGTTTGGATTGAGCATTGATATTCTTCTCTCTTTTGCTGCTTCTCCTACTCTCAATTTGTGATCCCTCTTCATTATTGCTTTATACCTTATATATCTGTACATTTGTCCTCTTCCCCTTGGTCAACCTACAACCAACTACATGTTTCTTGAGGGGAAAGTCCTGTCTATATTTCATCATTGCTTCTGGGAACTGAGGTGGGAGAAGGAAAGGTCCTGAGTCCCTTTCCCTCTCCTTCAAGTTGGTGTTCTTCTTAATTAAATTATTTGTCAAATTATAATTGAGAAATTCAGGTCATGACCTGTCTAGAAGGCATAGGAAAATTGAAGTTGCTCTCAAATTGATCAAGTATTTTTCAGATTTCTAATGTGCCACAATTCATCTCTATTTGGATCATAGATTAAAATTTTAAAAAGATAAGTCATCTTGTCCTACCCCTTCATTTTATGGATGAGGAAACTGAGTCTCTGGGAAATTAAATGACTTGACAAAGGTCACACAAATACAATTATCCCTTCTACATCAAGAGATTTAAGGACACAATGCCCCTCCATCTGAAAAATCTGCATAAAAGTTTTAGCCCTCCCTTATAATAGAGAAGTCTGAATGGTAATGGTATTAAAAGATAAAATATGTTGATATTATACAGTGCTATAAATATATTTTATGCATCTCTGAGTTCCTAATTTTTTTCTAAGTCATCTGCTAGCTTTTGCAAATCATCTGTGGCTTCTGCAAAACTCCTTAACATTTCCTGCCAACCTATAACATATTGAAACCGTGATGGGAAAGCCATGATGTGGAAGGGATAACTGTAATAGATAGCAAAACCAGTATTTAAACCTATCTTGCCCCAGTCGGAGCTCAGCATCATTCAATGAAATGTATTGGAAACTAGCTCTAATTGAGGGAATTGGGAAGTTGAGACCTGGGCTGATATTTGTTTAAGAATTCAAATGGTGTGTTCTTTGTCAGTCACCAAGTCAGTGGAAGTAGTTGGGAGTATCTCTGTATACTAAACCATTCCTGTGGATGTGGAACTCCAGGGGAAAAGGTCACCAGGTCTTAATTATTCATATGTAAGTGTACGTGGAGAAATTAAAGAACATCCCTTCTTTCCACAAGCCATCTGAATTCAAAGTAGTCCTAGAGACTGTCATGATACTATCTTCATTGTAAATAGTCATAGAGAATAAGTTCTACTTAACAGAATTCTAGTTAACTTGAATAAACTTGAATAAAAAATGGTGACCATGAAGGGGGAAAGGAGATGAGGATATGTCACAAAAAGACAAGACATAGCTTTGGGGAGGTTTGTAATGGAGTAGAGGAAAATTATTATTTTTTGAACCTCAACCTCAGTTCCCAAAAATATCAGCACAATCAACCAACTCATGATTATATTAAGCTGTTGATATTACCACTAGATTTCCTAGTTACCTTCTTTTCTCTACTCATAACTTATCATGGTTTCAAGGCTTAAGTCAATTGGGCCTAGGGCCATGTAAAACAATTCAATGAAAGCATTTAATGAGAATTTGATCTTGAGAATTATAACTGGAGTCATTTCCAAAATAAAATAAATCTGAACTGATGTCATAGGTCCGGTGTTATAAAGACTACCCATTGATTTTGATAGAGCAAAGACAATGATCTGGAAAAAGAACAAAATAGTTTAAGAGAATGAGATGTCTGTGAATTTGCCATTCAATTCAATAGTTAGATCAGTGGAAAAAGTGCCACAGTTGTGAAGCTCAATTGAGAGAACAAAGCTAAAGAGTGAATAATAATATAGTTAATCTTATATAGCAGCTTACTCTAGGCCACGTGATGTCCTAAGGGCTTTATAGTTTTTATCTCATTTTATCCTCATGGTAACTCTGTAGAGTAGATGCTATTATTTGCTATTATTTCCTTGTCACAGTTGAGGAAACTGAGGCAAATATGTTTAAATGACTTGCCTAGGGTCACACAGTGTCCTACCTACTTGCTCACAGTACTAGCTGCTCTGTCAACTTTTAAGTACTGTATAACATTATAATTATTGCAATTGTTATTGTTTATTAAGTACATTTAATATGACTTTATTCAAAAACCTGGTCTTAATTAGTCATAAATAATTGTGCATAGAGACATTGAAAAAGGATATCTCTTCTTTGTATAAAATATCTGAACCCAAAGCACTCCCAAAGATAGCCATGATACTATCTTGACGGTAAACAGTTTTAGAGAGTAAGTTCTACTTAAAAACAACTCATGGAAGTACAGAAGGATACCCAAATATATGATACCTTTGTTATATTTCAATGACTTTCTCATCATTTAATGACAAGAGAGTAAAGAACAGGGAGATTAATAGATTAATGTGGGGAAGAAGAACACTAATATCCAATCAGCATATAAGCTGAAATATGTTTAGCCAGAGGTAACTGAACCTAGAGAATTTATGGTCTTCCTTCAGTTCCCAAGGTTGGCATTTCTTTCTGATGTTTCATGACTCTCTCTTCATTGTCTTTCGAACAATTAAATACTGTAATTCCATGTTTGTTAATGTTTGAGATCCTGAGTTTTGCTCATAAAAGCTTCATCTAGAATCATTCAAAATTAGTATGTAGCAAACTTATTTTTTTAAAGCAAGAACTTAATACATCTACAAAGAGATAAAATGTTCTGCAATTGGTCACAAGTGATCTTTCAATTTTAATGCTGTAGAATATTTACTTTGGACATGTTTACACTGGCCTGATATGCTGTGAGATTTATGAAACTTGAGCAAGACTGCTTTAACATCTACTGAAGATTTGTGGTCTTGCAGCATATCCGCTATTAAAACAATCCTGCATACTTCATGGTGCAACCCAAGTATCATGCTTTGGAAATTTTAGTATAAGCTCACCCTTGGGTCATGAGGTCAGTCTCACCCTGGCTCACTTCAATAAGATTGGGATATTATCCATAGTCATTTTTCCATATAATGATATCATAAGGACAAAACAGATAAAACAAAAATAAATTGGCTGAAAAGTGAAAACTTCAATTAACCAAGTTATTTGATACAATATAAGCAAAAATTGTAGTTATTTATAGACTTAAATTTGGTTTATTAAATAAATGCATATATTTTGTATATATGTGTATGTATGTACAAATATATGCATATGTATTTCAAATTTATAGATATAGCTATTCACAAAGTAATGTGTTTTTAGATACATTTTTAACTTTCCACTCCCTAAAAATTTTTCTAAATATTTCAGTCCATTTTTATCTTAATAAATTCACTATTTGGGGATTCATGAAAAGACTAACTATAATTGTTTACTCCTTGAAAGCAAAGACCTTATCTTTTAATTATTATGTATACCTTCCCAAAGATCTGGGTCAAATAGCTTTTCAAATTTAACAAATGTCTGCTAAACAAAAATATTTTAAAAATAGTATCATGGCATCTCATTCTAACTGCCACTTTAGTAAATACTTTCATAAAAGTCATTCATTCCTACTTATTGCCATAGGTCACTAAGTTCTCTGAGCACATTTACTATGTATGAATCATATTTTAAATGTAAAAAGTGGATTCTAAAGTAACTTTCCCTATAATATCTTGTTTTCATTCCTGTTCATCTAAACTTCTGGAAAAAGTTTTAAGTTAAATATTTCCATGCCTCATCTCATGCCAAAAGGGCTTGTTTTTGTGGGGATTTTTTTGCCTCTCATAACACCTAAAAAATATAACTTGATTTAGGTCTTCTTGACTCCCATCCCAGACTTCTGGACTCCAGGTCCAGATCCACCGCATCATCTAGTTTGCACCCCCTACAACACAATTTAGAACACTGATATTTAAATTTCTCCAGATTTCAGTAAAAATACAACTGTTTTGCTTTCCTATGTGAATAGTTTCAGAAAACCTACTCCCTCTGGGGAAACTGATTATTTATTAAATAAAGATATATTGAATAACTAATGTATGTCATATGCCATGCTAGATGACATTGAGGGAGATTGAAATAAAATAATATGAGGACCCCTACCCCCAAGAAGCTAGTGAAAAAGCACAGGAAATGTAACCAAAGGAAAAATAATTATTTACCCTGAAGCACTCAACATAGAATTCCCTTGTGTATCCAAATTTATGTTTCCCCTTACCAATAACCCTAAAATTCTCAAATGAGATATTCATAAAGTCCTTTGGTGCAGTTTGGCACAAAATAGATGCCTATTTCCTTTTTTCTCCCTTTAGAGCATTTATTATTTAGATACTGGGTATACCAACCAACAACAACAACAAAATAAATAAAATACTTCTCTTCAAGGAACTCACATTCTACTGGAGTAAGGAAATACATACACACACACACACACACACACACACACACATATATACATTTAGATATGTACCTATATATAGATATACATACACACACATACACACACACACACACACACACACACACACACACACACACACACACACACCGATATACAAAGTGGATTCAGGAAAAAGAGAACATGTAAGTTTTATTCAATAGTTTGTATCTGAGCTGAGCCTTGAAGGAAACTGGGGAACCCAAGAAATAGAGTGTTATTTCCAGAGTGAGAACCATTGAATGGTGTGTAATGTAATTCTAAGTTCAAGAAAGAGCTAACAAGGTCGATTTGTTTGGAGTACAGAGACCATGAAAGGGACTAATATGAAATAAGTCTGATAAAGCAAATTTAAAATAACAGACAGATACATTTATTTGTTATCCTAAAATTCATAGGGAGACCTTGAATATCTTTCTCAGGGAAGAGACTTGATCAGAACTTTGTTGAAAATATTTTGAGAGACTTCATTCATAAATGCAGATGGAACACATACTTCATATCCATCCATATCTAGATCTTGTATTTTTCCTTATCTCTAAATGTCTTATGAGATAATAATTATAGTGATAAAAATAATAATTAACAAATATAGCACTTTAAGGTACACAAAGTACTTTAAAAATACCTCATTTTATCTTCACAACATCCCTTAAGTGGTAGTATCACCCAATTTTTTACAGAGAGAAAAAAACTGAGGTAGACTAATAATAATGATTTGTCTAAGGTCTAACTAGAAAGACTTGAACTAGGTTGTTCTTGACATAGAGTTCAGCACTCTATCAAATATGACACTACCTATTTCTAACTGTACATCGATATATCTCTATTTGTACATGGAAGACAATGATACTTATACCCTAAAAAGTTCTTATCCAATTTCCCAAATTATATATATAGAGAGAGATATATAGATATAGATATAGATATAGATATATATATGTATGTATATGAAATGTTTTCTATTGATGAAGACTTTGGGATTTAAATTTTTAAAAGTTATTCAGAATAGCTCTACATAGTCTAGAAATGTTTAAACAGGAAACTTCTTAGTTTTAGTAATAATATTGGGAATACCTTTAGGCTACTTTTCTTTAACAAAGGCAGTTCTTAATGTCCATTACCTAAACCACCAATCAGTCTCTGGATGACAATGATAAAATGTAGCACATTGGCATGAATTTATAGAAAGTTTGGAAGAAACAAAAAAGAAATATTCCTGATTGGGAGAAAAAAAAACAGGCTGTAAAAACAGTAGGAAAATCATATCCTTGAATGTCTTCACTATTGGGGTAATCAATAGATCTTTGCATGTCCAAGAGAAATCAAATATCGTATATTTAAAAACAGTTGCTAAATTAAGACATGAGACCAGGAAAGTCCATGGGGAGTAATAAATGAATGTATAGAGGATCCAACTATATGGTGAGAAGAACTGGTTCAATCTTGGCAATTGAAGTTTCTCTTCTATTCCAAACAACGTTTTTATTTTGGCATTTGGATGTTATTACTCATTTGTTTGTTATTATGATGGAAAGAAAGAGTTAATATCATAGAACTCTGAAAATTAAAAAATGAACCACATTAATGGATACTGCACCTTGCATATTTCATTATTTAAAATTTCCAAGGGTTGAATAGCTTCTGAAGATATTAGAAGATTGGCTTATAAATAGGAAGTAGCTGAATTTGCAATTCATTGGTTTTCTGAAAAACAGGAATCACTACAGGGTTATTTTTATAGCAGAAATGTTAATTGAAACATTCACTAAATAACAGAAAAAGCAAGTCTATAAATAAAAATGCTAGTAAATGATGATGACTATTTTTGGAGTACTGGAGCATTTAGTTTTTGTCTTTATCCCATAAGAAAAAAATTAGGCGAAATCTTTACTTGGTATAGACTTCATTTGCATAAGAGAATGTACTTGTATTTTCTCCTATTAGTTATTAGTCAATGGCATCACTGACTTGGTCCAGCAGTGATCCCCAACATGACCACCATTTTGTATGTGGCCCCAATCAAGAAGGAGCCTGTATTCTACATACAGCTGCTTTTATCAGCTATAAAGGATAATTTTGCTGTATTAAGTCCATAAATTTGATAGAACCAGCAAGGTTTCTACAGCATAATAGCTTAATTTTTCATTCTAATAATAACTGGCTGCCAGTGAAAATGAATAGGAACAAAAACAAACATTTCTGTTCAATGACATGATCCATGACAGATGTACAGCTTAGGAGGCCCTTGGGCAGGGGAGTCTAAGCTTCCCCTCCCTTTCACCCAATGGCAGTAAAAGCATTAATACCAGGAAAAGAGTCTGAACTGTAAAGGAACTCATAGGAAAATGACCCAGCTATCCCATACTTAAATCCACAATTGGCTCTATGCCTGATTTAAGACTATAGTTTGCTTTCAGGATTTTCCAAAGTGCTCACAGACTGTGTATATAGGAAGGAGCCCCCTCACATATGGGTTGCAAAGGAGGAAGTTGTTTCTCAATTGCAATCTTTTTTTTGGCTTTGAACTTTTCCAGGAAATGTCTAATATGTATATTTTAAAAACCAAAGCTTTGAATATAAAGCAAGTCCCTTCATTGTGTGCTTGTTTGTATTGATTCTTTGTTAAACCACAATTTTAAAATGACCCCTTTAAAACATCAGGTTGAATCTTGATAAATTTTAATGAAAATAAGGTCATTCCTGTTAGTGCCAACAAGTTACTCAGACTTTATGCAGGTATTGATTTATCTACTCAATAAAAAGAATATCTTACTATATCAGCAACATTGTGGTTTTTTCCTGTATTTGGAATGGTTCTCACTCTCTGAAAGAAACCTTAGCAAATTAAATAGCAAAATTACTATTTAGGGAGTGCTATAGAAATGGATCCTCTCCCATAAATCAACATTTTCCACCTTTTTTATCCCTCTTAAACAGACTTCTTTTGTTTACATGCTTAGCATTTTCATCCAAGGAGCTCCAGATACATTAAATGCTCTCCTCTTTCATTAGGTCCAGTCCAAAAGATGGGACTTCAGGATAAATTCTCACTTTCACTAAATGTTCACTTCAATTCTGATGATTTCATACAATAGACAGTCCATAATTTTCTGTTGATGCTGAATACCTCATTCATTATATTTTTCACCTTTTCTTCAACCATCTGTCCAGATAAATGTGGAGACCATTCCATCCCTGATTAAGAGGGAATAGAAGATTCTGAGGTTTCTTCCATTTCACAATTTCCATGATTCTATAAATATATCAGGGGACCTTGCAGTACTTTCCCACCATCTTCAGTTTCCAGTGACATTGCAGTGAGGAAGCCATACACATGTAATTTGGAAGGCACCCTCCTGTCTTTTAGGTAGCATTTTTTTGAAGTTATAAATCCTCTTTCTCTCTTTTGTTTGAACAACCCTAATATCAATGATCTCTCTCATCAGGTACCTGAGCACCCCATCTCTAAGGAGATCCATATAGGATCATGCTGAATCAGTATTTTTTTGGAATATACATTCTAGGATCCAACTTACAATCAAAGGATTATCTATGGGATTGGATAGTGTCTGCTTATTTCTTCTATGAACATGGACTGATATGTTCTTATCTGCTTTTCCAGTTTAAAAAGTTTGATTTTTCCTCTCAACCTACTAACCAAACAAATTTAATGTTTAGACTATAGAAAAGATGAAAATCAAACAATATTATAAAATTTACCCAGAGAATAAATGTTCCATGAGACCTATAGCAAATTATACTATAAAAATAAATTCTATATTCCTTCCTCACAGTGCCCAGAATATCTACATAAATTTATGATATTTGGAAGAAGGTTTCAGGAACCACAGGGATAACAATGGCTAATGGGAGATAACACACAATAATAATAATACAATAAACAAAGCTGAATTTAAAGTTTCCTTTTCTCTTTCTGAAAGAAATCCTATCTGGGCTATTCAAAATAAAATGCACATATACACAAAATTACAACAAGGGATGCAAGTTCTAATCTCAAGTTCTGTTGAGTCCCTTTCTGGACTCACTTATCCTTTCACCACGTGAAGGAGCAGGAGACAAAAGAGACAAGTTCTCCTTGTACACCAAGATCTCCATTTATTTACCAAAATACAAGTGCTTATATTACCCTCTCCGGTCCCTAGTCCACTCCCACTCCTGTGGTACTTTCCAATCAACCAGTAAATAATGCTCTAGTACTAGAGGACATCAGGTGATGAAAATTTACAGTACTCCCACACACAACAATCCCTAACAAAGTATATAATAATAAGCTTTGTTAAATGCAAAAAAATGATGTTAACATAATATCACAAAGCTGATTTACACTGATAAATCCCAGAAAATTCAGAGGAATTCTTAAGCCATAAAATCCCTCCTGACCATAAATCTTGCTGTGATTTTATGTTCTGTGCTTTTTGAAAAGCAGATCATTTAGTCTGCTTGGATGTATGGAAATACTATGGAAATTATTTGGATGGTATAGGTGCAATCCTTTCAATCTTTCTTTTTTATTTGTTTTCTTTTACAAGTAGCAAGTTGAATAGATAATTTATGAACAGAAACTGGAGATCATAAAGTGCTATTTCAGTGTTAGGTTAAAGTCAAGAAGTAGTGTATAGAACTATAGAAAGGGATAGAAACATCAATGGAAAGAAAAAGCCAAAGGATTAGTAAAATTACTTATAGAAATAATTAACTATAGTCTTTTGTAGTGAACTGATTGTTGGATTAGGTTGCCTGTCAGGGAGACATGGGCTCATCTGATAAAAACTTTTAAGAACATTTCCCAGATGGATGATTAAGGCACAAGAGTAAGTCTTTAGCTATATGCTGGGGAAAATATATAATATATACTGGATACCCTACTTGTTGCATGTCAGCTTCTAGGACCTGATGCTACTCCTTTCTCCATATATGTTATTTCTATCTGAAATGTTCTCAATCTGTTTTCCTATGTTCAGAAATTGGGTATGTCCTCTATGCTCAAATATGACTTCAAAACAGAACAAGAAAGACAGTAGAAAGCTACCCTCACTATATATGTTTATATAATCATTTGAGAACTAACCCTTTCATTATAACAAAGCAGCTGCACTTGCATATCTAGGCTTAAAGGGCTTCATTACCTTAAATCTTATCCTTAATTCAAATCAAATTTCAATTCCACATTGTAGTAAACTCCAGGTCTATATAAGTCATATTTCATTTAGATCTTCTGTAATCATATATCAAAAAAGCAAGAACAAACAATTCAGTAATCCCAAAACTCTGAATATTAGGAATTCTGATACATTTATAGATATGTTTTCATACATATATATATATATACATATGTATATATATGTGTGTATGTGTATGTAATGTATGTATATATATACATGTGTGTGTTTGTGTGTATGTGTATCCATCCAACTAACCAACCAACAAATTTATACATTTGTTCTGTGTTTCCTTAACTCAAAATTGACCAAAATATAGAGTTTTATTGCCTTATTCTTTGTTGTCAAATATTCCTCTCTTCTCTATAAAGCATTTTTAGGTCAATCTGTGATTTAATCTGTGTAATAAACTCCAAATGTGAAAACCCTGTCCACCTGTGTAGACTGACAGCTCAGCTGTAACCCTCTATTAGAGGTGTCCTGGGTCACACACCTTATGTGTCCAAGATGGAACTTGAACCTAGGACTTATTGACTTGAAAGGCAGTCACTATGTCATTCTTCTGCTACTCTCAAGTGTACTAACCATATTAACTCCATCTTTTATGACAAGATTGTTCAGTTCCTCACAGACATAATATTTCACATCAATTCTCTCTTAGCAGGATACTATATATAAAAAAAACAAACAAGGGACTGTTGACTTACACATAATTATGTGTCTGTCTATCATATAAATATATATTTATATATGTATACAATATGTGCATTATGCCTGTATAATGTGTATATTTGAACATATGGATATGTAGCCATATATGCATACATACAGATATAAGGATATGTATCCAACATTGAAACTCATATGTACATATAAATAATGCTCAAGATACATCCTAGATTTGTTTTTCCTTCTAATAAATTCCTAATAGAAAACTCATTTATTTCTGATTTAATCTATTACTCCATGGAAGACCAACTCTCACATTCTGATATCAAAATTTCTTCTTATTTGACAATAGCTGCTCCAGATGTCTATAAAACGGGGGAAAAGTCTCAAGGCAAATAAAATTTATCTAACACCATCTAGTGTCAAAGTGAATGATGCACAGTATTTGGGAAATGAAGAAGTTGGATCAGTTGATTCCTAAGGCCCATTTTTCCTTTCTACTCTTCTATCTTTTTTTATGGAGATTTCCTGACAACTGCTTTCAATTTCTGCTCCTTATTATCTGTATGATCTTGAACAAGTCACTTAACACTTAGGTCTCATTTTCTCTCATTTGCAAAATAAAGGGACTGAGTTCAATAACCTTAAGGTCTCTTCCAGCTCTAAATCTACAATTCTATAAATAGATTTTAACTTAATCTATTCAACTGTACTCATTTCCAGTTTAGTTTAATTAACATGTGTAATATTTCCCTCAGTAGACCTGATATAAGTAATGAGTTGGTGGGTTATTTTTTTTCTTAAGTCATAGTCAATCTAGGTTTCAGTTGATGTGATAATTAATATAAACTGATTTAGTCTCTTTTGAATGATTTAATCTTTTAAGTTCAAGACTGATAGAATGGAATTCCTCTTATGAATTATACTTAGCATTCAAACTCTGCTAATAAGTCATTTTTTTAATATACTATTTGACTACCTTTGGAAAATCCCAAATGATTTCAATCTAAGTGGCCATTATGGAAGTCAATAATTATGGTAGTATCTAAGAGCTAATTCTTTTGCAATATGATATGCAATGTGAAATAAATAAAGAAATATTTCTTCAAAGTCAGAGATTTTTGAGAGTGACAAGAAATTACAAGTGTTATTAATGAATAAGATATATTTTGAAATACGGCTGCCAGATTAGTCTGTGACTTCATAAAAAATAACTGAAACTGGTGATATTAAGCAATATCTTATAATAGATAATTAAATGATACTGTTAATAGTATTTAACAGCAAGTTTTTGCTTCAAATACAATCTCAGACATTTTAATGTCTGTAAATCTAAGCAAGTCTTTTAATTTTTCAATGCTGCAATTGCCTCATGTATAAAAATGAGAATAATAAGGACAGCTTCCTCCCAGGGTTGTTGTAAGGATAAAATGACATAATAAATATTATTTTCATAATAAATGAAAAGAATTTGGCAAATCTTAAAATACTGAATACTTAAAATAGAGATTATTGTTGGATTGATTATTATTGTTACTATTTTGTTATTATTATTATCACTATTATTTAGGGGTAATCCTGTGAGCACTAAGTAATTATTTCAAAAATAATTTATAATGATGATCAAGAAATGCATCTTTTCCATCAAAAGGGCCTAAATTTGTAAGTTCAGGGATGCCACATTTCATAAAAAGATCTTCAGTGACTAAAGGAAAAATATTTCAGATACCTCAGCTCTGGTGCATCTTGGAACAATAATGATGTCATTTCTTGGGAAAGAAAATGAGGCAAGGTTCCCATTCCTCTTTATAACATGCTTTCCCACCACTAGGGACAGCTCATTTTTTTGTTGTGTTTAGTTTTGTCTACTTTTCCTAAAAATTTAAAATAACTTTTTTGGGTGGCAATACATTGATGTAGTTATTTTATATTCAATATACACTAATACACCCAAGAGAAAGCATCTGAGTTCAAACCCAACCTCAGACACTTGTAACCTGTGCCCCAGGGCAGGTTATTTAATGTGCTTGTCCCTCAGCTTTCTCATGTAAAATGAGGATAATGTCACCTACCCCCTGGGTTATTGTGAGAACTAGATGAGATAATGTATGGAAAAACTTTTGTGAACCTTAGAGTTCTAAATAAATGCTATCATTATAATCAATTATTTATTCTCCAGACTCCAAAAATCTATGATTTCATTTATGTCACATGTGTTCCCTTCATTGATGCAGATCATAATTCATCTTTTTCTTTCCATCTTTCATGATTCTTGTACATACCTCATTTAAGCTGGCAATAAGTAGTCCAAGACTATCATGCTAAGAAGTCTTCTTCTGATTCTCTTGCATTGTGTGGCAATCTGACATATATTCATAGGTAGATAGAATGGACTAGTTATCACTTAGAGAGCACTTTAGGATTTGCAAAGTATTTTATGTATGTTAGCTCATTTTTATCCGCACAATAATCCAGTGAGGGAGGTGTCGTATTATCTTCATTTTTATAAATGAGGAAAATGAGTGACTGAGACATAGAGAAGTTGAATAACTTACCAAGGGTTGGCTAGTAAGTATCTGAGGCAGGAGATGAGCTCACGTCTATCTGACACCAAGTCACCCTTTACTACTGAGCCATCTATAGACAACTTTGTAAAATTTCTGTTTAGGGAAAATATTAAGTTCCAAGAAGATGTCAAATTTGATCTGGTAGAGGGTAGAAAGATTGTCCTTAACAGAGTTCCTTATTCCAATGAAATCACAGGTCCAGTCTTGCTCTCTCTCTCTCTCTCTCTCTCTCTCTCTCTCTCTCTCTCTCTCTCTCTCTCTCTCTCTCTCGTGTGTGTGTGTGTGTGTGTGTGTGTGTGTGTGTGTGTCTAACTCAGTAGTACCTCTCTGTTCCTATTATATTAGCCATCTGCTGGTTATGACTGGGCACTCTCAATGCTCAAGATAAGTGTTAGATAAATGCTTTGAACATCTATTAGTCTTTAGGAGTATAGTCACATAGGATCATTGATCTAAGGATTGAAACATTTTTAGCCTTCTAGCAAAATCCTTTTATTTTACATATGAGTAAATGGAAATCCAGGGAAGTTTAAGCTTTTTCTATTTTTTAAAATCTCATATGGATTTTATATAATCCCAGCCAGTAGTTGGAATGTAAATCAGGAAATAATTAGTATATATAGAAAGTCTATGGACCTGTGAGGGAAAAGGGAAATCCAAATAGAAAGTAGGTTACCATAGAAATAGGATCATAATAGACACTCTGGTAATGAAGAATTGTACTCTCCACAAAGAGAAAGGAAAAAAAGGAGAGATTTATTCTAGCTGGAGTGAAACTTCTATTTCAAAGAGGGTTCTGAGCATCTAGAGATTTTAGGTTAGCTATAGGGGAAAGTTCTGGCAACAATCAGCAACCAGATAAGGAGATAAATCTAACTGTCCATTATTTGTATTTCCTGATAAGTTTCAGTAACATCAGTAAACCTGAAGAATTCTCAAGATTCAGCAGAATGTTAGTTTTCAGGATAGGATACCCCAAAAGACATCCTCCTTAGTGGAGGAGGGAAGCAACAGAATGTGACAAGTGATGGGGCCGGTGGGGGGAAATGGCACGGAGATTTCATCAGAGAGGATAGCTTCATGGTAGACCTGAGAGCAGCACTGAGGAACCAGCCTAGATGTTCCTTGCTATGGAATTCTTACACTTGCTTTGTGGGGGAATGGGGGAAAATCTCTGTTTTGAAACTCCAAGGAACTTAAACAATCATATAATCTATTGGTCATATAATTTATGGTTATTTGAATTCTTCTCCAATAATACTTTTTAAAATTAAGTAAATTATTACATTTAATTATTTTAAATATACAAGTGGGCCTGTGAATGTGGTGAAAATTGATCAACTAATTGATTTTCTCCACGCATTCTTTGGGAACCAAAGATGACAACTGCTACAATTTCACCCAAACCCATTTTTCTAGAGGAGATGGTTTAAGAGTTACTTTTACTTTAACTTAAAAAAGTGATCATCTGTCTTTCTCTGCTTCATAAAAAGACAAAGTAGAAAAAAGTCTTTCTCTACATATTAAACCACTTCATATTTCCTTTTTCCAAAAGTACTTTTCTTTTCCCTTCTATCCATCTCTCCTTTACCTATTCCTCCGTTAATTTCTTAAAGAGGAAGTGGAGTAGGAGAGACAAAGATGCCTTATTTGCAAAATCTGTGAGATGTCCTATCCCCATCACCATTCAGACTTCTGAGATAAAACCAAAGAGAAAAGGTTCCAACCCTTATAAGTTCTTTTGAGGAAATGAAATTATTAAATAAGGAAGTTTAACATTTAGGGTTAATTTCACTGATGTTTTATAATATGAATAGGTGATCTAACATTCCATTCAAAGATATAGGATTTTGGTGAGAGATAATTGATTGTCCCTGGTTCAGAATCAAATTCATAATGATAATAATACTTGTACAAAGTAACATAGCTTTCCAGATCTTCTTTTGTATCCTTTATTGTTCAGTGCTCTAGTTATATTTGGCAAAAGAAACTTAATTCTTCTACAGGGAATGTAGTTTAATGCTTTTTTTAACCATTCTATTCCAAACTATATAGGAAATGTATATTTAATGCTATAAATCGCTATAAATGTAAATTATGATAAAAACATCTTTTCCTACTACTAATCAGGTAAAAAATAAAATGGAAGATATTCTAGACAAATGTCCTAGTCTTCAAATATTTCCATGATAATTGACTTAAATGTCAGTGTAATGGTGCAGTAACCTTTGAAATTTGTCCCTTTTGATTGCTGAAAAAAAGCTTTGGAATATTCAGAAGTTTTGTTTTTAAGAGTTTTATACAAAATCTCCTTTTTTGTTTGTTTAAGTTTATGTGAACTGAAAGAATTCAAAGCAAAAATAAGTAAAAAAACTTCCATAATTCAAGTGGAATTTGCTTTAAAAAATTCCTTTGTTGAGACATTTCTAAATATCTTATTTTAAAGTTGAGTGTTTTTAAAATACAACACAGATTTAATCTTGATGCATTTTATTAGAGAAGTATGCATATATATACATTTTATATATATATATAAAATTATATGTACATATAATATATAAATATATATATATTATATATATAGTTAAATCGTGATGCATATTCTGGCTCTGACCCTCAAGAAGTAGTAACTTGACTTCTCAGTGTCCTCAAATAATTTTTAACTTTCAAAGACTATGATTTGCAAGTATGCATTGATAGAAGAATTTTCATAACTACAGGTTTCTTATACCTACTAAATCATTTTCTAGACTAAATTAGTAGAAGTAGTTTCCTCACCACTTATCACTATCCTACTTATCCATCACTTATCCTACACCATTAAAATCACTTACTAGTTTCCAAAATGTTTTAGTTGTCAAAATTTCCATACAAAACTAATTCCCTGCTCACTTCATTTAAATAGCTGCACCAGATTTTGCTTAATCTCATTGTGACCACAACTTTACAAAACTTCTGAGCTTCCATTTCCTCTCCTTTTAGGGAAAGCAGCAGCATTTTTTTCCCTTCTTTTTTCTTCTTCTTTCTTCTTCCTTTGCTTCCTCCTTCTCCTTCTTTCTTCTTCAACATTATCATCACAATAACACTTAAAGCATCAGCTTCATAGGCTATTTTTTTATTTATTTTTATTTATGAAAAGAAGCAAACATTCCCATAACATACAAGCACAAAAAGGAAAGAATTCAGAGAAATGAAAAAAAAGAATTATGCATAGATTGATTGTATCCACAAATATATACACATATTTATGACTAATGGCAACTATCTCAAGGATGGGCAGGGGGAGAAATTTACATGATAATGATAACAATCCTATTTAAAGGTAATAGCAATTTATATATGATAGATTTTCAGTTTCATAGGCAATCATCTTTTTTTAATTTCACTTCATAGGTTTCTGAGGCTTAAAGAAGATAATGTCTGTAAAGAACTTTTCAAACTTTAAAGCACTAATAAAAATGTCAGCATTGCTATGACTGTTACTTACAATGATAATCAGGAAAAAAAGAAAAGAAATTCTAGGCTATGAAAATATCCTAGTTCTCACATTTTCTCAGATTACTGATTTAAAGACCAGTGCATATTGGTCAAGGAAGGAAAGAGGTCTCTCCTTAGAATGTTTTAATAATGTGTATTAAGACTTATGTGAAATAAAGTAAATAAAGATAAAAAACCCAAAACATAAAAAAACTATGTGTGAATCTTTAAAATTAACTTATTTGCATTAAGAAAGGGAAATGGTGAAGGAGGGGTTAGGGACCATAGTATATAATGAGAATTGTGACCACAATTCAATGATAGTTCTTATGGAAACTTTATCTGGAAAACTCAATGACAGCAACAACAACTCTTCTTAGAATAAGAAATATCAAAATGTTAGTTAACTTGGCTACTTTCAGTTTGTACTTTTGCAAAATGTGGCCAAAAATCTTAAAATTAACCTTCATATCAGTTTATTATTGCAATGAATGGAGTCAGGAAGACTTTAGTTCAAATTTTTCCTTAAATACTTAATAGCTCTGAGACCCTGCACAAATTGCATAACCTTTCTTAGACTTAGCATCTTCATCAGAAGTTGGATTCTATAAGATCTTCTCTTTAGACTATGCTTCCTTTATAATGTCCCTTGCTCCCTGTCAGTCCTCAGTTTGAATCACTTCTACTGTCTGCCATCCTCATTCCCATATACATTAATGAACAAATGTGGAGGGAAGCAAGCAAGCATTCTGACTAGTCTGTTACACATTTATGTACACAATCTCAATGGGGCCTTCACTTTTACTAGGTCATTATTCTATACCTGTCTTTTCAGCCCATTAGTCCATTCCCCTCAGAAGATCTTCCAAACATTTTTCATGGTTCCTCAAATGTCCCATGTCCACCCTCCCTATCACCTCCAGAATGAAATGCACAATTTTTCATTTCAGATTCAAAACCCATAACTCATCCCACACCTTTCCTTTTTCAGTCTTCTTACACCACCTTACTCTTTTTTTGTGAGGGAAAATGAAATTAATTTTCCTTAGATGTAAATTGGCCCTGGAATTATTTGATCTCAGGAATTTACAATTATATATTCTTTTAAAAAATTATAATGAATAGGCCTATACTTAATTGAAAAGATAGTTAAACCTGGATCTATGCACTAAAGAAAAATATGCCAATTTATTATTTCAATCTCATGTTCACCTTAGATAGACTAACTGCAGTCAACCAACATTTAGTTTCTTTAATGATTTCTGGGAGCTTTTATTTGATCACCCAGCAGTGTTGACTTACTTGAATGGACACAGCAAAGCTACTTAATTCTCTTCAAAAACTTCACTTCAGGTAACTATCATGTGCAAGATGACCATATTAGATGCAGGGATACACAAATAAAAAATAACACAAGCTTTGTCAAGAGGAAAAAGATAGTCAAATCTATATATACAAGAAATATAGTTCTGATACAATCCACCAGCAATTATACACTGGGTATCTACTATTTGAAAAGCACTGCTCAATGTACTATATGGACTTCATAAATGTTTATAAGACATAGTTCCTGCTTTATTTTCCAACTGGAATATAAGAGCACAAATACAAGGAAAATTAAACCATGATAACTGGGTTAAATAAAAATATAGGATAGTTAAGTGGCAGTGGATAGAGTATTAGATCTGGAGTCAGGAAAATCTAAGTTCAAATCTAGCCTCAGGCACTCACTAACTGTGTGATCCTCAGTTTCCTCATCTGTAAAATGAACTGGAGAAAGAAATGGCAAACCATTCCAGTAACTTGACCAAGAAAAATCCAAATGGGGTCACAAAACATCAGACATAACTGAAAAATGATTGAACAGCAAGAAAACACCATTATAATAGGTGTTAGAAAACAATATAGGATTACATAACAAATATGATAAAGGAGATGCTGTTCATTTGGAACATGGGAGATATCTCTATAGACTATAAATAAAGTCCCTTTGAAAACTAGAATGATAAGGGTGAATCCACACATTTAGCATGGATATCCTGCTTAACTCTCTACCTGTACTGATTTTTTTGTTGTTGTTCAGTTTTTTTTTTGTTTGTTTAGGTCATGACTGACATAAGATAAGAATGTGGTAATAATTATTATTGTTACTACTAAAAATTGCATCTCATACTTATTAAGAACTTATTGAGTTCTTCCCTCCCCAGAGTCCTGAGAGGTAGGTAACATATCAATATCTTCATTTTCTAAATGGAAAAACTGAGACTCAGAAATGTAACTCAGAGTTACATGATTAAGTGATGGGTCCAAGCTTTAAACTAGGCCTGACTCTAATTCCACTGCCAAGTCCATAATTCCATGCTGCCTCTTCATTGTTCACATTGGAGCTTTTATCAACTGTTTTTCTTTCCTAATGGTACTGTTTATGACTAGTGATGATGACTTTCAAGGGTTCTCTAGCTTTCTATTAGCATACTCAGTCCTAACTTTTTTTTCCCATTAGTTCAATAAGTCTTGAACCTCTGTGCTATGATGCTGTCTGTCTGACTCACTTCCAAATTGAAGTGCATATATAAAAAAATTGAATCACTTCAATGGTTTTAAATCACTCTTCAACGTGCAAAGCAATTTAAAATTACTGGAGTGCTTCCAATTTTTATTAGTCCTTGAATTTGGAAATGATCTAGGCTTTTCTGGGCATGTGCAATGCACTGTGACTTAAAATTATTAAGCTTGTTCCTTTTCTTATAAGACTCTGATTTCACTTTGCTGTAGAAGACAGTGGGAAGACTTTAATGTGATCACAATCTAGTCAACCATCTATATAAGAAAACTATAATGGCCCCTAATTAATAAAGATATTTAGACTTTACAATGAACTTGTGTTTTATATGAGAATACCAAAATATTTAATTAATCATAGTCATCCAAAAAAGATATATTGGGGAGAGAAGAAATAGTCCGATATTAATGAATGGGCAAGTACACTTACATTCAAAAATTCCATTTTAATTTGAATGAAAGAAGCATTGGAATATAAAACTTGGAGTTAGAAGCTATAAAGAGCCATATACTCCATTTTTCTGAGGCTTCCTCACCTATTTATGCCTTGAGATTCTATTTTTAATGCTTTGACATTGGGGAAGGGACAAAGCACAAGAAAGAGAATGATATACATCCCTGGAGTCATTTGAATATGCAACATAAAGTTATCTAAGCAATGAAGGAAAGTGCCCTAGGCAGAGTCATTTACTCCCAAAGAATTTGTGGACAAAATATAACATGGTTGATTTCCTAATTAAATCATTTCAGTTGAGTTTGATAAACCTTGCATAATACTCTCCATGTCACACTAAATTGATTTCTGCACATACATGTTTAATAATATATGACTTATTCTGTATCTTGAGTCCATCACCTCTGTCAACATGTAGGTTACATGCTTCAATACCAATCCTTGCAACAGAAATTGGTCATTGCATTGACCAGTGTTTAAGTCATTCAAAGTTGTTTTTACTTTTTATAAAGCTTTTATTTTATGAATTGTTTCCTGATTGTTTTTCACTTCACGTTGCATCAGTTCAGACAGGTTTTCCCAGGTTTCTCTGAAACTATCCATTTCATCATTTCCTATGGTACATTATTTACACATATCATTATTAAACATTAGCCATTTCCCAATGAAAGGTAAACTCTCTTAGTTTATAAGTCTTTGATAATATAAAAAATGATACTATATTCTCATACATATTTTCTTTTTTTCATTTATTTCTCTGTGACTATAGGTATAGTATTACAGTGAGATAAAGATAATGTAGCATTTTGAGTCTTTAGGGGAAAAATAAACATCTTAATAGCCTCTCAACTAGTATTTCTGACAGTTTCTACCCCCCATCATTCCACTCTAAAAACTGATGCCAGGTAAATCTTCACCATATATAGCTCTGACCAAGTCATTCTCTTGTTCAACAATTCTAAGTGATTCTGCATTGTTACCAAAAATATTCCAGCTAAAATAAACTAGCATTCAATACTTTCTGCAATATAGCTCCACTACACTGTCTCTGCCTTCCTGACTCAATTCTCATTTAGATATCAAAATTCCAACCAAAACAGATTTCTCAAACACATCTTGAACTTTATTTGCTTTTTGCTAGAACCAATGGCTATATTCTTCCACCTCAAACCAGACATATATATATATATATATATATATATATATATATATATATATATATATATATATAACTTATCTTAACACACTTTTTCTTCTAAGTACAGATTAAATGTCATCTTGCCCTCATTCATATGATAAGAATAATAACAACAATAATAACTAACATTAAGATAGTGCTTTAAGGTTTACAAAATTCTTTATAAACATTCTTATTTTATTTTCACAGCCACCATATATGGTATTTTAAACCCATTTTACAGGTGAGGAAATTGAAGAAGGAAAAAATCAATGTTGCATGCCCAGAGTCATATATTAGTAAGCATCATGTGTCAGATTTAAACTTAGGTCTTCCTAGCTCCAATTTCAGTGTTTTATCTACTGTGCCATTTAGCTACTTTATTAACATTTTTTTTTAAAATGCCTCTCTACTTCACTCATGCCACCCCAAGGACTTGACTTCACTGCCAATTATCATGGAGTTTGTGATCTGCTCCATTTTCAACCAGGTCTGATTTATGTCTTCTTGGGCAGTCTTCTGGCCCCCATATTGGACCTTCATCAGATTTGTCCCAGAAAAATAGACATAATAGGCTTTAGCTTATAATTCCTTGACTATCCTCAGGCTTCTTTGGATCAGGAACTATAAGCATATATATACCAGCATGTCTGGCTATGGATTACATTTGAAATTGCATTATGTTTAGCTATATACAATTCTCAAATCACAATGTAAGTTATTTGTAGTCATCTTATGTCTTATTGATCAGTATATTCCTCTAAGTACCTACTAATTGCTATGTATGTCCAAAGCACTCAACAAGTATTAAAATATATATTACCCTAAATATATACATATATTAAATACATAATATGTTTATATATTAAAAGATATAGGGAGACCTTGGGGGAAGGGAAATAAAATTTCTTGTAGGTGTTCAGTAAATACTAGATAAATGGGTAAGTAAATTAAATGAAACATCTTGAATTGAATAGTGATTAAAAAAATTGAGGAAAAGTTCATGATTCAAAAATATTTTCCCACAGAATTTTCTATATTCTACTTTTTTCATACTTTTTGAGAGTTTATGATTTCCTAGATTTTATCTTATACAAAATAAGTTTGAATTAAAGGCTTTTACTCTTTTGGATTCTATGAATAGCCTTATTTAAGAACATAAAGCAGAGACTATATATCACCTCAGCCTAGAAAAAGACTTATGACTTGATCTAGGAAGAGGTACTAGGAGATTTTGTTCCTTTGTAACTTACTTAATTATTCCTATCTTTTTCTTCATTTTCAATGAGTTTAAATTTTATCTCCTGTAGAGAAGTTGTACAAAATTTTCTGATACTTCATTGAATCTGGGTCTGTGATGATAGGCCATCAACACAGATATGCTTTCAAAGATGTAGCCTGAAACACATCTATGCTTTTCCATGTAGTTATTTTTCATCCATGTCCTTCCATACATCTACCAAAGTCCATTTAAACTACTAAGCATCTTCTTCCAGTTTTCTTCACATAGAAATAATTATCCAGGTTTTACTCTCACCAACAATATGTAATTGGTCCATATTCCTATACCCACAATGTGGCTTAAAATATGCTGCAGACCCACCCTGACTGAATGAAGAAAACAAAGAATGCCCCTTGTGAGTTATGATGATTCTTTAATTATTTGGAAGTTGTGACTCAAGTTAATTTTTGCAAGAGAAAACTGAAGGTCCATCATATAACTCATTTGACTATTCATTTTAACACACAGGCAGATATTTGAGAAGAATCATTGCCCTTTTAGGACTTTTTGAACTATAGTATCTTCTTTCTCTCTATTCCAGCCCAAAACAAAAATCACATTAAATGCCTATTGGGTGCAAAGCAATATAACAGGAAGTAAGAAGAGAAATACAAAACATACATAAATATCCTTTAAGACCTTGCATTCTACTGAATGTCTATTTATCTATCTATTCATCTATCTCTCCATTCATTGCTTATTTCATACATTCATTCATTAGTTCAATTAGTTGCATTTATATACTTAGCTAGACCTCTTAATTCATTGGTGCAGTTCAGTGATGTTAAATTTGCTTATCTGGAGCAGACTATGTTAAAATGTAATTTTTTTTAGGTTTTTGCAAGGTAATGGAGTTAAGTGACTTGCCCAAGGCCACACAGCTAAGTAATTATTAAGTGTCTGAAACCGGATTTGAACCCAGGTACTCCTGACTCCAGGGCCGGTGCTTTATCCACTACAACACCTAGCCACACCTAAAATGTAATTGTAATGGTTAACAAAATTGTATTAAAATGCTATATAGCAAAGATATTACAATTTTTTTCTGTCAATCTATAGCGCCAGTGATCCATTTTTGTTTGAGTTTGACTCCCTTGGTATATTTACAGGTCACTTTTTAATGTGCCAAATACAATGTTTGCTACCAATCAATACTGTTGAATTCTGAGAGTTTAGAGAGAGACAAAAACAATGGAGGGATTCTGGAATAAGGAACTTCCTTTCCTATTGCAAAATAATGGCTTCTTTTCTGATTAGAGTCTTGGTAACCTAAGCAGTTAAATATGACTTGTTTGGGGTTGCACAGATATTGTGTCAGAGGAACACCTTGAACCCAGATTTTCCTTACTAAGATCAGCTCCACTCTATCTTTTCTGCTTATACAGTAGTAGATTGAAAGCTAGAAAAAACAATAGACAGCTATAGAAGTGAAGCCCAAAGAGGGTGAGTGATTTGACAAGAGTCACACAGTGTGTATCAGAGCTCAATATGCATAAGAATAGACTGCAACTAAAAAAATCTCTTCCCAAAAATTGTTAGCCCCTGAGTCAATAGCTGTGACAAGAGTCCTTGACAAAGACCAGGGATTTTCATAACTTCTCTAAACAACAACAACAACAAAGACCAGAAATGCATAAGGGAAGAATACGAATGAAAGGTGGAGTGAAGGGAAAATAGATGAAACACAGTCTTCTTCATATATAATGGTTAAGCACTTGTAAATATTTTCTTGCTTTAAACTATTGGTAAAAGATCTAAAGAAAAAACTGAATAAAACAAAAGAACCCTGTGCCTACTCAAAACATTCATTTCAACCCCCCCCATGACTCCCAATCCATTCCTGCCATCTCTTGATGAAACTCACCTGTCCCTATGCTTCTCCCACTCAATTAAAAAACTTCCTGACAAAGGTGGCCTTAAAGAACAACTAATTCCATGCAGATAAATAATTCCATGCAGATTTTCTTTTACATTCCACTCTTGTCGGTATGAAACATGGACAGAAATAGAATTTGTAGTAATGTCTAGGATTAAAAGAAATGAGGCTCTTGTTTAGAAAATTAGCTAATCAATATGCCGAGCTTATTTTTAAAAATGCTTTAATTTTTAAAAATACAGCATGTCCATTTCAGCTTCCTGTATTTGACTATGATAATAAAACTTTCAGTATGACTAATGCAGTTTAGCTAAACAAATTAGAGAACTGTACCATTAATGCTGAAGAGAAAGTTTCCATTAGCCATTGTGATGTTCTCTGCCGGGTCAGCAAGTAATATCTGCAAACCAGGACAAGCAAAGGAGGCCTTTCAATTCTCTGCTGTGACTAACATTAAGTCTTGTGAAGGTGAGACAAGGAGAAAACTAGGATGAGAGGAGGAAAATGGATGCATTTTTTTCATAATGATGGATCAATTAATTAACACTAGTTAATTAAGAACCTACTATGTGACACCTGCTTTGCTAGGACCTAAGTGAGGCAATCCTTCACTTCGATGAAATTCTACTTTATTGGGGGAGGAGGAATATAGTCTCAGAAGTGATGACAGTATAGACACATACATATATACACACATACATACATACATACATACATATATATGGATGAAATGAATATGGGAGGGGGAGATTAAAAATAGGGGGAAATCAGTTAAGATCTCTTGCAGTGGGTAATACAACTCTCATCTACTGCTCCTTTTCTCCCACTTTTTTTTAGATTTTTTTCAAGGCAATGGGGTTAAGTGGCTTGCCCAAGGCCACACAGCTAGATAATTATTAAGTGTCTGAGGCCAGATTTGAACTCAGATACTCCTGACTCCAAGGCCAGTGCTCTATCTACTGTGCCAACTAGCTGCCCCTACTGTTCCTTTTAAATGGAAAGAGAAAGAGATCAAGGATAAGTCCTTCTACTTGCCAGATTGTGAAGTCAAATTGAAAATGAGTTGATTTTATTTTATCTAAGTCATGTTGCATTCTACCACACAGAAACAGAGGGGACTCAGATACAAGATTGATGCTTTTGTTCTGATTAGTATGGTCTGTTTTCAAACTTCTTTCCAACGGCCTTAGGCTCTAGACTACAAGATAAAAAAATCATTAAAGTTAAAAGGAACAAAGATATCATCTTGAACCACAGTAGAATTTTATGTATTAGAACACTGGGGCCCAGAAAGATGCTTTGCCCTAGTTCCCACAAGTAGCAGAGGCAGCATTTGGAGTGATGTCCTCTGACTTCACATCCAGGGCTATTTCTAATCATCATTGTTGATACTAATGAAGTGCTTTAGAATTTCCAAAGTGTAACTGCAGCTCAAAGTTAATTTGTGTAAAATTGTCCTCACTGGGGGAGATTGATTATTAAGTTCTCTGGGTTGAATGAGGGATAGAATTGGTGAGCATCTAAAAGACAGACACTAGTCTTTGGACTTTCAGCTTTGAAAGAGAACATCTGAATTGTCAGATTTTTGTCAGATCCCTGGAGGAAAAAAGTGGGCTCTGGGAAGGAGCAAACATGAAAAGGATCCTGCACCACAGTCAGATCCCTAAGCCCAATTGGCTATATTAGAGATTCATGTTGAATAAGATCTAGGATTCTGTGCTTGTCTCTGTGTTTTTCTCTGTGTTTCTCTCTCTCTCTCTCTCTCTCTCTCTCTCTCTCTCTCTCTCTCTCTCTCTCTCTCTCTCTCTCTCTCTCTCTCTCTCTCTCTCTCTCTCCCCACCCCCTTAGCTGAGCCATTACTGCTTTTTCACCTCCAGTGGGTAATTCCATGAGTGAAAAGTTTGTCTCCAACAGAAGAATACTTGTTTGCAAGTATTGTCTCTAATGTTCCAGTTCTGTGACCCTGGGCAATTCTTTAGACTTCTTAAGTGTCCCCAGATAGCTCTTTAAGACTCTAAAATGCAGAGAAGGTACCAACTTACATTGTTAGAAATTTATCCATCTGGAATTTCCCTAAACGATTGAAGTCATGTGCTCTGTTTGTTTTTAAGACTTTTTTTAAGACTACCACAATTTATTTTTGATCTATTCTTTAGCCGAAATCTTCTTCAACATGCACTATGTGGAGGGGAAGATTTAGTAAGTGTTACTTCATAGGTCTAGGAT
Organism: Macrotis lagotis; assembly: GCF_037893015.1. Taxonomy (NCBI): domain Eukaryota; kingdom Metazoa; phylum Chordata; class Mammalia; order Peramelemorphia; family Peramelidae; genus Macrotis; species Macrotis lagotis. The sequence goes on from NC_133658.1 coordinate 125,276,106, forward strand.
AATAGATATTAAGAGATCTTAAGCATGTATATTTACACACACACACAAATACACACATACACAAACACACACTCTTTCAGGTTATCTAGACTACTTTCCAGTCTCTTGATAAGCTGATCAACTTAAAAAGTTAAAATACAATTAATTTAATGCTAGAATTTGAAAACCAACACTTCTAATATGGAGATCAGCAAAATTTAATGGCCTTATCTCATAATACTGTCTTATAAATAATCAATATTCAGGATGAATTAGAATGCTCTGTTTCTGGTGTACACAACATATTTCCCAGCCTTTGTTCCCTATGCCTAAATTGCTCCTGTCCCCTTTACAGCTATTAAAATTGTACCCAACCTTAAAAGCCTAGCTCCTCCATGTAGCTTTCACTGATACTCCTCTTGTGCATTTTTTGTAATATAGTTATTTATGTTGATTCATTTGCATATGTATTATATCTCCCCACCAGACAGTAAACTCAGGGAATATTCTCTCTCCTCATTGTCTCCTGAATTCGTACACATTCTTTAAAGATAACTCAAATGCTACATCTTCATGAAGCCTTTCCTGATCCCCCTATCATTAACAACCTCCTCCAGATCCCTCGTGTAGCACTTATTTTGCTATTTCTCTAATGTACTCATCATTCATAATTTTCCATATTTATCTATGCATGCATCTTCTCTCTCTACTATGTTGTAATAATAACTTTCATTTCTACAGCACATTAGGGTTTGCAAAGCACTTTCCTCATAATATCACAGTGAAGTATATAGTACAATTATTCTTCCAGTTTTTATAGATATGGAAACTGAGGTAAAGAGTAGTAAAGGACTAGCTTAGGTTCACACAGGTAGAAAGTGGCACAACTATAGGTCTCCTGGTTCTTATCTAAGTTAAATGCTTTCTCTCCATGCTACCACATTTTTAAAATATATACTGCATTTTTCCAATTAAATGTAACATTCATTCTTTTAAATTTTGAGTTCTAAATTATCTCCTTCCCTAGTCTCCCCCTTCATTGAGAAGGCTAAACAATGTGATACAGGTTACATATGTACAATCATGCAAAACATATTTCCATTTTAGTCAGGTTGTGAAAGAAAACATGGGCCAAAAAAAAGAAAAATAAAGTTAATATAAACTTTCATATGTATTCAAACTAAGTTCTTTCTCTGCTTTTTTTCACTATAAGCCTTCAGAATTGTCTTGAATCATTGTACTACTAAGAATAACTAAATCACTCAGAGTTGATCTCCTGATTCATTGTATCAGTTCATGTAAGTCTTTCCAGGATTTTCTAAAAGTACTGTCAATCATTTGTTATATAGCACATTAGCATGCCATTTCCCAATTGATGGACATCTCCTCAATTTCCAATTCTTTGTCATCAATGAAAGCTGCTATAAATATTTTTTTGTAATATAAAGGTACTTTTCCTTTGTGCTTCTCATCTCTTTGGGATACAGACCTACTAGTGGTATTGCTAGGTAAAAGGACATGTGTGGGTTTTGGATATGGTCCTCAATTACTTTCCAGAATGATTGAATACGTTCACACCTATATTAAGAGTGTATTACTCCCACATCCCTTCCAACATTTGTCATTTTCCTTTTCTGTCATTTAGGTGATCTGATAACTGATACGCATTTCTCTCATCCACAGTGATTTAGAGCATTTTTTCATATGAATACATATATATCTTTGATTACATTACCTGAAAGCTATCTATTCATAACCTTTGAACATTATTAAATATGGAAATAATGTATTCGGATAAATTTTACTCAGGAATTAGGTCTTTATCAGAGAAATTTGCTGCATTTTTTTTAGTTATGAGTACTGTTCATTTCTAATCATCCTTATTTTATCCCTGTTTATTCTACTCTCTTTTTCATCCTGTCCTTCCTCAAAAGTATGTGCTGTGATGGCTAGGTGGTACAGTGGATAGAGCACCAGCCCTGGAGTCAGGAGTAACTGAGTTCAAATCTGACCTCAGACATTTAATAATTACCTAGCTGTGTGGCCTTGGTCAAGGCACTTAACCCCATTTGCCTTGCAAAAACTTAAAATTAAGTTTTTAAAAGTATGTGTTTCTGACTTCCTGATCCCCTAATCCATCATCACAACCTCCCTTTTTTATTCCCTTCCCCTCCTACTTTTCTGTAGGGTAAAATGGATTTTTATACCCAACTGACTGTGTATGTTATTCTCTCTTTGAGCCAATTCAAATGACAGTAAAGTTCAAGTATTCCCCTCCACACCCTCCGTTCTTCCCCTCCACTTTAAAAACTCTGTTATAACTTTTTATGTGAAATAATTTAACCAATTCTGCCTCCCCTTTCCTCTTCTCCCAACATAATCCTTTTATCATCCCCAAATTTCTTTATATAACACATCAAAGTCAATATATCCATACCCTCTATTCTCTTAACTGTTCTAATAGAGATACAGTACTCAAGAGTTACAAGTATCATCTTTCTATGTAGGGATGTAAACATGGTTTAACCTTACTGATTAACATGATTTTTTCTTTCCTGTTTACCCTTTTATGATTTTTTTTAGGCTTGTATTTGAAAACTGAATTTTCTGTTTAGTTCTGGATTTTTTCATCAAGAAAGTTTGAAAGTCCCCTGTTTAATTGAATGTCCACCTTTTCACCTGGAAGATTTATGCTCAGTTTGTTTCATAGATGATTCTTAGTTGCAATCCAAATTCCTTTGTCTTTCAGAGTATCCTATCCCAAGCTCTCTGATTCTTTAATGTAGAAGCTGCTCAATCCTGTGTAATCCTGATTGTGACTCCTTTAATATTTGAATTGTTTCTTTCTCAATGCCTGCAGTTTTTTCTCCTTGACTTCATAGTTCTGGAATTTGGTTACAATATTCCTTTAAATTACTATTTTATTCTCTGTCTCTAAGATATTGAGATAGTTGTCCTTGGTAATTTCTTGAAAGATGATGTTTTGATCCTTGTCTGGTCATGATTTTCAAATAATCCAATTATTCTTAAGTTATCTTTTTTAGATCTATTTTTCAGATCAATTATTTTTACAATGAGGTATTTCTTATTTCATTCAATCTTTTCAATCTTTTGGTTTTATTTGATCATTTATGATGTCATTAGCTTCTTCTACTTGTTAAATTCTAATATTTAAGGAATTATTTTCTTCAGTATCTTTTTCCCCCTATTTTTCCAATTATATATTTTAAGGAGTCCTTTTCTTCAATGAATTGTTGTACCTTTTTTAACTTGGTCAATTCTGCTTTTTAGGGAGTTCTTCCCTTCAGTGGATTTTTGTACCTCTTTTACCATTTGGACTATTCTGTTTTTAAAGACTTTATTTTCTTCAGTTTTTTTTCCTATTACCTTACCAAATTATCACTTTTTTTCATAATTGTCTAACATCAATTTTATTTCTTTTCCAATTTGTTCCTTTGCCTCTCTAATTTAATTTTTAAATTCTTTTTGAGCTCTTCCAGGAATTCTTTTGGTACTTGAGCCCAATTCATTGAGTTTTTTACATAATATATAATATTTTAATATTTAACTAATATATTAACAATTATTAATATTATGTGTGTGTGTGTGTGTGTGTGTGTGTGTGTGTGTAATTTATCACTTTGTCTTTTTCCAAATTTGAGTTTTGATTTTCCCTGTCACCAGAGTAGCTTTCTATGATCAAGGTCTTGGATCTTTTTTATTGTTGTTGCTATTGTTTGCTCTATTTCTCAACATCTTTTCACTTTTTAATTTATTTTAATGGTTGATTCCACCCCTTGGGTGACAGGGACACTCTCCAAAGTTTCAGGTTTTTTTGTCTGTTTTCTTTTTTTAATTAATTAATTTATTTTCATCCATATGAACATTATATTTTTAAGTTACAAAATTTTCTTCCATCCTCCCTTCCCACCCACTTTACATGAGTAGCAAATAGGTTAGCATTATACATACATGTTCTGATAAACATGTTTACAGATTAGTAATTTTTAGGTATGAGGAGTTAAGATTAAGGGTAAGAGATCATTTTTATATAGTGCTCATCAGCTTATGAAGGGTTGTTTGTCTGTTTGTGTGTGTGTGTGTGTGTGTGTGTGTGTGTGTGTTTTGTTCTGTTTTTATTCCCCTGGATGAGTATACTATATTCCATAGCCAGTATATAATACAGTTGTCCTAGCTCTCTGGACTGCTGAGAGGAGCTGCTTCCATCAAGCTTGTTCACCTCACAATGTTGTTGATGTGTACATGTTCTTTTGGTTCTACTCCCTTTGTTCAGCATCAGATCCTGTGAGTCATTCCATGCTTCTCCAGAATTTGACCATTTGTGGTTTCTTATAGAACAATAACATTCCATAGTATTCATGTACCATAACTTGTTTAGCCATTCCCTAATTGATGAACATCCTTTCAATTTCCAATTCTTTGCAATTACAAAAAAGAGCTGCCATGAATAATTTGGAACATAAAGGACTTTTACCATTTTTCAAAATAATTTCTTCTGGATATAGACCTAGAAATTGAAGGGTATGAACAGTTTTATTGTTCTTTGGACATAGTTCCATATTGCTCTCCAAAAAGGTTGGATCAGTTCACAACTTCACCAGCAAGGCATCAATGTCCCTGTCCTCCCACATCTTCTCCACATTGATCATTTTCCCTTTTTCTCACCTTGGCCAATCCAATAGGTGTTAAATGATACCTCATTGCTGTTTTAATTTGCATTTCTCTAATCAACAGTGATTTGGAACATTTTTTTCATATGATTATATATAAAGTTAATTTGGTCACTTGAAAATTGTCTATTCATATCTTTTGACCATTTATCAGTTGGAGAATGACTTGTGACCTTATAAATTTGATGCAATCTCTCTCTCTCTCTCTCTCTCTCTCTCTCTCTCTATATATATATATATATATATATATATATATATATATATATATATATATTAGAAATGAGACATTTATCAGAACTCCTAGTTGTGAAGATTGTTTCCCAACTTTCTACTTTCCTTCTAATTTTGGCAGCATTGATTTTATTAGTGAAAAACCTATTCTTGTTTGGTCATAAACTTATCTCCTTTCCATAGATCTGACAGATAGATTATTTCTTGGTCTATTAATTTATCTATAGTATCACTTTTTATGTCTAAATCCTGTACCCATTTTGACCTTGTTTTGGTATAAGGTGTATAACTGTTTTCAAAGTTGGTTCTGGCAGTCAGTACATTTTCAGTTCTTCCTATATGGCAGGATTCATGAAGTGTGGTAACTATTCTTCTGGTCTGTACTATGGTCTATGAATGACCACAAGCACTCTTTTCTACCCTGGAACTATGACCAGGGTCCTGCTGCCCTGCAGCCTCTTCTTTTCTAGGGCTTCTCAATTGCCCCTGGGAGTATAACTCAGATCTCTGAATGGGTATTTCAATGGAGTCTTGTACTCGGTGCCATCAAAGGGACCCTTTCTATCTCCAAACCAATTAGTTGTCTGTCCCCCTCACCATCTGAGGGCTGAGCATTCCAAAAGCCAACATGGCCAGTTTAGTTGTCCCACAGCATGCTGCTGACTTGTGGAGTTGTGGTCTGTTGCTGTATTGTTAGCATTGCATAGGACAACATTCCACTCTCATCCTGTGTGACAGATCTTTCTTGCCAACTTCATATTGTCTTGGGCTGGAAAATTGTTTTACTCCATCTTTTCGTTGGTTCTGCTGTTCCTGAATTCATTTTGAGGCATTTTTTAGAGATGATTGGAGAGGAAACTAGAAGAGTTTTGGCAAGGTTCTCTGCCTTTCTCTGCCATCTTGACACCCCAATATTTGATAAATGATATGTTTCATGTGGTCAGGGACTATAGAAACTTTAAAACTTTTAGTCTATAGTGGTTCACTTACCAAATATGCATTAAATTATGTTGAACTGAATAGAGACCATGTTTCCATCCACAAAGAGTTGGTTTAATTTTGACCTTTTCTTTCAAAGGTTATTATTGTCTTATTATACATCCTTTTCCATGTATGAGTAGCCCCTAACAGCTATGCAAACTTTTCCTATTCTTCTTCGATAGGCTTCTTTGTTATGTGAATGTTTTCTCATCTTCTTGGCCCTCATCTCACCACATGGATAGTGCCAGTGCTTATGATCACTCCTCTGACAAAAAAAATAAACTAATATTGTTATTTGCTCTAGGTGAATGATGCTTAGATGAAGCTTTCCAGTCTAATTAAGTAAGCGCCATGAAATGAAGACATTCTACTGTGAAAGATGCATTTTCTGTCAAATTTTTCTTATTGACTTCAAGAAGTCTGAGAACCAGGACATTCCCATTGTATTTTAAGTTCTAACTTTACCAAACATTACAAAAATGTATCTTGTGTATTAACCTCAACTTAGATTCTAAGAACTCTTGAAGAAAATAATCCTCATCATTCAGATATCATTATTATTCCAGAAATGTCTGTTGCCCAAAAGAGTTGATCAATTGCTGGACTCATTTTGGATGTGATACCTCTGGAAATGTACCTAGCATTATCTTTCTGCTTGATTTTTACTATAATATAGATGGTGATAGTCACATCCAAGTGCCTTTGTTATTGTACTTTTCCAAAATCAAAGAGACTTGCTTAGGGAGTCCCTCAACATATGATATATAACAACATCCTTCTCCTAAACGACTAAAACTTACATAAAGCTTCCAGGTTCCAATAGCACTCTATTCCCACTTTGCAGATAAAAAAAAAAATCAAAGCTCAAAAAATTTGTCAATTTCCCAGGATCATACAACTAATCAAGGTGGCCTTCTAAGCCAGGTCTTCCTGCTACCTAGTTCAGTCTTCTCTCCTCTTCTGTAGTAACATTTCAATAATGTTACTACCTGTTAAACAAGGTAAAGAGAAACAACGTAAGTATAGCTAAGTATTGTAAATGTAATATTCAGAAATATCTGAATAACTGAATATTTTTATCCTTTTGCAGTTCATTCTGATCCATTACAATATTATTTCTGTGTCTCCAATTTAAATGTTACATCATGTCTTAATTCTTTACGAATTTATGGGCAGACAAAATATTCTCTGAAAACCCAAAGGTACTATTTCTTTATTAAAAAATAATTTATTCTTTGCTGTTAAAAAAAATTAAGAGAATTTTCACTAAAAGTTTGCTTCATAATGAATGCCACTAATTTTCCATTTGCTCCATATCTACAGCTATTTCTGACTTCTGGGTGCATTTATGTAATTAAAAGCCAGGGCAATTATCCACCAGTTCTGATGTCATAGTCAAGAAACTTATGTCCTTGGGTCATGAAAAGGCAGTAGCCATAGTTGAACTCTTAACACAAAACTGTAGCATGAAAAGAATAATTCTAGCCATTATAAAAGGGATAAATTCTTTTGTAAAGTGTAATGTCTCAAATAAGATGAAATAGAATAATTAGGGGTTTTTTTTCAGCTTTACTTCAGTGAAGAGGCAAGAATGTCTCCATACAAACTATTGCCCTTGGAGGTATTTAAGTTTAAAAACGAATTTAGAAGAAATCAGAATAGTGAATGTATTTTTGAATTAATAATAACACACATTGAATAATACTATAAAGTTTCCATAAAGTCCACAACAATTTTATGAGATAGTATAAATATGATTATCCTTATTCTATGTTTGAGGAAACTAAGTCTCCAAAAAAGCAAAGCAACTTGTCTTGAATATAATGTATAAGTTTTAGAGCCAGAGTTTGAACCAAAGACTCCTGACTTAAAGACAATGATCTTTCTAAAAATTTGTACTATATCTCCTTCCTCTGAAAAAATTTTTTTACAACTATTAATATTATCTTTATAATGCGTAAATAAGGAGACAGTGTGCTGCCCTGTAAAGAATACAATATTTGGAGACAAGGACCTGAATTTGAATTCCAGTTATTCTACCAGGATGTAACTTTACTCAACATCTCTAGAACTCAGTTTCCTCATTTGTAAAATGAGTGATTGAACCAGATGACTTCTAAGATCGCTTACAAAACTGAGTAATTTGTGAGGAACTTTGGTTCGTTTGACAGGATTAGCGATCAAATAGACATATGTGGATATACATATGTGTGGATATGCATGTGTGTGTCTACCATGTGTATATACACTATTCTGTTGTATATCATATGTGTGGGTACATATACATGTTATGTAGCATGAGTCTGCTTAAATTAGTCTGAAAAAAGTCCATCCTTTCACTCTCTTGTCAGATAGTCATTGAACCAAGAAAAGAGAGGATTGAAAAACTGCCTAGTGAATGGTGACTTCATAGAGATTCAACCTAGAAAACTGAGAACCATCCAAATTTTCTGACAGATGTGCACCTCCAATCTATCAAATAATGGTGAGTTTCTCCTTTGTTTAAGTGCCAGGTGTAACTGCCATCTGAATAGAACATAAATTTTCCCAGGGAGGTCACTCACATTTTTACCCTAAGCAAGTTGGGAAATAGCCATAGGATGAGCCAATTCAACTGAAAAAATAGATATGACACTGCTATGGTTCTGGGTATGCATAAAACAAAAAATGAAGGCTAGGGCTACAATCAGATCTTCAGGACACAATACAATTCTAGGGAAAATGCTGAATTCAACAGATATTTTTTGCTGGATATAACAAAAGTTGCTTAAGGTGTGAAATTAAACCAGTGTGTTTTAATGGAAATTATGTAATTTTAATGATTTTTGAAATTAGCAATCACTTTGATATTGCCCATGATACTTATCTGCTACTATCAACTATCATAGCATTTATAGGGTTATAACACCCTATAGAAGTTTGTCCTTTATCTTAGCTAATATATTTTTTTCAGGGATCATTTGAAAGAATATTTGTTATTCAAGACCAATTTTACAAAGCACAGGAAAAAGCATCACATTTTTCTTAGTCCAAACTATTTTTAGTATTCTAGTAATACAAGTACAGTAATTTTAGGAATATGTTGCATTAAGTAACTATCCTTGTGCATCTTCTCCCAGATCTTAATGAAGACTGGCTATTTTTTTCTGGATTCAGTGAGAAAGTTTGTCAGATGGGGACAGTCACTTAGGATCTTATGCCAAGACCTTAGACCATTTTTCTCACAGCAGACTCATAAACATAAACAGAAATATGAAATAGCTGACAGCTGTCACACTTCCAGGAATTATCTTAATTAAGACATACAGTACCAAGAAGGGTTAATATTGCTTGAAAGTAAAAGCTTCCATTCCAATAACAAGATGGCTCTGTGTGTATTGCTGGGTCAGCACTGTAATTAAGAAAATTGCCTTTAGTGTGCTTGTTTAGCAATGCTATTAGCATCTTTTTTTCATCTTTTAACAAGAGCAAACTACTTGAAGATGTCCCCATTTACTCTTCTTGCTTCTACTAACCCCTGAACCCATCAAGTCCATACCATTCTAGTATTTAATGGGCTAAATGAGTTACTTTATCATCTGGTTCACCCTGAAGTCTTTTACATATTTTTCTCGACCTTTAACCTTCAGACTATTATTTTGACAGCTATCATTAATGCTGTGTCCCGGAGAACCACACATTGACTAAGATGGATGGTGAACTAGCTAAGGAGTTGAAAGGAATGAACACCCACTTTCATCTTCCTCTTGATTAAATCAAAACCATCCAAAGCCATAGTACACAGGGTGTACTGGGAAAGTGCTGGAGCATATTAACCAAGATTTTTAGAGGAATACACCATTTAGAGAAAGGAGAAGATTCTCACTATAAAATAAATAGACCACATAAACTGAACATCTAGAACTCCATAAATTTGATGAATTATGACCATTCAACTATGAAATTAGATGAATCAATATGTGGTTAGAATTAAAATACTCTGCTGTGATCTGTTGAAAAAGCAACTTCCTAGTAAATTTAGTAAAGGGAATCCCAGTGTCAGGAAAAAAGTTTCAGAACCAAAAGAACATAGTTAACTACAAATGAAGTTTTGGAAGAGATCACAACATCTTTTTACATAGAGTCTCCCACTTCAAAGGTTAGATTGGTCTTCTCTGATCATTTGCTTGGAACTCCATGGTCTGTGGTCCAATCCAGTTGTGAAATCATTACCAACTCAGGCTCACACAATTTAATTGTATCCTGCCAGGAAATATGTAACTCATTTTGGTGACTTATTCTACATTGGAAGGAAAGATTGTACTTGAAGGAGCAAGGCTAATGTACCAGAATCCTGTGCACCTAAAATATGATACAAGAATTTGATGAAACTTTATATTTTTAATTAAAACACACATTCTAATAGCAAAATAATTAAGGTTTATTTTTCTTTTAGAGCAGGGGAAGGTAACTTGTTTTATAAGAAAGAGGATATAGAATTGATAAGAAACAAGATATAAGTGGATATTCAAACTTTACTCAGAATGTTCAAAATCAAAAAAATAGACTCAGATTGTGAACTGATGAATGAAAATAGAGGGGAAATTATATTTCAACAGCAATTTTTTGGGGAGAACTTTTTTATCTTGATGGACTTGATTCTTTGCCAATCCCCAAAGTGAATAAAAACCTCTTTCCTGCTAGAATCCTTATGGACCCTGGTAATGTAAGGAATTAATGTTTAACAATACCGTTATGCTAATTCAGTGTCAACATGATAAGAGAGACAAGAAGTTGACCCATGAGTTGTTGGCAAATAACCCTCCATAATAGTCTTTAAATGTAGAACAGTTATTTATTCTTAGAATGACTGTGGTTTTTACTGGGTCTATACCCTGAAGAGATCATGAAAAATGTTAAAAAAAAAAACATCACTTGTACAAAAATATTCATAGCAGCTCTGTTTGTGGTAGCAAAGAATTGGAAATTGAGTGAATGTTCATCAATTAGGGGATGACTGAACAAACTGTGGTATATGTACATTATGGAACACTATAGTTCTATTAGAAATTCAGGAATTAGGAATTCAGAGAAGCCTGGAAAGACTTGCATGAATTGATGCTGAGCAAGATAAACAGAACCAGAAGAATATTGTACACATTGTAGAACCTTAAGGGATTTGCTCATTTCATCAGTGCAACAATTAGGGACAATTTTAGGGTATCTGCAATGGAGAATACCATCTGTTTCCAAAGAAAGAATTATGGAGTTTAAACAAAGACCAAAAACTATTACCTTTAATTTTTTTTAAAGTTGTCTTATTATGTAATTTTGCTATCTCTTATATTTTTTTTCCTTAAGGATATGATCTCTCTCTCAATGCATTCAATTTTGTACAACATAGCATGGAAACAATGTAAAGACTATCAGACTGCCTTCTATGGGGGTGGGGGGAGGGAAGCAAGATTGAAGGGAAAATTATATAATTCAAAACACTTAATTTAAAAATGGAAAAAAAAATGACTGTGGTTTATTCTGCCATGCTGGAAAGGTTTCAAACACTGTGCCAGCAATAGACTTCACTTGCTTTGAAAGAACCAGTCTAGCTAAATATGAGGAGGCTTATTACCCATTGACTGGACACCTGATGATCAATTTTTTGTCTTCTTCAATCCCTGAAATGAGAAAAAATACAAATTTGTCCAAAGTTTTGTGTGTTTACTCCTGCTTCTGTAGTAATCAGCTTGGAGGTATAGAAAAGGAGGCAGTGGCTGCTAAAAGGCATTTATTTTTTAGACTATCTAAAATCCTTGTTCAGTAATAGGAAGATATTTAATTGCATCATTCCTCACAATCTGACTCTAAGCATTCAGAATATTTATGGCATTCTCATTTTAAAGAAAAAAAGTTTTAGTTGCAACTTAATGTGAGTTTGCTTCACATAGTCTCTTTGAAGAAAAAGTAAAAGATTGAAAAATTTGGTTTTATTATGAATTCAAATGAAATGGAAAATATCATTCCATAGAATATCTGACATCCTTGAATTGTGATATTCATGAAAAACATTTGAAGAAGCCAAAATGTGGCAAAAACATACTAGAGCTAAAACTATATTATAAAGCAGCCATCATCAAAACCGTCTGGTGCTGGTTAAGAAACAGTGGCAGATAAGTGGAATTGATTAGGTCCAAAACAGACATCAGTAAATGACTATGGAAATCAACTGTTTGATAAATCCAAAGACTCTAGCTTCTGGGATAAGAACTCATTATTTGACAAAAAATCTTGGGAAAATTAGAAAATAGAATGGAAGAAACTAGGCACAGACCAACATCCCACACCCTCTACCAAGATAACACCAAGATGGGTAAATGATGTAGACATAAAGTAGTACCATAAAGCAATTAAGAGAACAATATTGAGAGGGAAATAAAGAGATAAAGAACATTATAAAATGCAAAATGGATAATTTTTATTACATTAAATTAAAAAGTTTGGGCACAAATAAAACCAATACAAGCAAGATTAGAAGGAATGTAGAAATCTGGGAAACAATTTTCACAGTTAGTGTTTCTGATAAATATCTTTTTATGAGTCAAATTTATAAGAATGCATTTATATGAAAAAAATAATCTGAATCATTACTGATTAGAGAAATGTAAATTAAAACAACTCTGAGGCACTGCCCCACACCTCTCAAATTGGATGATATGATAGAAAAAGAAAATGAAAAATGTTGGAGCAGATGTGGGAAAAATGAGACACTAAGGTGGAGTTGTGAATTGATCCAGTTATTCAGAGAGCAATTTGTAATTATACCCAAAAGACTATAAGACTGTGATACCCTGTAATGTAGCAATATCCCGACTATGTCTGTATACCAAACAGATCATTAAAAAAGAGAAAAGAATCCACATGCACAAAAATAAAGTAGTTTTTTTGTGTGGCAAAAAAAAGATGGAAACTGAGAGGATGTCCATCACTTGGGGAAAGTTGTGGTATATGAATGTGATAGAATACTATTATTCTTTAAGAAAACCTGAGAAGGCAGGTTTCAGGAAAAATCTGGAAAGACTTACAAGAACTGATGTTGAGTAAAGTGAGCAGAGCCAAGTGTAAATAGTAACAGCAACATTATGTGATGATCAAAGAAAATAGACTTTGGTTTTTTTTTCAACAATACAGTGACCAAGGACAATTCCAAAAGACCAGTGATGGAAAATGCTGTACCACATCTAGAAAAAGAACTATAGAATCTGAATACAGACAAAAACACACTATTTTTAATTTTTTAATTTTTTTCTTATGTTTTCCCTTTTGTTTTGATTCTTCTTTTACAACACGACTATATCGAAGTATGTTTAACATGATTGTACACATATAGCTTATACCAGACTACATGCTGTCAAGGGGAGTAGAACAAAAGGGGAAAAAATATGAAACTCAAAATTTTACAACAAAAATGAATGTTGAATATTATCTTTACATGTAATTGGAAAAAAATAATTAAAAATGGGGTAAAATACCACTATGCAATAATTACAATTTATTAAGAGAGGATAATGAGATACAAGGCATAAAGATATTTTTATATATGTAAATATGTATGAAAACTTAAGAGGACCCTCCAAATTAAACCAAGAGGCATTTTGACACTTAGTGACTTGTAGAACTTGAGGATAGCTGCCACTATCATGAAGGGATCTAGAAAAGGGTTTTCTCAGCTTCAAAAATTTGACTTTCTAAAAGTTATTTGAAGCTTGATAACTAAAATAATTCTCAAAAGATAATCGACTGGAGACCTAAGCAGATGACATTAGAAAATCTCCTTGACTCTTCAGCTGAACTCCCTAGAAATCTGAGGGTTCTAGAAGTAGAGTTTTGAGAGGTTTGGATGGTTTTATAAGGAAAGTCTTCTTAGGGTTTATAAGGATAGAATGCAATCAAGGATGACAAACATAAAAATGGAAAACTGCCAAAAAATTGTTATTACCCAATCTTTTTTACCATTACCAATCTTTTTTTTACCATTAGCCAATATATTTGGAATATCACATAGTAGTCCAAGGAAACAATGATGGGAAAAGCATCTGGGCCAGACTGAATGTACACAAAAGGAAGTCTGTATTGCAGGTGACATGAATGTGAGGAGATTGAAGGAATGATACACATGATACTGAAAGAATCACAATTATGAAAGACATGGAAAATAACAGATATAATTCCTTGACAAAGTCAACTGAAAGAGCCTACTCAGTCAAATTTCCACTTTATCATCTATATAAAATTTCCATGAGAAATTACATATCAATCAAACATTTATAAAGTGCCTACTTTGAACCAGCCATAGGAACTAAAGAAATGAAGCAAAATCAAAGACCCTTGAAAAGTGCATCACAAAAGAACAGAAGGGCTCTTATAAGTCATGTTCCATAGCACATCTTATCTCTGCCATTATGTAAATGACTGAATATTTTGTAGATTATATAAGATTTTCACTTTACTTATGAGAGATTACTGAAAAATATTTGATTTGGTAGAACAAAATGGAAACTTGAAAATTTTGCTCCAACAAGATATTTACCCTTTGAATGCTAAAATTTTACAAAATTCCTTGAAGGATCTACAAATAGATAATATTATTTTATTACTCTGATCACTAATATCAAGTGAAGTATATAGGGCAACAAAACCTGATTGTCAAAGATACCTTGATTGAAAGGTAGTTAGGTGGCACAGCAGGTAAATTTCTGAACCCAAAATAGGAAGACTTGCATTCAAATTCAGTGTCAGACTCTTGGAACTTCATAAACTTGGGGAAGGTTATTTTAAGGATCAAATATTATATTCATAACCAGCACTGTTGTATATGTATCTAATTGCTTATGTACTAGGCACTCTCTTTATGCTTATCCTTTGTTTCCCCAGTTCCCCAAAGGTATTCACCATTATTTTTTAAAAATTTTTTGTAAAGCAATGGGGTTAAAGTGACTTGCCCAAAGTCTCACAGCTAGGTAATTATTAAGTGTCTGAAGTTGAATTTGAACGCAAGTCCTTCTGACTCCAGGGCCTGTGCTCTATTGACTGTGCCACCTAGCTACCCTGGTATTCACCCTTGTTACAGAGGACACCCAGTGTAAAGCCTAAGTCAAGGAAGGATTCTCTATAGATAGTCAAATCCTCCAAATATTTAGTACTAGTTGTGGATGACATACTGATTTCCTAAAGTCCCAGGACATTGAAGCATATCCTAAATGACAACCACAGTGATTTGATTCAATACTGCTTGCCTTAATTACCCACCCTGCAATAAGCAGCACTAGTATTAGTCTAAGAGCGACTATGGTGGTATGGTGGACAGAATGATCACCCTGGAATCAGGAGGATCTAAGTTCAAAGCTAACCTCAGACATTTACTTAGCTGTGTGACCCCAGGCAAATCACTTAATACTATTTGCCTTAGTTGATCATCTGTAAAATGAGTTGGAAAAGAAACTGGCAAACCACTCCAGAGTCTTTGCAAAGAAAATCTCAAATGGGGTTGTGGAGAGTCAGTCATCAACAGCCCAAGACTGCCATTTTTCTCCCTTTGGGGAAGCTGGGTAGTAAATAGGATAGAGGCAAGAGGACCTCAGTTCAAATCGAGTCTCAGACACTGTATGACTCTGGGCATGTCACTTAACCCCAAATGCCTCTTTAAAAAAAAATCTGTTCTTGTATAGATCTAATAGGAACGTTCAAATTATCTTTTTCTTATTTAGAGGTAAGGTCCAAGATCCGATGATCTTTTAGAGGATAATTCTTTCTATGCTATAATCCTACTGTTGTATTCATGACCCCATGAAAATGTCCAGTCCTTGATCCTATCCTAACTTTGAGTCACTATTTTATGTCAATCGCATTTAGTAACTAGATAAAGATGAGAAGCTGTGATAAACACTATGCCGGCAATCTAAAAAGAGAGTTTATTGACCTTTCTCATGAGAAATTAAAAGGTTGAGTTCTTAACAGTATTTGAAATAATAAATAAACGAGAAAATTCAACGTGTGTCTCTCTAAATTCCCTTACCATTTCTTGTGTTTATGCATTGAAAACTTTAAGCATGTTTCAAGTATTACAATCCAACAAACATTTACTGAGTGTCTGTTATATTACTGGACCAGGTCCTAGTAATACAAAGAAAAGGGTAAAAAAAATCAACAAACAAAATAGTCCCTGCCCCCTCATTAAGCTTAAATTCTACTGAAGTGAGAGTGTTGGAAAAAATAATTTTGGCAAGTGACAACTTCGAACAGAGAAATGTTCTGTGGAACTTCACTTTAATGAAATCAAGTACTTCTTGCATTTGGGAGAAAGGTACAAAATGTTTAGATTTTTTAAAAAGAACACACAAAGGTAACTCCAATCAATTAGTGAGTCATCCATCCTTCATTTCAGTTCATTTTAGTTTCAGCCATTTCAGTTCAAACATTTTAGTACCCTTGTGGGTTGGGGTAATTCCATGGTACTTTAGAGCTTAAGACATAGCACAATCCAGGTGGACTATGGATCATTTTACAACAGGGGTCAGTGATCAGAAATTCCAGAAGGAAGTAGAGATAGCCTCCCCCAGAAAACATCTGCAAGCTCCAGTTATGTGTGCTGTGAAGAAACTTAATGTATTATGTTGTGGAAAGAATGACAACTCCCCCTTCTTTAAAAGAAAAAAGTGACTTTTGTAATTAATCATGGCAATGAAGGAAATTTAATAGGAATGTTAAAGGATGCCGCCTGGCCTTACTTGTATAAATAATGTCTTAATTTTGGTAAAGAGAATGGATCTCAAAACATTGCAAAACTGAATTAACTTTTTCAGGTTTCTTCAGATGGATGAGAGAAAAAAGTTTCAATTATTCAAACACTCTCCCCATTCCCACAAACTTCTCTCCTTTCTTTTCTCTCATAATTACTTGATGTAGCTAATTTGAGCTGAGATCTTAAAATATAAAGAGCAGCAACAAAGTTGTATAATCTTAGTTTCAGCTTCTTTTCCAATTTGCATCTCAAATTATATTACTAATGCCCCTGCATATGGAATAAAAGCAAAAAAACCTTTATTGAAGGTGGCATATCATTTAAGGTGAGTAAAGACTGAATGTGAAAGCAGTTATGTTTTAGGAACTGTTGTTTTGTGCATCAATCAACATAGCTGTCTGTCTCTAATGAAAATAAGTTCCAATTATTCTTCAATAAATCATTAATTTTATATGATGAGCCTATATTGTTTGTTGATAGGTAACAGAGGCTTATTCACCCTATATAGCTTTCATATATTTTATTCTGGGTTTTGGAAACCACCTCCTATATTTTATCTAATTCTATAGCCTTTTTTCTCTTCACAAACCAAACTTTGTCATTATATCTGAGTGACTAAGCAGGTTTTACTCACCAAAAATTCACAGTTGATTAAGGTGGAGTATATGGATTTATTTCCCTAACAGAAGTCAGCAAGAATTCAATGGATGTGGAGATTGTGCATCTCTCTTGAAAGAAGTCACTTTGAGGACATTTGAATGAGGAGGATTAAAAATATCATGTCTAGCTTTTAAAATAATCTATTGACAGTATAATTGAAATTATATCACACTAAAGTTATATATTAATCTATGCAATAAATTAATTTTACATTGTCATAGACTAATCATGATTCCTAGATTATTTTTCTTCCTTTATTTCTATAAAGATTATTTTGTTTGGTATTCTTTGGGAGTTTCATGTTTCTTGCTATTTTGACTCCCTGATATTTTATGAATTTTGTAGTTATTTTTAAAATCATTCTTCTTATAAAACACTGTATACAACTACTGATTTTTAAGTGCTATATGTTACTGCTTCAGATTTATTGAATTATTCATTTCAATAAGTTTCCCTTCTGATTATCTGAATTTTCAAAGAAAAAATCATATAATCTACAAATATGAGTACTGTTTTCTCTGTCAGCTTATATAAGTACTTACTCTTGTCTCATTGCTTTAACTAGTATCATTCAGAGTGCTATCACTTCATAGTGATCTGATCTGTATGTTTTTCCTGACTTTCTCATATTAATTACTATGTAATGAATTATGATATATAAGACATATAATTAATATTTATGACTTTTTACATTTATTTATGTCATTTGTATCTTGGAACATGAATAATTTTTGATAAGATGTCAAATGAAATTTGTATTTTCTATAATGTTCTTATCTAAAGGAAAGTATATGTTTTCCACATCATTCATCTCTATTGTTTTTCTTTTTGTTAATCTTTTCTTATATTTATATAGCTCTGAATATTAAAGTCACCTATAATAGTCATGTAGCTATCTATATTGCTTTATGATTCAGTTAGCTTTTACATTAGGGATTTAAATGCTCTGTCATTTTGTAATATGTAGTATTTTGCTTCATTGATTGAGTTGTTTTAAATGTGCTTCCCTTGTCACTAAGAATTTATATACCTTACCTATAGGCAATCATGATTGCAGCTCCTGCCTTTGGGGATTCTTATACCTGGTAAGTTTATTCCAGTACCACATTTTAGTTCTATATGTGTTTTTTTTTAATGCATTCTTACATGCAAGGAAATTTTCAGGCTTTGTTTCTTTATCTATTCTACAATACTTTCATTTTATTGTTGAATTTAATCCAGTTACATTGAATGCTCTAAATGTTAGGCTTCTATATTTCTTCATTGAATTATTTTTCATTTATTCCACTCTCCTTTTTTAAGTTAAAATTTATAAAGATATAGTTTATATAGTTTTAGTAAACCATTTGATAAAGTCTATCCTACTATTATTTTGGAAAAAATGGCTAGATTTGTTATAAAACAGTGCAATTAGATGGAATAAGAATTGCCTTCATGGTAAAACTCAAAGAGAGTGAGTCAAACAAAAGCATTGTGTCAAGCTTCCAAGTTCCTGACATAGTCTCATAGGCTTCTTTCCTTAATATTGGCTGCTTAACATTTTTTACCAATCACTTGCATAAAGGCAGGGTTTTGTTTTTGATGTTACTGCTTTCAGTTTTGTTTTATTGGCAAAATACTGATGTGGTTTGCCAATTCCTTCTCTAGCTCATTTTACAGATGAGGAAACTGAGGCAGAGTTAAGTGACTTGCTTAGGGTCACACAACTAGTAATTGTCTGAAACCAGATTTCAACTCAAAAAAAATGAGATTTTCTCACCTCAGGACTAACACTCTAACCATTGTGCCAGCTAATTACCCTTAAAAGTAATAGATTGTTTCTATTTCTGCCTAAATCCAACAGATTAAAAATTAGAAAATACCTATATCTAGTTGCATTTGATAAGATCAACTTGATCAGTTTGTGTCTGAAAAGAAAAAAGCTGTCTGGAACATTATTAGTATTTTCTGAAACATGTGGACATGGCCATTAGCAGTTGTTTTTTGCTTGTTTGATTTAGAATTGAAGACAACTCCTTAAGCTTCAGTCTTTGGAAGTGAATTGATTAGTTCAGACTTTTATGAATCAGAGATTGTACTAGGGTCTATAAAATGAATTCAGCAAATATGCTATAGACAGATTTTAGAGAAACTCAGAAAGAAAGAACCCACACAAATCAGAATCTCAAAAAATCTCAACATGAACATAGGTTAGTGGCAGCAGAGAGACTATACATTCTTATAACTTCTCCCCTTGGGAATTAGTCATTGTCAGGCTGTATGAGACAGTAAAAGAAGAATGCTAATTCCATATACTCTCATGAACAAAGGCTGAGAAATTTCAGCAAGAATCTATAGTAGGGGGCAGCTAGGTGGCGTAGTGGATAAAGCATCAGCTCTGGAGTCAGGAGTACCTGGGTTCAAATCCAGTCTCAGACACTTAATAATTACTTAGCTGTGTGGCCTTGGGCAAGCCACTTAACTCCGTTTGCCTTGCAAAAACCTAAAAAAAAAAAGTCTATGGTAAAAGAGTGCATCTCACCTGTGATAGACCTTTATTTCAGTTTCATGAATTTCTTGGGTAATAGTTTCTAGAGAATGAACCAAACCTTCTAGAAAGGGAATGAGGAGGACCTGAGCAGCATCATGATATTGGAGAAAATAGGACTGAACAATGAATCCACAGACCTAAAGAAGTAGCAAAAGACTGAAAAACAAGATAGAAGAGCAAAATCCCTAACCTTGTTCTCTGCCAACATTTCTGATAGATAAGCAGTTTCTCTATAGGAACTGAAAATGAGTTTTCTTTTTGAATGAACAGAAACCTTTTGGGAAGTATCTCAAGGCTGGAGTAGCGGTAAAATTCACTCAACTGTTGAAGGAAGTAGATTGTGTAATCACAGGTTCCTTTTTCCTTCTGAAATTTCCAAATTATTAATGTGGAGTACTGTATAGCCTCGTAGGAAGTATAGAAGGGAGGATTTGGTCTTCTTGGAAAGGAATGAAAATTTTCTTCATTGATGAGGTACCAATTGTGAGAATTTGATACTATCAACCATCCTCTCCTTAATTCTCCCTTTTCCCTAGACTTTCAGGATACCACTCTCCTACATAGCTAAGCATTCCTTTTCAGTCTCCTTTGCTGAATCCTCATGTAGGTAACATTCATTACCATGAATACAGTAAGCTCTCTCCTGAGTCCTCTTTTCTTCTCCTTCTATGGAGCTTCTCTAGATGATCTTATCAATTCTCAAGGTTTTAATCATTTCTATAGTGATCTTTCTCAAAGCTACTTATCCAGATCTAACCTCTCTACTAACCTCCTGTCTCACATCTTCAAATATCTTTCAGTTATCTCAAACCTGAATATCCTATAGATCTCTGAAGCTCAATATATCCTTAAATGAACTCATTTCCCCCCCTAAACCTTATCCTACCACAAAATTTCCTTATTACTGTCAAGAGCACCATCATTCTCCAGGACTGAAATCTAGATATAATCCTTGAATCCTCACTATCCCTCAACTTCCTATCTCATCTGTTGCCAAGGTCTATCAATTTTACTTTTTAATCATCTTTCAAATAAGTCCCCTTCTCTCCTCTGATGCTGTCACCACCTTAGGGAAGGTCCTCATTAACTTGTGTGTGATATAATTTCAATGGTCTGCCCACCATAATCCTCTCTCAACTCCAGGACATTCTCCATTCAGTTGCCAAAGTGACTTTCCTAAAATGTCACTCTCTGTTCATATCAACCTCATACACACATAGTTCCTTTCAACAGTTCATTGATCAAAGACAACTCTGAGAGACTTGTTATGAAAAATGACATCCACATTCAGAAAAACAAAACAAAACAAAACAAAAACAAAAACAACCAACTATGGAGTCTGAAAGAAAAGGAAAGCATACTATGTTCATTTTTTAAATTTTCTTTTATGTTTTTCTTTCTTACTCATGGATTTTTCCCCCTCACTTCTAACTCCTCTTTCATAACATAACTAATATGGAAATATGTTAAATACAACCTGTACATTTACAAATTTAAATAGATTGTTAACTGCCATGGGGAAAGGCGGGACAGAGAGGATGGTAGAAAAATGTGAAACTCATAAACTGGCAAATAGATGAATGTTGAAAAACTACTTTTGCATGTTATTGGAAAAAATTTAAATTAAACATATCAACCCTATACTAAATCAAATCTGGTGGCTCTCTTTTAACCCCCAGGATGAAATACAAAATCATCTGTTTGAGACTTAAGGCCATTTATAATCTAGTCCTATTTTACATTTTCAGTCTTTTTAGATATTACATTTGCGTCTGTCTCTCATGCCTGGAATGCTCTCCCTCTTTATCACTGTTTGCAGGCTTTCTCCAAATTCCAGATAAAATCTCAACTACTAAAAAAGTGTTTCATCAATTCCTCTTAATTCTAGTCTCTTCGCTCTATTAATTACTTCCTATCTACCCTTTATATAGCTTGTCTGTACATATTTGTTTGTTTGTCCCTTCCTTCTTCCACCAGATTAAGAGCTCCTGGGGGTTATGCTTTTGGCTTTCTTTGTAACTTCACTATTTAACACAATGTACAAAGCAAACTCTTAGTAAATATGTATTGAACTGACTTGGTACAATCTGAATTCAATTAATGGAACAAAAACTAATGATGGCCTAATATAAATTGTTACTTTGAATGCTTTAATGGATACAGGTACTCTTTTATTTAGATTTGCAAAGACTTAGATGACAACTTCATTCTGATTTTCCTAGAATGTCTTGTGAGAGCAAATGAAGTAGGGTGGTTAAGGAAACAATCTCAGCAGAGTGGTTCATGTTAAGATTTAACCAGAGTAAAGTCTATCAACAAATGGATGCCTGACTACATCCAGCTATTGAAGAGAGAATGGAAATAATGCCTTATTTAATTAAGACACAGGATATAGCTGCAATATAGAGTGGAACTATTGCTATATCTACACTTTTAATAGAACCTTAATAATTTCAAAAAATATTTTGACTTGTAACTATGGCATATATATATATATATATATATATATATATATATATATATAGGCAACATTATTGATGAAACCAATATTTCATCTTTGCCATAGACTAGAGTTCATAGAAAAAAAAAGACAGTTGTTTTTGTCTTGGTTCCCCTCCTAAACATAGAAACATTGCAACAACAAAAAAAGGAGTTTGATCACAAGTCATTCAGGAAGATTCCTTATTGTTATGGAGTAAACTTGGGGACCTCCCTTGTTCACAACCAATTTGTTTAAGCTCCTCATAAACTTTTTTGTATGGATTGGTTTTTAAAGTAAAAGTTTCAGAATTAGTTCCATCCATCAGTGTCCTACTCTTTTAAAAGTAATTGATTACTAAAGGGGATTATGTTTTCTTCTTCTTCTCTCCTCCGTGCTCATTTAAGGTCCTGAGCACATCTTTAACATTTTAGTTTAGTAATTTGAAAATCTTTTGCTATATTATTGCCATATAATAAATTATCATCATAAACAAACATTGTGATTTCTAAGTCATAAAAACATCAGGTAGATAAAAATAGGTTGTGGTAGCTTTGAAAATAAAGTTAATACTGCATCATCAAAAGTCTTAAATTATTGACAGTTCCCTCCCCTGCAGACTTTCCCAGTGAATTTTGTCATCTATCATCGTGTCACAATACTCTATATGGGAAGAAAGTAGAGGAAGAGGTGACTAGTTTCATCAAATTTTGCAATGTGAACCATTTGAAGACAGATTTTCTTGTAAAATGATTTGAACAAAAGATTAAATTCAACCAAAGGATCTTTGAATGCTCATTTTATTCTAATATTTTCACAGAAGTTAAATAAGTCTTATCTCCCAAGTTTCCCAGCAATAGCAATTTGGGAAAGAAAGAAATATGGAGAAAGTATTATATTCCCTTACTAATAGGACAGAGGAAAACCAAAGTGAGAATAATTGAGATGCAAGAAGTGAAATATAAGAATTAGGGAAAAGAAAAATTTGAATTTCAATTTTTTCCTAACATATAACATGAACATAACCTGAGAAAAATAAGATTATATTAATTTTCAATATGTGACTTCATCTTTTCTGAAAAAGTCAGCTTAATAATTTTCTTTATGTAATTCCTCATCTTTCCTGGGTGTTACACGGAACATATTTTTAATCTATTGGTCATGAATTGTGGAATAATAACATTGATAGCTTTGGAATATGCCATCCTGTTTTCACATACAAAGATGAAGGTAAATCCCTTGTGCCAACTAGGAGAAATAATGGATGTAGCCTAGAGGCAAAGAGACAGGAGTTCAGATCTGTTCTCAGACACTTAATTAGGGGACCATGGACAAATTGCTTAACCTCTGTCTGCCTCAGTTTCTTTAACTCTAAAAGGGGGGGGAATACCTCACAAGATTATTATAAAAATCAAATGAAATAACATTTATAAAGTACTTAATATAGTTCCTGGAACAAAGTAGGCACTTAAACAATGTTTTGTAATGTCCCTCCCAGGGAGCTCATTTTCCCCTGAGTTTATTAGCCAAAGAAAAGAAAGTGTTGAGTACAAAGTATAGACAAGACTCATTTGCACATGTATAATAAAATCTTACATTTATGAAAAGTTTCTTTTCTACTCTTTCAAAGTAATTACCAATATGTTTTACTATGATTTTAATTGTCACCTTTCTTTGCTGTTCAGTCATTTTCAGCTGTGTCTGGCTCTCCACGACCCCCCTTTGGGGTTTTCTTGGGGATGATACTAGAGTGGTTGATCATTTTCTTCTCCAGTTCATTTTACAGATGAGGAAACTGAGGTAAACAGCATTAAGTTACTTACCAAGAGACTTCCTAACTCCAGGCCCAGCATTCTAGACATGATGTCATCTTATCTGCCCTCTTTTTTAATAGTTCACTCAGAAATACACTATCATATAAATGGATCACAATTGTATGGCCAATGTTTGCAATGGGACCCGAATCATCCTCCTGAACATGGCTATAGCTTTTGTTCACAAATCAATTAAATCATAGGGATAAGATTTTAATCTAGATCACTCAGATCCAAAACCTTTTTTTCCCACTACAATAGGTTGTCTCTCTAAATTTATTTCCAAAATGCTCTGTAGGGGCAGCTAGGTGTTGCAGTGGATAGAGCACAGACCTGGAGTCTGGAAGACCTGAACTCAAATCTGGTCTCAGATACTTAATATTTACTTACCTATGTAACCTTGTATTAAATTAAATTTTCGAATCCTAGAATAGAATTTTAAAATTTCCCAAAAAACCTGAAGAAATTTTCTGCTTCTGGAAATGGTTCTAATGAGTTGAAAAGATCATCAAAGCAGTTATATCTATTTGAAGAAAAACTGTTTAGGAACAGTGGCTCATGTAAATTTAAAAAATATATTTATATGGGCAAGTGTTTCTAATGAAGCTTATTGAGCCCTTCCTTTTTTATCAGATATTTTTAGGTATGCCCCCATTCTCTGGAATTTAACCATCCATATAACAATAACAAACAAATAAAAAAGCACACAGTGGCCATATGTGATAATGTATTCAACAACTTCTGCTGCAAACCCATTTCTCTCTACAGAGAAATATCATTTGTTATCTGTTCTCTGGGACCAGAATTACGCATTACTATTGCTCAGAGTTTTACTGCCTTTTAGTGTTCTTTTCATTTACATTATTATAATATAGCATATTGCTATTCTAATTTAAGTTAACTCATCTACTCTGCATCGGTCAGATGAATCTTTGAGTATTTCTCTGAATTTCTAATATTCATCTTCATTTATTACTGGAAATGAAATTACATTGCAATAATATGTCACTGATAGCTCAATCATTTCCAAATTGATAGGCACAGTTCTTTACCAAAACACATACACACACACACACACACACACACACACACACACACACACACACACACACACACACACACACACACACACACACACACACACACATTACTTCTATAAATATTTTGTTAAGCAAGAGAATCTTTTTGTCTTTGACATGCTTGGAATTTGTGTCCCACAATGTAATTACTAGGATAAAAGTTATAAACATTTTTCTTGCATAATTCTGCACGTGTTCAGAATAACTAGACCAAACAATATCCCCAATTATACATTAGTATGCATTCCCATGGGCCCTCAAACATTGATTGTTTTGATGTTTCATTATCTTTGGTAATTTCTTGGTAGAACAACCTTCATAGTGCTTTGTTTAGCTTTTATTCTTCTTACTATTGATGATATGGAACATGATTTCATGTGGTAATATTTAGTTTATCATTCTTTTTATAGTTTTAGCTATTTACTTATTTGGGAATGATACTTATTCTTGCATATTTGTGCCAAAACCCTATATCATGGATATTAGACTTTTATCAGTGATATTTGATAGAAATGTAGTCCTACTTGACAGCTTATGTTTTACACTATTTGCATTAATTTTTTATGTGCAAAAAGTGTTATATGATGAAAGTTGTCCAATTTATCTCTAAAGATAACTTCTATTATTTGTTTTGGAAATTAATCATAGTTGAGAAATGTAATAATATCCATTTTCCTCTATTTTAAATATTACCCTTAGTGTTTCAGCCCCTATCCATTGTGATATCATATGATATGATACAATATAACACCAGTAGCTCTAATATTGCATGATGCACTGAGGATACATCTCTCATAAGAAATCAATCAAACTAAGTTTGAAGAGGCTCATCAGCAGATTATCTGCACAGAGAAGAATTTATCAACCTCAGTAACTCATGAACATCTTCTAACAAGGCATTGAGGAGTTATGATCTGTGTCAGTGAAAGGAGTACCTATACTGGTGAAGTCACGGATCCCTGAAATCTGAAATAAAGAAAGGACCATTAAGTATCACATAAAAACAGGTCTATTCCTCAAACTATGGCTGTCCAATTTGTCCCTTTAAATGACAGTTTAGCCTGGGGGAAGAAGAACATCCAATGCATATTTTAGTCCTTCCAAATATAAAAATGAAAACAGAAAAAAATCCATCTATGAAGTCATTAAATATTCAGTTTACTAGAATTGTTTATATACCCTGGGTCAAGTTTTTTCTTCATTCCTCTCTCCCTTCCTCCCTTTCTCCCTCCCTCCCTTCCTTCTTTCCTTCCCTTCTTCCCTCTTTTCTCTCCCATTTTATTTTTATTTTCCTTTTTTCTTTTTCTCTTCCCTCCTTCTTCCTTTGCAATTTCTTAACTGATATATCTCTTTTTAGTTCTATTGAGCTTTTAGTTCTCTAAGAACCCAGATATTTTCTCAGTTGAATTTTTTCTTTCATATATCCCACATTTGACAATTTTGAAATTTAATTTCTTGATGTGAAACTTTACATTTATCCAAATTAAATCCCATACTTTTTGATTCAGCTTGATGAATATTATTTAAGAATTCATTTCTATTTAAACTGCTAGTTTCTCTAGATCTCAGTCAATTTTAACACATCATTTGACTAAAAACTAACATTTAAGAATATTGAATTAAATACCTATTTGAGATATTTGACCAGCACTCATTTTCCTCATCTGTAAAATGGGAATAATAATTGCACTTGTCTCCTAAATAGATGTCTTCCAAACCCTTTGCTTTGGAAATGATTTAGGACCCTTGTCTCATGTAGAAAAAAAAATCCTGCTTATGTTTCTGGGAATAATATGATTCTGATGTTTAGTTTAAGAGTTCTCTATTGTGGTAAGTTATTGTGTCTTACTTTCTTGCCTGTTGTCTAGTACACACAATCCAGTGTCTGCTCATATGACATCATTTGCACATATAAAATCAATGAAGACGCCATTATATATCAGGCATGTGACTGAGTGTGGGTATGTTAATATAATAATATCAAAGAACTAGATATATTTATGTGTGGATCTGTGACTCTACGGGCATCTAGGCAATCCATTAGCTAAAGTGCTGTGCTTGGAGTAAGGTAGACTCATCTCCCCAAATCTGGAGTCAGATATTACTAGCTGTGCAACCCTGGGCAGACCACTGACCTGGTTTTTTCACATGTAAAATGTGGTAGAGAAGGAAAAGGCATATCACTCCAGTATTTTTCCCAAGAATCACACAAATGGTGTCTTGAAGAGTTGGAGACAACTGAAAAATGACTAGATAACAATAGTTTTGAATCTGGTTCATTATTTGAATCTGATTCATTATTGTGCAATAGAATGTGTGTTGAGCCTAGAATTAGAAGACTTGGCCCCAAATCCCAGATCCACTAAAATTTATTTATCATTCCTGTGGAGAAACACTCTCCTCTGATAGTACAAAAAAATAGGCTTGGAAGAAAATAGTCTCAGTTAAACTTACAATTTGACAGAAGACTATAAATGTCAGCATACTTCATACAGGAAAAGACAAGAATTTTAACAGTAAATGTAAAAGAAATAAAGATTTTTTCCCTTTTTTACACTGAATTCTAGGTCAATAGTTTTCTTTTTGAAGAAAAATGTCAAATATCTCAAATAGGTATTTAATTCAATATTCTTAAATGTTAGTTTTTAGTCAAATGATGTGTTAAAATTGACTGAGATCTAGAGAAACCAGCAGTTTAAATAGAAATGAATTCTTCAACAATATTCATGTGTGCCTTAAAATTTTGTCTTAAATGAGCCATATAATAGTTCTTTAGTAAAAGGAGACACATATAGATATACATACATCTATCTATGTATACATATATATCTATATTCACTTCCACAGTAGGTAGTCATCAGCCAATGGATGCACCTTTCAAATCTCAGCACTTTCAAGTTGTAGGTATAGTGGTAGTTATGCCACCAAACGTACTCCCTGTTGTGAATTATTGCTTATATAATAATATGCTCAGCTGAGTAGCGGTCTAATGATTTGCAATCAGCAATGCATTCTCCTGATTCAGCTGATGTCTCAGCTTCTCCCCAGTATTCATTAAGTAATTTTTTGATATTTATGTTCTTCTCTTACACTTTGTTTTCTAGTATTGTGGTGTAGGAAATTACTGACAACTAAGTTTAATCACCCCGAAGAAGAGTTCATTATATATTTGTTTATATTTTATTATTTGAAAACTGCCTTGTGACTGAATTGTTGCCTATGATCTGATTGTATGTATGCGTGTGTGTGTGTGTGTCTGTGTGCATTGTATTGTATATGTGTCTGTGTGCATATGTAGGTGGTCAAGTTTAAGGGGTGGAGTGGGGAAGATAAGAGAGGAATGTCATTGATCTCAGAACTACCAGAATAGAAGGAAAGGATGAAACACAAAAACTTGCTAATTTAATCATTCTTTATATTTTGTTACTACAAGAATCAAAGAATTATAGAACTGCATCCCATTCAACTATTTCATTTTACAGACAAAAAAAAAACTGAAATCAAGAAAGGTAATGTGAGTTCCTCATTTCTTAGGGATGGAGTCAGAATTAAAATCCAGGTTCTCTGACATCTACATTATTTCACTATGCCAAGAAGACAGAAATATAGAAGGTAATAAATTTATGAATGAATTAACACATAGGGGTGGGAGTGGAGAAAGGAAATTGATCTAACATTGAAACTCTAATGTTAAAGTTTTAACCAAATACTAAAAGCCAAGAAAAAGGACTGTGTAGGATTAATGTTTCTAAATAATTTAAAAGTGGGCCAAAATATTCCCTAAACAATTAATTAAGGTTTGATTGAAAAAAACAAAGAACAAGTGAGCCTTACAGTCATAACTCCTAGACAACAGGGACTTCAATGTATATGTGTCTGACCAGTACTGAATATACTACTAATGTGTCACAAATATTAAATGACAATTACATTTCCAAGAAAATACAATGAGAAAGGGGGAATTGTCAGAGAGTGCACTTTCAATTTCTTAAAAGTTTTATTTCCTTTTATTTCCTCCATTTGAGGAGAGCAGTAAAATAGCAGTAAAAAAAAATGTCTTTAAAGAACAATATGGAGCTGCATACAGAATTAACAAATCTAGCAGCATTATAGAAATAACATGGGATAAAGGGAGAAAAAGGCCACCACACACACCTTTGTGGTAGCAAGACTCATTAGTATGCAATAGAATAAGCAATGGGTTCCAAATTCAAACTCAAAACAGTAATAAATCAAAGGAATAAGATGAAAAACGATGGGATCAGCAACAGCGGTGGTTATTACCATGTGCACCTGCTAGGGAAACAAAGAAAGCTGCAGAAAAGACATTTGAAAAAAATTACAACACAGAGAGAGACAAAGAGTAAAGAAATTAATTTGGAATTGGCCAGCAAGAAATCATTACCTTTAGACCCTTTGAGTTCTCTTCAATGACAAAACAGGGAAAAGGGTAAATGTGGAATCTCTTCTAGGTCTTTACTATAAACCTTAGGTTATGGGTTATAGAATCAACCTTCTCCCTGGGTTAATGTTTGTTTATATATATGCACATGTTTGAATTTCTAGTCTATGGAATGGACATATTTAATGGAATCCACTGGTTATTCCTGTGTCTTGAAGACAGAGTTGGAGTGAGATGGGAGGAGATTTTATTTTACACTGAGACAATGATCTTCAGTCATCTCTAGTAGAGAAACTGAAGAAGTGATGAAATTAAGAAAATCTCTAATAAAATTAAGATAAGCTATGGGTTAAGTGTGCAAAGATTAAGTCTTTCTGTGACTAAAAATAACTAACTAGTCCCTAATTATTTTAAGTGGTCAGTCATAAAGCAACTATTGATGGTTCAAGTTGACTGATTCATGGTTTCTATTTGACAGTGCATTTCATACACTTCTATGAAATAGAATTCTCTAAAGCCAGGTCTTCCTGTAGGTGACTGTTTGTAGATAGATTCCATTTTCCCCTGGCCATCATAATTGGCAATTACAGAATGCTCTATTAGATTGCTCACAACCAGTCTGATTTGGTCATTTAGGATGATAAAAATTATACACGCTCTTTTTATTTTCCCTGTTTTATGACTAAATCAGATTGACTGTGCAGCCATCCAACTGATTACTTAGCAATGGGCTGAGCATTAGTCAATTCAGTACCATGTACCTAAAAAATTTTAATCTATCATGAACACTGATGAATATCATAGTATCACAAGAAGACAGGACTTTCTGAAACCAAGTCCCCTGACTTTTGAAATAAAAGAAAATTACTACTTAACCTTTTCCCACTCAAAAATGACAAAAACAAAACATACTACTCCCACTAAAGTAAAAAAGTAATTGAACTGCTTTAAGAGATAGTGATCCTGAGTAGTGGAGACTTTTTCTAGTGGTTAATGCTTTTGCTATTACCAGTTCCCTCAAAGTTCAATTTTTTTTCCATGGGATCAGGAGTTAACTTTCCAATAGATATGCTTTTTCTAAGGAGTGACTATGGTGACACAGATGTAGAATAAACTACGTAACCATTGTTTCAGCCAACTCAGTCCCTTATTAATTGTGTGATCTTGGGCAAGTGACTTCACTGCTCTGGTCATCTATCAACCCTTTTTTGAAACATGGGTATTTCCTCCAAACAGGCAGATTATAGTCTATCAATGTGTTATCATCTAGTGTAAGTCCTATTCATAAACTCCAATAAACTTGGATTCCACCCAGTGGGGCTGGGAGCCTTATGTGGATGCCTCGATATTTAGTCAATATCAATGGAGTATACGGACTCTTCATTGGTAATTCCATTGCTCTTACATCATAAACAACCCATTTCTCTTTTTCATCATTCTATGTGCCCCTTCTCCTGAGCCTCCTCTTTGTGGGTTTGAAACTGGGAAATAAGGGGGCATTTGAGGGCAGAGACTAGAGTTTGGCTAATCCTTATGTGAGCTTGGTGGGGTTGAAGACTTGGATCTGGAAGGAGCTCCCTTAGATCTGGCAGGTTGTGTGGGAAATGAACCAGAGCAGGGAGAGGTGAATTGGGAGTATTGCAGTCAGAGTGCTTGCACAGGATCCGGGTATTTAGTGCTTAGCAGTAAATAAATTTTTGTTCACTGGTGAGCTGGTACAGTCTTTGGTTTTAGTATAGCATAGCCTGAGGTGGAGAGCACCCCAGCAAAAGGAAGGAGGGAGAGATTATTGCAATGATAAGGAGACTGAGAAACTATTCCTGGAAGGAATGGCACATTCTTACGACATGAATGTTCATCTTCTACCTGGTTGTTTTCTGGCCAGCAGTTGCTACTTCTTCACTTTCTAAACCCATTCATCAGAGAATATGCCTAAACAGTAAAAGTCCTTTGGATCTGTATTCCTAAGGACTCCATGACCTCTTTTTTACCCTAACTTAACCCTTATACCAATATGTCCACTTTCTCTGCTCCCTCAATTTTTCACCTCCTGCTCTATGAACAGGACAATCAAATTAATACTTATATTGCCCCTGGAAAGGATATGTCAGTGAACTACACTATCATTTCACTATCAATTTTTATGACTTCCTAGACAATAAATCTCTTTTCTAATTGCCACTCCCCTTTGTGAGTTTTCTCATCCATTAGAATGGAAGCTCCTAGAGAGTAAGGAATATTTCACTTTTGTATTTGCATACTCAATGTCCTGACAGGTGCTAGACACATTTTAAGTGCTCAATGATTCTTTTTTTTAGATTTTGCAAGGCAATGTGGTTAAGTGGCTTGCCCAAGGCCACACAACTAGGTAATTATTAAATGTCTGAGGGCGCATTTGAACTCAGGTACTCCTGATTCCAAGGCCAGTGCTCTATCCACTGCGCCACCTAGCCGCCCCATGTGCTCAATGATTTTTAAAAATTTAAACATTCATTAATTCCCTTATATCTTTTGGTTATATATGACTTGCTTGATATTAATTCTTAGTCATCAAATAAAATTATTTTTGTTGTTACATTATAAGGGAATTTTAAATGATTTTGTCATGTACATGAGGAGAGATTTTAAAGTAGCATTTTGCCAAACTGAACTAAGTGTGGAGCTTTTTTAGTAGTCAAGAAAATAAAAAAATAAAAGCACAGTAATATTTTTAACTCACTTGTACTACTATAAATTTATGATTGTCTATACAATATCATTTGTAAAAGTCTGCCAGTTTGCTCATGCGTCCTTTAAGGATACATTGACTATATGTATACATCTTTCCCATAATATTTTTTTTAATCTAGAAAGTTGCCTTTTGGGAATCTTAGAATTTTTTCTAAGCATTTGAAATCCTCCCTCTTAGGTGGCACAATGGATAGAGTGCAGGGTCTGAAGTCAGGAACATGATTTCAAATCTGGTCTAAGATGCTACCCTGGATAAGTCACTTACCCACAGTTTCCTCATTGGTAAAATAAGAATATTGATAGCACCTGCCTTGCAGGGCTTTTGTGAGAATCAAATGAGTTAATAATTATAAAGCTCTTAGCTCCTTGGCTGGCACATAGTATGTGCTGCAACAATATTAGTTATTATTATTTTATAAACTATATCTAGATAATCTGTCAACACTCTCAAAGTTGTTGCCTCCATCGTGGACTTCCAGTATATATAGACTTGGAATTTTCTGATTTACCATCCTTCTTTACTTTTCTATTATTTCTACTTTCAGATCTAGCATATTGAAGATAGAATCCCAATGAGCTGGCTTCCCCATTATTTATGAAGAAAAGAATCTGTTGGATATCTTTTATCTTTTCAGTTTTTTGGTCTATTCCTTGTCTTACTTTAGGTTTCATCTTTATTTACCACTGGGATCATATTGCATAGTTAAGTTTCTCATGAATATTTCTTAAAATTTATTTTATCTTCTATACATTCTTTTTATTTTATGAAACACTGTTAGTAACACCTATCACTCCCTATAATAGAGTTGCACAAATACAGTTATAGTAAATACTGGTGTAGCCACTGGCAAATCTACCTCTCTGTTTGGCAAGGAGATGGGCTGCTTGCTTGTTGAGATGACTTTAGTTTGGTTTGTTTTTCATCTCCCTACTATAAGAATTGATTTATATTAATTAGATTTCCTTGGGAAATGATTATAGTCAACAACAATGTCTATTCTTTTATCCATTTCTAATCAAAAACTTTTTTCAATAAGTCGTTAAAAATGTTTGCTGTGTATACAATTATGTGTACATTCTCATGTTCGTCCTGTCCTCTAATTTGATATTGATTTTCATCTTTAAAAGTTTCATGATTTGAGTGTACACAAACAACTGATGCAGAAATGATTCACATATTGGTAATTATTGATTTCCTAGCTGTTAACATGTATTCATTTTTATTTATTGTAATGTTGTTTGGCTCTTTGTACAGTACCTACAAACTTCGCTCTTGAAAAAAAGTGTTCAAGGGGGCAGCTAGGTGGCACAGAGGATAGAGCACCGGCCCTGGAGTCAGAAGTACCTGAGTTCAAATCTGGCCTCAGACACTTAATAATTACCTAGCTGTGTGGCCTTGGGCAAGCCACTTAACCCCATTGCCTTGCAAAAAAAAGAAAAGAAAAGAAAAAAGTGTTCACAACATATAGGTGTGATGTTTCTGTGTTGTCTATGGTTTAGGAAATCTCAATTTTCTCATTCCTGAATAATGTTTTATAAAACATTTTGGAGGGAAGCTGGGTAACTCATTAGATAGAATATTGGCCCTGGAGTCATGAAGACCTGAGTTCAAATCTGCCCTTGGACACTTATTAATTGCCTAGCTGTGTGACCTTGGGCAGGTCACTTAACCCCATTGCCTTAAATAAATAAAAAAGAAAAAAGAAACTTGTTTATAAAACTTTTTTGCTAGATCCTCTTATGCCCATTTTTAAATGAAGTCACTAAGTATTAGAGTATATACTTTAATTCTTTCCATTTGAAAGGGTTTCTTCTTCATAAAATTTTCTTCTCATCTTATCCTCTGAATGTTTCATACATGTCAAACTCAATATCCACAGGCTACATTCTGCCCACAAAATTTCTGTGTTGACTGAACCAAATTAAAATATATTTGGGAAATTTTTAATAAATAAAAATATAATACAATTATAGATGATGTTAATTTGTATTTTCTAGGTCTATAGAGGTACAAGAAATCTATTTCTCTTCAATACTATTTAATACAATAACGGATTCCATGAAATTATGTTTCTTGTTTTTAGATGCATGATGATAACAATATTCCCCAATTGCTTTTTTCTTTATTCACCAAAGGGAAGTCACAATACATACTTCCCTTTAATTATAATTTCCTTTTGTTTTCTATTTTCATTTCAGTCAATCAATCAATAAGCACCTACTATAAGATAGGCAGCACAATGCAATGACAAAGCCAAAAGAAGGGCTTTTCCTTCAGAATATTTAATCTCATGAGGGAGAAAAATGGCATAAACAGCTGTAGACAAAAAGTCTAGGGTAAACATTTAAGACTTCATGGTTAGTGAAGAATGGATTAGAGCAGGGAGAAATGAGGACAAGAGACCATTGTAATAGTCTAGGCAAGAGGTAATGAAGCCTTGAACTAGGGTAGTCACCAAGTGAATGAAAGAATAAAGGAGGTGTGAGAGATAAAAATGATAAAAATAACAAAATTTGTCAACGAATTATATTTGTGGACTAAGGGATAGTGAGAAGTAAAGTACTGAGGTTGGGCAATAAGAATGGTGTTGCCTTAGAGGGAGATGGAGCTGGGGAAGGGGTGGAATTTAAAAGAAAGGTGGATATTTGGGGAAAGGTAATAAGCTCTATTTTGAATATGGTAAGTTTGAGTTGCTTTTGGAACAACTGCTTTGAGAGATCTACTAAGTAGTTTGTCGTGTGTGACAAGAACTCAGGGGAGAAAATAGGACTGGATAAAAAGATTAATCAGAGAGTTTATATTGAACATATGTATCAAATTATCAGCATATAATTGATAATTGAATATATATATATATAATTTATAGGAAAAATACTGATATGACTCAGTTCCTCCCATATTAACTCATATTTAAAAGATCAAAAGCTAAGTAAGTGTTAATACAAGGTCTAAAAACTGTTTTTAAATTTTCTCCTTCCCTCTCTACCACTCTCAAACTATCACAGCAGAAGTAGGGAAAAAAAAGCCACAAAGACTGAAGGATAGTTAAAACTGTTCTTCCTAGAAGTATCTAGGAGTCATCAGATGGAGTGCCAAGAGTGGAGTCAAGATGGTCTAAGTTCAAATATGTTCATACATTTAGTAGTTGTAGGACCCTAAGCAAGTCATTTAACTCTGGCTACCTCACTTTCCTCAACTCTAATGTGGGGATACTGATAGCAGTTATTCATAGGATTATTGTGATATTTGTAAAGTACTCATATAACAGTATATAGCACATCAGAGAGGCTATATAAATGCTTATTCTTTTCTCTTTATCTTCTCTATATTTCATGGACTGCCATGGTTATTCTCAAGTATCCAGTCCACTATTGATGAGTCTTTTCTTCCTTCCTCCTTCTGATCCTCCGAAGACTAGCTTATTCTGAGCTGTGCTAGAATTCCTTCTAATATTAAAGAACCTGTCCAAAATGACTCTCAATTGGCAAAGCTTCTGAGAACTCAAATTTATCTCCGTACTACAATGAGGCATAGAATACGTTATTACAGAGACTCAATGAAACATATGAAAATGGTCTTTTCAGTTGATACTAACAGATAATAATAGCATCATTTCCTTTGGCAAAGTACTTTTTATCACAGCGTATGCTGTGACTACATTATATTAAAATAAGTGTTCAATTCAATCAAATCAAATGATCCAACTATCCCAGGTGGACCCAGACAAAAACACATCTCCAAGGTTATCTTCCCAGAAATGAATTGTGGTTTTTGGCAGTAATTTTTGTTAGGGATTCAGTCCAAAATACAAATCTGGATATCTTAAGTTTCTGTGATTTTCTTTGAGTGACCTTCAGGTTTTGTATAAGCAACAGCCCATATTTACTAAAATTGGACACTCAACATTGAAGAGAGTTTGCCTTGGAGTCCATCTGGGATTTCATTGAAATGTTACATTTGGAACTGTAAAATGTGTTTGGCATTGTGAGATGACAAGTAGGCACAGAAGGCATTCAATCCATTACTGTTTATGTGCATTGCAGAGCTAGCAAGCATGTGAGCTTCTTACTAATTGCTTTGGATTTTCCAAAATATCATCCCAACCAAATTCATGGTAGAATAGCTTTGTTCACCTGTACTGCACTAGACATTAGAAGCATTGTGGTCACCCTTATTTGAAGTGTTTATTTATAAATGAATCCCAAGCAGTTCTGACTTCTAATTATTGCCAAAATTTTTCCATCCAGAAAAATCTTGAAAATGAAATTTCCCTTTGAGGATTCTGTACTCACAATTGAAGTTTCCTGAAGGAAAAAAAAAATATCTCTACTTCACAAGAGGATTTGCCTCTGGTTATCCAGGCAAAGGTTGAGGAAATTCTGTGGAATTTCTAGGCCAATGGGCAAGTGGAAATATGAGAGTTAGGACTTGTGGACTCAGGAGCACTGTTTTTGTTTTTTAAATTACTTATGACTTTCTTTCACTGGCATCACACTCTCTAACTTTTGTCTCTAAAGAATACCTGCCCCTCCTTTGTCTTTAACTGAATTTTCTGAATTCAGGTGAATTGTCATCTACTAGAGATGCTGGTGGTGGGGACAGATGAAATAATATTTCCCTAAGAACTGTGAAATATTCCAGAAAATACCTGTATCTTCTAAGGAAGATGAGATAACATTTCTAGGTTCCTTCCAAATGAATGTCTTTCCATTTTAACATAGGCTCCGTCTCCCTATGTTTCCTGTCTACTCTTACCTTGAAGTCCTTTTTGATGCTGTCACATGCCATTTTTTTAGGTTTTCTATCTGACTGCAATGTTTGTTTACTATTACATTGACAAGATGCATTGACTTGCTGAGGTTTTTTTTTTAAATATATTCAGCATGACTTTTCACTTTCTCTCTTTCTTCAATTCCTAATCTCTCAAAGTCCCCTTGAATCATTTCTCTGCTTTCACTGGGGTTCACTTTTCAATTTAGATTTGAAGATTTCATTAATATGTTGTTTACTCCCTCCTGCAGATCATTAATGAAGATGTTAAATAAGACCCGAGCAAACTCCAAGCCTTTCTACTCTGCACTAAACATCTCCCCTTCCTGTGATATACTGTCGTTTATTATTGCCCTGTGTCATTTATCATTACCCGCCAGTTTTCAATACATGCGACAGTGCTCATATCCAAGCCAATTTGAATTAATTTTGCAAGTAAGGTTTTGTGAGCCATTGCATGAAGTGATTCACGAAAATCAAGATATATTGCCTTCATCTTTCTAGGGCAACCCATTTCTTTGCTAATTTTATAACTCTTTCCCCTCCCATCCCTTTGCCCCTGGAAAAAAAAAAGTTCTTTCTCTGGAGTGATTTGTTCAGTCTATACTATTATTGTTCCTGGTCCTGTCATCCTTGAGTTGCTCAGAAATGTGTCCTTTTTCATGCTCACTATGTTGAAGAAGCTCCAATTTCACACTTAAGCTTCCTGACCCCAGACCACTTACCTTTCCTTGGCAGCAACCCAGCTCTTCATTCTCTTGTTGTCTCTTATTTCTTGAAGTCTAACCCTTTGGGTCATTGATTTCACTGGTTTTCTAACTATCCTTTCCACAGTATCTTTCATCGTAATAGATAAATACACAGGAAACTAGAAATAAGTCCTTGAGTTAAAGGGGGGAACCCATTTCCCCTGCCCAGTTTCTTCTTCAGTCACATAAGTTTGGGTAGAGCTATCTCTCTGGATGATGAATTCTTGCCCTATGTTCTATGTCAGGAAATGCCACATAGATAGGTAGATATCCTATGTCAGGATTAAGATGAAGTTTTGGCACTGAATTGGGGAGGTCTGGCAGCTTTACCTATAAGCAGAAATCTTATTACTCACTTTTGTACCTTTCCAAGGGTGAGAATGCGTCATTGTCATTATGTTAGAGAAAAATCTCTTCCTTGTGCTCATTGTCCTGCCTTGAAGAGAAAATACTGAAGGTGAAATTGAAAATAGAGACAGAAAGACAGACAGAGGAAGAAAGGAAGGAAAGAAGGAAAAGAGGAAGGGAAGAAAGAAGGATGGAGGGAAAGAAGAAAGACATTTTGATTCTATGTGCAACAGAATAGATTTTCCTGTCCCAAAACCTCTGTTTAAAGATAGCAATAATTTTCATAAGTGATGTACCTGATGATAACAGGGAACTATTCAGAAAAAGTTGGCCAAGCAAATCTAGAAGTCAAGGCCAATCTGTCATGCCCTCTCCTATATGACTAATAATGTTTTTTTTAATTGTCCCCAGATTTATGGTGAAACTTGAACCATCCTTGTTCTACCTAAATCCATCTGGACTTTGAACCTGAGTTAGGTTATGTTGTCTCCTCTGTCCTGACCAATGTAATCCTACCACTTCCTCCAACTCTCTGATATAAAAAAGGCAATTCTGTATTTTTCTTTTGAGCAAGGATAATACACTATGGTCTTTTCCAGAATCTCAGCTTGAGCATGAATTATACCCTGAGCAATCTTCTGCCCACCAAAGACCTATCCTCAGCCCTGAACATAGAAAAGGCCAAGAGAAATGTTATGCAATTTATAGTAAAGACTCATTTTCTTAGTTCAGAATAAAACATTGTCTTCTGTTCAACCTTCTTTTTTTAAATGCATACAACTTTGGAAAATGTAACTTTAAATAGTTACTCATCACTTGGGGTTTGTTGTGAATCTTAATGGAATCATAACTCTACAGATGAGAAAATTGAGGTCCAAAGACATTTTGAATTGCCTAATTCATTAAATCCTACAGAAGCTAGATTTGAACCTGGGTCCTTCTAATCCAGAGCAAGTACTTTTTCATCTATACATGCTGAATGAATGAATATTTTAGTCTCCTGAGCAGCAGAACAAGTGATCTTGCCCCAAAACCTTTTCCTCATTCAGGTTCCATTAATCATATTCTTCCCTGCCAGATGTGACTTAGGGCAAAACAGCAGTGTTAGAGGGAGGGAAGTGTAAAATGATCATTGCTGAAAGGATGAGGGAAGGTTAAGCTAAATCTTGCAAAGTTTATATCCTTTATTATTGTCAACAATATTCACTGAATTATTATTCAGTGGTATTACATATAATTAACAATTATAACCTTATAAATAATATGTGAATTATAATAATTATATGTAAATTATTATAAAGAATAATTATTAAATATAATAAGTATCATTAACAATTAATTATTATCAGTGTTATTATTCAGTTGGTATTAGGTAAATGCTAGCATAGTCAAAAAAATTTAGAAGCTAGATAGAGAAGACAGTCTAGCAGTGGTGTCACAGAGAAGCTTGATGTGAGTGGGATAGAAGAAAATAAACTAAATTTAAGGGGTTACCCTGGTTCTGGACTTTTGCTCTATAGAGTCTGAGCGGAAAGTAGTTTTGGAAAAGGAGTATCATGATTAAGAAGTCCTAGGAGCAACATTTGTGCCACATGGTAGTCAATGGAAGTCAATGGAAGATCTGGAAATGATTGCCATAGAGAGAGCCTTACTAGGGAGAAAAAGCACCATTCTGAATGCTGACATAATGGGGAAAAAATTTTCCCCATCCTTGTTATTATTCTGAGAATGAGAGTTGTCACTTAACTTGTTGAGTTAGTGTACAAGAACAATAAGCAAATATGGGGAAGGAAGACAGCTACATGAATATGGTAGCAAGTCAGCTATAAGGAGAAAAAAAAGAGACAGAAAAAAATGCTTGAGAGTCAGTTGGAAGAAGTCACCAAAAGACACTTGGGGTTTGAGGCATCTTTGCCTTTCCACTTTTGCAGTGAAGGTTTATGAGTAGTGAAGTTAAGGAGTAATGTGGCATGTTGTTCTTGAAAATGTTTCCCATTTGCTCAAGATCATGGAATGTCCAGCATGTTTTTATAGAAATTATCCAACCTTGTTTAACAGTGGCATTAAGGTTTTAGTTTAGAAGAAATCTGGGAAGACAGGATAGCTTTGGCTGTCCGTTTTTTTGTTTTTTTTTTTGTAAGGCAATGGGGTTAAGTGGCTTGCCCAAGGCCACACAGCTAGGTAATTATAAAGTGTCTGAAGCCGGATTTGATTAAGTGTCTGAGGCTGGATTTGAACTCAGGTACTCCTGACTTCAGGGCCGGTGCTCTACCCACTGCACAACCTAGCTGCCCCCCTGGCTGTCTTTCTTATTTCACAGCCCATCAGAACAGTAGAGGAGAGAAAGAAATGACCTCTAGAATCTTGAAAACAAAATTAAGTTGAGTTTAATAAGAGACAGAGAATTATAAAATAGCAAAATCAGAACTTCAAAGCTACAAAATCCCCTTTACAATATCCTAAGGAAATGATCATCCAACCTCTCACTTTTAACCTTTTCTAGGTAATTAACTGCTTCAATAAGAAGTCCATTTCACTTTTGGATAGTCCTAATTTAAAGGAACTTTGTCTTCTTCTGAGCGACTTCCTCTCATTCCTTCCTTTGACCCTTTGGGCCAAATTGAAGAAGCACAATTCCCTTTTTCTATCTACCTCACAATCTATTAAACAAAAAGAGAACTTTAAAGCCACTTTCCAACTTTTCTTTTCTAGGCTAAATATCCCTAATTCTTTTCACCGTCTTTATTAGAATAATGGAAAGAATATAGCATGAAGTCACCAGACAAAAGCATTCTTATCCTATCTTCACCGAGTTCTTCACCTATAATCCTCTTTGCTTTATCTTTGGGAGGGGGTAAGGAGAAGGGATCCTAGGTTTTGATTACAATATATCACTTGCATGTATATATAAAATACATACAATATAACATACATAAACTGAGTGAGAGGAAGAATAAACAGACCATGGAGGAGAGCAGAAAATAAATCTTTTCCATAATGTTTTCTATGTTTATTGTACATTACCCTATGGAGAAGAAAGCTGTCATCTTCTTTTACCATTGCATGCTCACCATTGGAAAAATCTCATTTTCCTGCAAGATTAAATGAAGCTTGGTACTCCCATTTCATCAGTAGCCTCTGTGCTTCTGCCTGGATATTGCTTTCATATATTTTTGGCCTTCTCCAACATACCTCATGATGGGGTTTTTTCCCTTCACTCTCCTGCTTTTCGATCTCCTTTTCTATACCATCTTCCATCTTTAGTTTATGAGCTCCTTGAGGGCAATTATAGTCTTTCTTTTAATTTTCATTTTTGCAGTGGATAGAGCACTGACTTTGGAGTCAGGAGAATGGGGGTTTCAAATCCAGCCTCAGACACATGACTGTTACTATCTGTGTGACCTTGGGCAAGTCACTTAACCCTGATTGCCTCACATCCAGGGTCACCTCTTGTTGTCCTGATTCATATCTGGCCACTGGACCAGATGACTCTTGAGGAGAAAGTGAGGCTGGTGACTTAGCACAGCACCCCCTTCACTCAAATCCAGTTCATGTGCTTGACATGGCATCACCTCTCTGATGTCATGGTCCTCTTCAAAAACAAAGGACAAACATCAGCATCAGTCCAGAGTCTAGCATGTAGTAAATGCTTCATAAATGTTTATTGAATAACTGGCTATCCTTGAGTGATACAGCACTGATAGAAACAACTAATATCAGTCTTTGATAAAGTTCAAAAGATCTGGATTCTGGTCATGGTACCATTTTCTATAGAAAAATGATTGTCTTCTATGGACCTTTAGACTCTTCTGCTTTATCTCTGAAGAGGGTCTTCCTACCCAGCCTACCATATAAGGTGATCCTGAAAATTAAACGTGATTCAATGAAATTCATGCATATTGTAACATCTGCTACCTACTCAAAATGTTAGAACCTGTAAGTTATAGAAAGAGAAATGAAATGTGACCTTTGTCTTAAGAGTCAAGCCTAGGAATTCTGGTGCCCTGAGCAAAGATATTTCAGGGAGGCAGGAGAAAAGAGAGTCTAGCCAGTACCAGTCAGGTGCTGTTGTGCCAGGAAACCTCCAGGAGGAGGCAGAGGGCATGGTGATGGGGACTAAGACTGGGAAGAGAAGGGATCAAGTATTAATATTGTGTCTATTATATTCTAAGCACCATGCTAAGAGCTTTTGATAATTATCTCATTTTATCCTCACAACAACTATGGGAAGTTTCAATGTTTAGTCATGTCTGAGTCTTTGTGACCCCATTTGATTTTCTTGGCAGAGATACTGAAGTTGTTTGCCATTTCCTTCTCCAGCTCATTTTACAGATGAGAAAACTGTAGTAAATAGCTTTAAATGACTTGCTCAGGGTCACACAGCTAATAAGTGCCTGAGGCCAGATTTAAAATCAGGAAGATGAGTCTTCCTGACTTCAGGACCAGCATTCTACCACTGTGCTGCTTAGAAGGCAGAAACTTTTATTATTCACATTTTAAAATTAAAAAACTGAAGTAAAAAAAGTTATTACTTGACCAGGATTATATATTTAGTAAGTCATACTTGAACTCATCTTCCTGATTCCAGATCTAGCCCTATTTCATCACCTCCTGCCTCAACCCTCATGCTGAAAGTTTTGCTCTAGGAAAGGGATGAAACCCTTGTATGATCTCAAGATGGGAGGAAGGTGCAGAAAATAGCAGTGGAGCAGTGTTTCACTATCAGTATTAACAACAATACCAAGTCCAACCCTAGCTAGGAAGTTACATGCCTGTTTGCCTTCCATGAACTTATAGTTTAATAAGACTTTTAAAAAGGTATAGAAAGGGGGCAGCTAGCTGGCACAATGGATAGAGCACCAGCCATAGAGTCAGGAGTACTTGAGTTCAAATCCAGCCTCAGACACTTAATAATTACCTAGCTGTGTGGCCTTGGGTAAGCCTTGGAAAAAACAAAACAAAACAAAAAAAAAACTATTTTCATTTTTGCAGTGGACAGAGCACTAACTTTGGAGTCAGGAGAATGGGAGTTCAAATACAGCCTCAGGCATGTGACTGTTACTATCTATGTGACCCTGGGCAAGTCACTTAGAGAAATAATTACCATGTAAGTAGAATATATACATATATATATATATATATATATATATATATATATATATATATATACCAAAGTATAGGAATAGATAGATGATAGATAGATAAGTGATAGATGGATGAATGGATAAATGGATAGATAGATGGGATACAAATATAGAAGGTAAGTTAGATAAAAGAGTAGGTAGGTAGATGAAGGAATATAGTGCCTAGTGTGTATTTTGCACTGTGCTAAACTTTCTCTACAAATATTATCTCATTTGATCTGATTTGATCCTTAAAATAGTTCAAAGTCCTGGTATTGAACAAAGATTACAGTATTGGTAGCCTCCTCCAAGGAAGATGGAAACTTTC
Source organism: Macrotis lagotis (assembly GCF_037893015.1). Lineage (NCBI taxonomy): Eukaryota > Metazoa > Chordata > Mammalia > Peramelemorphia > Peramelidae > Macrotis > Macrotis lagotis. Next base: position 125,319,775 of record NC_133658.1, read on the forward strand.
CCCTAACATCTCTCTTTATACAAAGAAGACAAAGCACAGAAAAAAAGGAAAAAAACTCAGAGTGCTGTCTGAGAATTTTAACCAGGGCTGGAAATTGAGTAACCATTGGATGACCTGGCAACTCATTTTCTAGCCCCTTTTTTGAAGTAAGTTCAGATTAGCATTTTTGTTTTCAAAGGTTTGATTAAAACAACCAATTATGGTATCATCAGCACTGATATAGCTGTTGCACAGAATTTATTGGCAATCTAACTAATTGGATAATTGGAAATATACTTGAATAGGTCAAAGCTTAAGAACACCTGATTAGTGATTTGTGGCTTCCCTGTGCACATTGTAATCATTTTCTGCACTCTCAAGAATGAACATCCTTATATATAATAGTGAGCTGGTTGATTTTCTTTTCATTCTATCAGTGCTGTAACCATCTCACACACTCTGGGAGTTGACACTCAACGCCCCTTTGTCTTGGTTTGGAACTCCAGCTCTTTTTGCAGACATTGTCATGTTATTTTATGCTTCAGGAGTCATGCAGTCTCTGGGTTGCTGTTATACATCCAGTGAGAAACTTGAGATCATCTAGGATGGGCATTAATCTTGAACTGTATTGGAATCATGCCTTGGTAATTATTGTCTTTTTTCCTCCCACTCAGCTATTTTCTACATCTTTCCTTATGCTCAGCCTTTCAGTTATATTCAAGTGTTCAATTCATAGTCCTCTTTAGAAAACTTCACATATTAAAAATTATAGATACTTTCTTTCCCATTCATTTTCTCCCTTAGATTTTAAATATGTTCATGAGGGGACTAGTTAATTTTCTCATTAGAAGGTAAGCTCCTTGAGGACAAGTAATTTTTAAAATTTTCTTTGGATTACTATTTTATCATGAAATGCTTGTCACTACATTTTAAAGTCTGTCCATGTTTAATTACTGTTGGGGCAGCTGTCCTATAGTGCAAGCACCTAAATCTCAAATTTCATTCTCTTTGATCTGTCTCCAGCTTTTGACACTGTCAACAACCTGTACCTCCTAGAAATTCTCTCCTCTTTTAAATTCTATAACATTTTTCTCCTTGGTTCTTCCACAACTTTTTCTGAGACTTCCTTTGAAGTTTCTTTTATTAGATTATTACCCTCCTGTTTCTGCTAATGGTTGACTTTCCTTGGGTTCTGGCCTGATGATCTTTCATTCTTTACCTTTTTCAGGGATCTCACATACTTTCACTAACCATTTCATGAATAGAATTCCTACATCTTTAAATTTGGTAGTCCTATGGCTCCTGAGAGATTACCTTCCTTACCTACTCTCTAGTGGACATCTCAAACTTGATGGCTCATCAGCACCTCAAACTTGAAATGCCTAATTAGGACTCATTTTTCCCCAAACTTATTCTACTTCCAAACTTCTGTATATTTGTTGAGGTTATGACTATATTTCCAATTATTCAGATTTTCAATCCTTGTCTCTTTTCTCCCAATTAATCCCATATTCAAGCACTTGCTAATTCCTACCTTGAGTTTATAATATTGCTAGCATCTGCTCCTTCTTCTCTACTCATTCAGCTTTGTTCTAGTTCAGATTCTCTTGCCTGAAGTATTTAAATAGTATTTATTTAGACCCCAACCTTTCAAATATCTGGAATTGTCAAATTGCTATTCCTAAAATAGCGTTATGGCCATATCTTTCAGCCTGGCAGTTAAAGCTCTCCACATGTTGACTGCTGCTTCCCTTCTAGGCATATATATACATATATATATATATATATGCATATATATGTATATATTATACTACTCCCATTTATATAACAACAATAATAATATTTAGAATTTGCATAGTTTTTTAAATTTGCAAATTATTTTACATATATATTATCTCATTTGAGCAATTGACGCCAAGGTTCATAAAACTTTAAGGTGTTTATAGCAGGATGTGAACTCAGTACTTTCTGACTTCATATTCAACACTGTTCTAATTAAACTGATATGCTAACTATATATATAATATATATATATATATATATATATATACATATACAGTTTGCTCATATCTTATGCCTTTGCCTTGATTCCCTTGGAATAAAGAGCACAGATGTCTGACTTGGGTACCAAAAGAAATATGCATGTACTACCTGCGTTGGAATACATCGACTCTAAAATTTGTAAATTGCAAATAATATTTGTAAAACATGGTACCTTGACCCATAGGAGACATAATATAAATGTTTAACTCTTTTCCTTGACCTAATACTCCACTAGTTCTAAATTCATAATCCGATTTCCTTACTTACTTCAGTAAGCACAAGTCAAGGTAGCACAGATAACGAATGTACAGGTGTGACTACAATCTTTCCTACCTCACTCTCTCTTTTAAAAATTGTTCTGTATTCATTAACTTGTAAGCATATTCCAAAAGAAAGTAAACTCCTAGAGGACAGGAAATGTTGCCTTTTGTCTTTGAATTCCTAATATTGTATAATTGTTAGTAACAAAGTTACTAATCTAGTATATATTTAGCACTTAAAACATTTTTATTTGTTGAAATGAATTCAGTATGGTATAAATGTGCAAAAATGCCGTGAAATTAATTTAAGTCAACAAATTAGAATGATCTTTGAAGTTCTTTACCAAACTTGGGAAACCAGAAGGGGAGGAAGAAGGGAAGAGAACGTTATGGAAGAAATATAAGAACTACCTTTAATAGTTCTACTGTAGTTGGTAAAAACAAAAGCCTCAGACTTGAAAATGTTCTTGAAGTCCATCTAGTCCAATGTGTACCCAAACAAGAGTCTCTATACCTTCTCTGACAAATGATTATCCAACTTTTGCATGAAAATGTCCAGGATGGGGGAAGAGTCATTATGATCAAAACTTTGGGTTCTTAGAAAACAACAGTCCACAAAAGTCTCTCCTTCAGTATTCAGTATGAGCATTTATACTTCATTTTCTTAGTCATCTAGAAGACAGGAATAGAGAAAATTTTAATAAAGAAGATTAAACTTTAATGTGTAGTGAATGGAATGTGATTTTTTTGGAGGGGGAGGAGGGACTAATTTTTAAATATCTATAGAACATCCCTGCCTGACACTCTGTCAGTCCTTAATATTTTCCCTAATTTGTATATTACCTACCTATATTTTTAATCCTCTACTCATCCTAAACCATAATTACTTGTCACTAGAGACTGACTTCTCCTACAGTAACATATAAGAGTTTCTAGTTGAAACCCCTGGAGAGCAGTAATCTGAATATTAAGAGTTTGAACCACAATTCCATATGTTTCTTTGCATTCCCATCCCCATCCTATTCTCCCCTACCCTCAACCACCACAATACATCAAAAATTGATAAGAAATAAATAGGGTTTGGGAACCTCCTGATGCCAAAAACTACCATATTGTAAAGCTGAGGATGTAGATGGGATTTGGAAACTTCTTTAAGTTTACTAGCATAGTTTGTCTATGAAATGATGACCTCATTGTAGCTAAATAAAGACATTGTAAGGCTATGAATCTATTTTAAAAAATCTACATGTACACAAATGTATATGTTGCTAGTATTATATTAATAGTTATTTCGCCTCATATTTCTGGTTTATCTGATGTTTTGGAATAAATATGGGATAAGAATATGAGGGTCACTTCAAACATGCAATTACAACTTTAGTATTTTTTTTCCTGAACTCACAGGTACTATTCATCTCTTCTGGGTAAAGACAGAGCTTTTATTTTTACAAAATAATAATTAGGGATAATACATCTTAGTTTGAATAGTTTGGCTTTCAGTCAACATTTGGAATTTCCCACCTCAGCCTGGATTCTTTCTGTCTTGGCAAAATGTGACTTTTTTAAGGCAAAGATAAGTTTTTAGAGGCCAGAAGTTAATTGAATGAGAACCTGGACTCTGATGAGTTTGCATTTTATGGTTGATTAACTTGTTTTAATGCACCAAAAATGCTTAGAAAACCGAGTTACCATGACACTTAATCTGAGTGCTTGGCTGATTGCTGCAAGTTTCTGGGGATGTCCTCTTATTGGCCAAGTTACATTTCCTGCTGTAAAGCATTAAAGAAACTGAGCCTAAATTGCAGCAAGAGAGATTTAGGTTAGAAATAAGAACTTCCAGAGAGTAGAGAAATTAAACATAAATTGGATTATAAAAAATGTTCAGTGAGTTTATCCTTAGTGATACTGAAGGCAAAACTGAAGCAATGAATACAGACAGGATAGTGAAATGAAACCTTAGACAAACTTTCTGGCCTTAGGACCTTTTTACACTCAAACAATACTGAGGAACCCCTCCCACAAAGAGCTTTGCTTTATGTGCTTTATATCTACTGATCTTAGAATTCCAGCTATTTAAGAATTAAGCATTTTAGTATTATATGTGAAATTTTGACCGTGAAGATCCTACCCCAAACCTTATCCCACATTAAGAGGCTTGGGGATTAACCCCACTTTGATAACCACTGCCCTAGAGAAATTGGTTTTAAATCCAAACTATGTCATAAATGTATGACATAGGCAACACACTTCACACCTGGACTTCAGTAACCCCATTTGAGAAATAAAAGTTTTATGCAGATGGATTCTAAGTTCCCACCAGCCCCTAATCTATGATCCTACGATCCAAAACTTCCAGTTTCCAGTTCATTGCTGCCTGCAAAGTACTTTTGATAGGCTGGAATTTAAAAAAATAATAATAGCAATCACTTTTTCCCTAATATTCTGACTGGATGCTTCTGTTGATATTGTTGTAAGAACCATGAGTATTATTCAGTTTTATTCTGCTGACATGGCCTGAAAGGTACTGATTAGAGAAAGAGAAAGTAAGATGACCTAAGTGGGAATGAATAAAAGAGGAAGGCAGAGGGATAATGAGGTTGCCAGTTGCCAGTTGCCATTCTGAACCTACTTCAGTTTATTATATAATAAGTTCATCACCACCTGTGTTATTACTTTGGTTTCATATTAGACAGATCTGAAGCTATAGCCCACAATTCATCATGTGCATGTTGAGGAACTTATGACCACCTACTTCCTCATGGTTGACTCTAAATTGACAGGAACAGAAGTATAATGATCTACATTTCACAACTTATATGAAACTGTTAACATAAAACAAAAAAAGTTATCAACTACATGAAGAATTTGAGCTATTTGGGAAAATAGCTTAAACGCTCTTAGAGATACAGGGTGTCCCCAAAATCTTAGTGCAGTTATAAAACAATCTCACAACTGATATGAGAATATATGAGCACTGAAAAGGAGCAGTGGAAAGATCATCTAGTCAAACTCCTCACTTTCCTGAACTCTGTCCATTCTGCCATGAAGAGTCAAGTAGATATGGAGAAGGAAGCATCAGGCCTTCTCATTCCTGCTTTCATACATTTTTATCAGTTCAGGGTGCATTTTACACTATCCATCGTCTCTTAATCTTATTGAAGACAAGCTAAATCAGAAAGTCCTAAACTTGGGTTACCAATGTGCCAACAATCTAAAAAGTTAAATATCAGAAAAGTTATATGGTTTTTCCTCCAGGTGATACATCTTCAATTCAAGTAACAGTCAGTAAGAGCTAGCTAGGTGCAAGATGGTGACAGCAAAAGTCAATACCTACAAAGAAAGAAGTTAAATTACCCCTGCCCTCAAAGAGTTTACATTCTATGCTGATCACAGACATGTACCATCCAAAATAGACTAGCCACTGAGTACCTCTTTTGACTACTTACTGTCTACTTTAAATGAACTAAATATCTTCAGTACTATTTATCAATTTGTCAATAGAAGAAGTAGAAGGAAAGTGTTATCAGGAGAAGGCAAGGGAAGAAAAGTGACAGGAAACAGAAACAGCAACAGAAACCAGTTATCTGAAACTATAGAATTAGAATTTTTTTTGTTTGGGTTTGTTTGAATTTTTTGAGGAAAGGTGACATCACTCTTTAAAAACTATCATCTTTTTCTCCACCCACTTCCTGATGATGTCATAAAATACAATTTGTTGTTGCCTAGACAACTTGATAAACATATTGCTTTCTAGATTGTTTATTCCCTTTCCTGAGTGTAATCCATAGGCACCAGGCTTCATTAGTTCAGGTGCTAGCCTCCGGGAACTACTTGTTTTAATTAGAGGAATGAAATGGCATTTTAATTGTGCACAATGATTAATAAACATGCTGAGCTGCTGCATAATGAGCTGCTGGGTGAAGAGGTTCCCCCTACCCTATTCCTGATATCTACATTCATTAACCTATAGTTACCCAGTTTGAGAGCCATTTTGTGACCAGATTGCTGGTTTTCTTTTCTCCAATTTTCCTATTTCTAAGATAATTAATTAGAACTAAATCCCATTATTTCTGATAATAGAAGTACAGGATTAGAATGGATAGAAACAGCTTCAATACCAATTCAAATACTATGCAACATTTTACAATAATCTAAATAAAAACAAAAACGACTGGATTAGAAAACATACAATCATGAAAGACCACTGTGGTCAAAAGTTGCATAAGCTACTAGATATCTATTTGAACATACATTCAGACAATAAGCTTTCAGAGATTAATAAAATGATATGAAAAGATAGATTTAAAGTTGGAGTGTACACTGAAGACCATCTCATCTATCCAACTCTTGATTTTAAAAGTGAGCCAACTGAATTCCAGAGGATTTTAAGTGATTTCCCAAAGGCTACAAGGAGCCAAATTAGGGAGGGGGCAGAGAGAGAGGAAGATGAGAGGAGAAGATGACAAAACAGAAGTGAAGAGAGAGGAGGGGAGGGGAGGGAGCTGTGCAAGAGGAGGGAAGAGAAGGGGTGAGGAGGGGAGGGGAGAAAAAATTTGTGCTGTGGCAGAGCATTGAGGAAAATGAGACTAGGTTACAGTGGACTAGAGTGGAGAGTAAGGTGTAGTTGGTGAAATGACCAAAATCTAGTTCTTAACTCCTCTCTTTGCTACTTACCTAGTGATCAGGTTAGATAATCTTCTTTTCTCTGACTAATGTTTTCACTTTCCATTCCCTCTCTGACCAATAAGGAGAAAGAAAAAAAGGATTCACTGTCCCTTACCATTATCATTTATATTGGAATCTATTATGATTTATTGTAATGCTTATGTTTGTATATTAGTTGAAATTTCTACTACAGTATATGACAACTTGCAATGACTGGTTCCAGAAAAAAGTACAGAAAGGAATCTAAATCAAAAAGGAGAGGAAATTTTCTTCATATAGGAATTTTTTGAGATAAGAATGAATTGACTGAGAGAATGTCTGCTATTTTCATAATATTTGAGATATCCTTGTCCTACACTGGTTTGGAACCTCAAGAGAGAATTAATAAGGAAATTACCCAGTAGCAATAAGTAATTATCCTTATTGAATTTTTTTCAGATTAATATATCCTGTGCACAGTACCAACCAATACCACTTGGCTGCATTAACTTCTACATTAAGGGTGCTGAAGGAGAATAAGAAAAAATTTTCCATCTCTCTTTGATGTACTAGTCATATCTAAAGACATCAAGACTTGATTATAGTCAAGAAGACCCTAGTGAATGGCTAAATATAATTCTATTTTAATGGTAAAATGGTACAAAATCCCAGGAAAAAAAGTTTAGACTGCGCTACGTAAATATATGCTTGTCTCATCAAGGATGTTTGCAGTGTATCATGATTCCTACTTGGAGTTAAGGCAAATGGTCAAATATGTGACAGTTTTAATTTGCTTTATGGGGCATATCCTATAGAGATAAGAGTTCAAATTAGGTATGTATCCTTGGACATTATTAGTACAGAAGATTTCAGAATGAGGACTGAAGCCAAAAAGAGTGGGGGAATTATAGGGAGAGGAAGGAAACTCATAATCACACTATATGAGCTAAAAGTCAGAATCTCTAGTTCTAGGCATATCAAGTACTCTCTGTCAAGTCACTTAATTCACCTAAAATGTATGTTTCCTCAACTAAAAAGCAAAGATAATACTTGATTGTTGTCTTTATTATCTCACAGAATTGTATAGTCTAAATGATGACTATATTTGTGAAGATCTTTGTATAGATATGATAATGTCTATAAAACACATTGTAATTATATTAATACAATTTCCTACAACCATTATTCTTACTATAGAGAAGAAACTATCAATGGCATGATTTAAGAGTTTTATGGATTCCTATTGCTGAGATTCAATCTCTAAGATGAGACAGACAGAAATTTTCTGCTAGTCTTTCTATCACATCAATTTCACCATCTGCTCAGTGAGTTCTTTTCCCCTAAAGGAAAGTCTTTCTGTTGGTTAACAATTCATTGTATTAAAATCTTTGGTATATTTTTAAATTAGGTATTCATGCAAATATATTGAGCTGAAACAGATTTCCTTGTTAAAATATGTTCTTAAAAATGCTTTTCTTCTTGAATTTTAAAAAATCATATGGGGGGATGGTAATTGAGCTTCATTAAAATGGACCATTAATGTTATCAATGTTGTTTATAGTCATACAAGTATTCATTAATTTGAAAAAATTTTTAATCTTTCACTTTTACATCACCTTCATATTTAATTTTTCATATCCCAAATCCTATTCAGAAAGCCATCTTTTATAACAATGATTATAAGAAAAGAGGAGAAAAAATAGTTCAGCAAAACTAATCAACACATCAACTAAATATAATAATATATGAATGTTTTATACCCATAGATCTTCAGCTGCACCAAAAAAAAAGGGAGGGACTTAGATTTATCTTTTCTTTTGGAGCAACCTTGTCACTTTAATTGCAGTGCTAAGTTTTATTTGCTTTCCTCTTCTTTTCACTTACACTGTTGCAATTTTATGCATTTTATTTCTGGTCTTTATATAACTCTCCATCAGTAAAATATTTCTTCCTGTTCTTCTCTAAATTCTCAATATTCATTATTTCTTATGATACAGAAGTATGTACCAGAATTTCTTTAATTATCCTACACACAATGATAGCTGTTACATTTCCTTTTTTTTACTGCCACAAAAAGTCCATTTTTATTATAACAAGCTACCTTCTATATCATTTAATATATATATCAACTATTCAAACATTCATTGAAATTTTGAATCTCATTTATTTGATAGTCTAATAAAAGTGATACAAATTACAACTCAGTCAGGTCTTCTCTTATTGACTATTGTCCATGATTATTCATACTCTACAGAAGGTTCACCAAATGTCCTGGAAGCCTTCCTCACTTTCCAATGACATTGTAAGTACAACAGTGAAACAAGCTGCCTTTATTCCTATTATTCCTTATTCTTTCTTTAAATATATTTTTCAGATCTGCCTTCTCTCACCATCCTCCACCAAGAAAACAAGAAAAATGAAACCCATTACAAACATGTCTAATTAATTCAAAGTCCTCACTGTCTATGACCAAATGTAGCTGTGCGTATACATGAATGTGGGGGGGGTGGGGAGAAGTGTATTACAGTCTGTATCCTGAGTCTATTATCTTTCTACCAGAAAGTGAATAGCATGTTTCATTGTACATTCTCTGGAATTATGGTTGGTCATTATGTTGATATTTTTATTATTGTACAAACAAGACAGCTATTTTTGTACAAATTGTTCTAATTTGCTCACTTTACTCAGTATCCGTTTATACAAGTCTACCCAAGTTTCTCTGAAGTAACTAAGCTGTTAAATGAAAGTTAGACATTTTATGACAATAAAAAAAGATTAAATTGAGACCCATTGTTTTGAGATGACTAAAAAACTGATAATAAAGATAATACAATATTATAACCTTAAGAAATGATTAATATCTCTATTGTTTCTTACAGAATAATAGCATTCCTTAAAAGTTTATCCAATCCTCAAATCATGGACAATCCTTTAGTTTCCAATTTTTTGCTGCAACCAAAAAGAACTAATATAAATATTCTTGTACATACCAATGCTTTTCATTTTTCTCTGTTATCAGGCAGTGACATCACTGAGTCAAAGAACATGCATAGTTTAGTAACTTTGCAAATATAGTTCAAACTTGCTTTCCAGAAAAGATGGAATTGGGGGCGTGGAGCCAAGATGGCGACAGGAGAAGAGCTTCTCTTAGGTGTTCTCTCTCAAAAATCATAAACTAAGGACTCTAACTAGACAGAACCCACAGAGGGATCCAGTGAGGCATTTCTCCAGCCCAAGGTAACCTGGAAAATAGTGGAAAGGCTCCACTCCATGGGGTAAGAGGGGCGGCCTGCCAGAGTAAAGGAACTTCAGCCTCTCAAAGGCAATCCCTGGGCTCCTGGGAGCCCAGGCTCATGGCAGCGAGGGCAGTGTCCTGACCTACACCCCGGGGAGCACCAGGCACAACTTGGAAGATCAGTGGGGGGGGGGGGGGCTCTGCCAGAGCAAGCCCATGAAACCCAGCCCTCAGGGCACTCAATAAGCAGCATGGCTGCCTAGATCCAAGAACCAGAAGCAGGCAGAGCCAGTAAGCAGGAGCACCCAGGCAACTGAGCTTTGAGTGCTCAGCTTACCAAAGGGAGGGGAGTGGAGAGACATTTCTGAGATTTGTCCCCTGTCCCTGGAACAGGGACCACATTCAGATCCTGATCACAGTCTAGGCTCCCCATAGAATAGCAGGAGCCTCCCCACCTCAGCCTCGTGGCAGAGGGGTCCACTTGTAGTCATTCATAGACCAGAAGGGAAGACAGAGCTTCACACACTGAGATCCTTTTTTTTTGGGGGGGGGCGGGTCTCAATAATACTCAAAAGCTCAGGAAGCACCCCAAGACCAGGCACAGGCTGGGGAAATGAGTAAACAGATTAAAAAGAGGAACACCATTGAGAAATACAATGTCTATGATCCCAAGAAGGATCAAAATATTCAATCTGAAGATGAGGAAGTACAAGCTCTTCCATCTAAAGACTGCAAGAAAAAATGGAAATTGGGTTCAGACTATGACAGAGCTCAAAAAAGATTTTGAAAATCAAGTATGGGAGAGAGAAGAAAAATTGGGAAAAGAAATGAGAGAGATACAGGAAAAACATGAAAAAGAAGTTCGTAGCTTAGTCAAGGAGAGCCAAAGAAATTCTGAAGAAAATAACATGTTAAAAACCAGCATAGGTCAAATGGATAAAACAGTTCAAAAAGTTGAGGAGAAGAATGCTTTAAAAAGCAGAATTGGCCAGATGGAAAAAGAGATAAGAAAGATCTCTGAGGAAAAGAAATCCTTTAGAAGTAGAATGGAACTAAATGAAGCTGCTGACTTATGAGAAGTCAAGACACTACTTCAAAACCAAAAGAATGAAAAATTAGAAGAAAATGTGAAACATCTCACTGAAAAAACAACTGATTTGGAAAATAGATTCAGGAAAGATAATTTAAAAATTATTGGGATACCTGAAATTCATGATCAGTAAAAGAGCCTTGACATCATTTTTAAAGAATTACTACAGGAAAATTGCCCAGATATCCTAGAAGCAGAGGGAAAAATAGAAATTGAAAGAATCCACCAATCTCTCCTGGAAAGAGATCAAAACAAAGACAACCCCCAGGAATATTATAGCCAAGTTCCAGAACTCCCAAGTAAAAGAGAAAATATTACAAGCAGCCAGAAAGACACAATTCAAATACTGTGGAGCTGCAGTCAGGATCACACAGGACTTAGCAGCAGCAGCTACATTAAGGACTTGTAGAGCTTGGAATATAATATTCTGGAAGGCAAAAGAGCTTGGAATGCAACTGAGAATCAACTACCTAGCAAAACTGAATGTCCTCTTCCAGGGAAAAAGATGGATTTTCAATGAACCAGGGGAATTTCTAATGTTTCTGTTAAAATGGCCAGAGCTGAATAGAAAGTTTGACCTTCAAATACAGGACTCAGGTGAAGCATAGAGAGTGGAGGAGAAAGGTAAAATATGAGGGACTTAATGATGATGAACTACATGTATTCTTGCATAGAAAAATGATACTTATAATACTCATAAAAAACTTCTCATTTAATAGAGCATGTAGAAGGAGCTTTTATAGATGAAGCACAAGAGAGCTGAATTTGAAAAATATAATATATTGTAAAAAATGGAGTCAATGGCTAAAAGGGAAATATGAGAGTAAAAGAAAGGAGAGGTGGAATAGGCTAAGATATTTCATATAATAAGATTTTTTTCATTACAATGAACTACTGCAATGATATGGAAGGGTGGAAGATGAGGGGAAATGAGGGAACCTTCGCTCTCATCAGAGGTGGCTAGGAGAGGAAACAGCGTATATATCCAATGGGGTATAGACATCTAGAGTAAGAAGGAGAGAAGGGGGGACAGGGGGAGAGGGGGATGTGAATGATGGAGGAGAGTTTGGACTGTGAGGGGAGAGTGGTCAGATATAACACATTTTCTTTTTTACTTCTTACAAGGGGCTGGGATTGGATAGCCTGTCCAGGACCACAAGGCTGAGTGGTTTCTGGGCCTTAGGGATGCTATGTGGGTTCAGGGCCTCTTGATCCCAGGGCCAGTGATCAGTCTGCTGTGCCACTCAGCTACCCTACAGCACATTTAAGAAGAGGGACAGAGTGAAAGAAGAGAGAAAATATAGTATATGGTAGTGGGGAAGTACAAATGCAAGGAGTTGTGATCAGCAATGGCAACGGTGGAAAAATATGGAAGTAGCTTTTGTGATGGACTTATCATAAAGGGGATCCACCTGTGACAGAGATAGTAGTGTTGGAACACAGTCTGAAGTACATTTTTTATTTTTATTATTATTATTATTTTGGGGGTGGGGTTGCAGGACAAATGGGGTTGGGTGGCTTGCCCAGGGTCACGTAGCTGGGTGGTTGTTGGCCAGATTTGAGCCAGATGCTCTAGGCTCCAGGGCCAGTGCTCTGTACACTGTGCCATCTGGTCACCCTTATTATCATTATCATCATCATCATCATCATCATCATCATCATCATCATCATTATTTTATTTTATATTTTTTGGTTTTTGCAGGGCAATGGGGTTGGGGTGGCTTGCCCAGGGTCACACGGCTGGGTGATTGTTGGGTGTCTGGGGCCGGATTTGGTCTTGGGTGCTCCTGACTCCAGGATCGGTGCTCTGTCCACTGCGCCACCTAGCTACCCCTATTATTATTTTCTTAATTTTAATTTTAAGTTTTTTCTTTCTTGCTCATGAGGGTCTATATTTTGGGGGGGAGTGGTATTATGTTTACTCTTAAACAAGAAAATTTCAGTAATGTATAAAAAAATAATTTGTACAAAAATAAAAATAAACATATAAAAAAGAATAGATGGAATCATTTGTAGTTCTACCAATAATGCATTATTTATTTGTTTTTCCATAGCCGCTCTAGCATATTTTATGTTTTTTGTCAACTTTAGCAATATGAAGAGTATGATGAAGAAATTAAATTGGTTTTAACATGCATTTCTCTAAACATGAGTGATTTAGAGTATTTTTCATAGGATTGGATATCTTAGATTTCTTCTTCTTAAAACTTCCTATTACTCTATTTTGAAAATTTATAAATTGACAAACTACCTCTTATTCTTATAAATCTGAGTTTCATATATGTATATATATATATATATATGCTTGTACGCATAACCTTAGAAATGAGATCATTATCAAAAGATTGATTGCTGAAAAAAATTTCCATTTCTCTGTTTCTAATTTTAGCTTCATTGGTTTATACAAAAACTTTTTAATGTTAGATAATCAAATTATCTATTTTACTTTCTGTGATCTTTTCTATCTCCTGTTTAATTATGACTTCTTCCCTTACCTGTATATTTGACAGGCTTATTTTTTCTCCTTTAATTTGTTTATGATTCCATATTTTATGTCTAAATAATGCATCCACTTAGAACTTATCTTGGTATATTGTGTGAAATATTGATCCATATCTCATTTTTTCAGATAGTTTTTCAGTTTATCCAACTTCTTTGTTGTCATATAATTCCTTCCTCATCTGTGCTGGATTTCTTCCATTACAGCACTGAATCTCTTTCATCACTGCACTGAATATGTTTGGCAAGGATACATTTCCAAGTTTATAGTTCTCTAGATGGTTTATTATCATAGGGTCATTGAACAAGGTTATCCTGATGTTATATCTACCAAGGCAACTTGAATGATTTTGCTATGTGGATGATATATTATATTGTAAATAGTGGGGTTTTGTTCTCATGAATCTTTTTTTCATTAATTGCAAACAATAACAATGGAATCATTCTCTCCATGTTACACTACATATTTAAGTTTCTCTTATTATCGGTGGTGCCCTTATGATATAGTTTTCTTGTTTGATTCTTTTTAATATCAATTCATTTTTTATCTGAGATTCTAATTGCACCTTTTTTTAAATTGCCTGAAGTATAAAATATTTTGTAATTTCCCATAATTTTGACTTTCTGTATCTATATTTTTAATTTTTCTTATGTGCCAAAAATTACTGAGTTTTGTTTTCTTATCCATTATGCATTTCTTTTTTATTTTTATTGGATAAGTTAATCCATTCACATTTAAAGCTGCTATTGTTGGAATTTTTTTTCTGTGGAATTTCTTTTTCCTGTTAATCACTGTCTCTGACTCTGTCTCTTGTTTCTGTATGTGAGTCCCTGTCTCTGTATGAGTCTCTCTCTCTCTCTCTCTCTCTCTCTCTCTATTATATATATATATATGTGTGTGTGTGTGTGTGTGTGTGTATGTGTGCCCATTGTGTGTGTAGGAATGTATGTGTGTTTGTATACACATTTATAGATTTCCAAGTTTCATATCATAATATCATAGATCTATGACTGGAAGATATCCTAGAAGTCATTTATTCCAACCGCTTCACTTTACAAATTAGAAGACTAAGGCATAGGTAGAATAAATGACTTACTTAGCATCATACAACCTGTATGTATCAGAGATGAGATTTGAACTAAGGTCTTTATTACTTTATTCATTATGCCACAATGCCTCTCAAAATAATAAAATGAAATATAGGGGCGGTTAGGTGACATAGTGGATAAAGCAGCAGCCCTGGAGTCAGGAGTACCTGGGTTCAAATCCAGTCTCAGACACTTAATAATTACCTAGCTGTGTGGCCTTGGGCAAGCCACTTAACCCCATTTGCCTTGCAAAAATCTAAAAAAAAAAAAAATGAAATGTAGCATGGTATAATGGAGACCTGACTTTGGAGTCAGCTTAAATCCTCCCTCTGTTATGGAGTATTTCTGTGAGATTTTGCAAGTAACTTTCAACTTTTAAGACCTCAGTTTCTAAATGTCTCAGTTTCTATAAATTAAAAGGGTTGAATTTGCTTGTCTCTTCCAACTTTAAAATGATGATCATATGATGCTAAAATATAAGTTAACATTATATAGCGTGTAACTATATATCTATATGTATTATGAAGACATGTTTTTGTTTTTTGTCCTTTGTTCTCAAAGACCATAACATCAAGGAGGTAATGCCATGACATGCAAATGATTTAGATTTGAGTGAGGGGTGCTGTGCTAAGTCACCAGCCTCACTTTCTCCTCCAGAGCCATCTGGGACCAGTGGCCAGATCTGAATCAGAACAACTGGAAATGGCCTAGGATGTGAGGCAGTCAGGGTTAAGTGAGTAATGTCAAGTATCTGAAATCAAGTTTGAACTTAGGTGTTCCTGACTCTAGGTCTGGTGTTCTATTCACTGTACCACCTAGCTGTTTGTGTGTGTGTGTGTGTGTGTGTGTGTGTGTGTGTGTGTAGTATAATGCATATATATGCATATAATGTCTAATGATATAATAAAGATTATAAAATAACAAAAACAAGCATAATATAACTACATAAGTAAAATATACAGATATTTTTATTGTGGGTAGAAAGATACATACATATATGAATGCATACAAATATGAAATTAGCTCATTTTTAGACTTTTTTATTTTACTTAGATTCATTGAAATCTGATGTGTTCTTTCTTAAAGTTTCTTCATTTTGTGAATTTCCTAAACATTTTCCAATATTTCAGTACAACTTTTATATGATTCCTTTTTGGGATTTTTTTTAACTTTTGGCAAGGCAACAGGGTTAAGTGACTTGCCCAAGGTCACACAGCTAAGTAAGTATTAAGTGTCTGAGGCCACATTTAAGGTCCTCCCAACTCCAGTGTTCTATCCACTGCATCACCTAGTTACTCCTATGATTCCTCTGAAATATTTTTTAATTCAACAAAAATTCACCCTTGCTCTCTTCTACCCTATACCCACTGAAAAAGAATGGGAAAACACCTACTACATATAGTCAAACTACCTTGACATATATAAATGTGTATACATATATGTGTATATTTATGTGAATGCATGTGCACATAATGATATATTCATGTATATACAAAACCATTTATAAAGCATTGTGCATACTTAACATATACCTATATGCATATATTTGTTGCATTCCACAGTCTGAGTCTTTCATTTCTCTATAAGAAGGGAGTTAGCATGTTTCATCATTTGTTCTTGGGAAACATGATTGCTCATTACATTGATCAAATTTCCTGTTTTTCTGAGTTTTATCTTTCTAATATTATCATTGTATAAATTGTTTTTCTGGTTCTGTTTATTTCATTTTGCATTAGTTCATACATATAATAAATAATGAAATAGAATAAGATCTAAAAATTAAGAAAGCTAGGAAATTTAAGCAATATGTATTTCTTGACATAAAAAATGCATCTTTGTGGGAAAGGAAGGCAAGGGAGGGGAAAGGGAGGGAAGGGGAGGGGAAGAGAAGAGAGGGGAGGGGAAGAAAGAGAGATAATGACTACTGCAATAATTGAATAAACTTCCCATCCAACTTCATGTTAAAAGCTAGACATATTTCTCATCATTTTCAGTGCAGTTACAAGTTGCTTTTTATTGTTCCTGATTGTTTCCTTCACCTTTCACAGAATGAGATTATCCTTAAGACAAGTCATAAAGCTTATTAGGAACTTCCTCTGCCAAAAACAAAGAGTTGCCATCAGATGTTTTGATAATCTAAGTCCCCCAACACTCCTATATCATATCTATGTCAGACTTATGATCTGTTTCCTGTCTCATTTACTTTCTCCTTCAGTCTAGTTAATCTCCAATGACCAAATCATTTCTGTTTTTCTTTCCATTTCAAATATTCTCTATTACATTATCTTTCACCATTCTCTGAATTTCTGTAAATGAATATATTCTCTTTTGAACTTACAATGTTTTGAGGGTTTCTAATTTCTCTTAAATAATGTATAGAAAGCCATATTATCGTATTGGTTAGTATATCTATCCAAAGCCTTATTCTAGTCATGGGCTATATTTCACAAAGTCTAAGTAATACTTAAGCCCATTATGCTTATTTATTGAAAAATCAAATCAGCAATATATTTTCCATGCATTATATTTTCTTTCCAAGTCTCCAGAACTTGCTAATGACTTAGATAAATATATGGATGATTTGCTTAGCTTAGATGTATTTGAATCTAGTTTAAAAGATCAATTTTCCCCCTAACTTTGGAAGAATGAAGTCGTCATTAAGCCAAGCCAAGAATGTATTTACTTTGTTTCTGGCAGAAGGAAAGAATCCTAAGAGATGTCTATATGGTTTCATCTTGGAATTGCAGAATCAGACAATCTCAGAGTAGGAAGAAATGACATTCTTCGGACTCTTCACCACCCTGGTCACTTACCTAGCTTTCCCTCAACAGTTCTCAGAATTAAGTAAAGTATTCCAGATTGAGTCCAACCAGGGAACTACAGGACTATACCTCTCAATACTATCAAATAATAAATGTGTATTTTTACTGTCTTTTCATTCTTTGGATTCTTATTGATTTTATAACCACCAAAATCTTCAAATCTTTCAGTCAAACTGAAAGAAGAGATATCTCTTCCATCTTATTAAGTTGATTTGTTTAAATCTGAACAGGAATCTTTATATTTATCATAAAGTTCTAACTTGTTAAGATATTTTTGAATCCTGACTGTCTTTCAGTAAACCAGTTTTCCTCTGAATTTTGTCATCTGCAAATTTGATATGTCTGCCATTAATTCTTTATGTAAGTCATTCAAAAAAAAATGTTAAATAGCACTTGGACAAACACAGAGCTTGAGGGTACTTTGAGCTAGGGACATTAAGTTTACCACAATTATCATGTTAATGTATGCTTTGTTCCAATTCAGTTAACTTTTCCTTAATGAATCTGGATGCTAGGCCAGTTGGTATTGAAATTGGTTTGTTATCTATGGAAATTTTAAGTAGACCATAGTTTACCTATTTATATCTCTTGATATTATAATTTTTATTTTTGTTTTCTCTGAGCAACTTTTGCTTGGGGATATATTTTGTTTCAGTCTCCCATTTTTATTTGTATAAGTTTTCAATTTTTAGAAATTTTGGAGGATATACAAAATATGTTAGCTTTTATTATCTTATCCATTCTATTACTCTGTATTGTTTTTATGGATTGTTTATTTCATTCACTTTTAAAGCTATAATTATCATATCAGTTGTTCATTTTTCAAAACTGCCTTTATCTTTGAAAGTTCATGTTTCAAAATAGTAATAGTGAAAAAAATACCAACTATGTCCCTGAATTCTTTAGCTTTCTGAGCAAATCATAATAATCCTTAGAAATCCTTCCTAGATTCTTTATAGCAATTCCATTTGACTCACACGAGTGACCAAAAGTTGGTAGTGATCATCTATCCAATAAATCTAGTGAGATATTCCATCATATTGTGAATGTATGCTCTGGGGAGAAAAAAATACCTCCTCATATTTGTTATCAAGACCACAAATATCTGCCTCAATAATCTCCCAATAACTCACCATCACAACCACATAGGGGAGTTACTAATCCAACACCGATGACCTTTTCATCCTTTGACATTTATTGAACATTGTCTCACCTAAGGGCACCTTGCAATAAACACCATTCTTTTTGAGAACAGGCATTTGATTCTTTTTCAGAATTTTGTTTCTCTTTTTCTATAGTGGAAAAAATGGGCAACTAAGGGAATGTCCATCAGTTGGGGACTGCCTGAATAAATTATGACATGAATGTTTTAAAAAAAGAAGAGAAAATTTCAGAGAAATTTGGAAAGACTTCTATGGACTGAGGTAACATAAGAAGAAATAGAAGAATAATTTATATAACAACTACTAAAATGAACAACTTTAAAAAGTTTTTTTTTGGTTTTTTGGATTTTTTTTTTAGGTTTTTGCAAGGCAAACGGGCTTAAGTGGCTTGCCCAAGGCCACATAGCTAGGTAATTATTAAGTGTCTGAGGCCGGATTTGAACTCAGGTACTCCTGACTCCAGGGCCAGTGCTTTATCCAATGTGCCACCTAGCCTCCCCAAAAAATTTTTTTTAAAGTTGTTCATTTTAGTAGTTATATAGAATTCTAATCAATGATTGTAAAGTCCAATCCTGATTATAATGAATCTATGATGTATTCTACTCATTCCCTGACAGAGGTCATGGATTAACATGCAAAATGAGATATATTTCTGGACAGAGGCAGAATGGCAATTTATTTTGTTTGGGTGAAAGAAAAAATATCATAATGAAAAAGGAAAAAACAATCCTTCATCAATAACAGCTCTAAGACTATAGTTCCTTTACCCCTACCTTTTAAAAAAAATTTTCTCTATCTTTTGTCTACAAGGAAAAACAGTCTGAATTTTGAGTAAAAATATTTGGTTAATAAAGGCATGTCAGACACTATGTAAATTGTTGAATTATTTGTCCTTCTATATTATTTGGAACCAAAATCTTTGATCTTCTTAGTTATAGCTAGTAATTCTCCCTGGAGAAATAATGTAATCATTGCTTGTTGGATTCTTCTAATCCAAAATTGACAATCTCAATTTGAATAGAATGATTTATAAATTTTGAATGGTGGCATGTATTGTTTGAATAGAATATCGCATATTTTTGGAAATTTAGAATCTTCACTCTGTTCTATATATTGTATCCTAAGATTAAATTTCTCCATGAACATGACCTAATTCTTCCATTTCTGCTTTACAATTGATTATCATTAAAAGGATCAAATTAAGTGGTGCATATAAAACATTTTGTCACCAGAAGATCAAAAAATCACAATATTAATGCAACAATGTTAAATTGCTGCAGTTGTTTTTATTCACATTCTTTTCATCTTGTTTAAGGCAGTTACCATGGAAATGATCCTGGGACAAGTTCCTATCCTGAAATTATTTGCTTTTAATTATTTTTTGACAAATTATTGCACAGATGTGTAAAATAACTTTTATTATAGTTGAATACAAGTATTAGAATGCAAGACACCTGGTATAAGTGTACTAAAAATATCCTCAGTACAATTCCAGGACAAGTTGGGACAACAAGGCTGTAACACTTCATTCAGGTCCCTTGTGATTTTGGTTTCTACTACTGGAACTCTTAATTTTGAAGTTTTTTATTCCAATTAACTGAGTATTAAGAGATTTTCATAGAAAATAGATTAAGAACCTGATTGAATCTGAGAGACCATCAAGCCCAACCCTGTCATTTTATGGATCAGGAAACAAAAGGCAGAATGAGTCTGTTATAATTAGCAAGTTATCTAAAGCAAGATCTGATCTCAAGTCTATCTCTACATCCAGTACTCTATGAAATGTAACATATTGCTGCCTAAACTGCTTAAAATATTTTCTTGAATGTTTACAGATCTATATTATTTAATTCCATCTGTTGGAGTTGGCAATAGTTCTTGATCTATTAGAATTTATTGATTGAGTTCTCTGGTCTGTATTTGTAAGGTCTATTTTTGTAATATAGGGATGACATTTGTAATATAAATGGAAAAAATATGTATTAAGCACTTACTATGCCAGGCAATGTATTCGGATCTTGGGATATCTATATTTTATTAAGAGATGTGCTGTCTTCAATGAGTTTACAGTCAAAGAAGTGAAGTCAGCACAAAAATGAATCATAATGACTATGATGATGTATTTCAGAAAGGTAGAATGAAAAAGAGAAAGGGAGAGAGGAGGGAGTTAATGGGTTTGTATGGTGCCAATCTGGGTGGAAGCAGACTAGTTCATAAATGGCAAGTGGAAGGGGCAATAGGTTGGTTGTATGACCTGATGATATATGAAGTATGGTCAAATCCAGAAGCTCTCAAACTTTCTGTTCTCAGTATCTCTTTATAGTCTAAAAAATTATAATTTACCCCCTGCCAAAGAACTTATAAGATTTACTGTATTAGAAATTCAGGTATCTTAATATTATCATGAAAAAACTTGTGACCTCATAAAAATCTCTAGGTGCCTGGAACTCACTTTGATAACCAGGGTCTAGTGTCTAGGGCTCAAAAATGTAGGAGTTGAAGCAAGTTAATTTGACTCAGGCTGGATTGGTCTTACATTGGAACTCCAAAGATGAGTGGATTTATTTCCCCAGAGATAGGAGCCTGCTTTCTTGAAATTCCAGGTATGGAAGTTTAGGTTTCAGTTCTAATGTGTAGGGTGCTGGTAAAGGTAGGGAGACAAAGACCAACAATCAAGTAGGCCTTTTTTGGTAGGTAATGAATTTTTAATTTCAGTCATTTTCTTGCATAATTGGATAGCTAGATATGAACTCCTTAAGGATAGTTCTGGTGTTAATGGCCTAGTTTTGAATTACTATCAAAATCTTTTCATATCTTCTAATTAAATCTATATGATGAAGCCATTGTTTGCTGCTCAAGAGTCAGTGTTGTTGACTGAGTTCATGCAAATGTTATCCATTCATGAATCTTATACATTTCTTAGACTTCATTCAGAGGTAGACATTTTTCAGTTACATTCAATAAATCCATGTACCTGTTATTAACCTTTACTATTGTAGAATGAAGAAATTTCTGCTTATTACAAAATATCACTAAAGGTTTTTTGACTTTTTTATTTATCATCTGATCTGAAAATGTCTATCAATATTTTCTGGCAAAAGAATGTTCATTTTTCAATAGTTTCTTATGGTGATGAATTCTGTGCTTTGTTAATATTGAAGGGTTTTGGGTAATAAAATCTGATATCTTAAAATTTACATTTCTGAAAGTAGATATTTAAATTGATAGGACACAAGTATTAATTACTTTAAACACATTCATCCTATTCAGTTTTGATTTCATAATGCCAATAAGCCTTTGATTTATTAGCTTTTCCTTTTTATGATCCATATATCTTATCTCAAAGAGACCAAGATTTTAATATATATTACCTTCACCCATTAGTTTAGTACGAATTCAGGAATCAAATCTTGACCCTTGAGTTTCCATCTCTCCTTACTATATATTAAAATTTTTATCCTAACTTTAGAGAAGCATGGAAAGAATTAGACAAATTGATGCTGAACAAAGGGAACAGAACCAAGAGAACATTCTATACATTAATAACATCATAAGTTGGTTAGCTATGATGGATGCAGCTCCTCTCAGCAGTTTAGAGATCTAGGGCAATTCTAGGAGACATGTTATGGACAATGCCATCCATACTCAGAGGAAAACAGAAACAATAACAAAACCATCCCAGAATCCAAATGAATATTTCCCCTTAGTCCTAATTCCTCATACATATAATGTCTGATAATGTTAACATATAATGTTAAACACAAATGTATATGTAAACTTTTGCCAAATTGTTTGCCACTAAGGGGAGGGGGATGGGAAAAGAGGGTGGTAGAAATATGTGCAACTTATAAATATTCAAGAAGATAAATGTGGAAAAACTTTCATAACATGTAATTGGAAAAATAAAATAAAATACCAAAGAGCAAAAATAGAGGATTTAGCAAAAAAAATTCATTCTTAGTCCAAATTATATTTCTATATCATTGGAGAAATATATTCCAAGAATAAACCAGTTATTTAATTATTTGAGTAGAGTCATATAGCTTGATATTGTCAAATATTGATAAAATATTTTATTTCTATAATTTCTCCAATTTAGAAATCATAATTATTTCTATTAAAGGCAAAAATAATGGATTTAAGTTAGGCTGAACCATAGTTTTATATGGTCTATAAAATCATGTTTTATATCAATTGTTTTTAATATTAAGTTATTGGTATATCCTCTTTTTTTAGGTTTTTGCAAGGCAAATGGGGTTAAAGTGGCTTGCCCAAGGCCGCACAGCTAGGTAATTATTAAATGTCTGAGACCGGATTTGAACCCAGGTACTCCTGACTCCAAGACCGGTGCTTTATCCACTACACCACCTAGCCGCCCAAGTTATTGATATATCTTAGGGAATAATGTGCACTATGGATATCAAATATTCTTGTATTCTCACAATAATTGCATCTAACAATATGCAGGAGGAATTGTATCCCCCCAAAAGTGTGCTGAGTTCCCTAATTCACCTCCAAGAGTGTGAGTGACACTGAAGTGAAGGACTTATATTTTTAGATGAGGAAACAATCTCCTGTGTGACTATGTAGGAAAAGCCACAGACTTTATAGACCTTAAAAAGAGAATGAAAGGGACAGTTAGGTGGCACAGTGGATAGAGCACCCGCCCTGGAGTCAGGAGTACCTGTGGCCTTGGGCAAGTGGCTTAACACCATTGCCTTGCAAAAACTTTAAAATAAAAAAGAGAGGGAGAGAGAATGAGGATACTCTCCTCTACTTCTCTTTGTTGACTAAATGTATGGCAAACAACTCTCCTTTCCTAGGATTTCCAGGTGTCCACTCTTCTCCAAACTCAGCAGAAATAGAACACTGTGAGCACTTATCAATTAACAAGCATATGTGTTGTTTTAGACAAACCTAAGCATGGCTTTTGAACCTCCAAATTTCATTTTATCAGTCCTGTAGACTGCTTCCTTTAATATTTTAAGTGTCAGTCTTCTGGAAGTAAAAATGGTAGCTACATTTTTTTTTTAACTTTTACCATATTAAGTACTTTTCAATGCACACTTGTGAGTCTCTTTTGTTTTTAGCCTTTTATATGGAAGAAATAAATTACTATTCTATCCTTGAGTCATATTTTACTTTGAGTGTCTTTCTTGCAGGATCTGAATCAATTCTAAGCTGTAAATAATCTCAGGATAAAATTCAGTATAAAAGCATTGATGAAAGGGTCCCATAGACTAAACTTGGTCTATTATGAGTGGCCTCTTAGTTGGAGAAGTTCAACCACTTTGACTCAGAAGAGGTTTTTATTGTTAAATAAAAATATTTACACTATTTATGTTATGAGTGCAGAACTGAGTTAAAGGTTTAGCTTTAAAAATAAAAAAGTAAATGTTTTGAAGTTGTTTCTGTTATGATGGTGTTTGACACTTGTCTTTAGAGATATTCTTTCAGTAGTTTTAACTACTGAAATAAGCACCAGATATTCTACTTCATATATATCATGAAAGGTTTTTTACTCTTTTTTGTCTGTGAAAATGTGTTCACAGTGAGTATAGATGAAAACAACTTTTTTAAAATTGTATTTTATTTTTAATTTCTGTAATAAAAAGTTGTCAGTTTTGAAAAAATGATAGTGCTTTGGTATTATTAGATGGCCAGTTGAATTCTGTCAAACAACAAAAGGACTTTTGAAAACCTTAATAAGTATATCTGTCTTTTCAAAGCATTTGAGATAATGGGTACTATTTTATCAGATTGTTATCAAAATATAATTTCTTAAGTTTGTATGGGGTGAAGATTTGCAATGGTTTCAGGGTCTTCATCTTTTTCTCTCTCTCCAAATTTTAGTAATATCACATTTCCTTTTTTTTATTTACCCTAATTTAGATTTGAGGACGAAGTTGTCTTTTATTATTACTAGGTAGTGATCAGCAATGAGATTTGGGGAGTTGGGATTGAGTGTAATATTAACAAGAAAAACAGTAAGAAGTTTTTGTTTTTAGCTGATGAGATCTGTTCCAGATTTTGTCGTGACATAGTATTGATGTACAATCACAATATTCCTGTCTCCAGTTTACTTAACATCTACCTGTGGTTTGTACACCTTGGGAGGTAGAACTCTTTATACTGAAGCATGCATTTTACTGAAGTGTTTTCATTAGATGTAGTTTTACTATTTCTTACTTTTACCAATATAATTTGACAATGTAATACCAGAAAAAAAAATATTAAACAAGAACTCAGTCAAGTAGGCTGCTTTCCAAAAACAAGGGAGTTTTTAAGTATTTAAGGATAGTGTTAGAATAAACCAGAAACTACAAGTCTATACACAAGGAACCTATTTATTGACAGATGCATATTTTATGAGGAAATGATAGGAACTATGTGAGATATCATTCAGTATTACAGAAATTTAGCACTTACACAGTATATAAAAAGATACGATGAAGTAGATAAGTTATAATACAGAGGCTTGCTATTTCCCATAAAATAACAGTTGACAAATAATAGTATTAAAAAATGCAAACTTCAAAATAAGCTGAGAAATAAACTATTATGGATAAAACTATTGCTTATAATTGACCAGACATAACAATTACCCACAAAAATTTGAGAATGTTCTTCATCTTTCTTGCCATATCAACATACATAAGTCCCAAATTACTTCAAATTTCAAAGAACTTTGAAAACAAGGTATATCAGAAGAAATTGAATCATGTGGCAATGAGAAGTATATCATCATCATGTGCTACCAGAATTGACCCAATTATCAGATTTCATTTTATCTACTGTTCATTGCACACCAAACATACAAGAATATTTGCAGGATAGTAACATTCCAGAACTATTTCTGAACTCAACTTTGAAAAAATGAGAAGGAAATGACAATGATGATGATGAGAATGACATCAATACCATCTCCATAAATAAATTTGATTCTCTGTCCTAGGCTCTTTGTGGGGGAAATGAGCTAATGACCTTCTTGAGCCTTCCAAAATTGCTTTTCTGGAGCTAAAATGGAGGCGTTGTCAGTAGGGGGGAAAAAACTAAGACATTTTAAGACAAAGATGTCGGGGAAACTATTCTGAAATATTCCACAAAAATCAGAAGCAATTAAGGCTATAAAGATGAATATGACATGCTTCCTTCTCCCTATTTATTATCTAGTATAGGAAATAAGAAATTAGAGAAATTTTTTAAACATAAAAAGGTAATACAAAGTAAGTGAATGAGTATGGGGCTGGAATTAGGTGTCATATCAATACTAAGAGAAGAAATAAATAATCAAGATGACTTTATAGCATTGGTGGCTTTTAAATTGGTTCTTAGGGTTGGATTTCAATAGATGAAAACAAGGGAACAATATGAGAGGTGGTTCAAAAGAGCCAAAAAGGTATTTAGAGAGATTTAAAGATACTACCTTGGCTGAGATCCAGGATTTGAGCAGAAGATAAAGCTAAAAAAGTAGGTTAGATATTAGAATGAGGAAGGCCCTGGCATCCTGAAGACATTGGACTTAGACCTAAAGACAATGAGAGTATAATAGAAACAGTGTTTAAAGAAAATTATTAAGGCAGTAGTAAACTATGGGGAGACTGAGGTCACAGAAACCAATCAAGAAGATATCATTATAACAAAGTAAAAAAAGATAGAAAATGTATGAAATTGTAAGTGTCTCAGACTTTGAATCATACTTCAGAGAATACATGTTTCTTAACTACATCTTTTAGATACATTGGGCATTCTGGAGAACACATAGATTATGGTGAGGAATGGTTGGGGGGGGGGGTGAGAAACCTGAAGCCAAATTAGTAAGGAAGTAAAAGATTTTGCAAACCCTCTTGAGGCACAGTGCACCAAGTAGAAACAAATGATTCAAACAGATGTATTCAGCAAGACCTAAAAGAGGAGGAAGCTTTCCATTTCCATTCAAGAGGGCTTCTGCATCTTTATAGCTAAGGCTCTGTATTGAGTCAACACAGGCCATGTAACCCTATAAATAAACCTCTACCCAGTGCTAGCTTGGACCTCAGCATCCTAAGGGCAAAAAGACATTTTTTAATGGGGTGAAAGAGTTGACAAAAAAGACAAGTATTTCAAGCCCACAGGGTAAACTTTTACTCTGACATAACATGTTGGCCTAGTGGCCAACAGTGGGGATTTATAGCCTATCCTGGGTCACTTTTTCAAAATATTTTCATTACAAAATTCAACTCCATTCCATGGCTGATGTCTTTACATAGCTAGTCTATGTAAACATGCAGCATCTATTTGAATTGAGTGAATACAACTGATCTCCTCTCTGATCTTTTATTTATGCCCTTCCACATTTAAAATAAATAAGGTTAACACTGATAGAACAAGGTTGTATGGGTCTGAGCAGGGACTATTTTTTCATCACACCTCTTTTGTTCCATCTTGCTTCACAAATCAGATGCTAGATATATTTTGATTAGTTTGTACTTTACTGGATCATGTACGGAGAGTCCACCTTTCACATCAGGGCCATTAATTTTTCTTGAGTCTGATGGAAAAAACAGGTAGGGCTTTTTTTGTGTGTGCTGATTGAAAAGTGATGGATTATTTTCATGTGGTAAGAAACACAATGTTTTCTTTAGCACAGCAGGATATAATGTTTGCAAGGTCTAACAGTGAAATATTATGCATATCTGCCCCTGGACTGCTGCCAGAAATGGAACAGCAAAATCAGAGGAGATTTTGAATCTGAATCTTAAAACCAGTGCAGCCCCACAAAGAAACTAATGAGCCATTCTAAACAGAAAAGCATTTGTACTAATATATGATGGCTGCCATAGATGTCAGCATTTAACAAAATGGTAAATAATTATTCATTTAAATGTTACCTTGAACTTTAATTCAGGAGAAAAAAAGACACATTCTCAGTATTTTCTAAATATGTACTACTGCAGAGATTTTTCTTTTATCCTTAATTCAATGGCCTATGACATTTCTTTCATTCTGAAAATAGTAATTTGTTATATGTTTTTTTCCTAAAAAAAAGTAATCTGGACATAACTAGGGAACTGATTCACAGACAACAATTTCACTTAATCATCATAGCTTAGCATTTTACTATTTTTTTTTCAAATCACTTGACATGGTAATGAAGACTCTGAAAAAGAAGTAAGGAAACATAAACTTACCTAATAAAATGCAGAAAAAAATTCAAATTTGCACATATCAGTTTTGATTCACAAGATTTATGCTCTGAGTTCATTGAGTATCTCAAATTTGTCTCTTTTTCCAAAAGTTGTAGATTAGGTAAATAAAAATCATTTCTGAAATTTTTCATTCTTCCATTTATTATTAAACCTTCACACATACATATTAAGGGTAAAAATTTGTGTATTCCTAATTCATTTATATTCATCTTGTTGACATAATGTTTTCAAAGAACTTTTTGATATCCCAGAAGGCCAGAGTCTCCTTAACAGACTTTTAAAACTTTTTTTTGTTTGTTTATTTTATCTAAGCTTAGAACCAAGAAAATAATATTTTGCCACATTAAAAGTGATCTGGGGCTTATGATTTTTGTTTAGTAATAAAGCATTTGCAAACAATATAGAAAATAAATTGAATTTGCCATCATTTTTCTTTGAAAATCAAGAAATCTAATGGGAGATGACATTTGGTCCATTTTTCCTCCTTCATTTGTGTGTTTGATATTACTAATAATTAATATTATTTTTATTTTGATAAGCTTCTGTTTCCATTCTAAAAGGTAGAGAATTACACCTTTAAATTATAGGCTTTCATTGAAAAGGTCATAATAATCCCTTAGTGCTACATTTCAGGGAGGAGTATTGTTGCAAATTTTCTCAAAATATGGGTTGGAAAGAAAAGGACTAAGAAATTCTTACTATAGAGAGGGATCTCTCTCTTTACACTGATGATTGAGACATGTTCAATCAGGGTTCTTTCCCCCTTAACACTGAGACATGTGCTAGGTGTGCAGAATTTTTGTAAGGTGAATTCTTTCAGGACTCTAGGTCACTTTGAAGTATTTTGAAGCTACAATGCATTCAAGTAGTGCCCTAGTGGCCAAAGGGCACTTACATTTCCCAAACTGTGGAAGCCTGAAGACCCATCAAAAAGGCTGAGTTTCTCTGGTACATGCTATTTAAAGCAATATCTATATGATAGGTCACATGCCCAGTACCTGTCTGCTTTGTTGTTAGAAACAGACTGATGAATTTTAGAGTTGAAAAAGATCTTGGAAACAATGCAATGTTCCAGTCACCTGTTCCTCACTCCATAATCAAATTTAACTACAAGTTTAAAATAAAGGGTATCATAAAGATATGTTAATAATAAGCCATAAGCCTACCACCCAGGACAAGTTTTCTCAAACCTAATGAAATAGCAACATGAACTAGGCCCTTAAAAATCAACTTGTTCATACCAATTCCATTGAGAGAATGGGGAAAGACCCTGGAACACAAAAATCTGTAAATTCTGAGGTTGCTGCTGGAAGGAGGGGTATAGCAGGTCCTTTAAAGAACAGCAGCAGGGGGATAGAAACAACTAGCTTCATATTTTAAATGATTATTAATATTATTGCCAAATTGTTTTTATGTGACTAAAGGGGTATCAGTAACCTATACATTTCAGTTTCCCCCACTCTTGGTATTGCCTTAGACTAATGGGGAAATGTGTATTTGTGTGTGTGTGTGTGTGTGTGTGTGTGTATTAGATTTTTTTCCCCTTTAATTCAGTATACAGCACCCACACTTGATTTGAATGGCACTCTTGTTTGGAGAATTGATGCATGGGGGGCAGTGAGTAAATCCCTACCATTACCCATAACCTACCCATCAAGATGCTAGTGTTAAATCTCCTCTATAATGAAGACTTTTTCCCCTCTACTTTTTAGCAATGATCTCATTAAACACTAGAAATAAAGCAAGACTGGAGAGTGGAGGGAATGAATATACTGATGAAAAGTCCGAGGATATGAACATTTAACTACAGTGGAGTTTGACAATTCTTAAAAGAGAGAAATCTTAAAGGGAAATAAATGGAACCTTTCTCTAGTATGTTTCTAATAAATCCAACAGCTGACCTTTTAGAATACACTCACTACATGGAAAACTAGAGATTTTTGTGTGGAAAAGGGATATTCGGAGATGCAGATTTGCTTCTTCACTAAAAGGTGAGTAAATGACTGCTTAAATGTAGCTACCACAGTAAAACGGTGAGGTGCAAACTGACTGGCATAGACACACCCTTGGCTGTTTTCCATATGAACAGGACTCAGTTTAAAGAGCATGGTTTATGTAAAACAACTCAAAATAGAATGAAAAGCTATTTAGTTATACATTATTGCCATAAGAAAGGGAAGAATGTCCTTTCACTATGAATCTTTCATTGTTTGCTTTCATTTTTTTTGAGATCTCATTAATTTGCTTCTAATCATGTGTTGGTAAATGTTTAAAAAGCTTTTGAGATACTTTTAGATTTAATTGCATTATTAACATTTTCTCTATCACTATCTTAAATCTAAATAATCAATCAATAAATAAAGCCTTGATCTATAACATTTGCTGATTATTGAGGTGTATGTGCCCATTTTGTAAATTTAACATTTGGTTCTCAGGATCTAGTTCAAGATGGCTCTCACAAGCTGTTGTTTGTTATATTACCCTGTATTTCTTGACAGTGTCATATGAACTTCATATGGCACTGGAAAATTCATCAGCTGGACTCTATCCTTAAATCAGAACTCTTCAAATTTGGCCAGAGAGAAAACATATTGTGTGTGTGTGTGTGTGTGTGTGTGTGTGTGTGTGTGTAGATATGCATGGAAATTGGGCTAGAAATTCACATATTTATTACTTTAGGAGTTTAAGAATTAATTTCAGGCCATAATCAATATAAAAATATCCATTTGATTATTTCAATGTTTGATTAAAAGTTAAGAGTTCAGTTTGAAGTAGAGGAAATTCTAAGAGAAATATGCTCAATAATAAATATGTTCTGCACTGACCATGTATCTTATTTTTAATACCGGCCTCTAATTCATTGCTCAAGGTAATATATACCCCTATCTCTATCCCATTGTTCAAGCTATGAAATTTTAGTAAAATACCTTACCCCTCCCTGGTAAAGAGCCCTGGTAAATTCCTGCTCCCAGGCACAAGACAAGCCTCTATCAACAAAACAATGCATCCCTGCCCTAGTCTGAAAAGGTTAAGTTTTTGAGCTATTGCCTCTCATCTACACATCCCTAATTATTTCATCTTCCTGCTCCTTTCAAAGCTCACCTCTCTCTCTCTCCAGTTGAGTTACATATCCTCCTTAGGGAAGTCAGTCTACTCTTGGGGGAAGGCAGAGCATGAACCTCCAAATAATCTCTCCTACTTCTATATCCCCATCTTTACTGTTTATCCCCTGATGGCATGATCTTTTTTGGGGGGAAGCCAGTCCATTCTTAGGAAACATGATACCCCCAAATAAAATTTCATTCTGATATATCCTTCCTTACTACTTATTCCCTCATGGCATCCGTAATTGCTGCTGCTGAAGATGATGCTAAACTCTCTAGCTTCTGCTAACCACAACAATAAATAAATAAACTTTTTATCCCTAAATTCTTCTGGGTCAAGTTGATATTTTAAGTGAACGTTTTCATGTTCCACTCAACCCCTGAAGTCTTTAACTGGCCACATTTTCTGACAACTAGCTTAGGAATTTTTAAATCATAAAGTCATAGGTTAAGAAATGGAAAAAATATTAGATATCAAACCCAGAGAACTCAATTGACTTGCTACATGGGCATCAAAATCAAAATTTTAATCCAGGCCCTCTAACTCCAAATCAAGGAATCTTTTCACTGTTCCACATGACTAAACCTTTCTAATAGCTTATAATCTACTCCTCAGAGGCACATACGAAAAATTTTGTGAGTATAAACCTAAACTGAAGAGTTCTACTGAATTTGTCTGAAACTTTATATTTGAGGTTTAGTCTAGAAAGGTATATTAATAATGATATTAATATAATATAATATAATATAATTAATATAATATAATTAATATAATATAAATATCATAATCAGTGGATAAAATGATATATTATTAATAGTATATAATAAAAATGTAGAATATACTCTTCAATTGAGGTTTCAAGGAACAAAAATACAAAGGCAGAAAAGAAACTAGTTCAATTATAACTTCTTTCAAGTTTAAGTGTTATTTTAATTCAAGTCAGTTTGGGTGATCTGAGTTGAATTTACCATGTTTCCATTAGAAATATATAATCCTTTATATTAAAACCTTTTATTTTTCATCTCTTTGCAATAGGAATTTTTTTCTGGAAGTCTTCCATATTTGGAATGCTTTCCCTCCAACTATCCTCCCTCCAAGGCTTTCTTTAAGTTCTACCAAAAATATCACTTTCTACAGGAAGCCTTCCCTAAATCCTCTTAATTTCAGTGTTTCCCTCTTTTAACTATTTCCTCTTTATATTATATATAGCTTAGCATATGTATATACATATATACCTACATATATGTACATATAGTTTGAATGTTCTCTCCCCCATTATTGTAAACTCCTTGAAGATAGAGATTGTTTTGTCTCTTTGAATTCCTTGTTTTTAACACAGTGTCTGAGACAAAGTAGGCATTTAATAAATATGTATTGAATTTAATTGAAGGTAGGTAAATGGTTTAGGAGAGATTGCCCCTGCTATACTGAATTATTCCTAGAAATGTAACTGACAATTTTACTTTTTTACAAAAGTTTTAAATTTTTCCCACTTTCCATATTTTCTTGGAAATAGAATGATGCCTTTGTCCTTAAATATGTCATTTTCTCTCATGAGGATGCAAGAACCTCAAGTTGGATATTGTGTTGAAAATATCACATAGGCTTTGGAAACTATAGGAAGGCCTGGGGTTTATAATCAATGAAAATGTTAGAATAAAAATGCAAAATCCATGCTAACCCTTTGAAACCTTAAAAATGATGGATTGCCATTTCACTGAGGCAAAACACTAAAGCAGTGAAAATGATAAGTTAAAAAAAATTCCTCATTAAGGATCAGGGAGGTTCAAATGTTTGGATCCAGAAAGTCAGCTGACAGTTCTTTAATGAATATTTTTAAATCATCATGAGCTCTTTTCCAACATAACAAAAATGCAAAAGGAATCATCATATGCATTATAGAAAGCTGTGTAGTGATATAAAAGAGTTCCATGAAAAGAGCAGACGGAAAATGGTAGTTATTATTAATTTAGAAAAACAAAAGAGCTACCCAGCATTTCAGTAATGTGGCAAGTTGTGTGCGATTGAAGGAAAGGGGATTTTGTAATTGGATTTTAGAGTAATTTAGGATCTGAGATAAGATGTAATGGTTGTATATTAGAGGTTAGAACTCCACCAGAAACTCATAATGTAAGGGTTCACTGCACTGGAAGAAAACAGAACAAAGAAAAGCAGCTTCCCCCTTACATGTTAAGGGTGGAAGAACAACAAGGCAAATGGGAGTCCTGCAGACATGATGAATGTTTCTCAATGGTCAGTGATAACATGAACTCAGACACATAAATGGGGGTTGGCATCTTCAAAAGCCTATTTTCACAGTGACTTTGCCATTTCTTTCACATACTATGCTCCCCATTCCTAAAAATAATGCAAATTGTCATATTCCCCTGCCCCTTGAACAAGGATCCCCATAGTTATAGTTGTCTTCTCCACAAAGACAATTGCCATTAACCTTATGTCTTAGGGGCTGACTTGCCTAGCTTCATGTTGTCCCAAGGGAAGGCTCATGGGATATTTCCTGATGGCTCTCCAAAACCTGGTAACTCAATCGGATTTCACTGGCATATGCTGTTTGGCTTCTTTACTGCCACCACAAGGTAAACCCTAGTCCTTCCTGGAGAGAGGTAAAAATTTGAAAATGAAAAGCAAAAATCATCAACCCAAAGCTTGGGGCAGAGAAAATTAACTTGCCCTCCCATGGGTGAACTCCTTTACAAAGAAAGCTATTAGGAATACCCATGTCACATGCGGAAGATTCGTGCATACCATTTCTTTTGGTAACCAGATTGAAATGGAGTAACAAGGAGTAAATAATCTGAATTATCTGTAAGGTAAGCTTGTTTATACATTCAGCGAGCTGTGTTTCTGTCCCTATAATGAAGGATCCTATGGAGCAGAACGCCTCCCCAGTTACCAGTGCTTGGCTACCCCCTGCTGGGCTGCCTAGGCTCAGGCCTTCAGACACCATTAAGGCTAGTCTTCCATCCTGGGACACAATATATTTCCTGGTAAATTGTTAACATATATTCTCCAAAAAGAAGTTAGTCTGTGAACTTACCTTCCAGTTCTTTAAATGTATTTAAAAATTATTTGGTTTGGTTTTTTTTTCATGCTTTTTTGTTTTGATGATTTGGTGGGGACTTTTTGTTTTTGTTTGTTTTTAAGAAATACTCTTTATAACCTGTTTGAGAGGAGTGAAACAGGTCTCCTTATTTCTGTGATGCTGCAGTGTATCAAAAAGAACTCAGAACTCACACTTTTAACCCAAGATGAAAATAACTGCTGAGCATCCAAAGCTCTATCTCCATGGTGTCATAAAACAGGATATGGATTGTACTGTGACAGATATCCATTCAAAGTGACTAAAAAGTGCTAACACTGAAAAGGTGAAGGGGGTAACGTGGGCTGGGAGAGTAAGAGGAATTTAATAAAGCAAAAAAACTTTGTCAAATATGAACATAATTGTATGAGAGACCCAATTTTCTTCCACTTAAGTCTTTAAAACTGGATTAACACATCTTAATTGTTTTATTCATAATATTTGTTCTTTAAAAACAGTCTTTAAACAAGACCCAGATTAGGGAAAAAATCCCTATTGAGTATATTTTTGAGAAATAAAAACTCTGAAACCTTGGAAGCATTTTGAAGCAATAGTTTAAAAGTATCTTTAACAAAGAAAAAGGAAAGGGATTAGTTATAAGCTATAACACAGCTGTAAGTGACAGAAAGGGCAGAAACATATAAACAAAGATTGCTTTCCACGGCCCAGTGGCTCAAATGCTTTTTTTCAAACTTGCAAAACTCTATTTCTAAAACTCTTTTTCTATTTATTTTGTAGACCAAGCAGAAATGAAATGGACACCCAATCTATGTAAACAGGGGCTTTATATGAAGTCACTAGACTGTCAATTATACAACTACTGTTTATGAAGAGTGTAAAGTCAAGGAAAACTATGTTAGAACTTTATTCTCTCCAATATTTATTAGTGTCAAATGAGGAACTAAATGTATTTATCAACAAATTAATAAGGGCCAGAATAGACTCCTAACCCAGCTGATGAACTCAAGAATAGAAAGCCTGGATTCTGTATATTCTGCTATATTTTTCAACATTAACTTCAACAGTTCTATCAGGGAGGAATTAGCAAATTTAGATTCTGCGAAATCTAGCAGTTGATTTGGTCATATGTTCTGACCTAACTCTAATTTTCGCAGTATTTCCAGTCAAGACCTGTTATGCTTGTTGTCTTCAATGAAATGGAGAACTAGCAAGGTGACAAGTCAAGAGAATGATAACAGACCTTTGCCTTCCTTTTCCTCAACAGAGGCTGTTGGTGAGTGGGACAACATTAGATAAATTACAGCCACTTCACAATCCTCCACTCTAATGCCAGTCCTCTTGGTGATTCTTATCATTTGTTCTTAGACCACATCCTTGTTATGGGTAGGTTTAGAAAAATTTACTGAGATAGCACAAAGCAGGATATCCATATGTTTGATTATATGATATATTTTGTTACTTCTCTGTTATATAGTCATGTCTGACTCTTCATGATACCATTCTCCACTATCTCTCGAAGGTTGTCCAAGTTCATTGTGTTTACTTCCATCACACTATCTATCCATCTTATTCACTTTTCCTTTTGCCCTTAATTTTTCCCAATATCAGAATCTTTTCCAATGAGTCCTCTCTCATGTGGCTACAGTATTTAGTCTGATTTATTCATTTAAAGTACTAACTGATTTGACTCCATTCTGTCCAACAGACTCAAAAGTCTTCTTCAGCACCACAATCCGAAAGCATCTATTGTGCTATGTTCAACTTATATCCCAGTTCTTGCCAGTCCTACATTGCTACTGGAAAAAGCACTGCTTTGACTATACAGATAGATCCCTATCAGCAAGGTGATGACTCTCCTTAGTATGCTGCCCAGATGTGTCATGGTTGTCCTTCCAAGGAGCAAACTTTTTTTAAAATTTCATGGCTGCAGTCACCAACTATCATGATCTTTGAGTCCAAGAATGTAAAATCTGACACTGCTTAAATTTCTTTTCCCTCTGTTTGCTGGGAAGTGATGAAACCAGTTGCTAAAATCTTAGAGTTCTTTTTATGTTAAACTTAAAACAAACTTTTAAAACTCTATTCTTTGACCCTTATTTTTCTTCACTTTCTACAGAGTGATATCTGCATTTCTGAGAGTGTTAATATTTCTCCATGCAACCTTAGTTCGAGACTTTGATTCATTCAGACTGACATTTTGCATGAAGTACTCTGCATTTAAGTTAAATAAGGTGACAATGCATAGCTTTGTCTTTCTCCTTTTCCATCTCATATCAAATCAGTTCCATGTTTAGTTCTAAATATTGTTTGATGGCCTTCATACAGGTTCCTCAGGAGACAATTAAGATGATCTGATGCTCACCTCTCTTTGAGAACTTGCCACATTTTAATACAATCTACACACTAAACAGCTTTAATATTGTTGATGAAATAGAAGTAGATGCTTTTCTAGACTCCCTTTCTTTCTCCATAATCCAGAAAATGTTGACAATTTAGCCTCTAGTTCCTCTGCTTCTTTGAAAATCAATCTGATCTTCTGGTAATTCTCAGTTCACATATGGCTAAACTTAGCTTGCAGAATCTTAAGTATAACCTTGCTGGCACATGAAATTATTCAGAAATTCCAACATTCTTGAGGAATGGGAGGTAAACTTTATCAGCACCTTTTTGGATTTTAAATAGCTCAACTGGAATTCTATCACCTCCTACCTTACCTAAACATATATGTTTACACATACACATATATGTATTTATATATTTGTATATATATATATATGTGTATGTGTGCATGTATTCATGTATCAATATGGATCTAGGTATCTTCCTTTCCTTTTCTCTTCCATTCCCCATTACAAATTACTTTCAGACTTTCTTTGTAGTTCTACCAAATTATAACCAATAGTTTAATTTCTTTCCCTCTTGAGCATACTTATTTCCTACTTTCTTTGCCCTGAGTCATCTAGCCTTGACCTTGCTTTCAAAAGATCTTCAATGACTCAAACTTTTTTCTTTTTTGAATTTTTTTCTGCTTTCTACTTCTTAAACAAAGTAAAATTAATCCTCTCTTTCTCATTTAAGCCTTCATTGTTATCCGCCTATCAAACAACCAATAATACTGATCAGATGCCTAGCATTGTAGAAGATATTGTGGGGAACTTTAAGAAACAACTCTCACCCGTAAAAATCTTTCAATTCAGCTAAGGAGGCAAAACTAACACTTCTGCTCATGAAAGAAATTAAAAACAACATAGGACAATATATAATCAAATGTGAATCAGTGATTTATAGAATCTAAATGCCAAAGGAGCTAAAATAGTTGCAGAGAGTATTGTACATTGAAATAAGTGAAAAAACTCCAATTGAAGTAATACTTTTATTAATGGGCATGGTTTTGATAGGCAGAGACAATGGAGGATGCATTTCAGTTTCAGCATGAATGCATGCTTCAGAAAAATCATGAATTAGCTTACTTTCACTAATTCAGTAATACCATGTGACTTTAGTGCCACATTTGCAATAATCACTAGCTATTTTATAGATTTAAAAAATTGAGACAGAAGTCTTATGACTTGCTCATCTACCTTGAAGATTTGTTTCGTGGACCAAATGAGATAATAAAAGTAAAGTGTTTTGCAAACCTTAAAGTACTACATAAAGCTAGCTAATAATAAAAAATAATTAAGACATAAGATAAAATATTTATTAAAAATAATTAATTTAAGTTTTGGATAACTTGAGACCATTATAACGAATGTCCATTTGGTTCCAAATGGACATTCATTATGATGTCCTCAAGTCTGTCCCTAAGAACCCCTATCATGTCATGTCTTCCTTCTCATCATCTGTGAGCTAAAAAAATATCAACACAATCCAAAAAGATTTTTTTTGTTATATCAGTCAATAGAGCATAAAGTCTAAGGAAAGGAATCTTTGGTTTTAGTTACTGGAACTTCTAGAAAACTGCTACTCCCAGTGCTAAGAAGCCCTTTTCATTTCCTCTTTGATACAGAGATGAGTTAAAGTTGCCCTAATTTCTGAATAAATGTGTTGTTTTGATTCAAAACATTCGTAAGTATTTTTTTAAGCAATTATTGTGTCAGGTGTTACATGAGGTACTACAGAAAAAAGAGACACAAAACAGTCTTCCTTCTCAAAGGACTTATATTTTTTTCATGAATCCACCTCTAAAGATACCGAAATCCATCCTGGTTGCCATTTTCTTAGCATACATCAGCATTGAGGTGGCTCCTCGAGTGTGTCGAGGATCAGGAAGAAGCAAGCCTAAGATCCGAAAACAAATAATAATACATTCATAGATAACTGAGAAAGTGGTTAGGGCACGCACATATAATCAAGAGTTGACTTATAAGATATGGAACCCCTGGTCTTGAGACTCTGCCCTAGAGCTATTCCATGTGATATGCCTATTAAAAAGATCCTAAGTCTTGCATGCATGTATGGGCTTCAGAAGTGTGTTGGTGATTTCCACTCAGCTCGATGGCTATGGAAACATGATCCATCCAGAGATCCTGCTACAGGCTGACATTTTCCACATGTAAATCCTACACTTTGTAATGTAAGAGCAATTACTTTTATGAACAAAATCTTTCCAATCCACCATTTCAAATCCTTGTCTTGCCATGTCATAGTCAAAACATCTGTCCATTAAAGCCAATACAAAATTGTATTAAATCTAGCATGTTTGGTTTGTGACATCTGCTTCTGTCTACTAGTAAGAAAGCTATTCAGAACTAAATAAGTTCATTTTGCAGGGCTTTCATGAAGAAATTTTTTTCAGCAAAATTCATGGGAATTATCAAGTTGCCTGAAGTTTTGATTAGCATTTCAGGTTCAAATAAACTCTAAAGTTCAACATGGAAGTCAACCAAAACTCTGACATTAACAACCCAAACATTCATGCCAAGATGAAGAATATTGGTATGAAAACTTTACATAATTTTTTTTGTCTCAAATAGCAAACTTTTCCTAAGAATGCTAAATGTACATGCCATAAAATTTTGAGTTTCAGAACTCTTTTATTTAAACCCCATTGTTCAGTCTTCTCTTTTTGTTTTGTTCTTATAATCTCTAATTTATTCAATTCTTTCTTTTCTTTGTTATATTTATTTATCTCTCTTGTATTTCTGTTCTTTGAGTGACTTTCAAGTTGAATACTCTGTTCACATTTGGGTTTTGGAGGATGCAAGAATACCTCAAATGTCTCTCTTTGGTGGTGCTTCCTTTTTTTTTTTTTTTGCTTTGAGGTTTGTAAAGTATGTCATTTTAGATTGCATCTTGAGATGCTTAACTTTTTGGAAAAATATTCAATTCCCTTCTGTGGCTTCTACTAGGTACAAAATAACTTGTGCTATTCAAATTTCCTTTATTTTGGATTTTAATTTCTTTTTTCTGGCCACTCACAAAATTTTTTCTTTCTCATTGAAGTTATTCAAGACAAGTATTCTGTCTTAGAATTTAAAACACAGTTTATTTCTCTTTTCTAGAGGCTACATTTAGATTCTTTTGGTTTATTTTCTGGATTCAAAAATTCTGTAAAGCTTTCATATAATATTTTTAGTCTACAAAATTCAGATTTTTTTTGTTTGTCACATTCTTCTGGAAAATAAATGATCCCTAATTTGTTTATGCACATAGCCAAATTTTAATTTCCTATAGATCATTTTTATTTAAGTATTTTTGCCTTTTGTCTCTCTTATTTATTCTATGTTCTTTGCTTCAATGTATTTGTCTTCCACTTCCATTGGTCTCTCTTTCTTCTCAAGATTTTTCTGATAATTATTTCTGCTGTATTAACCATAAGTTCTGACATTTGTTCTCTTCAAATAAGCTCCTTTAACTTTGCACAAAGGACTATAAAATTGTCTATAACATTTGACCCCACAATAACACTACCAGGTCTATGTACCTCCCAAAAAAAAGAGAAAGAAGAAATGGATCGTGTATGTGCAAAATATTTATAACAAACTCTTTTTGTGGTAGCAAAGAAGTGGAAATTGAAGGGACGCACATTATTTGAGGAATGATTGAACACTTATGGTATAGGATTGCAGTAAAATATCATTGTGCTCTAAGAAATAACAAGTAGGATGATTTAAAAAACCTGGGAAGACTTTTATGAACTGATCCAAAGTGAAGTGGGAACCAGGAGAACATTGTACATAGTACCAGTACTATTGTAAAAGTGATCAACTGTAAAAGTCATAGTTACGCTGATCAAGACAATGATCCAAAATGGTTCCAAAAGACTCATGATGAAAACTACTATTCATTTCTTGAGTAGTAACTGTTGAATTCTGGACATAGAATGAAGCACAATTTATTCCACTTTATTTTTTCTTACTTTTTTTTGCAACATGGATAATAAGAAAATATGTTCAGCATAATTTCACATACATAATTGATATTTATTGTCTATCTTCTCAAGATATAAGGCAAAGACTGGAGGGAGGGAGAGCCTAAGACTCAAATTTTTTAATGCTAAAAATAAATAACAGACTTACTTTTTTTTAAAAAACAAAGAAAAATGTTTTCTTTATGTTTTTAATTTCTCTTATACATCATTATGGAATGTCTTGTCCTATTTTTTTGGAAATTCTATCATTTACTTTGTCAAGGTATTTCATTAGACAAGTTTTTCATCTTTTTGATGATTTATTTAGCTTCAAATTTAAGTATTCTCTCTGATTTATCTACTTGTATTCGATGTTTTAATTAGAAGTTTATTCTTTCTGAAATTTTGGTGATTTTTTACTTTATTTTATTTTTTATTATTTTGTCACTCACTTTCTGATCTCTCCTCCTTTGATGGTGGATATGTACCCTGGGATAAACTGCAAAGCTATCTCAGTCTTTGAGATGTGAAATTAGCACATTTTCCATAAGACTTAATGCATTTATACATTCTGGATTCCTACTTGAATTTTTTCCCTCATTCCAATTTCTAACTTTTCTGGTTAGACTTAATCACTTTCTCCTGATTTTGTAAGGTGGTGATAAATTGGGGTTTTTGGAATAGAGATCCTATATCCTTCAGTTTTCATAACCCCTAAACTTTCATAATCTAAAGAAAGAAGTCAAATCCTCCCCCCTAGTTCTCCCTTTCCTTTTCTTGTTGGTGAGTAGTTAAGATTTGTTGTTTATTGCAGTGAAGTGAGTGGCAGAAGGACTTTTGATATAATTACAAAGTCTCTCCAACAAGAGAGAAATCTCTGAGTTGCTTTCAGAAACAAGCCAATGAATTGGCTTAAGCATCATGTCTTTGTGGAAATTGAGTGAATTTGTTAAGGATTAGCAACATCTAGTGTTGATTCAAAAAGCTGTTACCTGGAAAGGTCTTCTGATTTCTTGTCTATGGATAAAATATAATTTTCTTGCTTTTGGTACATAATTCCTCTTTCAGGAGATTTTCAGAAGTTAGTAGGAACTGGAGAAAATTACTAGTCTGTCCTCTTGTTGGTTGGATTGGTGCAAGAGATATAATCAAGGAAATGCATGATGGGACAAAAGGGAACTCATGTCATGCATCATAGATATGTGTGGGTAGCCAAAGTGCTGGCCTAGTATACATGAAATGTAAAACAAATAAACAAACAAGAACAACAACAAAAACCAAACAAACAAATAGTCATTAGTGGAAGTGCTCCAGCATGATGAAAGGTTCCTAAGTGGAGAATCAATGGGATATGTGAAGGATCTATGGATATGAATCAAACCAACTGCCATTGTCTAACTGGGTCTTGATTTTCATTGATAAAGAGGATATAGTCATGAAATTTCACATCCTTTCAATCAAATACTAGAGTATATTTTTATTTTGCTAACACAACTGTCTTATTAAATGAAAAGTACATTTGTTTTGCTTTTCATTATGGTATCATAGTGAATTAAACTAATATTTATTTCATCTTTATATTAGAAATGGAAAAACTGGGACAAAGAGAAATTTTTAAATCTGAAAGACAAAATGAACCTAGGAAATTAGCCTGTGTCATTTCTGACTCAAACTCTAGTCCCTAAATTTCTTCATATTGTTCTATCTGGGTTTCTGCTTATTTGATAGAAATTATTTGATATATTTTTCCAAGACAATGTATAGCAGACAATATTAATTCCCTGTCTAAAGGTTAGTTATAAAAATACAATATATAAATATACATATATATGTGAATACATTCACATTTATGTATCTAGCTTTGCAGGACTCTTAAAGTATGAGCAAAGTAGCAAAGAAAATCATGTACATTAAAGAAATGAAGCTATTACATATATTCATTCATCATCCTTTTCATATAAAGTTTTCTAAACTACTGGACTTGGGATAGGTTTAGAGTTAAGGAGAGGGAGAGAAATAGGAACTGAATCTATGAATTCAATTGTACAGAGAATTTCTAGGTGAGACAACTCTCTCTACCAATAAAGATTGGAACCTTCTCTGAAATTTGATTTCATAAAGCTGCCTAGAGCATTGATGTGGCAGCTAGGTGGCACAGTGGAGAGAGTGCCCAACCTGGTGTCAAAAGAATCATCTTCCTCAGCTCTAATTTGGTCTCAAACATTTATTAGCTGGATAATCCTGGGTAAACTACATAATCACATTTGCCTCAGTTTCTGCAATAAGCTGGGGAAGGAAATGGCAAACTTCTGCAATTCGTTTGCCAAGAAAACTCTGAAGAGTCAGGCATGAGTCAAGAACAAAAAAGTCAAGACCACTGAGAGTTTATGTGACTTTGCCTAAGGTGACATAAGCAAGATGTGTCAATGGAAGGACTTGATTCCAAGTCTTCCTGGCTAACCTAATACACCATTCTGGGCCTATTAAAAAAAAGTTTTCATTGCAGCAATTTCTTCCATTTTCATAGGGAAAATTGAAGACATGTCAGAGACTTTTAGTCTCTGGGGGACATCTTTAAAAAAGCATAGCCCCCATGGAATGAGTACCCATCCCTTACTAGGTCCCAGAGGACACAGCCTCTCCTTAAGTCACTAGTGATATGTCTGTACTCTCTATTGGAAGATGTCAGGTTCCAAAGTCTCACCTCCATGTAAATTAAAGAAATAGACCCCATTTTCCTCATTCATATTCTATAAGAAATTACTTGTGCTATTTCTCTTTCTTACTAGTCCTGTCTGGTAATAGGACATAAATAGGACTATACAAAGTAAATATTTCCAAATCACACAATGTTTTTTCCCCTTTGCATATTTTTATTTATGTTGGACTAGAGAAAAAAAAGAGAAAATGGAAGGAAAAGCTGACTCACTGCCAGCCAATACTAAGATGATAAAGTTTGCTTCAATATAACAGTGATGAAACATTTTGAGTAACAAGTGAATAAAAATAGGCAAGTACCATTTTCAAATTGAAATGATGCCCATCATCTTCTTCACCTAAACATTTATTTGCTTCTGTATTAATAAAACCCAGGACTCCTCCAAAAGAGATCCTCAGGAAACCAAATAGAAAAGAAATAGAAAATTTGGATAAATCTTATTATATATCCCTGCCCTCTCCTTTTTCTCCTATCTGTTTGACTACTCTTTTTCAGGAACTTTGCTGAGTCTTCATCTATCTTCTACCAATTAACTATGGGTTCCCCCCAAAACTGTATCTAGAGTCCTTTTCTCTTTTTTGTTTTTTATAATGTCACTGACTACATCAATTTCCATGGTTTTAATTATCATCTCTATGCAAATTACTTCCATATATATACATATATATGGAAGTAATTTGATATATAAATCATAAATATAAATATATAAATCATAAATATAAATTTGATAAATAAGTGATATGTGACTTGCTCAGGAGGATATATCCAGCTGTAGCCATCCTCCTGAGCAAGTCACATATCACTTATTTATGTGCTTCTTGAAACTCTTGAACTGAAGGTTCCCAT
Source organism: Macrotis lagotis (assembly GCF_037893015.1). Taxonomy (NCBI): domain Eukaryota; kingdom Metazoa; phylum Chordata; class Mammalia; order Peramelemorphia; family Peramelidae; genus Macrotis; species Macrotis lagotis. Next base: position 125,363,870 of record NC_133658.1, read on the forward strand.
TATATCTCCAATGTAGCAGGTCCAAAACAAAACTTATCTTTCCTCCAAAATCCTTTCCTCATCTAAACTTTCCTATTACTGTCAAAGACACCACTGTTTTCTCAATCATTCAGGTCCACTGCCTCTCTGTCATCCTTTATTTCTCTCTCTTTCCTTATATACACAAATTGGAAATATGTCAACGACCTTTGGTCCTATTCATCTACATCCCCTTTTCTCCACTTATATTATCTTTCAGGACTACATCACCTCTCATATGAGTTTTACAATAACTTTCTAATTTTTCTCCCCAACTCAATAAACATCAGTCCCTTCCTGTACTATATTCCCCCCAAAATAAGAGCTAGCATGATTTTTTTTCAGGATGCTTGTAATATAAACCTCACCAAAGATAAGCTCCAGTTAAGATCATTTAGTACATTCATTGCAACACATGATGGCTGTATTGATTTATAAAATAATAATATCAATATATAATTAAATATAAATAAATAATATTATTGATATTAAAACTTAAAATAAATGATAATATGCATTATAATTAAGGATTTGTAAATAAACAGACAGACACTGTTGAATGAGAGGTAAATGCCTAAGAAAACAGATGAACATGAAACGTAAGGCCAAATAACCAAAGTACAAATACAATGCATGAATAACATGCACTCTTGAAAACAATCTGAATGAAAAGAAAGTCCTACTTCTAATCATCACAAAGGGCAAGAAAGATAAAATGGAATGTGTTTCAGACATTTATGTTTCTGAAACCAAACAAGCCTGGTGTACACAAGCAGTTAAAAGGAAGTGGGTCGATTTAATGTTAACACTTGTTTTGCAAGGTGGCCAAAGAGGTCTCTTAGTTTGGGATTCAACCAACACTTATCACATTAAAATACATGAAGAATTTCCTTGCAGAAAGAAGAATAAATCAAATAATGCTTTCTTCAGGAATGGCTGCCTAACTTCAGACTCTTGATATTGCATTAAACAAGTCATTCAAGGACCATTTTCACATAGAAATCAATGACCACATTGAAAATAGAATGGAAAGAAAATGTGGAAACTTTGTGAAGCTGGGCCTTCAAGAGATCGTGACTTGGCTGAAGAATTCATGGTATCAAATCATTGACAGTTATGTGGCCAATGCACTATGAGTAGGCTACATGGACAAGAAGTGTTCAGTTAAGAAGAGCTCCATTGCTGGACATGAGTGATTGGGACCAATAGTGCTACAGGAAATGGTGTCACAAGAAATTCAGATTAGGAGAGATGGTAATTTCCAAAGAAGATGACATAACTAAATTTGAATAAATGTAGATTTTTGTACGTGAATAAATGTGCATCATTGTACTTGAAAAAAAGAAATCCCCTGAAAATAAGCCCTAATTCATCTTTTGGGAAAAAAAAATTAGTGTAAGAGCCAGTTTTATTTTCAGGGAAATAGGGTACCTCCAAGATTAGATATAAAGTTCTCTGGGTGCCTTTTATAGTTTTTCATAACCTGGTTCCTTCCAAATTTTCCATTTGTATGTTCCTTTACATATTCCATGATGCAACTACTCTGGCCTGTTTCCTGCACCTTGAATGCAACACTCCAACTATCATGTCTGTGCCTTGTGTATTAAAAGTCCCTATACCTCAAATGTTCTCCTTCATCTCTGTACCTGAGCTTCCTTGGCTTCCTCATATCTGAGTTCAAATCTTACTTTCTGTAAGACATTTTTCCAGATGTTATTGCTTTCCATTTGAAATTAACTTCCATCTATTTTATATCTATTTTGAATATATCTATTAATTTATTATCTATCACTGATCTGTTTATTTATTTATTGTTTTTTCATTTGAATGTAAGCCTTTTAAGGGTAGGGACTATTTTTACCCTTCTCTCTATCTTCATTACTTAGGACATCCTAACTAAGTATTGATTAAGTGACTGATTATATTTTAGGCCAGAATTTGTCTTCCCTTTGGTACTGCCCTTATTATTTTGAAGCCTTGAAATAGTTCAGTAGCACAATAGCTTAACTGATTTTCTTCTTCTTGGAGGGTGTACATCCTCAAGTGTCCCATTGTCTTCTTTGTTAGATCTGACTCAAGTTTAGTTGGACATTTTTTCCTGCCATACTTTCTATTTTCAATTTGGATTGAATAGCTACTAGATGACTTCTGAGATATTCAACTGTTAAGATTCCATAACTCTTTTTAGTTCATTTCAATTCAACACACATTTCTGTGTGTTAAAGAACTAGAGATGAAAAAACAAAAATGAAATCTATTACTGTTCTCTAAAAGTTTATACTCCAGTGGGAGGAGGGAAGATGTATATATATATATATATATATATATATATATATATATATATATATATATATATGAAAGTAGAAACAAATTAATATAATTTCTAAAAAGAGGCAGTAATTGTCCTTCAACATTGAAGAAGATCATGACATCAGGAAAATCATGTCATTATTTGCATATAAGATTGATTAAAGTGAGAGAATGTTGTGAAAAGTCACCATTCTCACTTTCTCATGTGAGCTCAGTGGACTGACATAGTTAAGATTAGAATAGTTTGTCAATGAGAGACTAAGATTTTTAGAGTCAGGTCTTACTCATATCAGCAAGGCTCTTTGACAGTAGGTAACATTAGATGACAACTTTCAACAATATAGGATCACTAACCTGTCACTCAATAATTGATTCTATTCAGCTCTGCAACCATAATCCCCCAGAACCCAAAGGCTTTGATTTCCTAGAAGCTGCCTGGAAGGTCATGGGAATAATACTACCAGATCACTAGTTGGCATCCTTTATGCTGGAAAGAATGATAGTATCTGATTGTCTTCAAACCTCTGCCTTTCATTCTTGAGTAATGCAAACATTCTTGGCAAATGCTTTTGCTCTGGTATGTCTTGTACCAGTCCAAGAATTTCACCTCTAGTGATACAATATGAATCCCCCTCCTGCAGACCCTCTTAATCATGTCCCCAGTTCTGAAAATCAACAAAATAGAGCAGAGATCCTATTTCATTATTCCTACCTGGGGTAGCCAGGTTACTAAAGCTTGCTTTCAATGTTCTAGGAAAAATCTGATGCTACAGTTGGCCCCTGAGTTGTGCTTAAAAGGAAACAAGATATCCAAAAAAAGAGAGAGGAAAAGAATATTTTCTAGCAATGGAAGAATCTGGAAGGCAAAAAGATGGAAGATGTATGGCTGTATACAGAGAATAACTACAAGCCCCATTTAAGCGATTGATGAGAAATATGCCTGAAAAGGTAGGTAGGTAGGAGTAAGAATGAAAAGGGCTTCAAATGCCAGTTTTAAGACTTTGAATTTTATCCTAGAAGACATAGGGACAAGTTTAAGAATTTTGAGTAGGTGAATGATATGGTCAGAAAATCTACTGACTCAAGAAGAAGAACCCCCATTTTGCTACTTCAAAAACAACTCCTAGAAACCCCAGACCTGACACATATCAGAGAAGAGAAAGTCTCCACCAAGTCAAGAATCACAATGATGAGAAATGTCTGATGCTAAAGTGTAATTTGTTTCATGCAATGATTCACATTCTACCAAATGTTACCAATAAAACTTTCCTAAGGAGACTGGAAGCATAAAGGCTTTTGTTAAAGCTATAACACTCTGCTTAATCTTGGAGATGGCAGATTCAGGCATGATGTAAGCTCTAGGAAGATCAAAACAGTTTGGATCCTAACAAAATTTTCATTTTCTTTTTACAATAATAGGAACAAGACACAGTCTAAACTAAGTATAATTGCCAGAGATATAGTACAGTCCTATTATCCGAGTATGCTCATGGAATTAAGAACTAGGAAAGCTTTTAATAATCATCTAGCTCAACCACCTCATTTTCCCGAGTAAAACAAAAGAAAATCACAAAATGTATGACAGAGCAAAGGGTTGAACCCAGGTCTCCTGATACTTGGTTCAACATAATATCTACTTCACCAGTCATTCCAGCTATACTACAATATTGTATGAAGCTACAACTCTCAAAATGACCTGTAGAAAATGAATAATGTAAATTATATTTGAATTATAGATCTTTCCACATTGATTAAATTTTATTGTTAAAACATTTAAGGATAGTTTTTAAGCTTTTGCACACAGCAGATCATCTATAGTACTTATTAAAACAACAACAACAAAATCCAGGCTGACTTTTAAACCAGCATAATAGGAAGTATAGGCAAGGACCTGAATAGCATTTGATCAAATAAGGAGGCTGTTTAATTGGACAGTACAAGCCAGAGTCTATATTCATTATTTATGAAGCTTGTTGACATTTAAAGTGAACTGCAAAAGTTCATTTCATAGCACAAAGTAAGTGATTTAAAGGAAATAACAAAAAAGGAACAAAACATCTTTAGGATTTCTCCAACAGGAAGCAAATGAAATAGCAGAAAATATTAAATGAAAAATGAAGAGCAATGAATATTATATTACTTCCAATTATTTTATGTCACTTTGTACATTTTTTTCATCCTGATTTTCCTACCATAGGTACAAAATAGCATTATCTCATGTGGGGTTGGGGTAGGGTGGGAAAAAAGGGGGAGAAGGGAGAAAGGGAAGGAATGTTAATTGAAGGTAATGTGGGCAGAAGGGGAAAAAAATTAAATTTTTAAAAAAGTTTTGCCATGCATCCATTAAGCACCAACTATGTGTCAGTCAGTTTTATTTTATAAATATTATCTCATTTTTATGCTCATAACTACCCTCGGAGGTAGATGATATCATTATTCTCTTTTTTACTGATAGCATGACTGAAGAAGACAGTGGTTACATGCTTTGTCCAAGGTCATAAGGTAGTAAATGTCTAATGCCAGATTTGAACTTGGGCCTTGCTGACTCCAAGTTCAGGAAGGCTGGTTCTTCTGTTACTGCATGCAGTCATCATTATAAAAGTCATATAATTCTGCTATTGTTTTATGTTTGCAAAATTTTTATTGGAACAGAGATCAAGAATTTCCCCCAAAGGGAGACTACTGTACCACCCATTTGGTTTCTGATCAGTAGTGCTATGCATAATCATAAGATTATGGTGTAAAAACCTGACCTGGCCACTTAACAGCTTTGCAATTACATTACAACACAAGTCATTTCACTTCTATTGTTTTCCACTTCTGTGAATTGATGGAGTGGACTTAATGAACTCTTAATAGATCTTGAGATTTTATGATCTATTTTGACTCTAAAATCTTATGTAGGATCTCATTATTTTTTATATTTTGACTTCCAAATGTTATTTAATATTTATTTGTGTATTGAGGTGTCTTCAAATAGATTATTAGGTTTCTTAAGACAAGGGATCTCTTTGCCATCAATTCTACTCCACATGTTTCTGGTTTCACAAGACCTGGTTTGTATCTTCCTACCAAAGGATGGAAGGTTGTTCTAAATTAATTCCTGCCAGAGTCATACTCTAATAGGACTTAAATATAATTATTCCTAGGGCATTTTCATATCACTACAGGAACACGAGAAAAGGTTAATGGTCAAATTCAAAGAAAATACTAATAGTGAAATTTTTAATAGTGGGATGAGGAGACATTTTTGGATAGGGACCTCACTAGAAGATAACAATATGGAAATAGAGACTTTTTTTAGCTACCAAGCACCTAAGGGATTATGTAGAATAAACCTCTCATTTCACAGATGAGTAAAATGACAATTGGAGGTGTTACTTACCCATAGAGCTATAGTTAGTGGCAGAATCTATTCCTACAGATACCTGGTGTAGCCTCCCTTCCAATCTCCCCCAGCTGTCTAAGTGGCAGCCTTCAAGTCACATCACATAGGTGGCCACCTACTCATAATCTGCTGTAATCAGGTTTGGCAAGGAATATTTCAATCCTTGCTCAAACACAGAGCTAAAAAAAAGGTAGAATGGGATGGAGGAAAGTAAGGAGGGAGGGAAAGAAACAGGAAGTGAAGGGATCATAAGCAAGCTGAACAGTTCAAATTAAGTTTTACATTTTAGGAGACAAATGCCATTTTTTTTTCATTTTTCTTGAATGTGACAGGAATGTCTTATATGTCCCCTTGCTTTTTTTTAAGACACTTGTTTTTCCACAGGCATAGTTTTTCTATTGGTACAGTAACAGAAGAGTAAATTTTACCTTGAAAATTTTCCATGAAGCAGATGTCTTTTCTTGTGAGAATTGGCATATTTTTACCCTCAGAATGATCTCTGCTTTCATATGCCTAATTAAATTTTAGAGGTCCCTTGCTTAAATAAAGATTTATTAGCTGTTAAAATTGTAGCATAATTCTTCTGCCACCTACATGCTATCCTTTAACATATTTACAAGCAGGCTAGCTTATCCGCTATAAAAAAAGTGGATGATTTAATGTTGTTATGTTATTGGTGTCAATTACCAAAATCCAGCGTCACAATAGAGCTTTCTGAAGATACTGTTACTGAACTTTCAGACTGTCAAATATCTTGAAGAAAGAGGACCTGTGAATTTTAGATATTAAGTGTTTGAACCAATTGAACTAATGGGGGTAATCACCAGGTCAGGAGCTCAGGAGAGCCAGTAAACATGGTTATGAACTATCTTTGGCATAAACATGGGCACATTGTTATATTAAAAAATGTAATTTATTCTGGACAATCCATCTGTATATATTTTCTGAGATACCTGCAAACTTAAATAGAGCTTAAAGAAATAATCTGTAAGCTTTTTTTTTTTACAAAAAACACAAACTTACAAAAAAAAACTTCAAGGGAATATCAAATTCACCCAATATTAGTTATTTCATGTTGTTGTCAAGAAGTTAACTTCCAAGATTTCATGATTTTTGGTTGCTTACATAAGTCTTGTCTGTAGAAATTAAATAATTTGAAGCAGTTTTAGCAAGAACTGATTGAAACTTTCAATGGTCCAAAAACTGTGAAATGATGAGAATTCCTGATTCTAAATGGAAGTAATTTACAAGTTGGAACTCATGTGCCACATGTGTCCATTTCTTCTAAGGCTGGATCAAATCAAAATTTCTAGTTCTGATTTGATCGGTTAGCCTTATGTAGACATAACCTATGCTCTAGTTTCATTATTTAATGAACCGTGTAATTTAAAATATTTTATGTAAGATGAGCCTTTTTTGGTACTTGGATAGATCGGTGATTTAATCCATGTGGGTATTCCCTCCGTGATTCAGGTCACAACTTTGGTATAGTGGAAAGAACATAATCTTAATCTTATAACTAACTGAAAGTAACCTCAGAGTCTGTCTAGCCCAAATACTAATTTGACTATGAATCCTATGGGAGGAGTCATCTATTAGGAGGGGTCAGTCACCCTCTCCTTGCATATTCTTTGGAAATTGAGAGCTGGAATATGGCTGTCAGGTTAGCAACTATCTCTGTTATAAGGGAAGGGGACTTTATTTGTGGCATACTTTTAAGTTTAATCCTTATTATTAACATTTTCTCCATTACTTTCTTACATCTATATAATCAATAAAATAATCAATTTCTGCTTTATAGTATTTTCCAGTTTTTGAGCTATAAATGTTAACACTAAAGTAATTGGCTGTTGCTAACTAGGTTAAGCAAGGTCCTGTACACTCTAGGGTGGGCACCAAAAAAAGTCCTTCAAATTCTCTGGGTCTCAGTATCCTCTTTGTAAAATGATGAGATAGAACTAGAGGATCTCTGAGATTATTTTAAGTTCTAAAATGGTCTCAGTTTCTTTGTCTGTAAAATTAAGGATTTGGCCTAGATACATGATCCCATAATCCAAGTCAACAATATTTATTAAGCAGATACAATGTATAAGATATTATGATAGGTACCAGAAATATAAAGATAAAATAAACAAAATAAATGCAATAAATTAAAATAATAATCCCCAGTGGAAATGTTTGAGCTTCATGTTAAATTTTTTTAAACAGCAAAATACTATAACCTTAATCTTATGGATTTAATTTAAAGGAGAGTAATAGGCTAAGATATAGTATATTCAATCTTAAGGTGAGAATATTAGTCCAACTTTTGAAAACTAACTAGGAAGAAGGTCCAAGATATGTTAATAAGATAAAAAGAATTTCCAGGCCTGCCATATATTATGGCCTGTGCTATTTTCTTATGGATCTACATAAGGCACACAAAACCACTAGAGCGAGAAAACATATTATTTGCATGAGTGGCCCTGTCTCTAAAATATAATCTTTGGTTAGACAACAGTGGTAGGAGCCTAAGGTCATGGTTTTGATTCCCTCTATAAGCCTGTTATTTTTTCATGGCCACAGACTGCACCCTAACCACAATAAGTTATTTCATTCATGTGTGCTATTGGTCATAAGGTGGTTCCAGTGAGAGACTGTGAATGATGGGTTGGTAGCATCATTTTTGCATATGAAGTATGACAGCATTATTGTTCTTTCTGATGCTTCTTTAGTCTACAAAGCCATGAGAATAGATGACCTAACAAGCATCTTTTGACTGTAGTGACTTTGCCACCTAACCCCATCAGGCCCTGACCCAATTTTGTTAGTATTTTCCTTCCAACCAATTAGAGACCAATAACAGTGAAATATGAATTGAGGTGTCTAATAGCTATCTCTTTTGATTTGAAAAATCAGTCTTTGGACTACACTACTAGGAACATAATACCAGAATTATCATCGATGCAACTATTGCATATGAGTCATTGCTAATTTCACATTACATTTTCTAGACCACAGTTATCAAACTACCTGCAGTCCCACAAAACTTCCATGAATGACTTTATCCAAATGAAGAAGTAAATGAAAAATATTTAATAAAACTAATAAAAATGAAATATAACATGGATAATGTTAATTTGTGGTTTTCTAAGTCAATATGTGGCTTGCAGGGATCCATTTCTCTTTGAACATGAGACTTTAGACATCCAGGCTACCCTATGACTTACAGCAGACTAGATGGACTGTTATTTTTTTTTTTACTACTGTCTCAAGGACTTAAAACCTTTAGGCCTTCCATTATTTCTTTTAATGGAACATACAACAATCAGAATCCCACTGAGTTGAAGGGATGTCAGAAACCAAATACTGTAACACTAAAAGAAATTCCCTCTTTTAATTAATCAACAAATATATTTTGTAAAACTTCTATGTGCCTGTCATTGTTTTAAGTGTTAGGGATACAAAGAGAAAAAAGAAACTAATTTTGCTCTGAAGAAGCTTTCATCCATTGGGAAGGCAGGGGAGGAACATATATATATATGTATATATATATATACATATATATATACATATATATATATGTATATATACCAAATACACATATAGGCAAATATAGACATATACAGATATGTGTATGTCTGCCTATATGTAGATATGCACATATTATAGATATGTGTGTCTACATATGTGTGTATAGGTAAGTATATACATGTGTGGATATATATACAATTAAAATCCAAGGTAAGTGGGGGTTGAGGGAGTCTTAGCTTTGGGAGGAATCAGAAAAGATCTTATTAAAGATGATATTTAATCTGAGCTTTGAAGGAATTTGGGATTCTAAGAGATAGCTAAGGAAAAATTATATTCCAGGTATTTGGGGACAGCCTTGACGAAGGTATAGAGATGGGACATGGAAATTTGTGTGTGAGGAACAGCAAGAACGCCAGTTAGAATGAATCATAAATTGTATTGAAAGGGATTTAGTGTAATAAGCTTAGAAAGGAAGACTAGAGCCAGAAGGTAATGAACTCCAAATGCCACATAGGGGTGGGGGGATTTTTTGGATATTATAGGCAATAGGGAGTCACTGGAGCTTACTGAACAGGAGAATGATCCAGTCAGTTCTGTCCACTACAAGTCTTATTTTTTAAAATATTCTGTGTACAAAGTAACAGCAGTATTGTAAGATGATCAGCTGCATTTGCAATTGGTATTCTCAGCAATACAATGATCCAAGACAACTCTGTAAGACTTATGAGGAAAAATGCTATCTATCCCCAGAGAAAGAACTAATAATGTTTGAATACAGATTGAAACATATGTTGTTGTTGTTGTTGTTGTTGTTGTACTTTAAAAAAAGTATCACTTCAGAAGCTTTATAATACTCTAGAGAAGAAGTCACAGTCTTTTGCTGGAAGACAGCTGAGAAGAGATAACCCATTACCATCTGACACAACCTTTTCCCTTTGGAGGCAACTTTAATTGTTAAGTATTCAAATACACAGGTAGCTCTGTAATCCCATCAGTATGGATTTTCCCTTGAATAATATGGATTACAACCCATCTATGGGTATTTAGAAATGAAAATGGAAAAAGGACAAGAAAGAGAATAAGCAGTAGCAAAGGTTCTTACAAAAATCGCACTGCAATAATAAAGGATAGTGAAACCACCACACTTTGATCTGGCATCACAGTCAGATATGACTTCTCAAATGTACTTTTAACAGAAACAGAAACGGCACCAAAGACAACAAATATAGAGCAAGTAGATAGAGTAGACCAAATTTTTACATAAGGAATATTTGTGCTAAAAGTGACAATCTTCCTTACATCTAGTCTAAATTTCTTTTGGTTTTGGTTTTAAAAATTAAAAAATAAAAAATAAAAAAAAATACTCATGCTTCTGCTTTTGTATTCTGGATCAAAAAGAAAATGTCATCTCATTTCCCCATGACAGACTTTCAAACATCCCCAAAAAGTTGCCATATCCCTAAATCTTCTCCATTTTGAATATTCCCAGTTCATTCAGTAGATCCTCTTACTATATTGCCTCTAGATTCTTTACCATCAGGGGTAACCTTCTTCCGAATATATTCCAATATATCAATGCCTCTCCTAAAATGTGGGATCCAGACCATTTTGCCCAATTACCACATGAGTAACAATTTTCAAAGGCATAATTTAAAAGACAAATCACATTACTGGGGTGAGAGAGAATCAGTTAGATGGGTTGACACATCAGGCAGAACCCACCATCTTGTTTGAATTTAGAATAATTGGTTTCTCTTGGCACAGGAGACAAGCAACATTACATAGTGGAAATAATACTGAAAGTACTTACTCCAAACACCATTCTCAGAGAAGTCTTATCTTAAAGAAGTAACCATAAAGTCTCCCAGCGGTTTCCATTATCATTTTATTCAATGTTTAGATTAAAAAACAGTTCTACCAGGCAACCCATTTTTTAACTGTTCCCTGGGCATGAAAAGGAACTTGAGTGTATGCCTACCACCACTAAGCCAGGCCTTTGGGGAACTTCTAGCTCAGAAACTGTCAGTGAGACTCTTGACTTATAAAAGTCTTTCCCTCCCACCAAACAACTTTTTTACTCTCTCATTTTTGCCCAGATTTTCATTAGCCAGTGTTATTCTACCTCTTCATGATGGTTCTGTTCCCTGCGTGATCCCCAGTAGCTATCCCTGGCAATAGTAGCTATATATGCCAGACAAATCAGGTCCTTAGGACATTTCTCATGCAATGACAATAGGTGTTCATTTGCCTCTTGTCAACATACCCAGCTAGGTCTTTTATTTTTTTTTAATTTTATTTTTCCCCTCTTTTTCTTTTTTTTAATGTTTAAAGATTTTAATTGAGTTTTGAGTTTTACAATTTTTCTCCCAATCTTACTTCCCCCTCCACAGAAAGCAATCTGTCGGTCTTTATTTTGTTTTCATGTTGTACATTGATCCAAATTGAGTGTGATGAGAGAGAAATCACATCCTTAAGGAAGAAACAAAAACTATAAGAGATAACAAGATCGGACAATAAGATATCTGTTTTTTTTTCTAAATTATAGGGAATAGTCCTTGAACTTTGTTCAAACTGCATGGCTCTTTATCTGGATACAAATAGTATTCTCCATTGCAGACAGCCCAAAATTGTCCCTGATTGTTGCACTGATGGAATGAGCAAGTCCATCAAGGTTGAACATCACTCCCATGTTGCTGGTAAGCCAGCTAGGTCTTTTAAAGATTCTATTAAAATCTATCTACTCCATTATTGACAATATTGTCTATAATGGCATATTTGTATAGTGAAATTATTAGTTCATCTAGGAGATATATTAGTGAGAGCACTGAACTTAAGGGAGAAAAATCTGAATTCAAATCCCATCACAGAAACTTCCTACTTATGTGATTCCAAGTAGGGATATTTAGCCTCTTCATTTCAGTTACCCAAATGGGGATTGTGATATCAAATGAGATATATATATATATATATACATATATATATAAAGTACAACATAGATATTAGATATTTGTGTTGCAAAGGGAAGACAGTGAAAAATCTTATATATGTCAATAGAACATTGCCCAAAAATCTACCACATATACATAGGTGCTTGATAACTAACAATTTGCAAGAAGAGAGAGAGCAAAAGGAAGCAATAATTTGAATTGAAGATGTGCCTCTATAATTTTAGAAATAATCTTGCTGGTTTCCATGGAAATTAATAGTTTTAATATTAAATTTAATATTAAATTAAATTAATAGTTTTAACTAAAGCATTTAGTCTCAAGGAATACAAAAAGGGAGGGAGGAAGAGGAGGGGGGCAACACAATGAGAGCTATAAGATGTCAATAGGAAACCCCAGAAAGCCACAGGAATGCCAGAGTATCAGATCCCAAGTTAACATAATCCTGTAATGAACTGAGGTTTGTACAGGAAAGAGGCATGTATCTGAATCAATATAAAGTAGTCTATATGTGGGAATGAGAATATAAAGGAATTGTGATGGTCACTGAAAATTTGTTCTTTATAGCTGATATCTAGAACTATGTGAACCAATAAAATATTTGGATAAATTTAGTTCCCCTCTTTGTTATTTCTGATTTTATAAGCAATTATCATAGGATCAAGGATGTCCTGGCAAATGTTTAGTAACTGGTTCTCAGAGTGGGGGAGGAGTGAGAGGAAAAGCAAATTCTATAAACTTTTAAGTTTACTCTATATTGTAACTTTTTATTGCTTCCTTAAATCTAGACAATCAACAAAACAATATATCAAAGAAGAATGGAAAGAAGAGCAAAAATCAAATCCAGAAATAAGGCAATGAATAGGAATGTATAGGAAATTTACAGTGCCAACAAAAGATTATTTACATACACTGAACTAAGACAAGACTATGGTTTATAAACTAGATAAATGAAGAACACAAAGGGAATGAATTTGTAGAATTAACATAAGATGGATAGATCCAGTTATAGAATTCTTCTTAGAACTTAAAGCAAGGTGTCCCCTTGATTAAATTGATTTGGAGCACTGATATGCATTTGTGAATAGATTGAAAAGGACAGATAGTACAATCATCTATTTCTGAAAAGTTGTATAGCACTCATCAGTTTTTATCTTTTATCCTTTACACTGTTACCCCTAAGGCAGAGTGTGCAGTAGAAAGAAAATTATATTCATAGGCTAGAAGATTTGAGTTCAAATCTCAATTCTGTCATTGTTCATGTGACCTTTAACAAGTCATATTTCTTGCATTGATTTTCTCATCAATAAAATGACAGGATTAGACTATAAAATTTCTTCTAACTATAACTCCAGTGGTTAAAGTACATTTATTTAGGAGTAGAAGAACCAATATTTATATGATTTATATAGTGTCAAAATTTATTTTATTATATTTTATATTATTTATTAAATATTTATATAATAATTATATTAAGTATTTATTTTATTTTATTATGTATTTATATGATGCCAAAGTATCTCAAATTATTACCCAGATTTGCCACTTAATAGCTTTTTTTAAACTTTGGACAAGTCAACTATCCTTCAGATGGATAGATAGATAGATAGATAGATAGATAGATAGATAGATAGATGATAGATAGATGATAGATAGATAGATAGATAGATAGATAGATGATAGATAGATAGATAGATAGATAGATGATAGAGATGAGATAGAGAGAGAGAGGTAGATGTAGACGTAGACGTAGACATAGACGTAGACGTAGACGTAGACGTAGACGTAGATGTAGATGTAGACATAGATGATATAGGTATAGATATAGATATGGATATGGATATGGATATGGACATGGACATGGACATGGACATGGACATGGACATGGACATGGATATGGACATGGACATGGACATAGATTAGATATAGATGATATAGATATAGATAGATATAGATATAGATGATATAGATATAGATATAGATAGAATGTGTATGTATATGCATATACATGTGTATGTTTGTATATATATGTGTGTGTGTGTATGTCTTTGTATATGTATCTATATATTATTTAATTGCCTGTTTTTCCAACTACATGCAAAGATTAGTTTTCAATAATTTTTTTGTAATATTTCAAGTACCACATTTTCCCCTCCTCTTTCCCCTTCACAGCAAGTGAGGTGATAGAGGTTATACATATATTCAACTATTCTTTCTAAGTCTCAATTTTTTTCACTTGAGAAACTGACTAATGACTGACTTCATAAGGTGAAGCATTTTTGCTACCAGACATACACTACATAAATTTGACACAATTATTACTACTAATGATAGTAATAACATTTTTTTCTTCAAGTAGATTGAATATTGGACTGTGAATCAGGAAGACTTGAGTTCAAATTTATTATAAATACTTTCTAGATATGTAACCAATGATTCTTTCAAACTATTTCCTTATCTGTAAAGTATAAATATTTTTTCTTCAAATGTTTGTTGCAAGAATCAAATGAAATAATACACATAAAGCATTTTGCATGTCTTCAAGTACTATATAAATGTACTGTAGGAGTAGGAGTAGTAGTGATGCAGGAGTGATGGTAGTGGTAGTAGTTGTAGTAGTAGTAGTAGTAGTAGTAACCGTAATAGTAATCATAATAGTAATAGTAAGTAGCAGCATTAGGAAAAGTAGAAATATTAATATCTGAAGAATTGCTTTGCTCTTTTTCTTTGTCTTAACATTTCAGTATTTCTACCACACATCCTAAACTTATAAATTTTCTATCAGTTGTCCATTAAATAAAAGACAGAAGTCTGAGAAATGCATTCTATGACCATCAGATTGACTCCTTGGAAAAATGATAGCCATTGTATCCTCTTGTCTCCAAGTGAAAAGAAACACTAGAATGGTAGTGAGTAGGTCATAATTCTCCCTATCTCTACTTCCTCAAATCATTTCATTGCAGCATCCCAGGCATAGTTGTCTCCCAGAGAATGCCTTAGTACTACCAAGCATCTAGAGATCTATGTGAAATGGACATAGACAAAATATCATTAAAACCCACAAAATATTGCTAGGCCTTTCTGTAACTTTTTCTGCATTGCCTATTTAATCTTTCTCCTTTAAGTCTGACAAATAGAAAAATGGGTGAATATGAGCTTCACCTCTTCTTCTCTTCTCACTCCTATCCCTGGGAGTATTGATATCCAAAAGACAAATCATAATGGGAGATTCAATATGCAAACTGGATCATTAGCCTTTGAATAGTCAAGAATTAATTTTAAAATGTTTTGTTCTTTGCTTTTTTCCCATTTTTTTCTTAAAGGTCACAAACCTGAAATCCCCTATAAAGCAACTTGAAATCTTAGAAGATACAATCCAGTGAAATTATTAAATCTCTTTGTTCCCTTGTCCAGAAGTTAAACAACTGCCAACCACTAAACAATTCTACTTTAGATGGTAGTGAATGGGCCATGATTCTCCCAATCTCCTACTTCCTTAAACCATTAAAATATCCCAGGCATAGCTGCCTACCAGAGAATGCTTTTGATACTTCTGATGCATGCCCAATCAAAGACCATAACAACCTTTACCCGTCAAAAAGCATGAATATAGAAGGTCTTCATATTTCTATTCACATTTTTACTTGACCTGCAAAGTTATTTTTAAAAGGCTTTGTTTCAGTCAGGTTGTAGCTGTCTAAAAATTCCTTATGGATAAACATTCCTATTTCGCACTCACCAGTTTGCTCCCCAAACCTACCTCAAGTCACTCATGAAGTTCCCAAAGGTCTAGAATCAGCATCACAAAGAAAGCAAAAACAGAATGTCTAATTATAAAGAAGTCACCTGTTAAAGTTCTATAATATTACTTTGGGGAGACCCTTGAAGAAGGAATGCCACTGTGTTTTCATTCCTGCTATCACAACACAAAATAATTAATGTTTAAAAAAATGCTTTTTGTTTAATAATTGCTGTTCTTCATTAGTGTGAACCAAGGGCATAGTCTATAGAAGACAATAACATCTGCACCCCATATTTCATTATCACCAAACTTCGGATTTCACACAAAAGCATTGCTAGCACAGCCTTACAGCTTTAATTAGTTTCTTGCCATAGCTGTGAAGGTCAGCCAATTATTGCGTGTGAAATTTCAATATAAAGTGGCTGAATTGAAGACAGCATTGCAACGTAGTGGAATTCTCTAGCACTCAAAGTCTAGTATGATAGGACCTCTTTTTTTTTTACACAAAATAACATAAATTAATCATCAGGTATGCAAGCTTCAAGGCTTACTGGCTAATTTAACATGTGTTAGAAGAAAAAAAAATAGTTAATTTCTGATGGTTTCATAAGTTCTCTCTTATTACAATGTCACTATCCATGACACAATTGTTAAGGCTGGAGTCTCTTTTTTTCCATGATTAATCCCTCTTCTCACTGACTTAGAACTCTACTTGAATAGTATATTTAAAGGAGGAATCTTTGTTTACCCAAGCTTACATAATGGAGATTTTCTTTCTGAGATTTTTTAAAAATTCATTTTTAAACCATAAAGTAAGACAAATAATCACTGTTTGGTCGGGGGTGGGGGAGGAAGAGGTGGACATTATCAGTTGTTCTCTCATAGAAAATAAATCAAAAAGTATTTGGAAAATACCAAGAACTGTACTAGATGCTAGAGAGATAGAAACCAAGAATTACAGTCTCTAGCATCAAGGACTTAGATCACTAGACAGAACATGAACATAAATGAGCATTTACAGAATTATACACCAAATAAATACTAGGACCTTTTTGGAAGGAGCCTAGGAAATAGGAGGATCAGTGAGTCAATAGTCAATAAACAAACATTTTATCAAGCAATTGCCATATACCAGACACAGTACAATATTGAAGATTCAAAGAAAGGCAAAAATATGATCCTTAAACTCTAGGAACTCTCATTTTAATGGGAACTCTAATATCAAGCATACTGTCATATTTCCATTCACCCATATTGATAGCTTCAGCATTATCCTTTATACCCCCATGTATTCATGCAGTTGCCAAGGGAAGTCAATATGCAAATAAACTATGTTCCTACAAGACACATATGGCATAAACAGAAGGTGATTTCAGAAAAGGAAAAAAGTGATTAGTAGCAGAGAGAAGGTAAAAACTTCATGCAGAAGATGGGATTTCAGTTGAGCCTTGAAAAAAGTTGGAGAAGCTACCAATTGGAAATGAGGAATGATAATATTTCAGGTACGGAAAAGCCAGTGCAAATATATTAAGCAGCAGATAGAATGAGAATGAGAAATAGCAAGAAGATCTATTTGGCTAAACCATAGTGTGTGTACGAAGTATGAATAATACTAGAGAGGTAAGTAAGGGACAGGTTTGACAGACTTTGAATATCAAATGAAGTGTCTACTTTATCTTAAAATAGGGACCCATTAGAGTTTACTGAGTAGGAGAGTCCTATAATCAGACTTGTACTTTAGAAAAACAATTTTATGGGGCAGCTAGGTGGCACAGTGGATAGAGCACCGGCCCTGGAGTCAGGAGTACCCGAATTCAAATCCGGCCTCAGATACTTTATAATTATCTAGCTGTGTGGCCTTGGGCAAACCACTTAACCCTATTTGCCTTGCAAAAACCTAAAAAAAAAGGGAAAAAACAATTTTAGGTGGACAAAGAATTTGTGACTTGAGGCAGGAAAACTATCTAGAAAAAATCCAGGTGAGAGGTGATGGGTGCCTAAACAAGGTACTCATGTGAGTAGAGAGAAAAGGTAATATGTGAAAGATATAATAGAGGTTGAAAAGATAAGATTTACCAACTGAATGATCTGCAGGATGAGGGAAAATTAGGAATCAGAGACAACATCAAAGTTAGCCAACATGGCAAAATAGAAGAATGGTGGTATCTTTGATGGAAATAAGGAAGTTTGGAAGATGAGTGGGTTGGGGGAATGGAGTTGGGGGATGAGAAGAAATTCTAGATCGGAGCTGAGTTTAAGATACATAAGATATCTCAGTAGAAATGCTCAAAGTACATTAGTAAAATATACAGGGTTAGATTAGATAGATAGATAGATAGATAGATAGATAGATAGATAGATAGATAGATAGATAGAAGGATGGATGGATAGATAGATAGATAGATAGATAGATAGATAGATAGATAGATAGATAGATGATAGATAGATAGATAGATAGATAGATAGATAGATAGATAGATAGATTAGATAGATATGGAGACTGATGATAATTAAACTCTTGGAAACTGATGAGGTCACTAAATGAGAGTGTAGAGGGAGGAAAAGAGGACCAGAGCAGAGCCTTGGGATACAAGAACAGTTAAGGAGCATGGTATGGATGATGAAACAGAGAAAGAGACTAAGTGTTCAGAAAGAAAAGGGAGACACCCAGAAATTAGACAAAAGTAATTTTTAAAAGCTTAGCAAGTATCTTACTTACAATATGAATTTCCATCATAGAATAATAGCATCTTCAATCTGGAAGGTACCTTAATCTAGTTTCTCCTCATTTCACAGATGAATATACAGACTAAGAAAATACAGATGATTTATCTGAGCAAAAGCTAATTCAGAACTAAAACCTAAGGCTCCAAACTCTGAATCCATTATGCATGCATAATGCTAATATACTACAATGGTAATATATGCAAATATACATGCACATATATGTATATATATTATATACATGAACATATATACACACAGTAAATTCTTAACATTTATATGTTTAAATTTCATGACTTCAAGTATTTGCGTGATTTAATTAGTGATCTCATCTTCACTCCTCAGTTTGGCATGGCCATGCACATTTGCAGCTAAATGCAAAAGAGAAAAAAATGACTCCTGAGTAATCTAGTCAGCATAGCAGGCATTTTCTTTTTTTTTTTTTTTTAGGTTTTTGCAAGGCAAACGGGGTTAAGTGGCTTGCCCAAGGCCACACAGCTAGGTAATTATTAAGTGTTTGAGATCAGATTTGAACCCAGGTACTCCTGACTCCAAGGCCAGTGCTTTATCTACTACGCCACCTAGCCACCCCATAGCAGGCATTTTCAAAGCAACATGGCCCATCCCTGCTCCATGAAGAGAGCTGCTCTTAGCCCTCAGAGGGTTACTCAAGGTAGGGCTAAGACATCCTTTTTTAGCTCTTTATTTTTTATTGACATTTTATTTTTATAAATATATGTTATGGAAGTTTTTCAACAGTCATTCATATGCATATGTATATTTTTAAGTTACAAAATTTCCTTCCACCCTGCCTTCCCATCCCCCTCCCCTCAGTGGCTAAAAATCAAGTTAACAATGTAAGTACATATTTGTGATAAACAAGTTTCCAGATTAATCATTTTCAGTATGAGGAATCAGGATTAAAGGAAAGCGATACATAAGAGATATTTTTATAAAATGTTCATCACATTCTGAAGGGGGTTTTTTTGGGGGGAGGGGTTGGTTTGGTTTGTTTTTTCATCCTCTGGATGTCCATAGCCGTCATTGTCCATAGTTGATCTAATTCAATTGTCCTAGCTCTCTGAACTGCTGAGAGGAACTGCTTCCATCAAGGTTGATCAACTCACATTGTTGTTGTTGATATGTACATTGTTCTTCTCTTGGTTCTGCTCCCTTTGCTCAATATCCGATCCTGTAAGTCATCCCTTGCTTCTCTAGAGTCCAACCATTTATGGTTTCTTACAGAACAGTATTCCATAGTATTCATGTACCATAACTTGTTTAGCCATTCCCCAACTGATGGGCATCCCCCTCAATTTCTAATTCTTTGCCACTACAGAAAGAGTTGCTATGAATATTTTGGAACATGTGGGATTTTGCCCATTATTTTATTTCTTCTGGATAAAAGCCTAGAATTAGAATTCTGGGCCAAGACTTCCTAGAGAGAAGTTCTGAGTTGAGGAAGGCGACTCACATTGAAGCATGTGCTTTTCATGAGGGACAATTCAACCACTCAGCTGAAAGATGATTAGAGATGGCAGGTGTTGCCCCTTTCCCTTTTTTACTTTGAGGTTCTTCTGACATAAGTTCCTTATACCTCCTGGTCTAACCAACATTGTCTCTCCTCTCCTCTACATTTTATGAATTATTTTATGGCTACTGTTTTAGGAAAAGTACATACTATCAGAATTAATATTTTGTTATAAATAATTCTATGCAGAAAAGTGGATTTCTCTAGAGAAAGGGTACAAATTTTGATAGTCAGGTACCCTATTTACCATAGTTTCAATCACCACACATTGATGGGGTTTTTTTTAACTTTTGAGCTATTTTCTAGGAATTTTATGCCTGTGAAGTTTGATAGATAGATAGATGGATGGATAAATAGATATAAATAGAGTGAGCAATGGTTCTAGAGACAAGGACTTGAGTTCAAATCTGACCTCACACATTCATAGCCGTGTGACCTTGGGCAAGTCACTTAATCCTAATTGCCTCCAAAAAAAAAGAAAAAGGGGCTTTTTAAAAAACATATAATCTTATATCTAATATTCTTTTGAGTTCTCAATGGTGATATGATCTGTATGGTAAACTTTCACTGATGCATGTTGGCAATTAATTTGTAATTTATAGTCATTTAAAGTCTTCTCTAGGGAACACTTAGAAAGTAATGGATTTGCCCATGTTTGCAAACTAGCATGTTTCTGAGGCAGGATCTGAACCCATGTCAACTGTCCTCTAAGGTTGGGCTTCTATCCACTCTGCTACAGCACCCTTTACTTTGTAATCTCTCAAAACAACTTGAGTTTTCTTTGTAAGTCATACCAAAGAAATTGTTAATAGCATAATAATAATATATAGATTTTGTAAATGGTGACTTTAAAAATGAGCATTTAAGGCAGAGGGATCTCTTGAAGATGCAGTCACCTCAGAAATTAGAATAAGATTACCAATTTTAAAAGGTGAAACCATATGTGTTTCATTTTGGAGGGTTAGAATTAGAGACCAGAGAATTATCTAATGGAAAACAAAAAGAGGGCATTTCTAGAAATAAAGTGCTGAAGAGCTTATGGTATTATTTCCATGACCCTATTCTACTGTAACATCAATTTTACATCCCTTCAGAAAGGGAAGAAATCCAGTTCTAAGCTTTGTTGGGTCATAGATTACTTAGCATTGATTTAGAGAGTAGTGAATTATCCTATTGACTCTGTGGTCTGAGTCAGACGTAGGCAAAATTATAAAACATGTCTCTGCAGCCCTTCAATCTCCTTTCTATATCCCTTTTCTACCCCCTGTTTCCTTAATACCCCCTCAACTACCTAATCTATGCTAGAAAGACTAAAACCATTTCTTCACTCAAACATATTTGCATTTTAATAGTGTACCCTTAAAGATTAAAAAGTCCATAAATCCAAATGGAATGAACCTATAATGGTGGAATTTAAGATATCACTACATTTAATGGGTGAAGATAAGAAAGGATTGTATGACCCATACCTAGTTAATCTGAAAACTTAACAAGTTAGGCAGCCACCCACTTAATTGTCCAAGGTCAGGTGTCCAACAAGCAATATAATTTCATTTAAAATTGGAACCTATGCGAAATTCTCTGTTATTTAAAAGCTCAATATGACAATATGCCTTCCCTTGATGCTTATATATACATCTTCAATCACAAGCATTCTGTTGAGAAATCTGCAAAATACAAACTCTACAATGCTATAAAAATGAAAGCTCTTAGTCATTTGCATTAATAATTTAATTTTTAAAGTTTTTTTTAGTTAAACAGTACTTATTTCCTTCCTCATCCATCTCTACTGCCTTAAAAGGGGAAAAAATAAACACTTTTAAAAATATTCCAAATCAAGTAAAAAAAATACTCATATTGGTCATGTCAAAAAGCATGTCTCATCCTGCATATTTAGTTCATCTTCCCTCTGGCAGGAGTTATATATCATATTTCAGCTTCAGTACTATGAAATCATTTTTCAATCAGTTCATTGATAAGTCTTTCAAAGCAAAATATTTTTAACAGAGTTGTTATTATAGTACAAAAATTGTTCAGCTATTTGCTCTCTATATTTTCCATTAGCTACCTGAAATTCTGAAATATTTTAAAGTTATCTAAAATTTCAAACAAGATTTGATCATTTGTTGTAATGACCTTAATTAGAAAGGAAACTGATATTTATTGCTAGTTATGTGCCAGTCATTGTGGCAAGCACTAAGGACATACCTTTTTAAGAAACTTGCATTCTAATGGGGACAGTTCACACACAAGGAGATGAAAAGAGATGAAGTGAGAAGGGTTGGGAAGTCAACCAACAAAAGAGAAGCCCCAAGAGGAATTCACAAATGGGAGAATGAGATGAACCTTTCAGAGGGATATTCCCAGAGAGATAGTCCCAGATTGAGTAGGCAGCAGGGATGGCAGGATATTATAGGGCAAAGAGGTCCCAGGCTTTGAAGGAAGGTCTAGGATGAGACAGTGATTAGAGTTATGGTTGTGAAGTTCAACTACTTAAAGATAATGACATAACCTTCAAAAGTAACTTACACAATTAATAGGAATTAGAACTGGAAGGGACTTTAGAGTGATCATAATCATTACTGATTTGTGCATAGCACATTATACAAAGCAGAACCCCAATAAACATTTGCTGAAAATTAAAATAATTGTGAGGTACCACCTCATACCAATCAGATTGGCTAAAATGACAAAAAAGGAAAATGATCAATGTTGGAGAAGATGTGGGAAAACTAGGACACTACTACACTGTTGGTGGAGTTGTGAACTGATCCAGCCATTCTGGAGAGTAATTTGGAATTATGCCCAAAGAATAATAAAACTGTGCATACCCTTTGATCTAGTAATACCGCTATTAGGTTTGTATCCCAAAGAGATAAGTTAAAAGGGTAAAAGATTCACATGTACAAAAAATATTTGTAGCAACTCTTTTTGTAGAGTCAAAGAATTGGAAAGTGAAGGGATATCCCTCAAAATGGGAAGTGGCTAAAAAAAGTTAAGGTATATATGAATGTTATGGAATACTATTGTTTTGTAAGAAATCATAATCACTTGGACTTTAGAAAAACCTGGAAAGACTTGTATGAACTGATGCTGAGTGAAATAAATAGGACCAATAGAATATTGGATACATTAAAATCATCATTGTGAGATGATCAACTATGTTGGACAAAGCTACTCTCAGTAATTCAGTGATCAAGGACAATCCTGAAAGACTTGATATGAAAAGACCATCCACATGCAGAGAAAAAAACTGTGGTATCTGAAGGCAGAACAAAGCATACTATGTTCACTCTTTAAAACTTCTTTTATGTTTTTCCTTTCTTTCTCATGTTTTTTCTCCTTAATTCTAATTATTCTTTCATATATGTTAAACATAATTCTGCATGTACAAATTATATCAGATTGACTCCTGTCATGGGGAGGAGGAGTAGAAAAATATGGAATTCAAAAGCTTGCAAAAGGATGGATCTTGAAAATAATATTTGTATATAACTGGAAATAATGAAAACGTTCTGAATAAATAATTGATCAATAGATATAGAACTTCAAGTAACTTTGGAAGTCAACTAGTCCAACCTCTTCATTATAAAGATGAAGATACTGAATCCAAGTGAAATTTATTTTTTGCCTATTATCACATACTACAAATATTAAATGGCAGAAGTGTTATCTAAACACAGGTCTTGCAATTTACTTTCAAAAATGCAAAAGCTTATTTTGGCTCAGCTTCCACAGATTATTTCAAAATAGTCTGATTTTAAAGACAGCATACTGGCTTGTGAGGCACAAAAACATGGTCTCTACTCTTCCCTTTCCCATCACTAAATAATACAGTACACATCTTTTTTGTTTGTTCCACTTATAGTGATTGTGGAACTCAGTAATTGGGTGACAAGTATCCATAAATAAAATGGATACTATTCTTTACCTTCCAAGCTTTGTCCATTAAGAAAAATCACTAACATTCAGACAACATAATGGTAACTCTACATTACACACAACCAAGGATTACAGGGCAATGCTCTACCTTCATTTGCCCTAAGATTCTAAGATAATGATTCTCCTCCACTTCTTCAGGGCAGCAACCATTTTGGCTGCTGTTGTTAATCTTAGGGACAAAAGATTTAGAGCTGGAAGACTTTAGAAATTATCTAGTCCAACTCTCTTTTTACAAAAGTTCTAAAATATTTATAGCAGCAATCTTTGTGGTGGTAATTGCAGAAATGTCCATCTGTTGTGACATATAATTGTGACGGAATACTACTGTTCTATAAGAAATTATTAGTGCATTGATTTCAGAAAAAAAAAACATAGATAGACTTCCATGAAATATGAAGAGTGAAATGAGTAGAACCAAGAGAACATTTTATACAGTATCAGCAATATTATTTTTAAAACAACTTTGAGTGACTGCCATTTTGACTGTTAGAAATACCCAAATTGACTAAAAAAAGAATGTATTAAAAATATACTCTCTATATTCATTAAAAGAACTGATAAACAGAAGAATAGATAGAATAATACATGTATATATAGGTATGTCTATATCTATCTACATATATATATGCATACACATACACACACACATACATACATACACACATTTGTGTCTAATGATAGCCATCTCCAGGGTAGTAGGGGAAGGAAGAAAAGAAAATCTACATTACAAACCTATTATTTATTTCAAGCCTTCATAACCTAGTTCCTTTCCACTCTGCCAAACTACTTATACCTTATTTTCCTCCATATAAATACTCTGAGATCCAGTGACATTGGCTTCCCTAATAAGTAACATGGTTCCTCATAAATGACATACCATAACCCATTTCAGGGCATTTTCACTGTTTCTCCCCCTGCCTGGAATTGGTTTCCTCTGTTTTCTCTGGCTTCCTTCAAATACCAGCTAAGATCCAACTTTCTATAGAAAGTATTTTCTTATTTGTGCTAATGCAATCCCTCTGAGATAATCTCCAATTTACTCTGCATGTATTTTATTTGTACATGTTAGTTTGCATGTAGGCTCCCTTAGTAGACTTTCACCCCCTTGAGAGAACGGATGAATTGTTTGACTTTATATACCCAATACAGAGTAGTTGGTTAATAAATATTTTTGACAACTTGACTCTGAGATCAAATATAGAGATTTTTCCACCTTACTGGATGGTTCTCAATCATCTTATCAGTTTCTATTCCAGTCTATTCAGAGGAACATAAACATAGAGTTGGGATGAACTTTAGCTATCATCTAATTTCCTTATTTCTATTGAAGAAGAAACTAAGGCCTAAAGAGGTAAAGTTTCTACATAGACAAATTACCAAAAGGGGCTATAATTATGTCATTATGGAAATTCCCACAGATTACAATTTGTTTCCTTTTTTCTATAAATAAGAGAGTTGGACATAGAATTCTGGGGTTGTTTGTAGTCCTAATTTTTTTTTTTTGCTTTTTCCCAGTAATCTTTTTAGTTTAGCAAACTTTTCATCACAGTACATTTAAAAGATAATAGAAGTCAATAAACCTTAGCTTAGTTCCAACTCTATCCTTAAGAAATCTTAGGTAAGTCCCTCAACTGCTGTGTCATAGTTTTCTATTTGTAAAAGTAGGAAGACAATTTCTATTCCCCCTACTCTCCCTCCTTTCTTCCCAAGGTGGTTACAAAGCTCCAAATAATAAAAAGTGTGAAAACACCTTTCAAGGTTAAAGATGTCATATAAATGTAGGCAATTATTATTTCTTTGAACTTTTCCCAAAGCATTTGCCTATTTTGGGAAATCATTCTTTAATAATTCCTACCAGGGACTCAGAAATAAGGATGGGGGGAGGGGGGAGGTTAGAGGATTTCACTCCTTATGTAAGTCTTCCCTTCAATAAGTTCTTCTTTTTCCTTTCTACCCCAGAGGGGTTTCTTGTCCTTCTGGCATAGGGCTCCGGCAGCTTTGCCCTTCCTTGTGTTGGCAGCTGTCCACTTGCTGCCCCTTGAGAAACCTTGATTGGCCTAAATTTCTAATTCATGGATCTGACATTATACTTGTGAATTACAAGATTATTCCTACCAAGTTGCAATTCATTTAAATCATACATTGCACACACAGCAAATTTTGGAGTCTCACATCTTAAGAATGTTTCTTCAAATGGAATTGTAGCATATCTGTATTTTACTTCTATAAGGAATATTGATAATAATTTATGCCCTTTAATTATCCTTAAAAATGTTGTCCTCGGGTAGAGAATGTCTGGTCTATAGAAGCTACATCTACTCTGTGTTTAAAAATAATAAGGGAATTTTTCTTTTGTTAGGAGAGTAAAGTTATATTGTACAAAAGAAAGAGAAATAGATCTGAACTCAGAGGGCCTGTGTTTTAATCCTGGTTTTTCCCTTTATTACCTATGTTACTGAGGATATTCAACTAAGTAAGCGCACCTGTTCTGTGCAAGATAGAAGAGGTAGTATGGTATGGTGGATAAAGTATTTGTTCTAGAGTTAGGAAAATGAGTTCAGAATCTGCTTCAAACATTTTCTATATGACAATGTTACTTTCTAAGCACTTCACATGAATTCTAGGATTTACTTTAAGTCATAGGTAGAAGGAACGGGCATTTATTGTTTATTATTCACTGTATAAATGCTATTCCATTTGAGCTATACAACATTGCTGAGAGATAAATGCTGCTACTACTCCCATTTTGGATTGAGGAAACTGAGGCAAACAGGTTAAATGACTTGTCTGGGATCACCTACCTAGGAAGTGTGAGTATGGAATTGAACTCAGATCTCCCTGATTCTGGGGCAGCTAGATGGTACAATGGATAGAGTACCAATCCTGATACTCATCTTCAAATTAGCCTCAGACACTTGTTAATTTTGTGGCTCTGGGCAAGTCATTTAACTCTGCCTCTGTTTACTCATCTGTAAAATGACAAGCCACTCCAGTATTTTTGCCAAGACAACCCCTTTGTGGACAGAACTGAAACAATTCAACAACAAAATTTACTGATTCTAAGTCTAGGGCTCTATCCACTGAGCAAATTAACTGTGTAGGACACCTTAGATATATAAAATTCAAAGGCAAAGCAGGCATTTAATGTCAGCTTTTTTTCCTCCTAGAAAACTATCTATGATGGAGCAGCTAGGTGGTGTAGTGGATAAAGCACCGGCCCTGGAGTCAGGTGTACCTGGGTTCAAATCTGGTCTCAGACACTTGATAATTACCTAGCTGTGTGACCTTCGGCAAGCCACTTAACCCCATTTGCCTTGAAAAAAAAACTAAAAAAAACTATCTATGTTAACTGGATAATAAAATTTGATAATTTGTGCGTGGGGGGGGGGACTTGTAATTCTTTCTTCAACCTTCTCCAGGTGTTCCCTCTAGTAGAAAGCTACATAGAAATTTATAAGGAATGGCAAAATATTATTGAGAATAATAACATCTTATAATCTTTATAGTGTTTAAGACACAATTTCATCATGTGACTCTTAGTTAAGTAGAAAGAATAAAAATTATAATCTCCAAGTTCCAAATGAAAAACCTAGTCCCAAAGCAGTAAAAGGACTTCCAAAGTCACAAAACTAGTAAAAGGTAGAAATAGGTCTTGAATCTTGGTCCACCAACAAAAATACTGAAAACTCTCTCCTCCCATATGCTGCTATCCAAGAAAACTGAATAGTGTAAAAATCTTTAGACTCTTTAGGATCTCTTTAGAATCAATAACTTTCTCAAAGCAAGTCTTGAAAGTGTTCGAAAAAAGCCTTTCCTGACAATAGATAGAGCTATCCATTTTATAATCTCTTTGAGTTCTAATATTTCCCCAAATGTATCTATATCAATGGAGACTCAAGACCAGGAATTACTAGATTGTTTTATGTATGTAAAGGACCCTTTGGCAGACTGATGAGACACATGAACCCCTTCTAAGAAAAATAATTTATAAACAAAATACATAGAAGTTGCAACCAACAAAATTAAAATTCAATGATCAAAATCACTTTTTAAAAAAAATAAGTTTGTGGATCTCAGGTTAAGAACCCCTGCCCTAGAGTTTCCTACATATTACTTAAACCTTACTTCACTTCCAATATTTCTAGGAAAATATTTATTAGTTTATTAGAATAAATTTTAAGATTTTTTTGGATGTCTTACTTGTGAGGCTTAGGAGATAAAGGCTTATAGTAGAAGTTATAATGGTCACTTCAGTCTAGAACAAATGGGTTTTGGATCTTCAGTTTTGGATCAGAGCTTCTAGTAGATGTGATACCTCCTTTCCTACACCTCACTACTCTACCCTCCCAAGCTACATAATTCTCCAGATGTATAACTTGGAAATGTGTGATTTAAATGGACTATGATTTTTCCAAGTCATGTGCCAATCAATTGGCATGCCAAGGAGTCCAAGTGGCTTCAACCCAATAAAGGAAGGGCTATTATGATTGGTCTCTGGGCAACTAAAAATATGACAACATGCTTGATAGTTCCAGGAAAGTGCCAAAATAAACAAGCAAACCATGTGAGAGAACCACTGGAGTGAAAGCCATGAGACAAAATGCCAAACAGAGTATTTTGGCTGACAACTCTAAATGGTAGAAGGACTAGGGCACTGAAGTTGGACTTAAAAGACCTGAGTTCAAATCCAGTTTCAGATATTTCCTAGCAATCTGACCCTGGACAAGTTCCTTTGGCTTTTTCTGCCTCAATTTTCTCAACTCTAAAATGAGAATGATAATAGCACCTCCTCTCCAGGGTCACTGTGATAATCAAATGAAATAATATTTGCAAAGCACACCTAGTTCCCAGCATAAAATCACCATATATAAAAGCTTGTTATCATCTTTATTTTCATTTTATGCACAAATTTACAGTTTTTATAATTCATTTGGAAGACCCATTGAAAAAGTTATTACCAGCTATCTCAGTTGCCTAGATTAGGAGATCATAAACTGAGATTCATGAACTTAAAAAAAATATATAACTTCATTTTTATATAATTAGTTTCCTATGTAATCCTATGTATTTTGTTTCATACATTTAAAAGTATTCTTCTGAGAAGAGATCCATGGTTTCATCAAACTGCCAATGGAATTTGCAAGCCAAAAAAATATTGGTTAAAAATACCTGAAATAAATAGAGCTTCAAGTGAGTGGTCTGTGACTTTTCTAAGTCAATTAATATCACCTGATTTCATAGTCAATGGTATTCCTAATACCCAACCTAAACCCTCACTGGATAGTATCTGTGTACTGGTTTTATCATTCTTCAGAAGACATATGTCTTTCCTGAAGTATTCATATATAGTAGTATATACATACATATATGCGTGTGAATGCATGTCTATAGATAGACATGCTTATGTGCACATGTATATATAAATATATGTGTATATTTATGTTATTATTAGTGTGTGTATTTTATTTCCAGATTCTTCCTTTCCTCCACTTTGTGGAATTCTTCCATTCTACATCCAAATTTCTAAAACAGATCAGATTTTTCTTTTCTTTCATTTGACCTTTATTCTACTCTCTTTTTTCCTTTACATGGAAGTTAAGTTTTCTAGTTGTGGGTTTTTTTATTTAATGAATGCTTCATTATCCCTGATAACCTAGAACAGTAGTTTCAAACTCAAATAGAAACAGGTGGCCACTAAATCATACATAAAGATCTACATGTATCTTAATTTTCGTCCTTCATTTTTGAAGAAGATATTGACATCAGGGAGGCGATACCATGACAAGCACATGAATTGGTTTTGAGTGAGGGGATGCTGTGCTAACGTCACCAGTCTCACTTTTTCCTCTGGAGCCATCTGGGTCAAGTGGCCAGATATGAATCAAGATGACTAGAGATGGCTCTGGCTGTGAGGCAATCAGGGTTAAGTGACTTGCCCAAGGTCACACAGTTAGAAACAGTCAAGTGTCTGTGGTCAAATTCAAATTCTCATCCTCCTGACTCCAAGTCCAATACTCTGTCCACTGTACCACTAAGCTGCCTATGCATCATATTGACTTTAAAAACACACATATCACCATTATCTATATTTTATTTAATTTTTATTTATTTGGTTAAATATTTCTCAATTACATCTTAATCTGTTGGTACCATCCTCAGTGTTCAGGGCCACATAATGCCTGGGGGCTACATGTTTGAAATCTCCAACCTAGAAAACAGAAGCATCTTAACCTTCTCCTCTTAGAGGAAGACCAGATTTCATTTTGCCAAATGACAGCAGCCATTTGGCAGCAATAGGGATACAAATATCAGAGGCTTAATGAAGTCACTATAAAATTCCCCTTTTCTTCATTCTGATTGATATTCTCAGTCCTGGATTTTTAAACTATTTGTGGGTGTTAAAAGTTTACCTCATTAGCACACCATTAATATGTTCACACCCTTTTATCACCTTTTAAGAACTTGTTGGGACCCACCCAATCTTTTCTTCTCCTCTCTATCCTCTCATCTCGTCTTACCATTTGTTTTTCCTTTTTTCTTACCTGAATTATTTTACTAACTACTTTCTCCTTTTTGAGACCTTAGACTCTTTAGGGCCTTACCTTCAATTAGTTTCTTCCTTAAGAGAGAATTTCGTCTTCAGACTAAGATTTCCTTCTCTTTCAATTCATGTTGTTCTCCTTTATTTTTTTTTTTTATGCTTTAAGGTGCCCTAAGTTTCTTCTCCCTAGACCCAAATCCCTGCCTTTCTCCATAAGTCCAAAATAAGTCACCTTCAAACTTCTCTCTCTCTATTTCATTCAAAATAAAGTCCCTTTTTTTAGTATTTTTTGACATACAATTCTACTTAGGTAACCAGAAATAGAATGAATGGAACTGATCAATTCAATTCAATTCAGCAAACAGATTTGTTACAAAGAAAATGACTCATACACTGTGCGGAGCTATCCAAATATTGACAAAGGATCATTTTTTTACCTTTGATACTCTTTATTATTATTTGTAGCTTTTTCCTTTTAAGTTTCTTTAAATTCCTCTATTTCATTTGATTTAATTGGTATTATTGAAAGCACTTTATTTCAACTGGTTACACTTATAAACATATTGGAAAATACTTGATTTGACCCATCAATCAATTTGAGACTTGTCAGTAGTCCCACAGACAAACTGAGATCTGAGAAAGACCTAGCTTTTAAAAAACCAAGGTCTGGTGCAGTGGATAGATCATGGACCCTTAAGTCAGGAGGAGAAGAGTTCAAACCCCACCTCAGACACTTAACAATTACTAGCTGTATGACCTTGAGTGTGTCACTTAACCCCATTACCACACCCAAATAAATAAATAAAGAGAAAAGACTAAGGTCTGCCATGGAATCTTGGACCATCACCTGTCATCTTGACATATGCCTTGCCATTGGACTCATATCACTCTGAAGGAGAGAATGAAACTGATGTCTTGGCACAGTTCTACTTCACTCCAATCCACTTATGAGTCAAGACATTGCCCTTATGATATCATTGATCCCTTCAAGAATGAAGGGTGAACAATAACAATAATCTTCATAGTTTCACACATCTCTGAAGAGACTAAAGTCTCTTTTCCAAGTCCTTCTATTGACAGATGATGAAAATGAGGACCACGCAGGGGAAGTGACTTTCTAAAGACATAAAAGAGGTGAATGACAGAGCTGGGTTGATCCCAAACTCACAGTGCTTGCCTCTCCATACTACCCTCTGTGCATTATACATTTCAACATGGCACTGAAAATCAAGTAGGAAACTGCACTAAACAAGGACATGTCCTGACTTTCCTTAAGCTTGGTACCAAATATCTCCCAAGAAGCCTTCCATCCTATACTTTCATCTCACTCCCAATAATTCTTTTCAGAACTGAATAAATAGAAATCTTTAAAAAGTACCCAAAAAAGGACAAACTAAATATTTTTAAATGATACAACTTCATAATCAGTTCAAATTTAGTGAAATTATAATGCTTTGGGCATTACTCACTTAAAATATAATTCAGTGTTTCATTTTATCCAGGATTGTATAATTCAGCACCGTTAGTTTTCTCCTACCTTCCTACAAGTCTATGGTCTTGGACTGCATCATGATGATTTTATTGATTTTGAGACCTCCCAGAGAGAAATGTTTACCTCTATAAATATAGGCTGGTATTTTCCCATTATCTTCTAGTCTTAGAGAGTTGCCTATAGCACTAAGCTGTTAAATGATCAGGGGCAGCTAGGTGATGTGGTGGATAGAACACTGACCCTGGAGTAAGGAGCACCTGATATCAAATCTGACCTCAGACACTTTCTATCAGTGTTAACTCAGGAAAATCATTTAACCCCCCACGGTCAAAAAAAAATGTTAAGTGATCTGTCCAAATTCCCACAGCCAATGCATGTTCCAAGTGGGACTTGAATCTAGCTCTTTCTGACACCAATTCCAGTCTCCTATCTACTATGTGATACTGTTTCTCAGTTCTTCAGGTTACTTAAAATAACTTATTTAAAAATATTCTAAGTTGCCCAAAGATTCCTCACACCACCATCACTGCAACCACCACTCTTTTATTAGAGTACCACAAAAAATACTTTAGTGATAAAAGTCTATTTCTTTCCATGCCATTCCATCTCAAATAGGTTGGAGTTACACATGGCCGAAGAAATGGAAGAGTTTTTTATGGTCCTTTAGGAATATGGGAATGAATCAAAATCTATGGATTAAGGTGTAACAATTGGCCAAAAAAATTAAAACCAAAAGTAAGGGAAACATAGAAAGAGGAAACTCAACAAGTTTATATGATCATCCCAAGAGAAGGAAAAATGACTCAGTCTGATGAAAGGGAAATGGAAACTTCCTGATGCTACAAAAGAATTCACCAAGTGACACATGTACATATATATATATATATATATAGATAGATAGATAGATAGATAGATAGATAGATAGATATGTACAGATATATACAGATATACAGACTTTATTTTGAATGAAATAGAGAGAGAGAAGTTTGAAGGTGACTTATTTTGGACTTATGGAGAAAGGCAGGGATTTGGGTCTAGGGAGAAGAAACTTAGGGCACCTTAAAGCATAAAAAAACAGATATATATATATACACATACTAATATACATGTACATGCACACACATGAACACAAATAATATAAATCAACCTACTTCCCGACACAGAATGAAAAAAGGAAATAGGAGACCCTAATGATCAGTAATTGCTACTGACATGTTTATTAAATATGCAGTAAAATATTCAAAATATCATTGTATAAAAAACCAACTGTCTAAAGAAATCCACTGTTTACAGTCTCAGTTTGGTTCCAGATCAACCTTCTCTGTGGGGACTCCATCACACCCAGGACTCAGTCAATAATCGGCCTCTCAAGTCCTGTGCAACTCCTGACTTGGCATTCCTGTCATCAGAGAGCTCAGCCAGGAAACTCTTCTTTGGAAGGAAACCATTGGCCAGACTCATTCTATCATCATCCAGGCAGTCAAGTTAATTACAGACACATAGGACCAATAGTGATAGCAAGTGAGCTCTGCAAGTAGCAGACTGGGGGACTTCCAAGGTGGTCACTTTCTCACATGAGCAGTAGCTCAACTAAGGAAAATGGTCCAAAGGCTCAAAGTACTGTCAATGGATTCTGTGGTTACTAAAAAAAAAAAAAAAAGTTCCACTGTTTAAAAATATCCATTTCTCCTTCAAAGAAAGCAAATTAGAAGTCTTTGCTCTTGGGTCCTATCTGGGGCAGATAAAAGTAGAGATTCCCTATAGCCTACCCCAACTCAACCAGTCTTCAAAGTACTAATGAATTTCATATTGAAATTCAAACAAATTTTGTAAAGGAAATAGATCAAGTATTTATAGATTCACCAAACCGGGGTCATTATTTAGGAGAGGAAGAGAGAAAGCAGGCTGAATTGGTTTATAATATCTAAAGTCCACAGAACTGGTAGGGACTTTTGAGACCATCTAGTCTAAAAATATCTTTTGCCAAAAGATTTAGATAAACAAAAGACCCCAGAGATTCTATCTAGCTCAACCCCCATTTTACAGATAAGAAAACTGAGACCTAGAAAGAAGTGACATATTTGATACTGGAAGTAACACATAGAAAGTTGTGGTATTTTTCCTCAATTCTTAAATATTTTCTTCAATAAAGAGTTTTTCAGTAAGATGATTAGAAATTTGCCAGCAGATAACCAGATCTATTCATAAAATTGTTGATTTTTGATGATATATCTATTGCCACTCACTGTTAAAGAGAGTAGGAGCACATTAGTTATTGATCTATTTCACCTGAAAGGAAAGACATGTGTTAGCCTTATCCAAAGTGTTCTCTAAGTAAATGTAGCCCTAATATGGGAAAAGTCTCTTAGGCAGGATAGGAAACTGGATGAATCATAGCACACTAATGTCCTAGAAATGAGTAATGCATCTCCAGTCTTGACTTAGA
This sequence comes from Macrotis lagotis, assembly GCF_037893015.1. Taxonomy (NCBI): domain Eukaryota; kingdom Metazoa; phylum Chordata; class Mammalia; order Peramelemorphia; family Peramelidae; genus Macrotis; species Macrotis lagotis. Next base: position 125,398,462 of record NC_133658.1, read on the forward strand.
TAACTTGGGCAAAGTCACACAATGAATCAGAGGTCATGTCAACACTCTCAACTCTCAGACCAGTAGTGATTGAATTTTCTATCCCTGAAAAGCTTTGGCCCCCATGTGGCTTGCCATCATAATGTGGATCTTGGCCCTCTTTGGAGCTTTTTTATTAAAGGTTATTATTTTTCCTAAGAGTCATTCACTCTAATGCATCTTCCCTATATTCATTTGGCAATCCACTGACTGCCAGTATTCAATAGGGCAAAGGTCCAAAACTGGAGAAACTTGTGCCTCTTTCCACACTGGTATATTTTTTTACAAGTGGACCGTTTCAACTAGGAACCTTTAATCAACATACATATATACCATGCATACCTTTTCATCTTTAGAAGTATTCAGGGGGCTCATGGCAGGACATCAAGATCTCTGTCCCAGACTTATACTAGTCCAGGAGGAGATCTGTGCCTGGAAAGTGAATAGCCCTAATAGAATGACCTTTACTAAGATTTGACATCTGCTACCTTGTAAGCTTCTTACATACACAGCCTAATCCACCTGGAGGCTTTCCTGCTTGATGGACGGTGATAAAAAAGCTGTTAGGCTGTAAGCCTTGTCTTAGATTCAAAGCATGTAGACTGTTTGAGATTCTGCGGCTTAGGGCAGACAGAGGGGGAAATATTTCTTAGTTCAGGTGCAATTCTCAAGATGCTTATTAGGATGAACTCTGCTCTAAGAACAACTTTATTGGTGTGAAAGTCAAGACAAGGCTTCCTAATAGGAAGGAGGCTCCCAGCTCCCAGCACTACAGAAGAACTAATGTAATGGTGATCATAAAACTTGCCTTCCTGACAAGAACCAAGAAGCCCAACTCTAGAAATTTACAATCCACAAAGGATCAGCAGCTTGTATTCTGGATATCTTAAAGGTGAATGCTCTAAAACATCCATCCATCTATAGTGATGAAAGTCTGGACTCCCAGAGTTATAAATTCACTCTGTTTCTTACAGAAAATAAGGATAAGGCCCAAATTGAACAGATTTTTTTTTTTATGATTTAAACCATCTACTATAAGAAAAAAGCCCAAGAAGGGAAAGAAGCTCTAAAAATAAGGGTGATGGTGGTATCTCTTCCAAGTGACAGAAACAATCTTCAGATAAGTTTCTAGATGACTACAAGTCTAAGTAATACTATCATTGCATTTCAGAATAACAATGTAAAACTAATATTTGGGCAATAGTGTACAGGAAAAAGCAAAACATTTACTTGTGGGAGAATTCCTCCCCACCCCCTCCAAAAAAAGGCATGGCCTTCCCAATAGTCAGTAGATCTAGAGTAAAGAGGAATGTATTGTCATATTCTTTGAAGAAAAATATTCATGTAATTCAGCAAATTACCTGACTGAAAACAGTTTCTTGGAAGTAAAATTTGACCTCCAATTAATTGTTTAACATTTTTTCTTTATATTTAAGTTGTTGAAAATGCATATTACTCAGTGAAAGTTAAGAGATAAATATGTCTCAGATTTGCTAAGTTTACTATTTCTACTATTCATTCTTCTTTCAATGGACCAATGACATTAGAAGGGTGATATCTTGACTTGCAAGTGAATAAGATTTAAATGAAGTAAGGCTGTACAGTCCCCTCTAGAGTCATTTACAAGTGACAAGACATAGGTCACTATATCCATAATGTTTGCTAACCCTAAACATATAGTAATTAAGTGTTAGAAAGTATTCTGACTCTCACCTCAGTTAATGTAATCAGTAGATGAGGATGGGGATTTACCCCATCCTAAAAACATTAAGACCCAGACTTCATTAAATCAATAAATTACAAAAATTCAGAAACTAGGTACAAAGAAGTCTTTAATCAATTTGGGTTGAGTAAAATATTTTGATCTTTGGGTGAAAACAGATAATGGCACCCAGGAAATATTTTGATTGGTTCAAGTTTTACCAGTCAAGCCCTGCAAGAGGCTGCAAGAGTACTCTAGCAACAGACAAGTCTAGCAGTAGCCAGTGGAATAGATTGAGGACAGAGAGGAAGAACCAGAGGTAGGGCTTTAGTTATCTCTATCTTCCTTTCCCATTGACCAGGGAATGATTTTGTGAATTTTAAAATATTTGAAGATTCAGACTTCCTGTGGATTCCAGTGACAATGTCCCCAGAGCAAAAGGAGATACAATGAAGATAAACCAGACATACTGAGGAAGAAAGTTTGATTCCATAAAAGAAGAAGAAAAAGGGGGAAAGGTTTCCAGTGGTAAGGTAGTAATGAGTCATCCTTTGCCCTATGTATATACATTAAATAATGACTGCCAATTTTCATTATATGTTATAGGTAAGGAAGGCATGTGAATCCAGCCCTTTAGACCGAAATATATACATATATGTGTATATATTTGAGGAAATGTGCTATTAGGATAAGGGGATGATGAAGGTTTAGGTGAGTAAACAAGATGGTTCACACCCAGTGTTATCTTTATGAGATATGAACCTGGGTTTAGTGCATTAGGGAAGATGTCAAGGGATGAAGGATTCCATGATTGCTAACTACTTTAGGAAATGTACCCTTCTATCTACAGCAAAGGGTAATGGAAGGAAAAATGGATAAAGATTAAACCCAGCAGTGTTAAATTCTACCTCCACTATACCCCCCTTCCCCTACCATTGACCACTTATTAGAGAGACAAAACCAATAGCAAATACATCTAGTTGGGAGAAACAAGAACTATACTGAGGACAAGCATAGACAAATACAGATGCAGACAAGAGATAGCCAGCTGAGAAAGGAGGCAGCTTCGGAGAATATAAGGCATACCACTACAATGTGGCAGAGAGAAGGCCAACTCTGGAAAGACATTATTTATATACACTTTGGAACTTTCAACAGAGACCACACCTAAGAATTTAATGAAGACTGAAGAGAGCAAAGAATTGTGAGTTAACTAGGAGTAGTGACACATGTGCCTCATAGTCTTCATATTTTATAATTAGATTATCCCATTCTTTAATGGACTTGTATGTATTTATGAGACAATGAGTGCTACATTTTCTTTTTTATCTGTGTGGGAGGAGACAATTTTATAACAATTGTTCTTATAACTTTTTTTTTTTTGTCATGAGTCATTTGATACCTCTGGCTCCCTAAAGTCAAGAACACTGACTGGGCTCGTGACTTCCAATTCTAGTTGCTATTGTAGGCCAATACTAGTAATTCCAATCCCTTAAGGTTACCCCCAGAAACAAAAGAAGAGTAGTGGTTAACTGAACCTCTTGACATTCAATCAATCTGAGATTTCTGATAAAAGGTAAAAATAGCAGTCCAAGAGGGGCTGCTACTAAGAATTTTCAAGGAAAATCAACAATGAGGAAAGCATCTTTCTTCCATTACCTGTTTAGATACATGTGGGAAAATTCTACTTCTTTAGGATTTCCTATAGTTGATCTCATAAATCATAGAATCTTAGCATTGGAAGGGGTCTCAAATATTATCTGGTTCAAAATCATAACCCAACGAACACACTATTTATGTTACTCTTAATAATTGCTTATGCAGCCTCTACTTAGAGGTCACCAATTATTGGGAAATTTAATATCATTTTTATGTTTAGGAATTTTTGGTTTGGATTTATGTCAAATTGAAATCTGGCAATGGATAAAAGTTGAAGAGAGGAAGTTTTAGTCTCTATGCAAGGAAAAAACCTCCTAATATTTGGAGTTATCTAAAAAGGAAACAGATCCTTTTTCACTGGTGGTTTTCAAGTAAAGATAACCGAGAATTTGTGGGGCAGCTAGATAGTGCAGTGGATAGAGTACTGGTCCTGGAGTCAGGAGGACCTGAGTTCAAATCCAGCCTCAGACATTACCTGTGTGACCTTGGACCAGTTACTTAACCCTATTGCCTTGCAAAAACCTAAAAACAACAAAAAAAACATAACTGAAAATTTGTGGGGGTCTTGTAGAGGGGATTTCTTGATTTTGTATGCTTTCTAAAGGATGACTTCCTCTGAGATTTTAACTCTGTTGCCTCAATTTGTAACTCTGAGATTTTATATTTCTGTTAATCTCTCTGTCTGTATATAACTTCCATGCACTGGATCTAGTACTACTCTTTAGAACCAAGTTGACAAATTTAACCTCCACTTGTATGGTGACAGAGAGAGAGAGAGAGAGAGAGAGAGAGAGAGAGAGAGAGAGAGAGAGAGAGCTCGCACTATTCTATCTAAAGATTTCTGTCATGTCTTTTATAGAGCAACCCCCTTCTTCTTATCCTTCCATCCCTACCCTGAATTTCCTGTGTTCCTTCTAAAGGTGATACCCCCCTCCCCCCAATGTAAATAACTTGAAGGCATGAACTATCTTCTACTGAGGGAGAGGGGAGTTTGTTATTTAATCCTAGTTCTAGGTTCAATGTCTCATCTATAGTAAGTACTCATAAAAGTTTGCTAAATTGAACTGAATTCCCCATATTCAATGCGCCATACTTAGGCTGAACTGAGGGAGAACTTTCACCATTCTTCTTCTCAACATTACACTTCTATTAATGTAACCTAAGGTCCCATGACTTTTTTTTTTTTTTTGCTGCCACAGCACAATGCTGAATCATCATGAGCTTAAAGTCAACCAGATCCCTTAAGTCTTTTTTTTTTTTCTGAATGGAAAAAGTATCAGTTCCAATGTGATGATGCATCATGGTGTGAAGGTGACCTTGGATTCTTAAAGGTTATGAAAGCAAAGTACAATCTCTGCCTTCATGCCAAATGTGAAAGGCTTCAAGTCTGGATTAGGTGATAAGCAGTGCTTCTGTTGTCTAAGGAATAATCAAACTAAGTTTAAAGAGTCTATTTTTCAATATTAAAACTTCTTAGACCAGATACTGAACCATAATGAAATTAAAATCTGTGTTGGTAGATGGCATACCCACATTATGAAATCATGAATTTTTTAATTATTGTAACAGGCAGCAAAATACAGAGGAATTCCAATCAAACCCCACCTTACCATTTGCTAATTTGGGCAAGCCTCAAACTCTCTGGATTCAGTTTCCTCAATATAACATGAAGAGATTGGACAAGATGGTTTCTTTGTTATTATTGTTATTATTGTTGTTATTATCGAAGAATGTTTCTTGTGGATATTTTTATCCAATTTCCGTTGTTCTTTGTTCTCCATGGTCTCAAGGCTCATGGTAATGTTCCTATTTTCCAATTAGAAACATTGAGGGAAATTTGAGGGAAAGTAGCTAATATTAATTAATTTAAGGGTATAAATGTTTTGTTATCTCCCAAAAGAGAAGAGTCTACTTGAACAGAATTAAAATAAATCTGTTGAAAAAGTGAAAATTTTATTAACTTTATAGTATTAGTCCTGGGCTTTTGTCTCTCCTGGAATAAAAAGACACTACTTCCACGCTTTCATCAAGGGAGCCACTCCATTTTCACCTTAGAAGAGGTTATTCATAAATTTCTATGAGAAACAAAAGAAAAGGTAAAAGGGGGAATCATCATCACCTTGTAACCAAGATACTGATAATAAAGATACTGTGGTTAAAGACAGCAAAGATAATTGGATTATTATGATGTCATAGTAATGTAAATGAACCTAGTCTCATTTCTTTGTGTGACCAAAGTCCTATCATTGTCACATATTTGTTTTTGTCTATTCCTATAGAGTAAAAGAGGGGAAGAAAATTAGAAAGAATGGGGATTGTAGGAAGGAGAAGTTTATACACTTTGTGTTTTTGTGTAGTCACTAGCAATAAAAAAACAATTCTTAGCAAAATCTAAAGGACTATGTGCTTCTTCAAAGAGAAACAGTAACACAGATTCCAGTGAAAAAAAAATTTTTTTCCCATTCTATTCCAAGGAATGATACAAAACCTGATTGAAAGCAAAAGAAGTTGGTTGCATTAGAAAAGAGACTGTCTAATCCTTGGATCTCTGGAAAGGAAATAAAAGGGTGGGGGGAGCTGGCCAGGAACCAAGGATTATTGGTAAAGATTTGAGGCAACAAACCTAATCCCTCTCAGACAGCTTCTTGACCTTAACCCTTTAGAGTTCAGTCTCCAATTTTTTCCTCCACCAATTTCTTTTTTTATTTTTTCTTTTTTTTTTTTTTTGTTCCACTAATTTCTTCCCTAAGTCATGAAAGCAGTCACTAGTGGCTCTATGCTGGGGAAGAACCTATTCCAAACTGATTTCTGTAGTTACAAATTGTTCTGCTGGAGTTGAATCAAGGAAGATCTATTACTGGTTCTCTAGAAACATTTTTTTCATACAATTGGTATTGTATATCAAAGTTTCTTAAGTACCACTAGTGTAATACAACTGCACATTTTGGGTTAAATGGACTTGTGTGCCATAGCTTGGCAGTGTAGTTTACTAGAAAGAGAACTGGGTTTGGAATCACAAGATCTGTTCTGCCACTTAATAATTGTGTGAGAAATTATTTCACCTCTTTAAGACTATTTCCTGACCTTCAAAATAGGAATAATGATAATTTTACTCCATAACTCACAGGACTCCCAGAATTTCAGATTTGCTGAACTAAAAGGTGCTTCATTCAGGGACTATTTAATCTAATCAATACCTGAGGAAGAAACACTTCATGCCACACAACATTTCCCACTATAGCACATGATTTGGGGTGACTATTCCACCCTTCCCTTACACTCATTAGGTAATTTCGAGAGTATAACTACAACATTCCTTCACTGAGATTATGGTTCCATGAAATGTGGTATCTCCACAGAAGGTCTTTGAGTTCAGGGATTATGAAATATCCTCATCTTGATTCTTCCTCTCCCCTGGCCTATATAAAGATATTCAGGAACTTGTCTTCCAACTCCTCCCTGATTCTTCATTCCAGCTGGAAGCCACGGACTCTGAAATGGCTTTCAGAGTGTGCAATCAGGGACTAAAACTGTACATCTGGGGGAATCCCTGGGTATGTGTAGGCTGCAGGCTCCATCTTCATTCTTCCCCAATGCATACAAACGAATAGAGCCAAGTGGCCTAAATGGTAGTGTTGAGAATTGGCTCAGGAAAGAGTTAACATAAACCAATGGATGGCTTATCCCCACAAACTGACACAAACCTGCTCTCTAGCCCGTGGGATGGAAAATTGTGTTCGTTATGAAAACATTTTGGGAAAGGCATAATTGCAGCTAATTTGGAGACATGTAGCAGAATATAAGTAGAGCTATTGGCAAATAAAAAAGCTCAGAGCTTAGTGGCCAAAGGATTTACAAGGTGTTAGTTACTTGTAAGGCAATTCAGTGCATAACATCTGGATGAAAAATTCAAAATATCGCCAGTTGTGCAGATGTTTTCAAATGTCCAGTTCTGTGGGATCACTGAGACTATGCCTGTCAATTCTACAATGCCACAACATTATAATGAGAAAGACCAAGAAGTCAAAACAGTCTTTGGGACCTTTTATATGATGGAAATCATTTGGATATTTTGATCTGATGGAATGATTTCTGACTTTACATAAAGTTATATCGTATTATGTACAGGCATTTTGCCTTTGTTTTGCTTTGCTGAAACAAAAATATTGAAAATGGGACCTCAGAAAATACATTGTCAAATAGCCTTAGAAGCAACAAACAGTGATTACAGTTGAACATGATGAGGTGATTAAAGACCTATTAGACTATGACAGTGTCAAGTATCTTGTTTTCCTTTCCAAGTTATAGAATGACATAATGGCAGGTTTGGAAGGAACCATAAATGTCATCTTTAGAGGAATCCATCCTACTATATTCTGAAGAAGCTATTATTTGAAGATGCAAAATTTGTTTTCTCCTGTAACAACTCTTATTGTTAGATTTTCATTATATCAAACTTAAATACATTTCTTCCCAACTTTTATCCATCATGTTTATCTACTTCTTTCTTCTGAGGTCCCACAAAATGAATTAAATTCTCTTATATGCCAGACCTTCAAATATTTAAGAATAACTTTCATATGTTCCATGCCATCACTGCAAATCTAAACAACCATTGAACATAGTACATAGATTCAAGATCAATGTGATTATTCAACTTTAGATAAGATCTGACATATCAATGTCCTTCTTAAATAGGGGACCCAGAACTGAACACAGGACTTCTGATGAAGACTAACCTGAACAGAGTCCAAAGGAACAATTATCTCCTTAGTTTTGGCTTCTCTACCTAGAATGATATTAGCTTTTTGCAATAAAATCAAACTTTTGACTCATTTGGAATTTATAACTGATTAAAGCCCTCATATCTTATAATCATATAATTATTTTCTATATATGCCTCTACCATCCTTTGTTTCTAAAACATAATATACAATTATACTCCTATACAAGTATTGGATTAACCTTTTCTATTATATATTTTTCTTACTAAATTTGACCTATTATATATCAAGGTATGTTCAGATTGTGAGACAATATGCCTTTTTACCTGTTTGTTCTGATATGAGCTATCCTTCTTTTAAGTCCAAAGATAATGAGTCACTAAGGAAAGAGATGATACAAAGGAAGACAAGACCCTCCATGGCAGGCCCAGGTAACTCAGAAATTTAAAACTAGAAGGAAGCATGAAGATAATCTAGCCTAATTCCAGTGTTTCACAAATGAGGCAACTGAGAGGCCCAGATGTCACAAACAATGAGTAAATAGGTAATGAGTAAACTAGGTCTATTAATCTCAAATCCAGAGTTTTGTGGAGTAACCTCTTTGCCTCTTATTTGTTTTTCATCTCTACCTCTCTCACCTGCTCATCATAAAATGGAAAAACTGAATTCCAGAGAGGAAAGATGACTTGACTAAGGTCATATGGCAGGGGCCAGATTTAAAGCCTGGTCATATGACAATCATATTGTAATTGGTTTTGAAGTCAGGGATATTGATCCCCCCTTATATCCATCTAGTTCATATCAGGATAGAAAGGAACCCAAAAGATCAATTTTTTTTTTCTTTTTAATCTTTCTGTTCCCAATAAGTTAAGGCATTAATCCTGCCTGAAGAGCAGGCAATGACTGGCAGTGGTTATAGAGTAGAGGAGCAAAGTTTGTCCAGAAAACTTTTTTTTTTCCTTTTGTTACCAAAGTTTCAAGAATCTGATTTTTGGACACTGGGATAAAGGATGATTAATCTGTTTGATTTACCCACCATGCCTCACAAGAATATGGGGTTTCCTATTTGAAAAGACCCTATAAGAAGCATTCATTAGGATGTACCTACATATTTCCCTGAGCCAGATTCAAGTCATAAGGAACATTGGTAGGAATGAATCTTGTCCAACTTCATTTTGTGTAAGAAAAAATAAGGTGCCTGAGGGACTGTATACAACTCATTCAAGGCCAGAGGGTTACCTATGAGAGAGTATCTTATATTGAAGTATTGGGATTTATGGGTTTATGAACATCTCAAATAGAGAAAGAGGTGAATGTAGTCCTGAATGTAGACATTCCACACTGAAAGGCTTTGGGATGTGCTCGAATGGGTGAAGTCATACTATGTGGAGCAAGAAAGAAGTAAAAACTTTATGGAACTTCTTTAGTCTATGAATTTTTCTTTTTTTCCATTCCCATGAAGCTTCAGGATAAGCCCAATTCAATACCTGAGTGTGAAAGTGAGCCTCCTATACCTGGTAATATAGCATTATTATATTTGATTTTCCAGATGAGGGTTAAAGTGCTTTTCCAAATACTCAAAGAGGGTAAAATTCTAGACAGAGCCCTGGGTTGAGAGTCAGGAAATCTGTATTTAAATTCTTGCTGTTCTCAAGTATAATATAGAAGTCCCTCTTCCTCCTTAATCCTCAGTTATCCAGTTCAAATGCAGTGAGGCCTATCTTTCATGTGTAATGAGGGGATCATTGTGGAACTCAAAAGGAAGCAGAAAAGCATCTCCAGACTCTTTTCTCTCCCACCACCCTTGGCCAAGCAAGATTTTCATTGGAGTCAGGAGAAGAAACAAGAAGTTGGAGCTATAAGCTTGGCTACATGCTCTTCTAATACAGAGGAAATAACAGGCTAGAATTACATCTATCTGCTCCCATAAATATTATTTTATCAGGGATGTAATTTTCAGCTTCAATTTCAACTTCTGGTCATTGTGTATTTAATGAAGGAAAAGCAGAATCCTATGCTTTTAGCTAAGGCTTAATTCCTTTCCCACCAAATCCCAATTTTTCAATGAAAATACATAACAATTAACAAAGGAACCCATTTATTCAAGTCAGTAGCAAAATAGAAATCAGAGAGAGTAAACATAGGAGAATATATGCCAGACAATATAGAGTGAAAGAGTTCTACCACAAGGAGAGAGAGATAACTCAATCTAACCAAGAGAGAAAGTCCTAGATCTCACCTCAGACTCAAAGTCTCTAGTATAATAAGCTGGAGATAGAGGCATGATGGAGACCACCGACTCCTCTCATATTGGCATTGTTAAAGTCTTGCTTTCCCTTTGGTAACTTGAACTTGAATTGGCACCATCCATTTTGTCTCTTGAAGCTGGAAGCCAGAACTACCCAAAGTGACTGCAGAACCTGAAACGATCGATGAAACTCTAAGAGCCTTAGAGAGTTTGGTAATCTTTTCTTTTATTCTTTCACCAACTCTGCCTTGCTCCTCACAGTGTTGATATCTACAATTAAGGTGAACCAATGAACTCTGGGATTGAGACTACATTAAAAAAAACAATTAGGAACAGTCTCATTCTCTATGCTTTGCACAGTTCTTTAAGTTACTGTAACTGTTCTTTCTGATACAATGAATGGAACTGTAGTCGGTATTTGTTTCTTGGGTTTGGTTCTGCCTGGAAATAAACTCAGACTCAGGAATGCAGGTTTTGGAAAAGATAGACATTTATTAAAAGAAGTTACAACAACACATTAAGAAAGTAATAGAAAAGTTAAGAAGAGCTTAAAGAGAAGAGCACATGGATTGCTGATTGAACTGGTCAGGCCAGCTGACCAGGTCTTCAACAGGAGACTGGAAGTTAAAAAGAGGGTGAGCCCCTTCCTCAATCTCCTTAAATTCTCCCCCAGAGACCATGGGAGAAGGTGGTAACCTGGAAGTGACCCAAGTCCCACATTGGAGATTTACCTTTTGGGGAGGAGTCTCTTTTAGGTGGTCTTGGGTGTTTCCAGTGCCTTCCCTCCCTGGCTGCCCCAGCAGAAGACTATGCAATCTAAATCTGGTTGAAGGTCAGGCCCTCAGGTGTGGCCTAAATTAGATGATAAATGAAGATTCCTTTAACAATGCAAACAAAAGATTTACAAAATTTTGTCTCCAACTGATCTCATCACTTCCATGCCCACAGTTCTCTGCATCAGAATCACTCAGTTTTTTAGGAAATGAGGTGACAGGGGTCACATATCTAATCCAATTATCTGAACCACTAGGATTTCAAAGGACCAAATATGATTTGTTAGCTATATCATATGCCTCTCCCATTATATTTTTAAGATTGTTTGAATTTTTGAAATATATTAGAAATACTCTTTTGAATGATTCCCACAAAATATTTCAGAACTCTATAATTACTCTCAGAATTCGGCAAAGAAAATTGATGAATTTGTACCTATATCCTCTTCCAGCATTCCAGCTGACAGTGACATTTTTCAGAAATGGTGGGGTATGGTCTACCTATACTTCTGACATGATTACACCTGATTTGTGTGACTCATTCTCTATACTCTATGTCACAACATTGGACATTGTACTTGAATCATGTCTTCATGAGAGCTAGGATCTACATTAATGTTGAACTTTATCAACTGGGGTAAAATCCCTTCATCTCAGATCCAATTGAGTTTCTCCTCTTCTGGAATGCTCCCTAAAGGCAGTGACTGAGGATTTCTGGCAATATAGAATGATCATCTTTGGGTTTCTGTCTAAGTTCCAAGGATCCCTGTGAAAGAAGATATGAACTCTCCTCTAGTATCTCTCCTATCACCCTAAATAAATGTTTTCTTGGGCATTAAAATTTCTTGTTGTGAGACAGTCCTTATCCTCTATATAAATGAATCCAACATCAACAGTATTAAGACCTTCTTCTTAGAAGGGAGGGGTACCACATACAAGCATTATCTTCCTCACTCTGAAATTAATTAAATTTCTTTTTGTGTCCTGACTCTCCTATCTCCAGCCTATTCTGTTTCAGCTATGGCTACCTGTTTAGAGACTGGTTTCGGTCCAATTGAGACAGAATAGCTATTCATTCTATCTCAGTCCCAAGAAGTGGTTATCTGGAATCAGTGAAGCAGAGACCACCATCCCCCCATCCCAATTTTTTTTAAATCAGTACTCATAGGAGATGAATTTGTGACCCTCTAAAAGGTTCATTCTGCTTTTTTCCATTCTCCCTCATTTCATTAAGGTTTAGTGGGGAGAATCTTCCCATGTTCTACCCCTAAAATGAAATAAATCATGAACCTGAAATCAAAGTCTTCCATCACCTTACTGGTTGTCCTTCTCTGGATATTCACAAACATGTTATTCTCTTCTAAAGTATGACTCCCAGAACTAAACACAATATTCAGGATCATGTCTTACTAGGGAAAATGCAGTGGGACTATTACCATCCTAGTTTTTTTTTAATGCAAACTAATGTTGCATTACTTTTCTTATCTTGCACACAACATTATATGAACTCATGTGAAGTTTTAAGTCTACTAAAACCATCCACATCAAATTGCTGCCTAAGCATATATGTAAAGCTTATTTTATGAACTCAAATATAATATTTTCCATTTACCACTGTAATGAGAGCTTGGAGCATACCCAGATCTCCTAATATAGAGGGACGCTAATTCTCTGCATTCCACTACCATATTAGTGGGATAAGCCACCTTTTATTGACTATGTAGCTAGAACAGGCTGCAATTTTAAAACTGACATACCGGGATAGTGTTATCCTCTTTCTCACTAGTCCTGTTTCCTGATTTGTGGCAGGGAAGGTAGAGGTCAGACCTAAGTATGACAGCCATGGAAAGAGGAAAGCAACTTCCTTTCCCTACCTTCTCTTTTACCCCATACCAAGAAATGGACCTGGGGTCTCTATTCTGTTTCATTTGTCTTTAGTTTAGAGTTCAGGTAGTAATCCCTACCAGCTGTCAATCCATAGTGACCCTGAAGTCATATGTGATTTCATATGGGATGTTGTAACCAGTAAGGTTGATAGGGAAGCCTTGAAAAGCCATTGTGCCTAGGAATTGACCCCAAGGAGGGTTCTGAGCTTTACATGGGATTGTGCTCTACAGGAACTGAAATAAGCTATGAATCTAAAGCCACAGACTAAGGTGGTAAGGGAAAAAGGGAAGGGTGACAATTATACCTCCTGTGTAATATGAAATATGTGCATCTTATTATACATTTGAAGTAAATATTCCTTAGTGATTAACTAGAACTAGGGTGTAGAAATACTTTTCATATTCTTAAGAAACACCATTCATAGGTCAAATCCTCTTTTTCTTAGTTTTTTGTTTGTTTTTGTTTTTATAAGGCAATTGGGTTAAGTGACTTACCCAAGGTCACATAGCTAAGTATTAAGTGTCTGAGGTCTTTTCAACTCAGGTCCTCCTGACTCCAGGGCCAGTGCTCTATTCACACCATGCCACCTCACTGCATATCCATTTAAGGGGCACTAGAGAAACTGGAGAAAGGAAAGTAAACAAATCTGCCCTTCAGACAAGGGAGGTCAAAATAGTCAGTGTTATACTACTAAAGAATTTCATCTTAAATTTGGTCTAATGTTTCAACCCTTCTATCATACATCACTTGTTTTTAATCCTTGGCTCTTCTACAGATTTGATAAACATGAGATAACAACGATAATAACAATAAGCTTCACTTTAAAATGCTTTGGATTTGTAAATTTCACAAGCATATCATCTATAGATTTATTTAAGTCATTGTATCATTAAATAGCACAAAGTCAAGGAAGTTTCTGGAGTTGCCACTCTACTGGAGACCTCCTTCCAAGTTGGCAGATAATTATCAGTTACTCCTTGCATCTAGCCATTTCAAATCCACCTAATTGCAATTATCTTCTAAGCCACCTCTCTCCATATTTTCTAATGAATAGGAGAAACTTAATTTAACAATTAAATAAAATCTAGGTAATTCTACTGATAGTATTCTCCTGATCTAGCAGTTATATAACCAACTCAAAAATAAATAAGATTAGTCTGACATGACCTGTTTTGAATAATATCATACAATCATTTTTGTGACCATTGCTTCCTTTTTCAGATGTTCATTAACTATCTTTTTTTATATTATATCTCTGAATGCCAGTCTCTGATCTGCTTATTTGACCATCAGTTTCACTATCATAATAAACATTTCTTTAAAGAACAGAGATTTACAAAAACATATAGCATCACCACACTCAACAGAGCATAATATGGCATAATGGAATAGACATTAAAATGAACTCACTTCCAAGAGACTTAGATTCTAATTTCAGCTTGCACTAATTTTGTGACCCTAGAAAAGTTACTTGATCTCTCTGAACCACAATTTCTTCACCAGTGAGAAATTAAGATAAAAGATATCTGAGATCTTTCCTACTTCTAAGAATCTATCAACTATCTTTCATTTAATCCTATTTTCTCTAACCCTTCATTGCTCATTCACATGTTCCCTACCTTAGGAAAAGATAAAAGAGACAAACCAAGGAAGGCAATAGGGACAATAACAATCACATGACTCTTGTTGCATCATGTTCCAAAAAGTCACTAATAACTAAGTAAATCATTTCATTTACTACTTCTACTCAAGCAGCTCATTGTGACTAGACAATTACAAGATTATCTTTTAAAATCATTACCAACCATTATGGGTAGCTAGGTAGTGCAGTAGATAAAGGACCAGAATCAGAAGACTCATTTTCCTAGAAAAGTCACTTTACCTTATTTGTCTCAGTTTCCTCATACAGAAAATGAGTTGGAAAAGTAAATAATAAATCACTTCAGTATCTTTGCCAAGAAATCCCAAATGGGATCACAAAGAGTCTGGCACAACTGAAAAATGACTGAACAACAATTGACCATTACCCAATAAAACAGGATTAAGTAACCTAATAGTTGCTAAACCTTTTCCCAATTATTCAGTGACAATGTAAATAAGACTCAGGGACTGGTTATATTCAGGAATAGATAAGGAGACTAATAATTCCCACAAATTTGGGTAAGTGAGAAGAATTTCTGAAGGCTCTTCAATAATTTTTCTAGAAGAACTAGGGCAACCTATGCATCTCTATGCTCTTATGCTTTCAGCCTCCAACTCAGCATTCTGGCTCCTGACCTGGGATTCTAAGTTTCTTATTAGTGAGAGTTCAGCACATTTTACCCAATTGAGACTCATCACACTGCTTTCATGCCATAAAGTATATACCCTTGCACTTCTTGCCCTCTAAACCCTTTCATCACTAACTTCAGGAACAGTAATCAAATCAAAACTGCCATTCCTCAAATAGAGGTGTCAATCAGTTTTCCTCTGACTTCCCTCACCATCTCTTTCCAGTCAGTTAATTATTAAATATTTATTAAGTACCTACTAGATGCCAAACACTACACCAATTCTATAGCTTCAAAAAAAAAGGTTAAAAAAAAGTCTCTGGTCTCAAGGAGTTCACAGTCCAAGTACAAATGAGATCTAGTCAAAATAATTGAAGACAATCACTGAGGGAAGGCACTAGAATTAAGGGTGATTGGGAAAAATTTTCAAAACTCTATATAAATTTCCCTATTAAAATGAAGGCTCCCTGAGGGCAGGAACCATCTTACTTTTTATAGTTTTATCTCTAGCACTCAGTACAGTCTCTGGCACACAGTAAATATTTTCATTAATGTTTTATTTTCATTTATTCATATAACATTACATATTATCTGGAATTATTAACCTCTACTAAAATTGCATGCCTCAGAATGTCAGAGATGTGATCAAAGAAAGCATTAAACTCTGGTAAATTTGACCCTGGAACTATAGATGTGCTGTGTGTTCATCATATAAGTAACTATGGTTCTCAGATCAGAAATGTTTCTCATCAGGAGGTTGATTCCCAAATGATCCATTTTTATCTACACTAACTCAGGAAATGATCAATGGATGTAATCAGCATTGGTGAAAGGAGGATTCATCCATATTATGGGTTTCATGACTGAGTCCATGGAGGTAGGATTGGGGGGGTGGGAGGATAGTTGGGAGGAGGAAAGGAACACACTCAGTTAGAAAACTTAGTGAAGAAAACCTATAGGGGAAATTATTCTAGTTTCTTTCCCTAATAAATTTTCCTAGAGTGATTTTTCAGTATCTCATCCCCATCATACACAATCTTGATTCTCCTCCTCACATTTGAAAATGTTATCTCTTTGAGAGCAGGAACTATATATATATATATATATATACACACACACATAAAACATTCTAATTTCTGATCTCCAGTGTCTAGTATGGTGTTTTTAATATAACAGACTTAAAAATAAGGATGTGTTGAGGTATGTCTAGATACCACAGTATGAAGTATCTATTCAAATGAGAAATGCTCATTTACATAGTTATGGAGAATAGAAAGAATTCCTAAAGGATACTGAAATTACTGGAATATTCTTGATTTACTGCTCTCTAAAAAATGGGAGGATCACCAATGGGAATTAGAAGACCAGGATTCTAATCTCTGCTTCACCACTGCCTAGCTGTATGTCCTTGAAGAAATCACTTCCTTTCTCTGGGCTTTAGTTTCTTCTCCTGTAAAATATAAAGATTGCACTAGGTGACATCTAGGAGACTTTCCAGCTTTAAAATTTTATGTCTCTTCTTCCATTTTCCTTCCCCAATTCCAGTTAGTGATGATTACCAGTTTAGTTCATTTAGAAATATACTTCTTCAAGATCAATTATTATTCTTTCAGGTTACAATAAATTCATATCTAGATAGATGCCATATTATTCCAAGTCTGGGTACAAGAAATTTAGAACAGGGGATTCTATGAGGAAAAACTCTAATAACTGACTTTTGTCAAGGATATTTTAAAATTGCAACTATTATTTTATTGGTACCTTGTAAGATGGGCACTCCTGGAAGAAGTGTTATTCATTGTGCCATTGAGGAATTGAGGTTTAAGTGATGAAATGAATTATCCATGGACACAAAGTGAATAGATATTAGAGAATGGATTTGAACATAGGACTTTCTAACTCTGAATCTGATTCATTAACTGTTATGTTCCATTGACCATGTCAGATTGGGAAGAGAAGTGGCAGTGAGGCATAGCATTTTAACACTGGAAGGGCTTCTAGAGATCATCTTTTTTATTTTACAGGAGAGATAGCAATATATTGAAGTCCCCTGTAAAAGTTTCTGTAAGCACAAAAGGTAAAAAGGGGGAACTTGCAATGAGTGAGTGATCATTGATATTTCAACTCATAATCTTTTGATGCCCAGAGATATATACACATCTCTAGAAATGCTCTTTGGGTATGCATAATAAATTGTAAAAACAACATGTCTTGTGGATTGAAATCATAATGCATGTTTTTGTGCGTACGATTTGTTTTTCTTGTGGGTTTTATTCCTGTCCTGTATCTAGCAAGGTTGCCTATGGCTCTGTTCAGAGCCATATACAAAACTGCCCTTTCATTTCTTGTAAGACCTTAAGTTGGCTATTTGTATAATTTTTTTTTAATAGTGAACACTATCATTGCAAGTTCTCCCTGTGTGCCTTTGGTATTATGTCCTTCATAACTGAAATATATGTCTATACTATTAGAAATACAGATCAGGTTTCTTCTATGTAAGATTGCCTGATCTCTTCAATCTCATTTATTAGTGCTTTCGACATCTGGAAACTACTGTCCTTATCTGTTAACTCATTTTATCCTTATATTTCCCTTTCCCTATGTCCAATAGAACTTAAGTGCATTAAGGTCAAGGATTGATTTAATTTTCCATTTATAACCCTACTACCACACATATTAGGTTTAATAAATATTTGCTAAGCTGTGAATCAAAAGTCTTCAAATAGGTTCCAGGAAAACTCTAGGCTTTTTTGTTAATATTCAAAACTATTAGAGAAGTAATCTGATATGGTCAATTATTGTGATCTCTATTTGTTTTGGATTCTCAAGGCTTTTTCATTTCATTTTATATTTTTATATTTTATGGAAATATAAATTGCTTTAGAACTTTAAAACTTTTCCTAATGTAGGCCTGACCTGAAAGGTAGGATGAAATTTATATAGTTCCATGAAAGTATAGTATTTCCCTATGGAATTATTAATATTATTAGACTAATTTTAAATCCCCAAATAGATGGGCTCTCAGTCAAAGGTTTACTCAAAGAATAACACAAGAACCCAGCATCTGCCTGTTAAATGTGATGGAGTGAACTCTGGCCAGTCTAACATGAATAAAGGCCAAACTGTTCACTACTGTTTTCTTTCAAATGGTCTTAAATTAGTCTAATAGAATTGGCAAACAGGACCCCCATATCCTCTTCCAACCTTAAAAAAAAAAAGACTAAAAAATATTTGTTCCTTTTTGGCAAAAATAACAGGAAGTTGTAAACTGCAAACTGCTGAAGGAAGAGTTGAGTTTGCAGGGGATTTGCTTCAAGTAAAACCCACGTGACTTTTTTCTGATCTGTTTTATCTCAGTAAGGATAAAAAGACCAGTCACATGAAGACTTGATGAATACCCAGAAAGCATTGCAGTGGAACTCTGCAGCTGTCGGGGATAGATCATCTTGTTTACATCAAAAAAAAAAAGCCAAACCAGCAAGAAAACGGGTTAGGCTCTGGTCCCAAAGGCATGGAGTCCTCAACCTGATCCTGGGCTAAACCATCTCTATGCAAACTGTAGCCCTAAGTGTAACGAGTTTGGAGGCTCAGCTAAGTCTCTGGTGTGAAATTGTCATAAAACCATGAGTAATTTGGCACAATTTTCTGCATGATTTGTCTTCTCTGAAAATGCTCAGACTCGGGCTTGTGAAAATGGAAATTGATTTACCTTCCATTCTTGGAGGAGGTTATCCGCTCAGATCAGCTTCTTCCGAGATGTGCCAAGACACCACACTGCTTTTAAGTTGTGGAAGTTTCTTTAAAAAACTGAAGGAGACTTGGAATGCACCCAGATAATTGGTTTACCATACTAGACTGCATTCAATAATAGGGAAGGAGAATCTAGTCAGTTCATGAATTGGAATGAACAGTGACAGACTATTGTGGTTCATCTGATAAGTAAACTAACTTCTTCCAGAGAATCTAGTGCATTTTGCAAATTTAATCCCTTAGAGTGAGGGATTTTTCTGCAAGCCATATCTACAAACAATAGCTAGGGCAATTATCAAAAATCTAGACTAATTTGAGATTATGGTGGTTCCAACTGCAAATCACAACACCTTAGCTTTAAATAATAATAGATAATAGCTGACATTTACCTAAATGATAAGCAAATGAGATTTGCATACCTCCATATACAAATGATCACATTGGAACTTCATACCTATTCTGAGAGATATAGATGCTCCTATTTTACTCATTTTCTTACAGATGAGGAGACCAAGACTCAGTAAAATTAAATATTTTATTCTGAGTCAGATAGTTAGAAGGTACTTGAGTTAGGCTCTGAACTCAGGTCATCTTGATTCAAAAACTAGCATTCGGTCTACTGTATGTTGTTGCCAATATAAGAAGTGGCATGTACATAGAGTTAATTAAAAATGAATAATTCTACTGCTGTCTTCTAGTGAGCCATAACCACAGATTCCAGGTTTGATTTCATGATGAAGTACTCCGGTGATCACCAAAGCATTTGATTCCAGGCGAGTCCACAATGTAATCTTGACAAATCAGCAACTTCCTCAGAGCACATAAATTGCACTAATATAGTAATATACTGAAATTTCAGACCGACTGTTTGTCATCAGGTTAGAATGTGATGACACAAAATAAAGATGAGAGACAGAAACTGAGCCTTGGTTTAAATTCTTATTGGTAGCCTGGAAAAAAAATACTATTTATAAAATTATAGCCAGTGAAGGGCTGCCAAATTCAGCCTTCAGTGCAGCTGTAAGTCGGATGGAATCCACTACCCTTACTCTGGATCCACCCATTGGACTGGGGCTTCTCCAGCTCAAACTGCTCTGGATGGAAAATACATGTAATGCCTCATAGACAATATTGTCTTCATTAAGTTGTAGGCCCTGGTTTCATCTTCTCAGGCTCATTTACAATGAGATGATTAGTGGCACTCTCCCGTCCTGTTCAAAAAAAGAGAAGATCTGGTTGATCCATTTTTTCATCCAAGAAGCATCAGTTCTAACTATACTTGTATCACCTTCATAGCATTTTGCCATATTTTCAGGAAAGCCAGATTCTTAGTCATCTAAGTAGTTCCCTTCCTCTCTGACCCTCCTCTCTTTTCCCACCTCAGATCTACAATGGGGATAGTGCCAAATACACTATGGAACTGCATAAACATTCCTAGATGGACAATATTTGTCTTGAATTGGGAATTTCTGTAGAGTAAAAAAAAAAAAAAACATGAAATATATGAAGGAGAATGAAGCTTAATGAGGAAAACATCTTCAATAGAAATTTCTTAGTTCCATAAATCATACCCACACATATTATTCTTGCCTCACTTGTAGCTTTTTAAATGGGATGTACCCATGAAACAAGTAGAAGCTCAAGAATCCATTTCCTTTTCTCATGTCTGAAAAGGATAATAAATCTGTCATGGTGTTCTATTCTAATAGTGTCTAGAATGATCAATTAATTCTGCATCTATTGGATTTAAGCTCCCATGAAAATTAATGGGGATAGGGACTGGACCTCAGACTTCTTTGGCATGGGGAGCTCTAGATGAGGAAATTTCTTCTACTCATACAAGTTAACATTTTCTTTAATACATGGTCTTAGAGGATTTCTGGAGTAATAAGAAGTTAAGGAACATGCTTGGAGATACAGAGTAAATATTAGAGGGGAGAACTTAAACTGAATCCTCCTGGCCTTCAAGGCCAGCCAGGTACTAATGTCCTAAATTATATTTGCAATTTCTTATTTCTTATTATTTCATTCCTTTACAACACGTGCATGCATTTTTTCAAATCAACTTTGAGTCTGGAATGATATCTTTTCCTTCCCCTTGTTTTGCAATTTTAATACTAGGTCTCAACTCAACTCAGATGTAGAGTGGAAAGCAATCATTGATTTCATATTTATTGAATACTTACTGTATAAGATAAAATTTTGTATGGAAGAGGCACAGGTCCTGCCTCTTGATATAGACCAGTTTAGCTGATATATATTCTCAGCATACATAGATGGCAGTTGAATAACTATCAATTCACTTTACTGAGGTTCAGTTTCATTATCTTAAAAAATAGGCTAATCTAGATGAAGTCTTCAGTTTTCTTCAGTTCTAATATAACATGATTCTATACCCTATATTTATCTTTAGTTATCAGAAACCATCAAGTCTTATTTATTCTCTGACATAGAGGAAAAAAGCACAAAACATTCATTCATCTGTGCATTCATTGAATAAATATTTATCAAACTTCTGGGTTATGGAATTATGCTAGATGTATTGGGGAATACTCTGATGCACTGTGGGTTGGGATGTGTGGTCTCACAGATGTAGGAAATTTCAAATCTCAGACCTTTTCATTCTGTGTGATTCTTGTCTCTCTCCTTTCATAAAGCCTCTTTCTACTTGCTGAAGGCCTTCTTGTAGGTCTTTTATTATTTCTGGAATAATAGTACAACATATCTCTTTTCTCTCACTCCAGTGATATTTCCTTGCCTTGCACTTGAAAATGACAGGCCAACTTCCCTTTCCAGTCATTCATGTGTTTATTGACTTCTTCTGCACCACTTCTTGCACAGAAATCATCATTGGTCACATATAGTATAGCAAAGAACCAGAAACAAAAGTAGATGCCCATTGATTGGGGCCATGACTAGACAAGCTAGGTTACAGAAAGTAAGGGAATATTACTGTGCTGTAACAAATGATGAAAAGGACAAATTGAAAGAAAGATGGGGAAAGATATAGCAACTGACATAAAAGAAAATGAGTTGAAGCCTAGCAGTTTTTGTGATGCACAACAAATAAAGATTATACAATATAAAAAGCAAAAAGTAAAAAAGTAAATGTCGCAAAATTATCATGAATGACTAACCATGGCCCCAAAGACAAGAAAAGATATGAATATTCCTTTGCTTCTTTGCTTGACGGAAACAATTATGAATATGAAAATTTATAATTATCAAACTTTTTTGACATATTACTGACTTTTCTTACACTGCTTTGTTTTCCCTTTTTTATTATTTGCCATAATAAATCGTTCCTTTGGAGGGAGAAGAGGAGGTAGAGAATTATAGGTGATATGAAAAATATATTAACAAAATTTATTTTTTAAAAAACAGGTTGCATGTTTCTTTTACCTACTATGAATACATTGATCAAGTATCATTCAGAATTTTTATTCTATGAAAATTGCAATGTCTCATTATTTGTAGTCATTTGCATTACCAGGAGAATATTGATAAGGAAAAGTTGAGATTTGGAGTCAATGAGCATCTTGGGAACCATTGTAAACACTGAATAATTTGTCAAATGCAGCATAGATTGTTCTCTTCCTCCTATTTCAACTATGGCTCCCATTCATTTTTTAAATTTGTAATGATTGTACAAGATATATGTTCAAATGGACCATCCAATAGCATGTCCTAATCTAGGAAATATGCAATCTATATCCACTTGAGTTTCCCTTTGTAATTGTGAGGGAAACACGGATTATACACACACACACACACACACACACACACACACACGGCACATACATTAGTGACATTTTCTAATTTCTGCTGAATATAGATTCTTGGATCAGAAAAAAACAAATCTTTTTTCTATTCCAATTCTATTGTGATGCACATTCATGCAAGAATTGGGATGCTTTTTTCATTGATGATAGCAATTTTTTATTCCTCACAGACCTTGGAATGCTTATAATCTTTCCTTTTTATGAATCTACCCATAACAGAATTTTCGTTAGATTTGTGTTAATTACCCTGAAATCTAAAAAGTAAAACTGATTGTGTCTAAATAGCATAGAACCCAGAGTATCATAGTATCTAAGTATGAAATATTTCATTTTCCTCATTGCATTTATTATTATTGTTAAAAAGATAGATACCCTTTAAATAGTGCTTTAAGTTTATAAGGGGATTAATCTGTTATTTTATGAATATACTGTACTATCATTACAGAAATAATGAAAGAGCTACAAGAAGACTTTCAAGTTTTGGAGACTTTATTTGAACTCTAAAATTATTCCTCTATCAATAATATATATATATATATATATATAATATATAAATATACATGTACAGATATATATCTTTACATGTAAATGTGGTGTGGTTTATCTCTGTAATACTAATTTGGCCAATGTTGAGATGAAAATCAGATCACATGATATAATAAAAAGAACACAAGTTTATGAGATGTCAGAATTACACTTTGTGACTGAGGGAAAACCACTTCAACAAGGGAGATAGGGTGATAAAAGAATAATAGGGTTAAAGGTATTTTTAAGGATAGTCAAGGTTTTAGCATTTCTGTCAACCAAGGAAGAAGGAAGTGGTCAAAAAGATAAATTTTAAATTCCCTGAAATAAGGGAGAAAGAGTTTTAAAAGAAGGGGGAAAGATGATCTTAAGGATTCATATTGAGAAATTAGTCTTTTTTTTTCAGGTGAAAGGGGAATATAGAGAAGTCTAAAGGAATAGAATCAAAAGAACTCATCTTGAATGACTTCAATCTTCTCAGTAAAGCAGGAGGTGATGGGAAAAATGATAGAGTTGGGGATTTGAGGAAATAGGAAAAGTATGGAAGAATTAAGGGGAATGTGGTAGGGAATTAGTAAGAGATTAGTAATCAAAAGAATGTTCCTTTCTGAATCTCTGTTTATTCATTTGTAAAATGGATAGGTTGGATTAGATGATCATTAAGATCTGTTTAGCCCTAAGAATCTATGAAATTTGAATTATCTGTATAAGCCATGGCTACATAACAAGTAAACTCATGTTCAGGAAATTATCTAATTAAGATCATAGCAGATAATGTGTTGGCCAAGAGTCAAAAGATCTAAGTTGGAATTCCATTAGATAGTTATAACTATGTGATTGTACATGTCACTTAACCTCTCTGAACTTCACTTTCCTCATCTTTGAAATGGAGCTACTCCTCACCACTGTATGGAAAGTGTTTTGCAAAGTTCAGAGGACTTTTTATAAATGTGAGCTTCTACTATTGATTGGTGAAGATAGCCTATTTCTAATACTAGACTTATTAGCCAATTATCACTTATATCAAGAATTAGGATGATACCCTTTTTTGCCCAGAATACTATAAAATGAGTCCGACCTCACAAAGATGTTAAAAGGTCATGGTGTCAGTCATGAAATTCTTCTTTTAGAAAAAGTTCGACTGAAAAGCTTTCCTTCTGTGCTGTGAAATCAAGAAAGAGGGAAGATTCAGAGCAAAGTTCTGAAGGCAAGTGAGAGTGGCTTGTCCACAAACCTTAAAAGAGATCTTTGTTTGTTAACAGCCAACAGACTGTAAACCATATGGGGCAAAGACTTTTACCTGATTTCTTTGCCCTGTGCCCTAGCTCTTGTGACTAACCAATCTAACCTGTCATCTGTCAGGTGGATCACTGCCCATCGGTTCCTGCCAAATGTCCAGCCCTACTTCTGTACATTTGTAGCTTCTTCCTGAGCTTCCAGGAATGCTGAAACCTGAAATCCAAACAGTTTAATGATTCCAAATGTTTCAAATTAGTGTCTGTCTTGTTGTTCTCGGTAGTTGGGGGGATCAATATTAATGAAGAGAGAAGCAGTAAACATCACTAATGAGGATGAAGTAGGAGAGCCCAAATGACTGGACGAAGCAATTCAGCGTTCAGCAAGCAAAAATGACACTGGGTATCAGGGACAGCATCTTTAATACCCCCACAATAACAACAACACTGAAGTTAGCACTATTGGTAAATTTTAATAGATGATGTCTTACAAAAGCAGGCTGCTTGAAATTCAACCCAAAGACTAAATTAAAGGCAGAGCCCCAGTCAGTTAACTGGGCTATAACATGTGAAGAATTGATTTTCTTATTTTCAGCTGTCAGACCTGCTACAAAGAATGAGTTTTAATTCTGGGGATGTTATTAAACTCCTTGCTTAACTGGCAGAAAAATGGAACTCCTAGCCGAATGATGGTGGAACTGCTGTCAGATTGAATGACACCTGTCAGAGTATGATGAATGACCCTCTCTGCCCCACAATCCCCTGTTCTGTCACTCAGGTGAGGCCCATTAATCTTCATCGTGGGCCTGTCAGGCTCGGCAACCATGACGATAAAATGTCTTCGAGCATTTACCACCAAGACACACGTAACAATACGATATTCTCATTGTCAGAGCAATACTGAATTAGCATAATTTATTATGACTTCCCTCCCCCTCATTCCATAACCCCCCCAAAAAAGAGTGGGGGCTAGATGTGATTAGACAGATGGAGTGTAGGCCTAGACTGCCAGCCACTAAGCCCCCTGCAGTGTCTGATGAGGAGGGGAGCATCTCTACAAACCAATCAAAAAACTGGCAGTTCAATTACAGAGTAATAAAGGGACATTCATCATTCAATTAGGCACCTGTCATGGTTTCACAAAAGGGAAAACTTCTAACCTGAGACTCCGGGGAGAAGATGCTACAACCAGGAGGCTGAGAAATAAATGAAAAAAGGACAAAGTCAATTACTGGCCAACCAGACAAAAGGAAATATGTTAAAAAATAAAGGAAAAGTTCTCCCTAGGCAAAAATCAGAAAAGTTAGATGACCTTACCCAGATTATAAAAGGCTAGTATTAAAAGTAGCCTGGTATACTACTCTATAACAGAGACCATTATTGGATTTTCCCTTTAAAAGCTGCCTTGGCAACTGAATTGTGTTGAGAAAGAAGTAGAAGAAGAAAACAAGGGGCTGGTGGTTGCTCAGAAGCACCACTCTTAGAAGGACGGAAGCCAAGTTATAACACCGAAAACTCTGTTTGGCTGATTTGCCTTATTGAAGGGGAACGATTACAAGTGGCATTTTGAAAATATGATGCCATTCCCAATGATCAGAAATAACCATAGACAAATTTGATTTCTGAGCAAGTCGAAATGTGTGGGCTGACAATTCAATAGAACTCTGAGCCTGGGAAAGAACCTTGAAAGGCGAGAAATTTAAAATTCGCTACTTCAATTGGATTTTTTTTTCATGCTTTAATTGCTCTTATTACCCTTCATCAGCTATACAGGGAGATGTGTCTTATTATGGAGGGAAAAGGGAATATAATGAGAGAACATTCAGGCTGGAAGGAACTTTCCAGATTTCCTAAAGCAATGTCCTTATTTTAGAGGAAAAAATAAGAGCCAGGCAAAAGCATTAATGTCATCCTCTAGTCCATAATCCACTGTATATCATCTGTTAGTAAAAATGAAGTAGCTTTCTTTTGAATAAGAACAATACATAAATTAATCATGACCTATAATACTTTCTCTACATAAGTTCTGAAAGGAAGTTTTATAGTTGCCATATTCTCCTTGTCAAAGTGACCAGAACTATAGAAGTTTGTAGCATATTAATCACTCTATCAGCTACAGCTAGTATCATTCAAGCTCAATTGGAAAGGATTCCCTTTTATAATTTGATATCATATAGATCTATAGGAGAGAGTTTTCTAGGTCTTTTTCCCCCTCTTAGAGAAATAAATTGATATTTGTGTGAGAAAGACTAACCAACACAAATAAATTAGATTCTGGGAGCTGTGGGGGTCTCTGAGTTCCAGACAAGAAAGATCTTCCTAGGACACATATAAACTTGCCTTCATTGAGATGTTGACTAGTGAACCTCCTCTTAGGATCTGATTAGAGCTGATTAAATCCTGATTAGATTCCAGTCTAATCGAGTTTTAATCCTGTTTTTTTTTCCTGTTTGAAGATAAGTTTATTCAACTAATGATTATTCTCATTTTAGATGCATATATTTCATTTATATGTGTACATACCATATAAAATGGGATAAAGATAGGACATTTTCTTTTATTGTTATGGAGAACTCCCAAATGATAGATCTTCTGCTTATGCATGCTAACACCCACTTTTAAGCTGTCATCTGAGACAACTTTTAGACATTAAGAGATTAAATAACTTGCTTAGAATTATATAGGGCTATAAGTTTGAGTTGGATCTTGAACCCAGATCTTCTTGAGCTCAGACTCTCTGGCCATTATAGCATGATATTTTTTCCTTTTGTAAAAAAAAATTAATTCTAAACTTAAGAAATAAAACAAAAATTTCCATACCATAGTAGAATAAGGGGGAAAAAAGATGATTGTACATGAAGTTGCAAATCTATTATGTACAATTTGCTATTTCTTTGAACTATGTAATAAAGTTATATGCAACTTTTTTCCCTTTTATTTTGCTTCCCTCCTTCCCCCTTCCCATCCAAGAGACAGTTACTACTAGTCACAAATATATATGTATGTATGTATGTATGTATGTATGTATGTATGCATGCATGTATGTATATATATTAGATATATATGTAAAAATATTATATATATATACTTCTATTTTCAGTTCTTTCTCAGGATATAGATAAAATAGGAAGGATAAAATTGGTGGAAAAGTTTATAAAGAGCTTTATCAAATCTATAAGAATAGAAGTCATTCTTCGGTTGATAGATGGTCAAAGTATATGAACAGATAATTTATATGATGTTAGACAATAAACAAACCATAATGTCTTTTTATATATAAAAATATACCATATATCATCACTAGTTAGTCAAATATAATGTATAATAATAAATAATATACATATGTAGACATTTGTAGTGAATATACATATGTAGTGAATATAACTCTACATATTTTTATACAGATATAGCATTCATATATTATCTATGTCATCCATTGACACACATGCACATACCTTCCTATTTCTGGTTCAAAGCACTCTTTTTTTACAGAAATAAGCAAGAAAGCAATGACCTCATTTTATTCTGTTACTAGCTGCAGTGAAAACTCCTCTCATTTCCATGTGCCTTTAAATGTCATATCCTAAAAAATCTGAGGGGCAGGTCATTCTCCCCAGGATTTATATATCAGGTTAATAGGCACTGTAAGCTCTGTGTTTGTGTGTGTGTGTGTGTGTGTGTGTGTGTGTGTGTGTGTGTGTGCATTTTGGAGGATGTAGGGAGCAGGGACAGAGAAGGGGAGTGATTCTTTGCTGCCTACTTTTCCTTTCTCGATATCACTTTATTTAGACTATTTCATGGTGATGAATTTTAAAATCCATTTTCTAGTTTCACATTTCTCATTATGAAAATAGAGACTAGGAAATTTAGACAATTTTGAATGGTTCTGGAAGGTGAGAATTGCAGGAGTCCTGAAGGTCAGCACTACCTAATTGCCAAAAAGACTTAAAGAAACTATTTTTATAGACCTGTGCCTATGACCAAGTTCTATATTTAGCATTTATCCTATGGCTACATTTTTTTAAAAAAATGATGTTAAACAATGATAATAATCCTAGGTTATATTTAAATAAGATTTTATTGAACTAGTACTAGAACTGAGCTAGATTATGATAAAATTTGCATACAGAAGGGTATGCAACAATCAGTTAGTATTTTTAAATGACTACTATATTAAATGAATACTCTGTAAGTGCTGAGGAGACAAATAAAATGAATGAAACTTTCCCTACTCACAAGGAACCTTTATTTTAATAGCATAGATGATAAGTAGTTAAGAAGAAGAAAAGAAGCATAGTATTATAGTATTTACTATTGCCAGGCACTATTCTAAGTATTTTACAAATATTATTTTAGTGGATTCTCACAACCACTCTGTAAGGTAGACGTTATTATCCCCATTTTAGGGTTGAATAAGTTGAGACAGTTTCCATTTTCTCAGGGTCACACAGGTGCTTGAGGTCAGTTTTGAACTCTTCCTGACTCCAAATGCATTGTACAATGTAGGTGACGCTGAAGATGGAGAAACAGAGACTAAGACAAAGACAAAGACAGAGACAGAGAGACAGATACAGCTAGAGAGTCAGATTGAAATCAAGACAAAGACAGAGACAGAGATAGAGACAGACAGAGATAGAGATCATGGACAGAGGATAGAGAAGACAGAGGAGATAGAGAGAGGAAGTGAGACTATAGAGTTAAATACAAATTAATTTGGGAAAGAGTGTATTAGCACTTGATAAAATTTTTTAAAAAACAACCTTTTATGTAGAAGGTGGTTCTTGAACTGGTCTTGCAATCTGAGAAGGATACGAGACCATGGTAGAAAGAGAATATATTCCAGAAATGGCAGATAGTCAGAACAAAGACATGGATGTAGGAAATGGAGCTCCACATTTGAGGAACAGGGAAAACAACAGTTTCATTGGACAAAAGAGTAGAAAGAAGAGGAGGAATGTATTATGAAGTTGAAAAGAGAGAGTGGGAAAGGATTGTAAAGGGCTCTAAAAGCTAAACAGAGTTTTATATTTGATAATAGGGAACCAGAGAAATTTTGGAATAGGAAACTGATATTGCCAGATATAATTAAGGAAAATCACTACGATAAATGTGGAGAGTGCCTGGTATGGAAAGAAACAGAAGACAGGAAGAACAATAAGGAACCAACTGCAATAAACTAAGGAAAAGCAATAAAAACTAGAACCAGGATAATTGTTGTCATTAAAAAAATAGATCAGATGGATGTAAGAGATGCTGTAGAAGTAGAAATAACAAATCTTGCCAACTGATTGGATATATGGAGTAGAGGAAGTGAAGAGTCTATGTTAATGACCAAGGTTATAAACCTGGGAAACTGGGAGAGTTTATAATTTAACAGAAATATAGAAGTTTAAAAGAAGAATAAATTTGGGAGGAAAAAATAATGATTTCATTTTTGAACATGTTCAGTTTGTGATGTCCCTAGGATATTCAGTTTGAAAGGCCAGTAGGTAATTGGTGATGCAGGATTGAAGCTCAAGGGAGAGATTGGAACTGGAAATACAAATCTATAAGTCATCTGAATAGAGATGATGACTGAACCCATGGGAGTTGGTGAGATTACCAAGAGAGAGCATAAAGAGAGACCAGTGTAGTGGACCCAATATGGAGCATTGGGGAATAACCATAATTAGAGAACCATAACACAGATGATAAACTAAACAATACTGAGAAGTAATCTTTAGACAGTTAGGTGAAAATAAAACAAGGAGAGAATGTTGTCATGAAAACTCCAAGAGGGGAGACTATCTAGGACAAGTCAATAATATCAAAAATGGCAGAGTTGAAAGAGGATAAGGACTGATTGAAGTTTCTCAGACTTTACAGTTAAAAGATCATTGGTAACAGTGAAGAGAGCAGTTTAAGTTGAAAAATGAAATTGGAAGCTGCATAGCAAAAGTAAAAGAAGATTTGGAGGCAGTGAGTGTTGACACCTTTTTCTAAGTCTTTAAAACATTAGTTAAAAAGAGGAAGGGGGAATATAGGATGCAGGTTTACAGGAATAAAATTATCTAGTAAAAGATGTTGCTGTTGTTATTTGTGGTTTGTTGTGTGTTCTTGTTTATGAACAGGGAAAATTTGGGCATGTTTGAAGGTGGTAGGGAAGGAACCAGTAGCTCAAGATTAGAGGGAAAGGAGGAGTGACTGGGGTTACAATCTGCTAGAAGGAATATCAAAAGTCAACTCACTCAGCTGGAATGCCCTCTACAATAACCCCCTGTACAAATTGTGCAAGCTTCTGTATAAGATTCTAGAACATCTCTAATAATGGGAAGACCTTTGCATTCTAAGGTTACCCATTCCTCATTTGAAAAGTTCCCATTTGCAGGTAAAATTTCCTTATATCGAGACATGACCTACCTCTCTACAACTTCCAGCCATTACTTCAACTTCTGTTCTGCCAAAAACAATGATCTAAAAACTATTATGCATATATAACCCTTTAAATACCATAAATTATCTTCATTCCCAATTGAATGCTTCTCCAAAATAAGCATAACCTATTCCTTCAATCAAATCTCCTTGTCTTTCACTCTGGTGTTTTGGCTTTTGTTTTGTTTTTTGGTACAAAACTTATAATGTGATCAGTATCAGGAAACAGCCAGTGAGATAATTTCCTTTACCAATGTAGATTGGCACCAATATTTAGACAATTAAACCTGGTGCACTGGGAGGTTATGTGATATGTTTAGGATCATAGAGACAGTTTTTGTCACAGACAAGACTTGATTGAAGTTGAGTGACTTGCCCTAAATCCTGAGCCCAGATCTTTCCTGACTTTAAATTCAAAACTCTTTCTTTCCACTCTAATATGCTAAAGGACATTTCCAATTGTTTAATTGAAATTCTGATATTTATACCTATTATATTACCTCAATTTATCAACCTAGTAATTATCTCCTCCCTGCCCCCCCAAAAAGAAATAAGATTAGTCTGGTGTGAACTGTCCTTTGATGAAACCATGATGAAAGTACTGAACTAGATGATCTTTTTCAATACAATTCTTTGTGACCCCCCATCTGCGGTTTGCTTGGCCCAGATGTTAGAATGGTTTGCCTTTTCTTTTATATATATATATATATATATATATATATATATATATATATATATATATATAATGAAAACTGAGGCAAACAGGGTAAGTAACTTGTGCCCAGGGACACACAACTATTAAGTGTCTGAGGTCAGATTTGGGCTCAGAAAAAGGAGTCTTCCTAATTCAGGTCCAATGCTCTATCCACTTTGCCACCTAGCCTCCCCAGATGATCTTTAAAGTCCACTTTCTCTTCAAATAAAGTTGAATATTAAATTCTAGAATTTTGTCATGGATAAGATGCCAAACTCACCAATCAATATTTTTTTGTGAATCTGCCTTCTTTACCTTCTTAAAATGAGGACATTTGCTTATCTTGAGTTATGTGATACCTCTTACATGGTTTACATTTTTATAAAAGATTATTGACAGTTGTTCAATAATACATCTGTCATTCATTCTGCTCCCTGAAACATAGTTCAGCTGTTAATTTAAATTCATTAAGGGAAGCTCAATACCTTCACCAATAATTTTGTAAAGATATATTTTAGAATCATTCAACTATTTTTCAATATTTTGGGCAATGAGAAGGATCACAGATTGGGAATCAAAAGACTCAGGTTCTAATTTTTTAATGACCACAAAGTGGTTTGTGTGACCACAGCTAAAATATTCCTTTTGGGAAGAACTGTTTTTTCATCTATATCTCCATCCTTAAAGAATCTATAGTATTTTTCAGTTTGGTTACTCTTCTCAATTCTCAATGACTCTTTATAGTAATAAAGAGTCACTGAGAATTTACATATTTGAAAAAATTCAGGGGCAATTAAGTGTTGCAATAGATAGAACTATTAACCCTAGAATCGGGATTAGTTGGATTCAAAACCAGTCTCAGAAACTCACTAGCTGTGTGATTCTGGACAAGTCACTTACCTCCAATTGCCTCAAAAAAAGAAACGAAAGAAAAGAAAACTTCAACCTCTGACCAACTAGGCAATGAATATCTCCAAACTTACTATGATTTGTCCTTAGACAGCCTTTCTTCTTTGAAATTTTATTCTATCTAGATTATCCTCTCCAGATACTTGTTATACTCCCTTCCAAAAACTCAGAATACTTCTCTTAAATATTATTGATAAATGCAAAACTTTTCTTAATCCATTCTAATTATGCATAATCAGAATTGAACCCTACCCAGCCCTCAGATAGAAACAGATTTCAGTCATCTCTTTATTACATAAAATAGAGCAAAGTCAAGTTTCTTGATTTGTTCAACATTATTACTCAAATTAAAATCCCAGGGGAGGCTAGGTGCCGCAGTGGATAAAGCACCAGCCCTGGAGTCAGGAGTACCTGGGTTCAAATCCAGTCTCTGATACTTAATAACTACCTAGCTGTGTGGCCTTGGGCAAGCCACTTAACCCCATTTGCCTTGAAAAAACCTAAAAAAAAATTAAAATCCCAGTTCTTCCAAAAGGCACCCATTTCTGTACAAAAGATATCATTTGTGGGATCTACATCCGACAGGAACTTTGAAAAGCATCTCATTTTAGACCCAGGAAACCTGATACCCCAAAAGGGGTTAACTTGCCTAAGGTAATACAGGTAATAAAAACCAGGATTGAAACCCAGGTCATACTCTAATACTTGTGACATGTTTCTTGGAGCAATCTACTTTGTTTCTTGGAACTTATTTTCCTTCAGCTGTAAAATAAAGTCCCTTCTAGTTCTAAACATGTGAAATTATAGTTCTCCAAAGGCACAAATTTACCACACTGTTGGTTGTGTTTACAACTGTGCATTCTACTCAACTTGAGACATGTGATGTCTGTTCTCTAGTGTGCTACATGTGACTCCAGATTATTATAGACCCTACATGAACCTCTCAGCACAATGAAAACAAAAGGAATAGAAAGGGCCAAGCTCCATACCTTCAATACTATTAGCTTTACTATTTTTCCCAGCCTTGACTATCTTTTCCTCTACATTCAAGTCATTAAGTCTAACTACATGTCCAGATCAACATCCCTCTCTAATATACCTTTGCTGCTCCCACTATTTGTCTCTCCTAAATTCTCTAGTCTAAAAGTACTTGTGCCACTATCTCTCTGTCATTGTATTGCTCTCCTCCATTCTGTCCACCTCCTTGCAGAACAGCATAGGTATTTACAAGGTATAGATGCCTCCCCCCCCCCACAGAACCCCATTTTCTCCACTATGCTGACAGCCTATCTCATTGAGGTCTCAAGGTGGACCTTGTGGAATAACAGCAATAATGTTATGTCAGGAATCTGGTGTGGAGTTGTAAGATCATTATTTCTTTATCAGGAGCCTTGAAGATTGGCTTATAGGACTAAGAAGAATTTTTTTTTAGGGCAGTTCACCAAGTAACTGTATAGAAAGACTAACCAGTTTAAGGCATAAGGAGTAATTTGGTACTTGATATCCTAGAATTTCAATTCTGTTCATTTAACAAAGTTCCATTTTTCTTTCTTCAGTTTTTCAGGGTCTCTTTTGCCAATGCTGATTAATTTTGTCCGTTCTCTCTCTTCCATTGATCTTCCCTGAGGATCTGGATCTTTGTTCTTCTCTACTTACTCATAAATTCATGTTGGTGTTTTGCAACATTTCTTGCTGAGGAGATGGCACAATCACCCATCTTTAACAGTACTGTAATAGGTCATTCTGATTTTGGGGGTTATAGGGAACCTAAGGTTTGTTTTCATACCCACAGCTGAGTTCAGTACCAAAAAAGAAAGATTTGCTTTGTTCTGATAGCTCTTTTCTTCATCTGAGTATTGAAGCATCCATAGCAGAGCTGTAACTAAAATAGAGTAAACAGGTCTTTGTTTCATAACCTTTAAATTTAGAAGGCACTCAAGAAATTTGTTTTTGTCCTTTTGCAGGTATAAACAACAGAGCTTAGTACTTTGATAAAAAGAACAATTTGTTAAAATAGAAAGCTACCAGGTGACATGATTTCTGCTTACCACTCCCCCCACAATGAATTCTACTAAACATCTCTGGGAGATTGATTGAAGAATGCCTTTTGTGTGACTTCCCCCAGATATATATATATCATTGTACTTATCTCAGAAGTAGAATTTCAAATTTTCATTGTGACTTGTTAGCTGATAGACTCTGTTAGACTATGGAACAAGATCCAAAGTTAAATCTTCTCAACACATGGATTGTAAGAAAAGTATAAAACCTGACTTGTCCAGATTTTACTGTTTATATCAATAAAACAAAATAGACAACCTCCAGCCAGTCCTTAATGACTCTTGTGCACCTATACCCCTCTTTTTTGCTTCTCCTCTTCCCTAAAAGAGTCTGCTATTACAATCTGGATTTTTGATTACTAGTTTCTAAATTCTCTCCACCATACATAGTAGGTGTACAAGTGCATATGCACACAAAAATTTTATATATATATATATATATATATATATGTATATGTATGTATAAATATACATTGGTTTTTGTATATCTGTTGAATAATCATATATGTGTAGATTTACATGTAAATATGTTTAAACATATATATATATATACAAATAAAATAATAGGATTATAAATATAATTATTTTTTTTTCAAAAACAAACTCACAAATCCCAGGTTAAGAACATCTGACATGGATGTGTGATCATGCCCTTAACCGAATGACCCAGATTGTTCTAGCAGAAGAATTTCTTCAAAATCCTCTGGTTCATTCGATCATAGGTTCATAACTAGAAAGTATCTTACAGACTGTTAAATACAACTACTTCATGTTATAGAGAAGGAAACTAAGGAAAGGAGAGGCAGCAAAGTGAAATAATGAATAATAAATGCTTGAGTAGAGTCATGTCTTCTGACTCTAACCTAGCATTCAATCCACTTGTGCATCTAGTTGATTGAGCTTGCCCTTAGTATTCTGCTGAACTCCTTGTGGGCAAGATTCTTTCATTTTTATTTATGTGCCCTCAGTTCCTAGGTCAGTATCTGCTTAATAAATGGTTGCTGAATGAATGAGTGAATGAATGAATGAATGAATGAATGAGTGAATGTTCTCAGACAGAGCAGGTATTCATCTTTCTGGGTTTTGGGGTAAAATTCATCTTTCCAAGTGATGAATCATGGCTGGACATTTGTAGATCAGGAAATGAAGCCCTGGGAAAGGGGTCTTGTTTACACTCCAGGTAAGGAAACAGAGGGTTAAAAAAAGTAATCACATTGGAAGGCAAAAAAGAGAAGGAAGACAGTAAAATATCAGGAATGCAGCTAGATGAATAATTGATGAACTGGTGGCCTAACAGAGAGTCTCATTAATATGATCCTGCAGGTTCATTAAGTACTGTTCCAGGCTTGTCTTGGAAGAGTCCTCCTGAGTTTTGATTAGGGACTATGTGGCTTTCGCTTCGACATCAGAACTTCGGGCCTTGGGTCTCAACAACTGCTTTCTAAGCTCCTATACCTTTAGCCCAGCACCTTCCAGAGGCTGTTGTCAATCCCCTTCTCACTAATCATGGGTCCCTAACCATGACAGTCAGTCCTAGTAAATAATATATCAAGATAAATGATAATTGTTCTGTTTTAAGTGTCTCCTAATGAGCATCATAAATTAAAAATTAATATTGCAAAGACTGTATGAATAGCATCAAATCCATAAACAAAGCAGCGGGTATCACGCTTACAAATGAAAGCTAAACACCTCCCCTATCCTCTTCCCCCTCCCACTCTTGCTCCTTACCACCCCTACCCCATCCTCCCCACCCACCCACCCTGAACATCAAATCCTAGGCTTACAAAGCAAACAGATCATGGCAAAGTCTTTTTAAATTTTTTTAAATAAGTGATCTCTGGATTTCCATTAGACTCCCTGTTTTAGTATGATTGGGAGAGTTACCACAAACTATTTTATATAGTTATTTTATGTAGGGTCTTTTCTTCTTTCATAAAATAAGTTTTAACTGTGTTGTTAAAAAAGGAAAAAAGAAAAAAAAAACAGAATCATAGTATACCCAGATGAAAAAGGGTAGAAATTTATTTCCCAGAAAAGACTAGAATAAAGTTGTAGTGACTCCGTGCCACAAGTCAGGTCTTTATCTCTTTCAGAAATGTCTCTAGAATCAAGTGGTCAGCTAAGTGAAATGATAGAGGTATATTAAGCTTGTATCATTGGAAAACTCAGGATATTATTATTATCATGACTATTGCCCATAAATTCTTATTAGCTAGTTTATCTTTTTTCTTTGTTGATATACAGTATCTCAGTGATTGCATTTCCTTTAATAACAATACAAAAATACAAATGTCATTTTTATAATAACATATACAATTATATACATACACAACAAAATATAATGCCATCATCTTAAAAAAAAAATTTTGAGCTACATGGTTGCATCAAAGGTACAGTTCCCTTACTTTGGTATAATAAACATTTTGCTTTTTTGCCTTTTCAGGACTCAATATCCAGATAGACTGGGGGGGGGGTCATGTTAAGAACATGCAGCTATACTTTCTTGGTGCCCATTCTAATTCCTTTATACAAGCAGCATCTGCACAGACTTAATATTATGATAATGAAAAACTGGACTACTCTCTCCAAGGGCTCCCCAAAACAGAACAATCACTAGGGCCTCCCCAAAATCAAAGCCCACGCAGGAACATGGTACTTAAACTAATTAAATCCACAGCAGAAACCAGTCAGCCAGGAGGGTTCCAAGAGGAGCATTAACACATTTTTATTTTATAAAAATGTCCCCATTGAAATAACAGAACTGAATGCAAATGTAAAACTCAGCATTCAATAATGCTCACATCCACATCTGTCAACATTTTAAAGAAATTTCAAATGGAATATATTTGCAGCTCTGGAAATCCTGAGTTTATGTTCAGAATACATTTGAGAAGCCTGCCTTGCCACAGGTAACTAGGCTACAAAGAGAAAGTGATCACAGAATGATGATGTTTTAGAGCTGGAAGGGATCTGGGAAATCATTAAGTCCAAACCTCTCCTTTCACAGAAGTGGGGAATGAAAACCCAGAGAAGCAAAGTTCCACTGTGAGTTCAATGTCAAGAATAAAAATAAAGTACAAGAGCAAAAAATAAATGAAGGAATGGATCCAAAGGTAAAAGATTCTAGGAGAGGAGAGATATGTAAAAAGGTCATCAGGTTTCCCTTTTGCTAATCAATGCTGGGGGCAAAAAAATAGATTAATCTGACAAATAAAACCATACAGCAACTGTGGCAAGAAACATGTTAGACATTTTCAAGTCTTTTTTTAAAACAAATTAAGTAGGATAAAAGTCTTCAGACCAAAAAAACACAAGGTACAGTGATAGGGAATATGCTGTCAGAGGATGTCAGAAGTTGGGAGGAAAAAGAAGCTACTTGCCTAGGTTTTAGCTATTGGGTGGGATTTTCAGCTGTTGGGAGAGGAGAGAAAATAGTAGCCATCTGGAAGCTTCTGATTTGAACTAATTAGTCTTGCTAACCTTGTGCTAAGCTCAGTCATTTCTACCTGATGAAGAAATAGAAGCTCTGTTAGTGCCTTATGAATTTAAACTTGTCTCAATGGAATAAAGTCCAAGTTACAAAAGATTAGTTATAGCTCAGTGAGAGAGAGGAAGAAGACAACTATGAAGACAGACTGCCTGTTCAGACACAGATGTTCAGTACCAGGTGAATTTGAATAGTTTAGGTAACTAGAGTAGAGCATGCCAAGTTTCTTGGAAACTATTCAGTTTGACAGCCTGACTAGACAAAACTTACCTCATAACAAGGTAGCTAAGTGGCAGCAAAGTGTGTTGGACCTAAAGTGAGGAAGATCTGAATTCAAATCTTATCTCAGACTAATACTAGCTAAGTAAATCATTTAACATTTTTCAGCCTTAGTTTACTTGCCCATAAAATAGGGATGATAATATCTGCCTCATAGTGTTATTGTAAAGATCAAATGAAATAATGCATTAAAGTTCTTCTCAAACTTTAAAGTACTGTATGAATGCAGTTTGGTAGCATGGTAAATGGATCACTGGGTCTGGATACAGGATGAATCATTTAACTTTCAGTTTCCTCATCTATAAAATAACAATGATATTAGCATCTACCTCCTAGTGATGTTGTGAGGGTTAAAAGAGATAATCACTGTAAAGTACTTAGACATAGTAAGAGAAAGATAAATGTTACTTATTTTTAGTGGTTCAAATAACTCAGTCTAAGGACTGTTTTATTTTTCCAAATGATTGGAAAATTGGAAAGGATGTGTTTGTGTGTGTGTGGGGGGGGTGTATACAGAATATTCCAGGAAGGTTGCCCCTATTCAGAGCTTTGCAGTCAAGGTATATTTGATAAGCTAGAACAACTCTGGGAACCTTGTTTTAATGCTGCCCTGAGGATATGTCTTCTAGGTAAAATCACTTCATAGCAAGGTCATTTCAGTATTGTACTAATTATTCCTGAAATGAATTTGAAGAGAGAACCATATTACAATGAATTCTTCTTTGGATCAAACAGCATAACAAGAATCCAAACCCATAGGAACTTTGTAATAGCAATACCTCTCCAATATGTAATGAAAATGATTAGGCTGAACTTCCAAAGTCGTTTCCTGCATACCAAACCATCTAACATGTGCCAGAAGATTGTTTTGACTAGTCACAACAATCCTAGAGCAGTTGCAGGTACATATGCAACTCTGAATAGATAGCATTCTTTAGCTCATCATGACTCCAAATTCAGTTTTTCTTCCATTCCAATAGAAGATTCAATTCACTTGCATTAAAGGGTTGCAATTTTTTAAAAAATAATAAGCTAGGTCTCGCACAGAATCTCAGGGGAAGAAGGGAGATCAGAAGGTCTAATTCATTCCTAAGCAGGAATTCATCCTTTATAAGTGTTTCTAATAAATGTTCCTTTTGCTTACACTGAAGGACCTCCAAAGTTAAAGAACCCATTATCTCCTGAGACCATTCATTCTAGCATTGGACAACTTTGATCTTCAGGAAGCCTTCCTTTAAAATCCCACCTAAATCTGCTTCTTGACAACTTTTGTCCACTGCTTCTTGATCTGCCCTACAGAACCAAACAGAACAAGGCTAATCTTTTGTCCACACTAGCCCTTCATACAATTAAAGATATTTTATAAGGCCTCAAAGTTTTTTTCTCGTAATCGAGATGAATTCCTTTCACCTTCCCATTTTTATTGAATGTCTCATGTCCCACACTATTCTGATCATTCATTCTTCTCTGAACTCATTTCAATTTGTCAATACCTTTCCCACAATATGGAACTCAGAGGAAAACAGTAAACCTCCTGTTTCCCATGTTCTGGACATTTTTTGTCTTAAAGGATCCTGAGATCAAATTCACCTTTTTTTGATACTCTATCACTGTGGGCCTGAAACCAGGATCATTCTTTTTTTTTCCTTCAGGACCTGCTGTCTAGCCTCTCCTCCAAATCCTGTGCAAGTATCATTTATTTTTTAATTCAAGTTTATATTTATCTTATTAAGATTCTTTTTTGGAGTTCTAGACCATTATTCAAACCTATTAAGAGCCTGTAGGATGTCACTGTCATAACCTAGGTAAGCTTTCCCTCCCAGTTATGTATGGTCTAAAAATTGTATAGCATATGAACTTATATCTTTACCAAGTTATTGATAAAGTTGTTGAATAGTATAACTTTATGATTAAATACATTTTAAATATATTATTATAATAACACGGTCAGAAGGGAAAATCCCCCCAAAAGAGATATTGTTGAGATATTGTGTTTGTGTGTGTGTGTGTGTGTGTGTGTGTGTGTGTGTGTGTGTGTACAGAGATAAAGACAGTGGAGGGGAGGAGAGGGAGAGATAGAGAAAGATGAATATTAATTTGAGGTAGGAGAACACACTTATAACATAGTTGATCAGAAAAGCTTCTGATAGGAAAAGGCTCTCAAGTTAAACTTTCAATATATTTGATAGAAACCAAGTACAGAGGAAGGCTATAATGGCCATTCTCCCTTTTAACTTTTGATAGGAAATAATGTCAGTTAGTTGTTATTCTCTTCACCTTCCTCTGATGGTTTCAACATTGTCATGACATCATTATTCT
This sequence comes from Macrotis lagotis, assembly GCF_037893015.1. Classification (NCBI taxonomy): domain Eukaryota; kingdom Metazoa; phylum Chordata; class Mammalia; order Peramelemorphia; family Peramelidae; genus Macrotis; species Macrotis lagotis. The sequence goes on from NC_133658.1 coordinate 125,439,197, forward strand.
CCCACACATACACCATAACCTGCTAGTGAATTTAAAACTCCAGAAAAATAAAAATTCTATCCAATAAACATTTTCTAGGTGCTAATTTTATAAAAAGTACTGTTATAAGTGTTAAGTTAAAAGCTAATAGTACCTGCTTTCATTGCACCGAGAAGGTGGGGAGATAAAATACATAGATAAAGCATAAGAATAAAGCATAAGAAAAATTTCAGATGGCTCAAGGATGAAGGTTTCATGGAGGAAAAAGACCACTGAGTTTAATCTGGAAAAAAGAAAAAGATCAGAGAGGTGGCAGAAATGATGAAGGAGTATATGCCAGAAATAAGAGAAAGTTTGTGCAAATTCATTGAGTCATGAAATGGAAGTCTGGATAAACCAAGTAGTCTTATTTGGATGGAATGAAGAGAGTATGAATAGAAGTAGTGTGAAATAAGTATGGAAATGTAGATAAGAATTTGATTATAGAGCACACTAAATGCCAGACTGGGGAATTTTTATTTTATTCAATAGACAATGAAAAGTACTTAAGTTTTTGAACAGGAATGTCACAAACCTATGCCTTAAAATAATTTTGGTAGCTTTTTTGGAGAATTAATTGAAGAGGAGAAATTCTGAAAACAATCTTTGAGAGTATAAGAATATAAATTGAAAGTATTCAGTTTAAAGACCATTATCCTGAAAGGTAAAGAAATAGATAATGAGCAACAAAATGAGAACAAAGATATTCTCAGTATCAAACAAATCAAGGGAGAATAGTGTCCAAGAAAATAGAGTGGTCAAAAATATTAAAATCTACAGAGAAATCAAAGAAGATAAAAACTGAGAAGGGGCCCCCAGATTTAACAGGCAACGGATTACTTATAACCCTAAAAAAAAAACAAACAAGTTCAGTCAAATAGAGTACCAGAAGCCAGATCGAAAGGGAATTAAAAGTGAAGATGAGCCGGTTGAGGCAGCTACTATAAATGTATCCTTATAGGTCAGCCCATCACACTCATCAGCACTTCCATCCTCTACCTAAGTGTCCATCTGATCTAAGCTAAACTTGAAAAACAGTGTTTATCATGACATATCCAATATGTGGGCTACTGGAAAATTGGAAAGGGTGTGTGTGTGTGTGTGTGTGTGTGTGTGTGTGACTACAGAATATTCCAGGAGATCTCCAGGAAGGAGGAATTCACTATTTTCCAAGAGATACAATTTCATTTTTTGAAAGATCTAATTATTAGGATAGACAAACCAAAGGACCACAATTCACTCTTTTTGAAACAGTTACCTACTTGATCCAGAGAGCCAAGGTAAGAGAGTGATCCATATTCCTACATGAGAGGGAGAAGCCACAAATTAAATGTAAAACTGGACTCTGTATTACTGCCTCAAAATTCTAAATAAAGAGAATGAGGGTTGGCAGTGAAGTAGTCATGGTAGAGAGTAACCTATCTTATTTTCCATAAGTTTCTTCAATCAATGTCTTTAACTGGTTTCTGGAGAATAGCCAGACTCCAACAGAAGGCATTTAGGTTCATATAAACACCTTATCCAAAAGACTGAACATCAAATGGATCAGTATGCACATTTGGGGAAACTAGTACTGCAATGTCAGCTTTGGGTTGAAGCCCAAACTCTAGGATGGAATTCATACACATGCTTTTTTGATTCAGTGCAAAAGAATATGCCAACTAAGCCTTAGTGGTCGAGTGAATTCCTAGCAGAATCTTGGCATCCATGGGAAAAGAGTCAGGATAGGGAGAATGCAGCTTACTACCTAATGACTTTCTATCACATAGATGAAGTCTCAAAATAAACAGGACATTTAACTTCCAGCATTACATTGGTGGTGAGAGGTAATAATAGTGTTCAAAGTCATAAATCCAGGGCTGAAAAGGACTAAGCAGTCTGGTGAGTGAGATGTGATCTATGTCACTCTCTACTCATGGAGGATAATTTGTCCCAGGGTATGATTGCATTCACCTGCAATTGTGAAGTCTCTTCATAACAGGGATTTACATTTACCAAAATTTTATTGGGATATGTAACGCATATGAAAGACTCAGGTGGGAAGGAGAGGTGGTATATGTGCTAATCCAGAAGCCAAAATTCTGAAGCTTCCTATCCTATTATCATGGCTTACCAGAACTAGGGAAAAACAGTTCAAGCACTCCTACAATCTCTTACCAGAATTAGATGGTGCAGTAGAAGCCTGAAGTCAGGAAGACATAAGTTTAAAACCAGTCTCAAACACTGAGCAAGTTACTTAACAACTTCTCACTTCAATTTCCTCATCTATAAAATGGAGATAATAATAACACCTATCTCCAAGGTTTGTTGTGAGGATCAAGTAGAAAAAAATATTTGTAAAGTTTGTTATTCTGCACCTGGAATGTAATAAGCACTGTATATAAATGTTAGATATTATTATATTAGCCATTATTAGCTATCCGTGTGTTTTGGAGAAAATAAAGATTTCAATGGAGCAGATCTGAAGAAGGCAAAAATAACTATACTAGTCATTCATTCATTTTTTAATCATGTCTGACTTTCTATGACCCCATTTGGGGTTTTCTCAGCAAAGATAATGGAGTGACTTGCTATTTCCTTCTCCAGGTCATTTTACAGATGAGGAAACTAAAGTAAACAGGGTAAAATGACTTGCCTGGGGTCACACACTAGTAAATATCAGATTTGAACTCTGAAGGAAGAGTTTTCCTGACTCCTCACCCTGTTCTCAACTGGGCTACTTAGCTGCCCAATAGTAACTGCACATTATACAAACACAAAAGTGCCAGCTATCCTCCCTTCTCTCTGGCATACCATTATGATTACAAGAATTTTTCAGAGTTGGAAGGGACCTCAGTGACCATCTGGTCCAAATGACATTTGAAAAAGTATGCTTTCTATGACATACCTACCAAGTAGTCATCTGACCTTGTCATGATGATGTCCAGAGAAAAGGAAGGCACTGCTTTCCAAGGCAGCCCATCCACTTTTAAAAAGTTTTAATTATTGGAAAGTTTTTCCTTTCATTAAGTCTAACTTGGCCTCTTTCTAACTTCTGCTTACTGCTTTTGTTCTTCCTTCTTCAGCTAAATAAAACATTTAATCTCTCTTACAGGTGATAATCCTTCAAACATTTGAGGATGGGAATTAAACATCCCAAATTTCTTCATTCTTTATATGACATGAATTTGAGAACCTTCATCAACTTGATTGCTCTCCTCTGGATGTTCTTAATCTTATCTAGGTCTTTTCTAAAATGCCATGCCCATAATTGACGCTTATTACAGAAGACTATAGCAGAACTATAATCTCCTTGTACCTATAAGCTATGCTACTCAATGCAATCATCTGCACTCTGCCTTCCTTTACCAAGTAGGGCTTACTCATATATAGTCTTTGAAACTATATGTCATACTGAAAATGATTGGGATTCATGTAGTATTGGGGATATTTTAGAGCTATAAAAATATAGATTCAAATAAAATTTTATCACAAAATTTGTGAATGACTTTAGAGAATATTTTTCCACTTTACTCTGGCAAATGGATTATAAGTGATAATTGGAACTTCTCTTGTAATATAATAGTAATAATTGGAACTTTTAGATTTGTAAAGGGCTTTGAGATCATTCCTTTGGTTTCAAGTCTTTGAGTGTGTTATTAACACTACTGTACAGAGATTAAGTGACTTATGGTTGTACAGCTGTTCAATGACTAATATAGAATTTAAACCTAGGTCATCCTGACTTCAGGCCTAGCATCCTATCTACTTTGCCATGCTGAATTTCATTGAGTAGCCAAAGATTCATAGGTCACATATAAATATCTTGCAAATCTAGTTTTGCATCAGACTAATAAGATGTAGGAAGGAAATTCATTTCAAGAGACAAGAATCCCTTCCATAGACTCTCCATTTCTCGGGGGGGAAATCCTCCCCATTAACTCTCTTTCTGTAATCAAAAGTCATGATATAACTAGGACCAAAGTCCCAGTTTTATTTTCATCCTTGCTACCAAATCCTGAAGCTGGGATTCGCAAATGAATGCTGGTATATCTGTCATTAGGTGCTGATATTCCCCAGTTTACTCCCTAGTCCTTACTCTCACAAAGCTGTTGGGCAAACAGGTGAGTACTACCCTCTGACCTTAATGATAAGACCACTGTGGCAGAAAGATTAGAGGCTTGATTGGGAACAAATGGCCCACTTTCAATCAAAGCAACAACTGGAGGGGACAGAGGACTGGGCATGTTGGTAAACTAGTCAAAGGATAATTCTACCCTTCTCATCTTCCTTGAACTGCATTCAACTCAGGTAACTTAAGTCATTTTCATTTCTATCAACTATTCGAGTGTGTAAACACAACACTAGTATTCTTTCAGGTGCCTGCACTGTATAAATAGCTTACAATCTGACAATAGATATATTTTGTAGAAAATAATAAAGACTTCATTAAAAGAAACCTGTAGATGGCAAAAAAGTAATGAATCAACCTTACTGCTAATCATGTCATGTAAACGAATGGTTTAGGATAGTTTCATATTATAAAAAAAAGTAGACTATGATGCTATTATATCAAGTAATTTATGGGATGAATATTGTAATTCATTGAATGTCACGACTTATCTTTTATTCATATAGTTACTATTCTATTACCAGAGAAGGAGGTTTGTCAAAGGTTAATTATTTTAAATTGCTCAGGCAAATTTATTTTGATTTGTACAATTTTTTGAATAATCAGAGGTCTATATATTCATACATCTTTATGAGGATTATTTTTAAATAATATTCTTTGATGAGGCAGTTAAGCTAGGTAAGTGCCTTGGTTAAGTCTTAAAATATGTGCTCTTTAATCCTAGATATGAATTTACTAAGAATGATCGCATTCTATTATTATTGTTGTTGTTGTTGTTGCTGACATTATTTTTAATATTAATACTATTACTATTACAAGATTCCAAGAGGGTCCAAATAGGAATACAATCAAAACTATCCAGGCAGCCACAGACTGAATTTCAGGATTCAGTTGTGATCTATGTCCTTTTGGCATTTCAACTTGATAGGTAATGAAACTTATCTACTTTATCTAGCTCTTTGTATTCTGCTTATCCATAAACTGAACAATAAAAAAAGGTAATTCAAAAGTAGGGGGATAAGTGAACTTGGCAGAAACAGTCAAGACTGAAACTGAATGTATCTTTAACACAATTACCAAAATGATTTTACTGTAGCATAGGTATGACTTGATTAATAAATTCCAGTGACTATCTTTAGATATCAGATAGAGAAACCCAAACCCCTCTAACTTCTCTCTCTAGCTTAATAAATTTTTACCTTTGCTAATTTTTTGGCATAGCCAAAATGACTCTGTTGTTCTTTTAACCCCCAACTTTCCACTTCCCAATTGTTTGCCTTTGTACAACCTACTCTCCTCACTTATGACTATATCTAATTTTCTTCAAAGTTTAGTTTAAAATACTACCTTCTACATGTGGTTTTTCCAGATTCCTACTCCTTCTAGAACCTTACACCCCAAATCTTTCTCTTATCAAATGTATATATGTATAATACAAGGTGTGTCTCCCAATAGAATGCAAGCTGCTTGAAGATAAGTAGTTTCTTTTTTTGCCTTTTTATTTTCATTAACTAAGTTAATATAGATTTAAACTATGACTAACATGGTTGTTAAACTGCCTTCATGGAGAGAGGGATGAATAGATAGATTGATTGATTCAGTGATTTATTGACAGATAGATAAAAATAAATAGAGATTATATAGCTATAGCTATATAGTCCCATCTCTGAGAACACTATCATTTCCATCATTGTGGAATTTAAAAGGAGGATCTTGATTGATTTGTTAATGGGAAGGAGAAAAATAGGAAGTAAAATCAATGCTGGGAGATCATTTCACTCTCCAATATCTAATACAAGTCAATATTGATCTAGAATTATATCTCCCCAATAGATTTTAAAGAATAGCATTTGAAAGCATAAATGGACTCATTGACTTGGAAACAAGACAAAAATCTCAGTTTGATTGAGAAGAATATCATTTTGGCATATCTCCCAAGGAAATTAAGCTCTTTGCAGTCATTGGGGTATAAGTATTGGGAATCAAAGGCCATGTTGTGAGCTGACTTCCCCATGTCTGATGTTCTAAAAACTCCTGTTAGCCATGTAAAAGTTTACTCCTTGCCTTTCTCAACTTTTTTCTCTCAAACATTATTTCTCTTTTTACATCAAAATCTCTCCACAATTACCCAGTGTCTCAGACGTACATTTCTATCAGCAAATCTGAAGTTATATCTCCCTCTACATGTATATGGTAGGCAACATGACAGATTATACTTCATGGAACTGATCCACCCACCTATACATGGGGAAAGTGTTTAAATTAGAGTATGAGAGAGTAGTTGGAATTTAATCAATCCTTATTGATTGATACATGATGAATTTGTATATCTATAGTATACTAAAGTACATAATTCACTTTGAGACTAAGTTCTGGGACCATTTAATTTATAATTTCCAGGTATGAAAGATCCCCACAACAAAACTATTCACTTAGTCCTGAAACTTAGGCATTTTTTTTCTTCTTTGCCACATAAAAGCAAACACTGACCAATCTTTTGTGCCTGAATTCTCCTATCTGGAATCTTATTTTGATAGACTCAGTTATGCAGATGCAAAACATCCACTTTGATCCCTCTTAGGTCCCTGTGGGAGAGGATTGGAGCAAAGCATGAGTGATCATTTTAACCATCATAATAGCATTGAAACTCACCACACTGTGGATGTCTGAATTGAAAAGAAAGTTACTTCAGGCAGCAGGAAAACAACCTATCATTTAAATTCCAATTAAAATTCCATCTTCTAGGAGAAGCCTTTTCTGATCCCCTTAACAATAGTCTTCCCCATGAAACTTTCTCCAATTTATCCGTCATATATCATGTCTGTATATACCTGTTTGCATGTTGTCTTCCCATTAGACTGAGTTCCTTGAATGCAAGGATGGAGTTGGATTTTGATTTAACCTATTACGTAGCAGACACCGAATAATGTCTTATTGACTATTTTCCTTCTTTTCCCTCTGACCCCAATAAGAGAAAATCCCCATACCACTATGATTTTCTATTCCATTATCACTATTCAGTCTGAATTTTTTTCTATCTTTGTTCTCCTTAACAAAGATCTCTAACTCAAGTAGTTTGAAAGAGGTTTCCTCAAATGCCTGTGATGAGCCATTACCATCCCTTCATGTTTTCAAGCAGCTCTTGGACACTATTGTTGGGGGGTGGGGGTGGGCAGAGAGGGCTGAAAAACCCAGGGGAAACAGCTGATTAGATTCTGGCAAGACGGACCAAACAGCTGCTTCAAACAAAAGACATCTGCATATTTCACATTTATTTTTCATAATTTACAGAAGCAACCTGCCAAAATTCAGCAAGGGAGAATACACCAGCACATAATTAGCTTAAAGTTTGCTTGCTTTAGAAGTATTAGCATGAAGCTCACCTGGGAGGACATCAAGGAGTAGAAAGAACTCCACTTTGATATCTGTAAATTCAATTTAAGATCCCACAGCCCAGAGAAGAAGACCGAGCTGTTCCAGGCAAAGAACAGAGAAGAGAAGCAATGGTGTCAAGGAAGACCTTGTGCTGGATGAAAGAAAGTAGCTCAGTTCCCATGGGAGGGAACAAGGAGGATGATACTGATAGTATCATTTATCAAATGAGATCTGATTAGTCACAAGGATTTTTGCCTATACCCCTTAGTGCCTCATATCATAGATTAAGTATATTATTGCACTTCTATATGACTTTAAATTTAAATCGTCTATGCTGAGAGTACAGATGGCATGGCAAGCTCAGGCTGATGTGTGGGGCATTCCAATTTTTTTTTCCAAAAGCATCTGAAAGTCATTAGTTACCAAAATACTGGAAAATGTATCTTGTTGCCCAGATGATACTTTGTTTAGAATATGTGATAAAAACATAAAGCGAAGTACATAATGGATGATATGATCAGCCTTAATGTATCCCAGGGGAATGGATGCAGCAAATTGCCCGCCCTTTGTGAACTCTACCTTCCCAGTTGAATTTCAAACTCTGCAAGGTCATTAGTGCATGAGATAACTAAAGCTCATTTAGCGAGAAACTAAAGGGGGGAAGTAGAGCTTTGATGATGATTTTTAAAAAGAGAGAGAGAGAGAGAGAGAAAGAATATGATACTAGATTATCCTTTCTTAACAAAAGATTCAACTCCTTAACCCTTAACCCTTGTCCACACTGAAAAGATTCACTAGATATGACTAGATCTTAACAGATCTCTCCTGATCTAAGTCCTAAAGAAAAAATAATTGACAACATAATCACTGCAAAGTAATAGGGCCTGTTGGGGGAGGGGGAAGAAGGAAGGAAGAGGAGGGGATATGAATTTGCTGACTGTCTATTATCTTCCTGTCTTAGGAACTACTTTACAAAAGCAATTGTGCCCTTGATTTAGCAGTAGGCACGATGCTGAGCCTATGAAAAACTGCACAATTAACTGAAGAGCATTTCCTAGGAAGGTTGAATTTAAACAAGTAATTTTGAAAAGAAAAAACTGTTACTTTTATTAATAAATATTTGTTAATAAAATGTTAGATTTTTAAAATAATATAAGGTTTTTTTTAATAATGAGGAAAATATTCAGGGAAAAATATAAGCTTCTGGATGGCAGGAACTGGTTTGTTTTGCTCTTTGTGTCTACTGTGCTTTGCACACAGTAGAAGCTTAAGAAAGTCTTGTAGAACTGAATCATTTATTTGAAAGTCAAATTTTTTTCTATTGTAAACTTGAATTCTAGGAAATTATTGCCCCCAAAAGGAGACATAACTGTGACTTATTCACTTGAATTCAAGGAAGTAAATGAAACAGGTAAAGATCAGGGGAATGTCTTGGTTCTTTATTATTCACACAAGTGCACATCTCTCATCTCAGCTCTCCCCAGACAGAGACACAGAGACAGAGAGAGACAGACAGAGAGACACACAGAGAGACACAGAGAGAGAGAGAGAGGCTGAGAAACAGAATAATTTCTTGGGAAGAACCAGTCCACAAAAGGATTTCTGGAGACAGGAAGACTCATCTTTCTGAATTCAAATCTGACCTCAGACATGTTCTAACTATGTGATCCTGGAAAAGTCATTTTAACCTGATTGTCTCAGTGTCCTCATCTGTAAAATGAACTGGGGAAGGAAATGGCAAACTACTCCAGTATCTGTGCCAAATGGGGTCACAAATAATCAATACTACTGATAAACAACTAAACAACAAAGTCCTTATGTGTTTCAGGACTACCCTGACTGCGAGAGAAATGAGGAGACCCCAAAACTGTTCCTCAGCAGGAAGTAGTTTAAAAAATCAATTTTACCCCAAAGCTAAAATCCCAACTGGCTACATTTGTTTCAAGAAAACCAAAGAACAAAGAGGACAAGTCAAGGAGTAGAGAAAAACAATTCCCATTTTCTGCCTTAATTCCTGAAAATATCAGTAAGTAAAAGACTAGGCTTGTTGGAAGGAGAGATTAATTCTATTCTCTTTGGTTTGTATTACTATTTAAAAACCAAACAAACACATAGGTAAAATAACAAAAGGAAAATTTACAAGCTTACAGAAATCTTAGTAATTAACCCTGCTCCTACAGGTATAGGGAAAGGGTCTGACTTTAATCTTTCTAAATTATCCCTCTGTAGCCAGACTAGCCCCAGCATTATATTATGCCATCCTGTCTAAGTTTAATACTAAAGAGTGCTGTTGGATTCTCAAGGCTACTAGACCTAGAATCTATCCTTCCCCCAACTTTAATTTATGGCATAGGAGCCTCTAAGTTACAATCCATCTCCCTATGTTTGCTCTTCCCACACATCCTCACCTGTGCTTGTCTCCATCACTTAGCTATTTCTCTCACGTTTATAAACACATTGTGTGTTTTTGTGGCTATACACACATACGTAAGCATTTTTTAGATGTGGAAGACCTTCCTATTAATGATTCTTCCAGGAATAAATGAGAGTATCCTATCTTAATTCTGGGGATTTTGCTGAGATAAACAATCTGCTAAAAGTTACATAAAATATTAAATAGGATGTCATTGAGGTGAGTTACATCAGAATGTGAATAGTCAAATCAACAAACATTTCTTAGATGCCTACTACGTGTCAGTTTAAGAGATTAGTATTAAAGGAAAAGAGGTCAAATAAGACATCTAATAAAACATGGTTTTAGCTAGGACTTGAAAGAAGTCATAGAAGGCAAAAGATGAGAAGGAAAAAGATTCAAGGTATGGCGGATAGCCAGTGAAATTGCCCAGAGTTAGGAGATGGAATTTTTGTGTGAGAAAGAGTAAGAACAGTTTCACTGGATCCCAAAGTACTTGACAGGGAGTAACATGGAAAAAGAATGGAAAACTAGGAAGAGGCCATGTTATAAAGAGCTTTAAATGACAACCAGATGATTTTCTATGTAACCTCAGTCTCAAAGTCCCTTGGTATAGGACTCTTCTTTGATAGAATTTAATAGCCATACCTTCATGAGAGGCAGGGCAGAGTTGGAGGAAGAAGATTTAAGTTCAGACTTGAAGTTCTCTTTAAGCTTTTAATTACTTCAGGCACTTCTCACTTCCAGCTTCAAAAGAAAAGATAGAAAAAGCCAACTCTACTTTAGATTGATAAAGGAAAAGGCTCTGGAAAGACATGAGAGGAGTTGGCAGTGTCCATCAGGTTCCTATTCATTGGAGACTTAAGGCAACTTTCCCATGAGTGAGATTTAGGATTCTCTCTCTTGGTTTAGTGAAAACTCCTTGTAGGAGATTTCTTCATTTTATATTGCCTGGTATATATTCTCTTATGTATACTTTTCTGATTTTTGTTTTGCGCGCAATTTGAAGAAATTGATTTTCTTGGCTAAGTGCTAAGTGTATTCATTGTAGAACTAGTAGTTAAGGATTGAGTCCTGGATAAAGTTTGGGATCCTATCCCTTCCCTCCCCAAAAAATAATAATGAAAGTGATCAAAAATTAGATTGAACACCAAAATCACATCCCCTAAAGTAAGAATATTTAGAGTAGTTAGATATCGTTCTAGTCAAGTGTCCCTGCTCTGAGTAGAGTAGAGTGGTGTAAGGGACTGTTGTGTGTGAGAGTATTGTAAAATTTCATCACCTGGTGTCCTCTAGCACCAGAGCATTATTTACTGGTTCATTTTGCCGCGGGAGTGGGAGTGGACCAGGGACTGGAGAGGATATTTAAGCACTTGTATTTGGTTTAATAAACAGAGATCTTGGAGAACTAGGAGAACTTTTCATCCTTGCCATCTTTGTCTCCTGCCCCTTCAACGTTTGTCTGGATAAGCTAGCCAGCAGGAACCTAACACTTCCAAAGCAGCTAATCTAACTGGAACCTAACAGAGTGGCTTCCAGCTCCAACCCTATTGACAGGATTTAGAATATCATTTGGAGAAAGTTGGGAAGAGAAAAACTAGAGATATCTATTCTACCTACCTTCAAATCATACAATGACACCTCCATGTTATATGTAGGAGTACAATCCCTCACAATACAATATATTACCATATATATTTGACCCTGAGGTATTACAAATTCATTAGAATTTATTGAATAGGGGAACACAGTCAGACCTGTGCTTCAAAAAGATCAATGAGGGGTGGCTAGGTGTCACAGGGAATAGAGCACTGGCCCTGGAGTCAGGAGTACCTGAGTTCAAATCCGGCCTCAGAAACTTAATAATTATCTAGCTGTGTGACCTTGGACAAGCCATTTAACCGCATTTGCCTTGCAAAAACCTAAAAAAAAAAAAGATCAATAAGACAGATAGTTTTAGAAAAGGTACTGGAGTGGGAAAAGATTTGAGGAAGGGAGACAAACCAATAAGTTATATCAGTATTTAGACATAATGTTTTTTGGTTTGTTTGTTTTTTTAGTTGTTCTGCAAGGCAACAGGGTTAAGTGGCTTGCCCAAGGTCACACAGCTAGGTAATTATTAAATGTCTAAGGCCGGATTTGAACTCAGATACTCCTGACTCCAGGTCTGGTGCTCTATCCACTGTGCCACCTAGCTGTCCCTTGATATAATGTTAATGACAAATGTCTCTATCTGGTTTTCTCAGGGTTGGCATGACTTCAAATTAAATCAAACAAAAAAAAGGCATTAATGATATCCCAGGCCTTGCTAGCTTACCTATTTAGCTATATTTCCAGTTGCTTTGTCTCATCCTAATCAAATAGAAGAATCTTCATTTATAACCTCAAAAACAACAGATCAGATTTTAAATTAACAGGTCCTTTTCCAAAGCAGGGAATCTACCACTTTTCAATTTAAATTCTATTTGTGAATATTATATGCAAATCCCTGAGAAACTTCCTCAAGATGGGTGACTATTTGTATAGGAAACTTTTGGTGAGAAAAATCTTTCTACCCAGATCAGTAGCTTTTCTGCAACTTATAGTGAGAGCATTACTTAACTGAGAGGTTAAGTGATATCTCAGTTACATCACAGAACTAGGTTGTGTTAGAGACAGAACATAAACTCAGTTCTAACTTTCAGGTGAGCTTTCTATCCTCTACACCATAGTATGGTGACTGACTTTTTTTTTTTAGGTTTTTTTGCAAGGCAAATGGGGTTAAGTGTCTTGCCCAAGGCCACACAGCTAGGTAATTATTAAGTATCGGAGATCAGATTTGAACCCAGGTACTCCTGACTCCAAGGCGGGTGCTTTATCCACTACGCCACCTAGCCGCCCCTCATAGTGACTGACTCTTAAGAAAACAATATCAAAAGCAGCAACAAAAAGGAAATAGTTCTTGCCAGTTGGCACAAATTTTTGTTTTTTGTTTTTAAGTGAATCATAGGATGATTTATTTCTAGTTGGAAGACAACTTCCCTCCTCATTCCTCTCCCCTCTCTCCTTCATTTTATAAATAAGGAAACTGAGGCACAATGAGATTAAGGTTCTACAGCTAGTTGGTATCTGAGGCAAAAACTGAATTCAGATCTTCCTGATCTACTCCATCCATTAAACCAACCTACTGCCTGGAAAGCAAAATTTAATTGTATCCACTATTTTGAATCATATGTACCATTTGAATATTTTAACTACTTTTCCCTTAAAAATGAAGATTATAACTCAAGAGAAATTAGCTTTCCTTATTTTACCTGTTTTTCTGTAAAATTTCCAAGATATAAACATAGAATTCAATGATATGTATTTAAAAGTACAAAGAAAATATCAACAGTATCTTTTTATTAAATACACAATGCATACTGCTTTTAAAAGGGCAATTAAGTTTTCAAAAGTGGATTATTGCAAAATCTTATATTTTCTAATTGTTTTATGTCTTAAATTCATTGGAGATATTTTTACTTTACCCTCAAGAGTAAATTAAGACCAAAGGTAAATTAAAATAGAGGCATTCCACTATAAAGAGAATGAATAAATAAATAAAACACAGATTGCCAAGCAGGAATGAAAACAAGGTTTACCAGACCAATCTGCTAAAGGAATGCTACAAATGTGAAGTGTTTACTATTTTAAAAACATTAATCATGTACTCGCTCTGTTTATTTAGCTATCAATGTTTTTCATGTAATTCTGACTTGAAATGTGTAAGTTGTTTAGAATTGGGACCCAAAATGAAACCAAATGATATTTGAATTATTTATATTAACATAATTTGTCTCCAAACTTCATGGGCACAGATTTTTCATTTTAATTTGTACTTTTTTTTTCAAGGAATGGGAGGAGAAGAAGTAAAGAAGAAGTAAATTGAATAGCAATTGCCATTGGGCAAGAAGAACCTTATATCATGAAGATATTTAAAATTGAAAGTAATACTCATTTTTTAGAAACAAAGAAACCAAGACCCATAAAAATATTTTGCACATGGTCCCATAACTAATAAATGTAAGAGAAGGGATTTGAATTCAGGTCCATGTTACTGCAGGCTTATCACTCTATCCATTCTGCCTAGCTATCCCCAAAGTCAATAAATTATTCAATAAATAATTTTTTTTTTTTTAGTTTTTGCAAGGCAATGGGGTTAAAGTGGCTTGCCCAAGGCCACACAGCTAGGTAATTATTAAGTGCCTGAGGCCGGATTTGAACTCAGGCAATGCTGACTCCAGGGCCAGTGCTCTATCCATTGTGACACCTAGCTGCCCCCAATAAATAATTTAAGTGATACTTTTTGTCAATTTTTATCAAAATATCAATTCAAAAATACCAAATGTTAAGCCCTATTTCCATGAGAATACAGGTCGTCATAAAGCATAACATACTATTGGCCTTTCCTTAGATTAATAGAAGAAATGGAATACTTGGAAATGAGAATTCTAACCACTGGCTTTGATACCCTCCCCACCCCCTCCTCAGAATCACTCCAGAAATGCCAATGTCTTTATGAGCCCTGAGGAGTCTCTCCTTGGTTAACTTGACAATTAAACTCTATCTTCAGGAAAGAAAGATGTAAGTTTCTTAGTTTAGTCTCCCAATACACAGGGAAAGAAACTGGATCTCACTGGAAGTTCAATCAACCAGATTCAAAAGTACATTTTTTTTCCCTGCACAAAAGGACTTTAAAAACTCTTCCTATAATTGAGCTCATAAATCTAACCAGCAGAAAACCCATGGCAAAATTGTTACACAAGCAAAGTTAATCTGCCGGGTTCATAGTCCACCTTTATGCTCTCAGGGGTATAAACACTTCTTCCCAGACTGATGCCCAGGACCCACATACTGAATACTGCACCCTATCCCCAATCAAAAGTTACTATCAGAAAATATTGTTAACCACATTTTGAAGATAATGAATCTGAGGCCCAGTTTATTAAATGACTTAACCTGACTAGAACAGCTAGTAAATATAAATGCCTGATCTACCTCCATCTGTTAATATTTCCTTCCAAGAGATATTTTCAACTTAATATGTTATTTGTTGTGGTTCATTCTTTGTTCTTAAAGAAGACCAAAGGCACTAGGAGGGTGATATCTTAACTTGAAAGTGAATTCCAAATCCAGTTCCAAAATCATCGGCCTCAATCTCTTCTCCAGAGTCAATAGTGTCCAGTGACAAGGCACTGGTCAAGATGATTGGCAATGTCCCCAGATGCAGTAGGAGACCTTGGTCTGTAAGTAGCAAAATAAAAGATAAAAATTTAAAATGTGATACAAAGTTTAAGCCAAAGGAATAAATCTTCAATAGTGAAAATTTTCAAGAATAAATCAATAGAAAAATAATGGAAGAAAGTTGTCTTTCTAGCAGCCCTGAAATCATATTATATCAGTGCCTAGATTTAAATTCATGAAGACACATGCATGCACGTGCTACAGAAAATACTGAAGTTGGAGCATATGTATATGAAATAAACTATAGAAATATTGAAAAACTTAAAACTCATACCTCTGTGTGTTATTATTTTTAGTCCAGTCATTCTGGACAGATATCCACTAGAAAAAACAATAAACTATATCAACTGACTGAGGAAACTGAAAATAATCTGACTTCGCCCAGGCAAGTAACAAAGATTTCCCTGGATATTTTGCTGTGACAAGTAATTGAAAACAAAGTCGGGGGTGGCTAGGTGGTGTAGTGAATAAAGCACCAGCCTTGGAGTCAGGAGTACCTGGGTTCAAATCTGGTCTCAGACACTTAATAATTACCTAGCTGTGTGGCCTTGGGCAAGCCACTTAACCCCACTTGCCTTGCAAAAAGCTAAAAAAAACAAAAACAAAAACAAAGTCAATGGTAGTATTTTTGCACAAAGACATAATTTCAATCAATTGTAAATATTTTCACATTCATATTTGTTGGGATACATGGAATGAAAGAGTTTGGACCAATGGTTTTATTTACTGCAACTAAGATACTATGATATTTATATTTACCACAAATTGAAGTATCAGTGAAGCCACTCTATAAAATTTCCTGTACTTGAAATGCATAAATCTTGGAGACTATTTGATGATGCTCTTCTTTTCTAACTTATTTTAATTGACTTGCTAGATTTGCTGCAAATGAAACAGATCTCCATGATTTACTAGATGTCACACATGTGAATGCCTAAGAGTATGATGTGGTTGCCAAAATAAGCTCATGTGATCTTTGGTTGCATCGAAAGATACTTCCTATGCAGGATCAAGGAGGGAGTAGCCTTGCTGAATGTACTCTAAGGAGGAAATGGAAAGGAACAAGCATTTATGAAGTGTAAACCAAATGCAAAGCATGGTTTAGCTACTTTACAAATAGCAACTTATTTGATAATTCTACCCCTGTTGTATCTTATCTAGAATACCAAATCAGTTCCAGGTACCATATTGTAGGAAAGACTTTGATAAATAGAAGAATATTCATATGAGGGCAGCTAGATTGGGCAATGGATAAAGCGCCAGACCTGGAGTCAGGAAGACTTCTCTTCCTGAGTTCATATCTGGTCTCAGATACTAACTGTGGGACCTTCAGCAAGTCACTTTACCCTGTTTGCCTCAGTTTCCTCATCTGTAAAATGAGTTAGAGAAGGAAATGGGAAACCACTCCAGCATTTTTGTCAAAAAAAATTCCTAAAGAGTCAAACACAAATGAAAAATGATTAAAAACAACTGACCATTCAAAGGAGTGAGTGAAGGGCTTCATATTCATGCCATATGAGAATCAGTAGAAGAAACAGAGGATGGCTAGAACAGAGAAGACTAAGAGGAAACAGGATAACTGTCTTTAGGTTTTTGAGAATCCATCACTACAAAGAGGGACTCAGAATAGAAGCAGCATCAATAGCTGTGGTTTATAGGGAAGCAGACATAGACCCTATGCAGAAAGATCTCACAAAAAAAGAAATGAGTCAATCAAAAGTACAATGAGCTGTCTTAGGAGTCCCTCTAATACCCAATAGGAAGTCTCCAAAGCAAAACTAACTAGACACCTGTCAAGTCTGCATGGAGAAGATACTTTTGAGGTATAGGTTTGACTAGGTGATCTTGGAAGTTCCCTTCCAACTCTGAAATACCTTTAGTTTTATTTGAACCACATCTGGAGGCAAACACAGATTTACCAGGCTGGCTTTATCTAGATAGACCTGGCGCTTGGACTTACTTGTCCAAGCAAATTTCAGCAGCTGTCGCCATGAATTTAACATTTAATGTTCCCTAGAAGAAATAGCTAACCTAACTATATTCAAATGAATGGCCTTGTAGTATTCTATTTTTCCATATATTTTTATTTTTTTCAATTACATACAAAAAATAGCTTTCAAAATTCATCTTTTTTTTGTAAGCTTGTCAGTTCCACATTTGTCTACCTCCCTTCCTTCCCTTTCCTTTTCCCATAATAGCAAGTAATCTGATATAGGTTATACATGTACAATCATGCTTAAACTACTTCCATTTTAGTCAAATTGAGAAAAAAGAATCAGATCTAAAAGGGCGGAAAAGATGAGAAAAAAGAAAAATAAAACAAGTTTTAAAAAGTGAAAATAGAATGCTTTGGTTGCATTCAGATTCCATAGTTCTTTCTCTGATATGGATGACATTTTCTATCACAAATCTTTTAGAATTGTCTTTATTCACTGCTGAACTGCTCAGAGGAGCTGAGTTCAGCATAGCTAATCATAGTACAATGTTGCTGTTAATGTGTACAATGTTCTCTTGGTTTGGCTTACTTCACAGAGCATCAGTTCATGCAAGTCTTTTCAGGCTTTTCTGAAGTCCACCCACTCAAGATTTCTTACAGAACACAATATTATTCCCTTTTTGATCTGTTTGTGATAGTGTTGGCAACATAGTGGTTCCAAAACAGAAAGGCTCCATGTTATTGATGCTGATTATTATTTTTTCTTGAGTTTTTTCCTTCCAGCATTATTTTGTCTCTTCTCTTTCTTCAATCTTGCCCATTTTTATGGCATATTCACGTCGCACACACACACACACACACACACACACACACACACACACACAGTGCAGAGAATTGAACCTAAAAGGAGAAAAGTTAAGAAGTGAATGAATGAAAAGGTATGTATTAAGTGCTTACTGTATCCAGGCATATGCTAATCACTGAGGACATGAAAACAAAACAATTCCTTCCATCCCGGAACTTAGATTCTACTGGGGGGTGGGAATAGAATTCCTAAAGCAGACAATAGAAGCATGATTTGAGCATGACCATGGCCTTATGTAGCCTGGCCAAAGTTAGAAAAGATGAAAGCTTATTGATCAGAGCCCAGTACCCAAGAAACAGTCATGGGAGTAGGAAAAAGCCAGAGTGTAGATGGCACAGCTTGGAGATAATCAACTTCTTTTGTTATATTCTATAGTCTTTTCAGTACTTCCCTCAGAAGACTGCCATAGTTTACAATGAGGCAACGCAAGTCACATAGATTTTTGGTTGCAGAAATACAAAATACCTCGCTTTAAAAATGAGGAAATAAGTCCAAAAAACTCAGTCAACAAGCTAGTATTTGCCAAACATTGTGCTAAATGTTAAGGATACCAAGAAAGGCAAAAAAAAACAGTCCTGATCTCAAAAAAAAGTCAATTTTCTCATAGAGAAGACATATACAAACAATGTATTTTTTCAATGGAAAGAAGGGAGCACAACAAGAGATGTTGTAAAGGTAAAACCTATGTCAACTGGCAACAGATTTGATAGGAGAAGGGAGTGTGAGAAGTTGAAAACATTAACTAAATTATGGGCCTTGTGGACCAAGAGGATGGTGGTAATAACAGTATGTTGTCCTTCATAATCGACAAAGACTGTGATATCAATGAATGATGGCATGGCTTGCACAATTTATTTATTATAGTGAGGGGAATACTGTGCAAAGACATCCTTCTCACTGCCTTTTCCATTTTAGAGTCTGGGGAAAAGGCAGTATTTTGGAGAAAAGATAATGTGTACTGTTTGGAATGTTGAGATTAAGATGTCTGTGGGGCATTCAGTTCAAGATAGGTAGGTTAAAAATAAAAGACTGAAGATTAGGGAAAAATTTAGAGCTGAATAAGTAGATCTAAGAATCATCACCATCAAGATGGCTATTGAATTCATAGTTGCTGATGAGATCACCAAGGGAAATAATGTAGAGGGAGAAGGGAATAGTGTTCAAGAAAGTGTCTTGGGATCACCCAGAGTTCATGGATGTAACTTAGATGAACATCCAGCAAAGGGGACAGAGAAGGAGCGAGCAGAAATGTAAAGAGGAAAATAATGAGAGTAGGGTCATCAAAACCTAGAGAAGAGGGAATATCAAGTAGAAAAGGGTGATCAACAGTGTCAAAAGTTGCAGAAAGATCAAGAGGGAATATTGAGGAAAAGGGCATTAGATTTTGTAATTAAAAGATCATTGTTAACTTTGGATTCATTTTAGTTGAAAAAGAAAGTGAGATTCCCAAGATCAAACAGATATTAGTGACAGTAATGTAGGAATTCAAATATAGGGTTTTTTTTTTACTTTAAATCCAGTGTTATTACTACTGAAAGTGAAGTATAAGTACAAGGAAGTGATTGTTCCCCTACTGAATGAGACAAATATTTATTATCCAGTGTAGTGGAGAGTCCAGGACAAAGTCTGGAGAAAAAAATGTGAAAGGTGTTCTATAGGTTTTCAGTAACTCTTTCCTATTTCACATTTTCTACTGGCCATCTGTCTGTTGCTGTTCCTGAGATTAAAGATGCAAATATTGAGAGAAATAAAAAGATATTTGAACCAATGAGCAACCTTCACCTCCAACCTCCAACACCAAATATTAAGGTTTGTTATTTCTTCTCTTTCATTTGTGACAGAACAAGCTCCAAAACTATGACAACTAAGTACCTCAATATAGTTAAAAGTGGTATGCATTCCCAATTGACTACATTTTTCCTCAGGAAACATTAAAAGAAAACAAAACTTGAGATGTGGCACTGAATTTTATTCCTGTAGAAATATGCCAAGAAAAAAAATAAAACCGTCAATCTTTAGAACCTTTTTGATTTCTGACTATATCTTTACCTTGAAAAAAGGCATATGTATAAGATACATGATAGATAGATAGATAGATAGATAGATAGATAGATAGATAGATGATAGACGACGGATAGATGGGTAGATGGATAAACGGATGGATGGATGGATAGATGGATGGATGGATGGATGGATGGATGGATGGATGGATGGATGGATGGATGGATGGATAAATAACCCCTGAAGCTCAAGGGACTTGAGGGACTTAAGGATCTGGACTTATACATAATTGAGTTCAATCCTGGGAGGACAAAACAAACCCAAACAGGGCAAAGGAGAGGATAGGCAGTTATCTGACTCTGTCTTCACCAATACCATGTCTAGAATGATATTTAAAACAAATTTAAGTATGGATCGTGTTTAGGATCTACTTAAAATGTAGGTAACAAAGTCCCTTCTAGAAATAATAATAATAGTAATAATAATAATAATGCTTGTACTTCATGACATCAGGGAAGTGATGCCGTGACAAGTCTGTGAATTGAATTTGAGTGAAGAGGTGATATGCTGAGTCAACAGCCTCACTTTTTCCTCCAGAGTCATCTGGGTCCAATGGCCAGATGCCTGGTGATGGTCCTGATATGAGGCAATCAGGGTTAAGTAACTTACCCAAAGTCACACAGCTAATAAGTGTCAGAGGTTGGATTTGAACTCCCTTCCTGATTCCAAGGTGAGTGCTCCTTTTACTGGGCCACTTAACTGCCCTCCTTTCTAGAAAAATAAGGCAGTGTATAATAAATATAAGGTATAGGATGTCTATTTCATTTGTCTCATAAGAATCAAAACATCATAAGATACATTCTCCAACTATATTCTCCAAAAACATAAACATTTCAATAGCCAATGTTTCAATAAAAACTAGAAACTATTTCAGTAATCAATGACACTCTTTATACACACCTTAGAAAATAAGGACAGCTTTGTTTAACTGATGAACAGATATATTATAGGTAACACAGAAAGTCCAGATCTCTTGGCTGAGTAAAACCTGATGGTCTACTTGATATCTCAAAGGTCCTAGAGACATCAGCATCATCCAGGATGTCACAGACAACTTCAAGCAGTGTTTTATGCTTCACTAAACGTTTCAAAGTTTACCCTGTTTTACTTATCAATATTTTACTAATCTGTTCTTGAATATTGTACTGATTTTAAATGTGGTTAAATCTAACTTTGAAAACTAAAACAGAATGAAAAGGCAAATGTTTCCAAAGTCACTGAACTGGGAAGCTTAAATGAGCCTATTTTTATCACTCAAACTCACTGCTAAACTTCCAAAAAAGATAGACTGTGCTTTATGATCACTGCAGTATCATTGCAAAGCTGAATTGGGGTCAAAAGATCAAGAGCCAAATAATAGCTCTAATTGTCAAGCTTGGTCAAATGATTCCCTTCTTCAGTCCTTGGTTTTCTCATTGTTCAAATAGGAAGGTTGAACTGGATGATATCTAAAGTTCCTTCCTTGTTGTTCTTCAGTAGTTTCAGTTGTGTCTGATTCTTCATGATCCCAGTTGGGGTTTTCTTGGCAAAAATGGAATGGTTTGCCACTTCCTTTTCCAGCTCATTTTACAGATGAGGAAACTGAGGCAAACCATGTTAAATGACTTGCTATGGTTCACACAGCTACTAAGTGTCTGAGACTAGATTCCTCATGAAGAGGAATGATCTTGATTCCAAGCTCAGGGCTCCAGGTCAACTATACCACCTTTGTTATACTTTGGCAAATCTATCCTTCCTCCAAGTCCTCATTATTCTTTCTTCAAACCCTGGCAGTCTGCATCCTTATCCCACCACTCCATTGCTAGACTCTCTTCAAAGTCTCCAATGATGTTTCTAATTACCAAAATCAAATCGCTTCTCTTCAATCATTGTACTTCTTGATTTTTCTCAGTAGTTCATACTATGAACCCCCTGAGTTGGGGTGTTCAGGGGTTTGGAAAGGTTAACTAGCTCTTTTGTGCTTTCCCTCTTTCCCACCAAATACTTTCTAAATGAAATGTCATTTAGACAAGTTGGTGACCACACCAAGAAATGAGAGACAACCCACAAATAACACAAATCTAAAGCCAAATTCTGAAAGGATATTTGGGGGGGGTACAGTCTTGGGTCTGAGCAGAATGGGATCAGAACTGCCTTTGAATGCTACAATTAGGGAGTGTTCCTCCAGGCCTGGGGGCTGGGAGGGGTTCTCTGGCTTCAGGCCTGAGGTTGATCTCACTGGTATAAGTACTAGCAGCTGGGACACAGATCCTTTTGAGTTCTCAGCAGCCCAAAGGTGGGGCTGTGGTCTTCCCTTATATACAGAAAGGAGTCACATTTCATTCTCACAGAATATGTGTTTCTTATCAGTTCTCTCCCTAGCACTCCACTATACCTTAGTCCCAGTTTCCAAGCTCTATAAAATATAAAGAACAGAGTGGTTAAAAGGAAAAGATTTAAGAGATAATTTTAATAGTTCACTTTTAAAATATACACCTTTCTTATAAAAAAATAGCAGTTAGTGCATTCTCATGCATAAGAGAATATGAAATATCATATGACTTCCTCACAGTCACATTGTTAATAGATGGGGGACTGGAGACAGAACTTAAACCCAGATCAGTTCATGGGAAAACAACTGTTCATAAAGAAAAAGAATTTCTTCTGTCTGGAATAATGAATAATTTTTATGGCAACATAAATTTATATTATGCATGTATATATTCATATATATTATGTATATGCATGTGTAAATATGAGGGTATATAAAATTAGAGTATAAGTTCATTGAGGGCAGAAACTGTCTTTTGCTTCTTTTTGAATCCCCATCACTTAGAACAGTGCTTTTCACATAGGAGGCACTTAATAAATGTTTGCTGGTTGATTGGATATAACCTTGAACTCAGGAGGACAGGAGTTTGAATCCTGCCTCAGACATGTGACACTCACTAGCTGACTTTGGCCAAGTCACTTAACCCTTGATTGCCTCACATCTAAGGCATCACCAATCATTCTGATCCATATCTGGCCACTGGACCCAGATGGTTCTGGAGGAGAAAGTGAGATAACTTAGCACAGCAGCCTCTCACTCAAATCCAATTCAATTGCTTGTCATGGCATCACCTCCCTAATGACATGGTCTTCTTTGAGAACCCCTCCCAGCCCCCAGATCATCATCTTCTATATGTCATCTTTTGACAAATCTCGAAATTTCTTTCGACAATTTCTTTTGCATTTTTTATTCATAGAATTCCATGGCAAAGGTTCCCGACAGTTGGACATTTCAGAGATTAAGCAGTTATAAAATTGCTTTTCTTACCAATAGAAACCTTCTGAGAATGTTTCTCTACTAAGAACAAGTCTTATCTAGTTCACCCTGGAATCCTCTCATCTCCCTCCCCTTTCCTTAGCCCCTTTATTTAAAACCCTGACAGTCATTGTATGATGACTTAATCTGAGTTATTAAAACTGCTTATTGTGACTAATAGTAAGAAATGTGGACACACACCACACTGTCAATGTTTCCATCGTTCAGGAAATGCTGAGAGGCCAGCGAGAAAACAGTTTCAAGAGAACTCTGCCTTGATTTAAATCCTTAGCAACCAAAAGAGGGCTTTGGATTATTGAACACACTGTGCCGGTACCTCGCCCTACCTGAGTCTGCACCCCTCCCCCCCCATCCAAAATCCAGGTACTTGAAACCTGACTTAAGGGCCTAAGCACAGAATGGAAAAAAACTCACCTTAGAGTTGATGGATTTGCTACTGGACCTTGGATAGTACTATTTGACTTTTACTTTAATCATCACTCCAGACATTGAAGCTTCAACGGCATTTTCCAAAAATAAGTTGCAATTCTAATCATGGTTTGTGCTAAGCCTGGTAAAATAAATATGCTGGTGACTAAATAGCCTAATGCATAACTTAAATATTAAGACAGACTGACAGAGATAGAGATAGACGGAATGAATAAACAGCACTAATTTCTTGCCTTGCTAGTTACATATGGTTGTATTAATATTCTCATCTCAGGGATCCAGCTGAGAATCATTATTTAATGAAGGGTTTACAAATCACATGCTCTTTGATGGCTTTCATTGCAGAATATTCCATGAGAATGCAGAAAATGGGCAAGTGACCAGGTTTCCAACATTAGAACACACTAAATACAACACTACAGATTCATGAACTGGAGGCTTGCTATTGAGAAAGGTCCTGGAGATCTTTCTTAGTTTCTGCTTTCCAGGTCTACAAGTTCAACAACATATGGCAAAAGTGATGAACTGAAGATTATCAAAGAGTGACCTTTGTGTTCTGAGGACACTGAGTTATCTGAAATTTTGGAGGAAGAAGAAAAAGTAGTATATGCTCCAATTTTAATGATGTACATAAATTAGTAGGCAGAGAATTTTTGCCTATTTAAAATGGGTGCAAAATATTTATATTTATGCAAGAATACATTGAAGTAGATTGTAAGCTCCTTGAGGAGAGGGACTGTTTTTCTTTTTATTTATGTCATCACCATTTAGCATTAGGTAGGACCCTTAAATCTCTATTGAACTAATTGAATCTTTGGATTCATATTATGGGCTTAATTTAATAAATAGATCTCTGTCTCTCTCTTTCTGTCTCTGTCTCTGTCTCTCTCTCTCACTCACTCTCTCTCTTTCTTCATCTTCCTTAGTATAATAATAGCCTATTTTATATGACATTCATTTAATTTCTCTGCAGTCACAGTGAGTTCCCCATGTATACAGATAGATAACATCTGTTTATATCTTGCCTAAAGTCAATAAAAAACACAGAAGGCCTACTAAAGAAGACACATTTCTGTCTATTCAAATTTTTTTTAATTTTATTAAGCTCCTATTAAATGTAAGTCACCGTGTTGACACTGGGAAGACTCAAGAATGAAAAAATTGAATGAAAAACAAAACCAAGCCTGTCCTCAAAATACTTATGATCTATTTCATGTGAGGTGGAGAGGTCTACATGATGTCAGAGTACTAAGGAATTATTATTATGAACAATTGAGGAGTCTTTGATATTTTGTAGACCAAATGATACTTCAAATTAATGGTTTGGTTGAATGTTCTATATTCCAGTTCTCAGCAGATCAAGAATATAACTCCCAATTTTTGTCTTTGGTTCCCATGTTTAGAATTGTGCCCAAAATGTATTAGCTAGTATATAGGCAAACAATGCTTGTTAGTTGATTTATCAATTGACCAATTAAATGTATAAATCAATGATTCAGAAAACTGTAAAATTTTAGATCTATAAGAGATTATTAATCCTATCTGTTTTTAAGATGAAGAAAATGAAGGCCAGAGTAAAATAACAAATGGTTCAAGATCACACTACTAGTTAATGGGCCTGGGCCTTAGATCATAGGTCTCCTGAGTCTTCATCCATTGCTCCTGCAATGAAAGGACTGTTCCTTCACACTGAACTGCAATTTCTCCATTCCCAAGTTTGGTTTTGCTACACCCTAGGGTGTCACCAAGTATCACAAAGGGGTGTCACAAATTTTCTTTGGCTGGTTTCCAAGGTACTATCTGCTTATTCCATCAACATCTAGATTAACATTTCTTTCAAAGGATTAAGAAAGGATAATTGAAAATGCAAACAGATGAGTTTCAGGAGGTAGTAGAACTAAAAGCTAGGGCTTTGGGGGTGGAGAGGGTGGAGATGGATGGATGATGGGTTCTGCCAGCTGCTTCCCTCATCAGAGCCAGGAGTTAGGTCTGAGAGGTTAAATGTGTCACAAGATCAAACATACAGTGAAAACTTGGAAGTCGCTGATATTAAATGGTTTCTCCAGGGGTGTGCAACATGTCAGTAAAGGGGTTGTGAGGGGACTACCAACAACCGTGCAGAATGTGTCATACAGTGATCAGCTAGTTAGGACTGGCTGCATAGACAATTAAAGTAGGTGATTTGGCTCTAGGGGTTGACTGTTCCCCTATTTGTCTTGATTAGACATGGCCCACTACTTCCATCAAAAAGGAATGAGGGGCGGCTAGGTGGTGCAGTGGATAAAGCACCAGCCCTGAAGTCAGGAGTACCTGGGTTCAAATCCAGTCTCAGACACTTAATAATTACCTAGCTGTGTGGCCTTGGGCAAGTCACTTAAATCCATTTGCCTTGCAAAAACCTAAAAATAAAAAAAAAAAAGGAATGAGCAGGGTTTAGGAAAATTAACTTTCTCATTTAATGAGCAAAGAAATTTTAGGTGGTAATGCTATCAACCTTTCATTCCTCATTCACCTCCAACTATGATTTCTCAATGAAATTGGGAAATTTTATCCCCTAGGACTATAGATACAAGAGTACCATCAGAAGAGTACCAAACACCAATCCATTGATAACCCCTGTACATGAAGAGAGAAGAAAATGAGTTCAATCCTGGAAACAGAAAACTTCATTCCTTGGTGAATGGGGCTTCTTTCGGCTGGCTGCCCTACCAGCTTATCCAGTTCATACTTTTCCATGAAGCAAATTAGATTAAGTTTTCAGGCAGAGCACTGTGATTTGAATCACTTCAGATTTCTTGCACTTAAAAGATTAACAGAAAAAATAAAGGTAGGGATTAGTCAGAGCCTTGCCCCACCCCACATGAGGCTGCCAGCTCAGCTTTTCTTTCATTAGGAATCAGACCCAAGGAATTTTACACAAGCCGAGTCATGAACTGCAGTGTTTGGGGGTAAATGTTTCCAAAGTGTCCACTGAGATTTCCGCCCAATGCCAAAGCCAATAATTATATTTGAAGAAGATCATGGCTGGTCAGGATGTAAGAAAATCACCGGCTTCCTTCATCAGACGGTTTTCTCAGACCTTTCTCTGCTGCTATTTCAAAATAGATGGGAGAGTTCTCGAATTGAATTTTAATTGTGAGAATGAAACATGGAAATTGGTGGCTGCCTCTATAACCTCAGGCAGATCCTTAGAAAGAACTTCCCTCTCCTTACCTCAGTCTACTCAAGAATGGGAATCCTTTCCTATTCTACAATTCTCTAATTCTTAACCTATCTCATTAACCATAATGATTAAATATCATGTCTCTCAAGCAACTTGATATGAGTGATTTTTTCATCAATTTGATGAACAAATTTATCACTTTTCTCAAAGATTTGAAGGGAGTTGGAGGGGTGAGTTTTTGAAATTTCACTGATATTTAAGAAAAATTTTATTGATCTTTTGTGTCTTTATACCAAGGTTATTTCACAATATGACAGGATCCCCACCACTACCACCACTATTACCAAATTGAACTTTCCTGTGTAAAAATGAAAACAGGTAAAATCAACTGACAAAGCAATGACCTCACAGAATATGTAACATCCCAAATCTGCAGTCCTCCATCTTGACACCCTGAAGGGGGGAATTAAATTTTATGATCTAGTCTCCAATTAACCAGGGTTTTTTTTTTCCCTTTTTGTATTATTTAGGCATTGCCCTACATGAACACTTTTTCACTGACATGCCTAAGTGAGGAGATAGCAGGCCAGAACAGTGAAGGTACAAACAGAGTATCCAGTTACCAAAACCCAAATAGTATACTGTTAATGCATTTTCAAAGAAAAACAGCTCAAAACCCAATTATGTTTGGAATTCTTCTAGGTTTGCACTGTGGATTCCTTTCTACAAAAAATTGAAAATAGAGGAAGCTTGAAAGATCTAAAAACCTATTAGAAAACAATAGGTGATCAAACCTGATCTGAAGCCTTTACAATAAAAATAAAATGAAAACCATCAGGCCAACTACTCCCAGGTTAGCGGGCAAAAGGCAGCTTGTTCTAAAACAGAAAAATCTACTGATCTCTTCTGTCATATAATTGAGGAATATTCACATTTTTCATGGATTTTATTAATATCTATCTCCATATTTCTAAAATTTCTGTCATCATAGTACTTAAGTAATTAGATGGAGGTGCCTAGAATATTGTATTATTTGAACATCATCTCCAAGGAGGAAAGATACTCTGTCATTTGTCATTATTTTGATGAGATCCTCCTACCTTAAGGAGCCAAAGAGAAAAAAAATTATAATTTCCTCCAAATTCATTTGTAGTAACTCTTGCAAATAGTTTTTGGCCAGGGTCAGAAAATTGAAAATTGGCTGAGGATCAACTGAACCCTCTGGGTAGTTTCAATGTAATCCATGGTTCCAATTAATTTCTGAGTTTTCTGGACATGTTTTCTTCTCTCTCAGAATTGTAGTTGTACAGAATATGCCTTCTAGTGCATTCATTCTACTGGTTTCCTTTCTGCTTTAGTAATCAACTGATGACCTGCTTTCAAGGAACTTAGATCATCATGATACCAATATGGAAATACCAACAGGTGATGCAAAACCATTGGGATGATGTTTTCATTTCCTGAATTTCTTATAACAATCTGATAGAAGAAAAAATAAATCTCAGAGTAGTTGAGAAATGCAACTAAAGAGATTTTTGAATCCTTGCAATAAGTCAAAGATTGGTGTGGGAAATAACTACATCCATTTTGTCACCATTCCCCTCATCTTTATAATCTAATTTTGTTTGATCGGTTTTTTTAAAAAAAGAGGTTTATATCACTCTATCAAAGGGAAATGTACATTAATCAGGATTTGCTTGCCTATCACTACAATAAAAATAGATTTTCCTGTTGATGAACCTGAGGCACTGTAAAATTATAAAGTGTCCTCTGAGTCATCAAAAAAGGGAATAAATTATGTTCAAAATTAAGTCATATAAAAACTCTTAAGAAAAATTTAATCAGGGCGGCTAGGTGGTACAGTGGATAGAGCACCAGCCCTGGAGTCAGGAGTACCTCGGTTCAAATCTGGTCTCAGACACTTAATAATTACCTAGCTGTGTGGCCTTGGGTAAGCCACTTAACCCCATTTGCCTCACAAAAAAAACCTTAAAAAAGAAAAAAAAAAAAGAAAAATTGAATCAACAGTCTATCCAATCCAGGAAATCCTTCTGTGGTATTCATGAAAGACCCTACTATTTGTTATTATTTTAATAGAAATCAAAATTCTCCTGACCATTTTTTTCTCTAAAATGTCTCCTTATAAATGCATGTGCAAGCTGTGCCATTGGTGGGCACTAGCTTTGATGACAACTGTGACAACCACCTTTTTATTAGGCACTCCCAGTGAAAGGTGACTCACTGCCTAATGACTATTTTGTGACTATCCTAGCTCTTAGAAAGTTATTCATTATGAAAAGTTAAAATCTTGTTTCATTGTCATTCATAGATCCTACTCAAATTCTTTTGATGATAATTCAAGCATAACATATATATATGGAGCTACAAATCAATAAAAATATTTCATTTATCAAAACTCCCCTTTCTTTCACCATGCTTGAAAGCAGAGATGACTACAATAGAGTCTGTGTCTTGACTCTCATTGTAAAAATGCTTTTGACATTGATTTAGCTTTTATCTTTTCAAAGTCTTTAAGGACAATTTCAGAGTCCATATTGGAGCATTTCATGAAGACAATAATTATGAGAACAATGCCCAGTTCTTTCACTCTATTGATTTGTAGCATATTTGTGTGTATTTGTGTGTGTGTATATACACACACACACACACACACACACACACACACAAGTGAAAATATAAATATACACACATATATGTATATGTGTATAGATTATACAGTGTGTATATTCCATATTTGTTGCACATATGTTTTGTACATGTGTGTATACACATACATATAAGGGATTAAATTCCTACCTTATTTCATGTCTATCATAGAATCTTGAAGGTGGGGATTAATCCATATGTTTCACTTTGTAGAACTCCACATAAATTTAGGAAAAAAACACGTTTTTTCCTCATAAAGAATGGTAAAGAACAGACTGAGTATAATTAGCAATTTTAAATACATTCAGAAGTGGTATTGCAGGAAGTAGATTCACTTTATTAAAAATAACAATTTGAATATAATCCCTAAAAATGTACTTCCCTAAAGTGCACACCCTATAAATATGTAAATATAGGTATTGGATAACCTGGCAAGTGCTAGAGTGTGAGAGCTTTCTCTCTATAATCTGGAATTACTTTGCATTATGAAATCCAGCCATGTATGTGGTATGTGATTTTAATACAGTAATTTTCTTCTATTCTTGGTCCTGCTGTTTTCAGCAACATATTGGATCCCTAGGGAAAGACTCACTACTGTACCCGTTTGATAGAAAACATGAGGGTGCACATTCTGAGCTGCATATGCCCAGATCCAAGTTTCCAAGGAAACTAGTGACTGCTCATCTATCTGCAATAATGCAATAAGGCGAATCCCTTGCAGCCGCTTACAAATTGGGTCTGAATTAAATTCCAATGCAAAACATGTATTTTAAAAAGTCAATGCCCTTTTTTTTCTGATGAGAAAGACCCCAATTCTATCATTTCTGGCTGTTTAGTAAGTATTAGTGGAACTATCTTGTTGTTTTGGGGTACTGCCTGTGATATTTCTCACAATGTACCTGGAGATATAAGCTTGAGGATAGTGCATGGGTGACAACTTTGAAGCATCCTAGCCAATGAAGCCAGTAGAGGGCCATATGCATTCTGGAATCTATGTGTCCAGCCATATGGAAAGGAGATAACTGTGTGACTCCCTGCTGTAGCCCCATCTGTGGGCTATATTAAGCCTCTCTCTTTGGGACAAGCAAAGGACTACTCAAATATTCCAGACCTATCGGCCTACAGTACTTTAATTGCAACCAGAATCATAACCTTACTGTTTGAAAGAAAATCTATCACCACTAGATTATACATGAATCCAAGAAATAGTAAGTTCCTTTAAGTGGAAGGATTTAATTTTCTTTGTCTCTCTTACATCTAGCAAAGTACATTGCAAATAGTGGGCTCTTAATAAATATTTATTAAATGAATAAATGAATGTTAAAAAAAGTGAATGAACAAATAAAATTGAATATTTAGTTTTATGCCAAAATTCTCTTTTTCAATAGCATGCAGAGGGAACTGCTGACAAAAGAGTTGATCTCAGAGTTAGGAAGACCAACCTTTTTTGATATATCCAACATGCATGACCCTGGATAAATATTAACCTTGCTCACCATCCCAGGCAAATTTCTATGGCAATAAGTTGCTGGATATTTTCCAGATTGCATCAGTAGAGGGAGTTTTCCCACTGGAATGGTCATATGGCAATGAAAACATAGGTTCAAAACAAACAAACAAAAAAGGTGCAGATTCTTAAGATCCTATTTTCCCTTGCATATCTCTAGACTTCTAAACTAAGTTCTGCAACTGTGTTTAGCCACTGTTTCAAAGAGACTACATAGTTAATCCCCAAACATTATTAAACATATTATTAAATATGTCTCCTCTCTACTCACATTAAAATTATACTAATTCAGGCCTTCATCACCTCTCCTCTAGATTATCACAAAAGCCTCAAAATTGATCACCTTGCCTCCAGTCTCTCTCTTCTCCAATGCATTCTCTTTACAATTGCCAAATTGAAATTTCTAAAGTACAGTGCTATGTCCCTTCTCTTTTCAAAAATATGCAAGGTCTACTTCTTTCCTTGAAAATAAAATTCAAATTCCTCTATTTGACAATAATAATTCCTTACAAATTGGCTTCCACCTTCTCTTCTATGTCTGCCATATTTTGCTCTCCTTTATGCTTTTTGTGAGTCTGTCAATCTGGCCCACTTGCTTTGATGTAGTGGATTGCTGATCTTGGAGTCAAGAAGACCTGAGTTCAAGTTTGGTATCTGATACTTACTGTGGGACTCTGGGTAAATTATTTATTCATTCAGTGCCCCCAGGAAACTTTCAAAGACTCTAAATTATAAAGGAATCAACCAGTACTGATAATGGAATTTCTTCATTTGGAAATTTTACTTCCCAGTGAAATCTCAGATTTAGTCTTTCTATACATACATTTTATATCTATTTGTCTGTGCACATAATGTTTCCTCTCTATTAGTCTACTTGTGGGCAAAAACTATTTCATCTTGTCTTTGTATCCAAAGTACTTAGTACAATAAAACTTAATACATAGCAGGCACTTAATAAGTACATTAATGAATTCATATGTACCAATTTACCCAGAAGCCAAAAAGAGTTTTTGAAGATCTATACCCTAAGCCTTGTGTGAACAACTTTATTTAACTATCATAAGTAGACTTGTCTCAACCTCACTGACTACTAGGCCAGGTAACAAGAGGAAGGTTACTACTGCCCCCTATGTTAAGGACATAGGGTTACCTCAAAGGCTGTGGTGTTCTTCGAATATGCTCATGAACCTCTATCCAGTATATTCCCATTAATATCATTATCTTTGGATTATCATCTAAACAGTGACTAGTACCCCCAATAAAAAGTTAACCAATTAACATTAATTAACTTTCAAAAGACACATCATAAACTCCAATTCAAAAATATTCCCAAACCAGGGCATCCTCTCTTCTCCACACCCAAGTCTTTAGGAAGCATGTTCTCAAACATAAAGTGGCATCTATAAAATATTTCTCACACAAGTTCACTCGAGTACATCATAGCCAATGGACAAATTCCTTCCTTTTGTGTAAGATTCAACTGACAACTCTTATTTCCTTTTATGGCTGAATATCTCCTGGACTCAGTACAATATCTCAGAAGCCAGTGTTCAGGTAGGCAGAGCCAGTATGGCAACAAAGTCATTCTTTATCCCCAGGTTCTCAGCTACTTTAGCTTCAATAGAATCCAGAATTGGACCACTAGTCTCTTCTAAACTTTCAAAGCTTTCAAGATCATTTTCTCTGATACTCATTTTCTTAAGAACAGGAAAGAATAAATACAATCCTGAATAAAGAAACAAAAACTTCATATGGCAACCAGGTTTTAGAAGTGTTCCCCCACCTAGGGGTTTAGAGCTTTCCCATCTTCCTTCTCTCTCAAAACTTAGTAGGGAGAAAGAGAATCTGAGTTATTCCAGAAGAGTCTTTTCAATGCACCCTCAGAAGTCATTTAAAAGATTTTTTTTTTATCAGAATGCATTTAGTGGATAGAAAAAGTTACTAAATATAGGTGAATATTTTGCAATAGAGGGCAGGACCTTCCAGTATTCACCATTACATTTCTAGAAGCATGTTCCCCAAGCTTCTCTGTGGATTGATACTAGAGTACAGATTACTTATTCCAAAGAATGGGCTTTCATTGACTAGTCCTCACCCTGCCCCATCCCAAATTACAGCTAGATGTCTCATCCCTTGTTATATTTTTTTGATTATTTTATATTATTACAATGATCTTGTTAGAGTAAACATAAACACCCCTCCCCCCCAAAAAAGATAAGAAACTTCAAGAATAATGAGAGAGAGAAAAAAGTACACTTCAGGCTGTGTTCAGATTCCAATGGTTCTGACTCTGGGATGAGTTGCCTTCCCCAACATAGCCACCAAAGAAGTTGCTTCAATATTTTTCCCACAGTTGCTATCACTAGTTATATTTCCCTCTACTCTATTCCTCCCCACTCTCATCTATCCCATTCTCTCTCTCCTTTCATCCTGTCCCTGTTCAGAAGTATGTTGTATCTGAGTATTCTTTCCCATGATCTTCCCTCTCTTCTATCACCTACTCCCCCCTTCCCTCCTGCCCTGTTCCCCCTTATCCCATCCCTTTCCTCTCATTTTTCTCTTGGGTAAGATAGATTTCTATGCCCTATTAAGTATGTGTGTTATTTTCTCTCTGAGCCTCATGTTCCCCCATTCCACTCCATTGTAAAAGCTTTTTCTTGACTCTTATATGAAATATCTTAGCCCCTTCTTCCTCTCCTTTCTCTTCCTCCCAGTACTTTCCTTTATCACCCACTGACTCCAACTTTTCACTATATTATACCATTATATTCAGCTCCTTCCTGTGCCTTGCCTGTCCTCCTTCTAACTGCTCTTATAAATGAGAAAGTTCATATGAGTTATCAGTATCCTCTTCCCATACAGGAATACAAATAGATCAACATCAAGTTCCTCATAATTAGTCCTTCTCATCTACCCCCTCTATGGTTCAAACTTTCTGTTCAACTCTGGTTGTTTCAGTAGGAAAGTTTGAAAATCCCATTTCTTTGAAAGTCAATCTTTTCCCCTGAGAGAGGTTGTTCACTTTTTGCTGAGTAGTTGATTCTTGGTTATAAACCAAGATCTTTTGCCTTCTGGAATAGCATATTCCAAGTCCTACGAGCCCTTAATATAGATGCTGCCAGATCCTGTGTAATCCTGACTATAGAGCCATAGTAGTTGAATTGTTTGTTTCTGGTAACTTTTAGTATTTTATCTTTGACTTGGTAGTTTTGGAGTTTGGCTATATATATATTCCTGGAATCTCTGGAATCCCTTTTGGGATCTCTTACAGGAATTGATTGGTGAATTCCCTCAATTTCTACTTTATCCTCTTCTTCTAGAATCTCGGGGCAATTGTCCTGTATTTTTTCTTGAAAAATGAAGCCTAGGCTCTTTTCCTGGTCAAGACCTTCAGGTAGCTCAATAAGTTTTAAATTATCTCTTCTAGGGATAACTTGTGGTTCAGTGAATAGAGCACTAGCCCTGGAGTCAGGAGGACCCGAGTTCAAATCCAGCCCAAGTTCACACAGCTAGGTAATTATTGAGTATCTGAGGCCTGATTTGAACTCAGGTCCTCCTGACTCCAGGGCCAGTGCTCTATTGACTGTGCAAGTCACTTAACCCCACTGCCTTTCAAAAAAAATTATCTCTCTTGGATCTGTTTTCAAGGTCAGTTGTTTTTCCAATGAGATATTTTATATTTTCTTCTAATTTTTGTGGGGGTTTTTGGTATAGTTTTATTTCCTCCTGGGTTCTCACAAAGTCAACAGCTTCCTTTAATTCCATTCTACATTTGAAGGAGTTATTTTCTTCAGAGAGCTTTTTTATCTCTTTTTCCAGCTGGTCAATTCTGCTTTTTAAAGTATTCTTCTCCTCATTTGCCTTTTGCATTGCTTTTTCCATTTGGCCTAAACTGGTTTTAACATGTTATTTTCTTCAGTATTTTTTTTTATTTCTTTCACCAAGTTGCTGACTTGGTTTTCATGATTTATCTGCATTGCTCTCATTTCTCCTCCCAATTTTTCCTCTACTTACCTTAATTACTTTTCAAAATCTTTTTTGAGCTCATCTATAGCCTGAGCCCATTTTCTATTTCTCTTGGAGATTTTGGATTCAGAAGCTTTAAGTTTGGTGTCATCTGGGTATGTATTTTGGGACTAAAGTAATTTTCTATGGTCAGATTCCTCTTTTTCTGGTTTGCTCATTTCCTTAGCCTAAGACTGATTTATTGCACTTCCAAGGTTTTGGGAGATTTGGGGGACAACCCACAGGGACCTTAATTTCTCCAAGGTCTTATGAGAGGCTCTGACTGCTCTCTTGCCTGTGTTCAGGCCTTCCCCTCTGTCCTGGTGCTGTGAGGATGGTCCTTACTTGGCTATGGTGTGTTGTGGGGGGCCCACACTATGACCTGGATCTGAGTGTGGGCCAACAGCTGAGTCTTGCCCCAGGGAGAGCAGAGAGACCTTTGTAGTCTCCCCACCCCTACCCCCCCTTAACATCTATGGGCTGAGAGCTCTAGATGTGCTGGGTGACTCTGCTGACTCCCACAGCAGGTTCTCACTGTAGGGCTGCTCTGAGGCTAGAGCTCTGCTCTGTGCTCACTCTAGTGTGGGTCACGACCCCTTCTGGCTGTCCTGGATGATCCCTGGGCCAAGAGGTCTGGAAACTGCCCTTTCTGCCATGGACCCAGGCACATGGCTGGGCTATGCTGCCCTGTGACTGCCCTGCAACTTTTTCCAAAACACCGCCCCCATCCCACTTGTAGAACTTCTAAGTTGTCTTGGACTGGGAAACTGAATTGCTCAATTTTTCTGTGGGTTCTGACCCTCTAAATTTTGGCTAGTCATAATTTTACAGCTTTTGGAGTGGCATTTCCTGCCTTTATGCTGCCGTCTTGGCTCTGCCCTCTTTTTTATTCTTTATAAGAAAAGTAAAAAGGCTTCCTCTTTAACAGATGAAGGAAATTGTTTGGGCTGTAACTATGTAAGGTAAGGAACATAAGGATGCCCTGAGACACCCATCCTCTCAGAAATCTGCCTCAAGTCTCTGTCATACTACTTGCAATGGAAATAAAAGGTGGCTATTTATCAGAAGAGCAATGACTGCCATAATGAAAGAGCACTGAGGCAGGAAGGTTTTAATCTGAGTACTTCCTCCTCTAGGTTCCCTTAGTACAAAAACAAGCCATTGTACAACTATTAAAAGTCAATTTTATTTCAAAATTTCTAAAATTGTTTTAGAAATTATCTTCAAAATGTTTATTATATATTTGTTCATTGAAAATAGTATTATAAATAAAAATGCTATTAAACAATTTATTTCTTTGTAAGTTTACATTCTGTTTATTTCTTAAGTTTTGATGACTTGAAGTCATCAAAGTTGCTATTTAAGATCAAATTAGAGAAAGAATATTGTGAAAATAACTCTACTTTAGACTCTGATAAAGAATAGAAATATCTATATCCTTACCTTCTCTGAAGTCCAAATGAGTCTTATCAATTATATCCCAATTGAATCCCAATGCCCCCATCCTCATATTCTAAAACAGGGGTGGAGAACAGACAGGCTATAGCTTATAGAAAGCTCTAAAAGAGAACTAACAATCCAAAACTTCCTGCACAAAGGACAGGAACTGCTTTGCTAAGATGAGTTCAGTGTAGGGAACCCAGCTGACCTGGGGAGAGGGAGCATAGCCATAGAGCAATGAAACTTGGAAGGGCATATGGCAGATCTAGTTAAAAGCACAAACCATTAGAATCAAAGCTAAGACTGATTATCCAAGAACTCCATTGACAAGGTTAAGTGAGAATAAAAAAAAAAAGTAGAACAGAAGAGTGAGTCAGGATTTGGGCCAAAGCAAGGACAACACCCAGATGGTACTTCTAAGGGAAAATGCAGGGGTATAAGGGGGAGGGGAGGTCTTTTGATGTCAGACATTGGCCTGATAGTCTCACTCTTAACCATTTTTGGCAATTTGATCAAACCTAGGAAACTTCTCAGAATAATATTTTTCAGTGTATGAAATAAAATATGAAGGATGCAAGCGAAAGTAAAGTTGTTTATTTTTTAATCCAAGAGAGATAGATAGATGAAAATGCTGAAGTATCAGAGCTTTCAATCAGTACTTACCTAATATCAAATTACTTCCTCATGATAATTCTCAAAAGAATAGTTAATAAATGTGATAAAAATATTTTTGTCAAAAATACCAGATTATGAAGTTAAAAACATGCCAGAACATACCATAAAGATAAATCAGGGACTAAGTTCTAGAGATAAACAAGTAGTTGCCTCCAAAAATTAAGTTATTCTGAGAAAATCTTATACTGAGGTTAATTATAACTAATAATTAGCATTAATATGGGGTTTTAAGACTTACAAAATGATTTACAGAAATTATCTCATTGGATCCTCAAAGCAAAACTATTAAATGCTATCACTATCCCCATTTCACAAAGAAAGAAACTGAGGCTGACAATAGTGTCTAAGACAAGTTTTGCACTCAGGTTTCTTGACTCCAAATTCCTGACTCTATCCAATGTACCATCAAAATGCACTTAAAATACTCAGATGGATTTGTACTCCCATTGATTTGGACTTTCCTTCCAGAGATGGAAATTACAACCCATCCTTGACTATCTATCCTATGTGATTCTTTCTATTATTCTCTCAGAAGTTCACAATAGAGGTTTAACTCAATATTCTAAGATCATTCCTCACTTTGTCCTGGCATCACAAGGATGCCAGTGAAACATTCAGGATATCTACCTGTTATATATGACTTTTACCATGTGACCAGTACATCTTTTGGTTGTTATTACTTTATATGCATTTCATTCATAAAAATTATTTATTCATATACTTCAAAGAGATTTGTTTTATACACATTATTAAACATCATCATCTATCTCCTCCCAATTTGTATATTTTACATTCTGAGTGATACTCATTTTCAGTTCTTTGGATTCTAATGTGCAGCCATATTACCCTATAGGACAATTACTTCTAATACCTACTACAATTCCCAAACATTCAACATAATCCCTATCCACTTGCAAAGAAATCGTTAACAATCAAGTGCCCAACATTTAAAAGAGTATTAAAGGATTATCCTTGGATTTGGAAATATCGTGGGTCAAAACATATCTCCCAAAACATTGTTGCTATATACAATAAAGAGCTAATATGGCATAATTAGTCTATAAAGGAAGTATTAATCTTGATCCCAACAATAGTATTACAAAAGGGTTCTATTGTATTTGCTACTAGATTTACATATTTTTTATCTACAAATTCTGTCTTCCATATCTTCTTATTTCAAACTCCTCTTCAAGGATTTCAAGTTCTGCTTTGGTATTCTAACCAGTGCTTACCTAATCCAAATCTATTTCTTATTAATATCAACCATACACCTCACCTAGAATTAAGTTTATCTCTTTTACTGCACAAAGGATAGAACACTGAACTAAAGTCAGAAAGACCTGAGTTCAAGTCTGGTCTCAGATGCTTAACTAATTGCGTGACCCTGAGGAAGTTACTGAACTATCTTGGCCTCAGTTTGCTCATCTGTAAAATGAACTGGAGAAGGAAATGGCAAACCATTCTAGTATCTTTGCCATAAAACTGCCAAATAAGGTCACAAAGAGTCAAACATAACCTAAAATACCTGAACAACAATAAACTCAAAAAGTTATTTTCACTTATATCTATCAGAATCCTAATCATAATTCCAATCCCAAGAAATCTTCTCTGAGCATTACCATTCACAAAAATATTTATCTTTTCAGAATTTATGCTACATTTAGGGTCAATATCTCATTGTTTGGTGCTAAAATGTTATAGTATTGTTTCCTTGATATTAATTTTTCCCTTGCAGAGCAAAAACAGATATACTCATGTTAGGTAGTAGGCACACAATAATTACTTGATAAATTAGTTCAGCACTTTTGCCATTGAATTCTCCCTATGAAAGAATTTTGTTAAGAAAAAAAAGCTGTCAGGGTAGCAAATCACCCACAGCAAACCTATCTACTTGCCTAAGCCAAACACAGAAAATATGCACCTAATTAACCAAGCCCATCATAGGAAATGAGTTTCTTTTGCATGTAGCCATTAAAGCAGCTTCTAAGTTGATCATGTGACTGAAATGCTGGTTTCTTATTGGTCTTCATCCAATTTTTATGTTTATCCAATGATATTTTGAAGAATCAACCGACTACCAGTTTTGACTAAGAATATAGTACAAGAATCTGAGTCCATTTTATTTTTAAGGAATTTTTCCTGTAAATATTTTGTAGCATTCTATTATGGATAACTGGAAAGAATTGGAAAGTTTGACTATATCAGATCACCATGTGAAAATTACTACAATTTTCTCACAATGAAACCAATATCCATTTCAAGTAACAAATTCCAAATGCAGAAAAGGCACAAATTCCTAATTTCTTACCAAACATAGCTCATGAAACCTTTCTTGATCCCCTCAGCTGATAGTGACAAATTACCTTGCCTAACTTGTCATATAAATTATAGACAGTCTTATATACATGTCTTCTCCCATTTTATTCCCAATGCCTCACTCAGTGGCCACCATACATTAGGTACCTCTTCTTGTTGTTGCTGCTGCTGTTGTTAAGAAATGCTTGAAGCTTGATTCTTTCCCAATTTTTGGTTTACTTCTGTTTCTGATATTCTTTGGATCCAACTTTTTCAAGAACATTTCAAATAAAATACTAAAATTTTAATATTAAATGAAAAGTAAAAATAATGTTAAAGTGGTCAAATAAAACTATTTATAAAAATGAAAACATGATGAATTGAAATAGCATACCCAAATGTAGGCTGCTGTAAGTAATGAAAAAAAGAAAAGAAAATCATTGAAGCATCTAACAAAGTGAGACTTTGCAACCAATATTGTTCCCAGTTGGAAAATTTTTTTTGGCAATACTTTTTCAGAGTGTTTTAATGAAGGATCCCCCCTATTGAAAAAAGACTGCAAACTATTAGATTAGTTGATTTTGCTATTTTGGACCAGACCTATGACTTTAATCCTATAAGAAAACACTTTGTACAAAATGAGAAGGTTTTCTCCTATAGTGTATTGTCAACCTAAAAGTAACTTAGGTGCCTGAAGCACCGAGAAGTTAACTGACTGTCCCTGGGGCAAAGGAAGGGAAGAGAACAGGCATATCTGTAGTGCCCAAAATGTGCCAAGCATTTGCTAGGAGCCTTATAAATATTTACAAATATACAACTCTGAGAAGTAAGTGTTATTATTATTCCCATTTTACTGAGGTAGACAGAGCTTAAGTGACTTGCCCGGAGACACAGCTAGTATGTGAGAGATCAGATTTGAACTAAAGTCTTCCTGACTCTAGACCTAGATCCATGATCATACATATAATATAATATACTTGTATACCATAAATAAATATATATCATACAGACAAAATAATATACAGATAATAATGTATTATATAATATAATATAATCATATAATAAAGCAAGATGAGTCCCAAGACTAGAACTCGGGTATTTTTGACTCTAAGGGGAGCCTGATATCCCCTTGTGGGTTCTCCATTGAGTCTTTGAATACTAGATTTCAAAAAATCAAAATTTTCAGAAGATAGTATTTCAGTAAAGAATATTCATTATAAAATTGAAAATTAAAGAAAAAAAGAAAGGGGCAGCTAGGTGGTACAGTGGATAGAGTCAGGAACACCTGAGTTCAAATTTGGCCTCAGACACAATAATTACGTAGCAATTAAGTGGACAAATCACTTAATCCCATTGCCTTACAAAAAACAAAAACAAAAAAGAAAACAAAAAAATAATATTCATTAAATATTTTAAAGTGTTAATTATTATTTAAACTAGTAAAATTCCACACATTTTCATTTACTATCATTTGTTCCCTGAAATTCACCATGACTACCATCACCACTATATAAAAACCAGTCATTGAAGATTTGAATGGATTGAAAACTTTGCCAGGAGTATGTCAGTTTATTCTCCATACAATGGATGGAAACTAACCTACAGATCTTATAGCTGTAAAGCAGTCATTAAGTGTATTAGGTTTATTTTTTGGACAGAACTCGTGATTCAATTGAGCTAGCACAAGGAATTCTTTGTAGGGAAACTCCTAAGGGCAGAGTTTAAAGAATTGTTCTGGATATTGGGTGGTTAAGTGATTTACCAAGGAAGAAGAAGAAGATAGAAGAAGAAGAAGAAGAAGAAGAAGAAGAAGAAGAAGAAGAAGAAGAAGAAGAAGAAGAAGAAGAAGAAGGGAAGGAAGGAAGGAAGGAAGGAAGGAAGGAAGGAAGGAAGGAAGGAAGGAAGGAAGGAAGGAAGGAAAGAAGGAAGGAAGGAAGGAAGGAAGGAAGGAAGGAAGGAAGGAAGGAAGGAAGGAAGGAAGGAAGGGAGGGAGGGAGGGAGGGAGGGAGGGAGGGAAGAAAGGAAGGGAGGGAAGAAAGGAAGGGAGGGAAGAAAGGAAGGGAGGGAAAAAAAGAGGAAGGAGGAAGGAGGAAGCAAAAACTTATTTATTAAGCACTTAGCCAAGCTAAGTGTTTTACAATTATATCATTTTATCCTCATGAAAATTCTAAGAGGTAGAAGCTATTACCATCACTCTTTTCACAGTTGAGGAAACTAGAAGACAGAGCTTAAGTGACTTCCCCAGAGTTACATAGCAGGGGTCTGAGGCATAAAGTAAATATGATAGGAGCAAAATTATAACTCTTAGATCAACATACTCAGTTATGTCTTATATTCCCCTCAACAACCATAGATTCTCAATCTTTCTCAAAGAATGAGTTGTATACTAGTAATGTTGTGAAGGTCTTCTTGGGAAATATATACCCTCAATAAATGATTGATGCTAATAAAAATACATTTCCCATCCATAATACTGAGAAAAGACAACTGTTATTGAGATTTTTTCATATATCATAGATGAGTAAACATAAAGCACATGAGGTAATTCTGGAATAAGGAAACACTAACAACTTGGAGGAAATAGGCCTCATGTGGATGTGAATGGTGACACCTGGCCTGAGTCTTGAAGAGAGCTATGGATTCTAAGAGGTAGAAGTGAGGGAAAAGGATATTTAAGGCAGGAGAGACAGAGAAACATCTTCAAGTTCAAGTTGACTCTCCTGGAATTGAAAATTCCCTCATTTCCTGTAATTTCTTCTCCTTTTCCCAACCCCCCATTTAATGATGCTCTTTCAAGATGATGGAGAATAAAGTTGTTAACTAGTCTACCTAATTAAATTTACCTACCTGACTACAAGTCTCCAATCTGTCATTTACTAGGATGGCTCTTAAGCCCTGATATAAATTTGCTTTTTTAAAAAAAAATTTAAGAACTGCTTTTAAATACATCCACCCCAATTGTAAATACCATAAATGGCGTCTGGGAGTAACCAACCAAGAATTTGCTAAGTAGGAATGGGAGAGCCTGGCAGGGTTTGTAAAAATGTTTCAAAAGCCCTATCAGATAGCTTTTCAGCAAAATCTTAACATCCTTTACTTATTTCTCCTCTCTTTTCCCCTGTCTCCCAGTCAGTCCAGTTTGAAAGGAAACAATGCAAATGATTCATTTTCACTTAAATGATTAATGTGTTATTTTGCAAAATCTAGAAGAAGTCCAGAAATCCTTTTAAATCTTCCCTGCTTCATTTTTTAGTTTTTAGGTGTTTGTTTTTTCCCTTACCAAGTCTATATGAAATTGTCACTTCCAAATCCCTCTCTCTTACCCAGAAATAGAGCTGCAACAATAAGAACATAAAAGCTACTCCCCCTTTATAGGAAATTGGTCTTTGATTTATATTATTTAGATTCACATTATTTAGATGAGAAGCAGAATTCTCAATCCATCATCATGAAAAATAATATATATATATATATATATATATATATATATATATATACACTAAGGATCCTTAATCCAGTTCCCACTCAGAGCAACAAGTAGCACCCCAGAATACTCACTTTATGCCTTTTGTTCCCCCTCAGAGTTATAAGGTACCTTTTGAGGAGGGGAGAATTTCCTCCTGTCACTGATTTGTGCCCCTACCAGTGGACACCAATTAGTTTTTACAGAGGATTATTTACTGAAAATGAAGAAAGGACAGAAGAACAAAGGGTTTCCCCAAAACCTAGGCACATACCACTGGTCACTTTTAACCTCTGTGGAGAGTAGGGACTCAAGTTTAAAGTAATTGCTACAAAGTATTCTGGACAAGTTCATTTCTGAATCTAGCAAAACCAATGGATGTGTCATTATGGCAGTCTTTCCTAACTTTTAAAATCTCATAAAGTTGTAGCCTATCCAGTCCTCTTTCACCTAAGAGTAGAAGAAGAAGAAGAAGAAGAAGAAGAAGAAGAAGAAGAAGAAGAAGAAGAAGAAGAAAAGAAGAAACAGAGATCCCCATATTCATGGGTTACATATTGGCCTGAGTAGGGAGAGTCCAAGATCTAGCTCTAAACAAAGTCTTAGAAGGTATATTCCTCACTTGAATAAAGCAATCGTGAATTAAAGAACTTTGATCGCCATTTTAAAGCCACACCTAATTCTGTCTTAGTAGACAATAAAAATCTACTTCTACCCACTATGGTTAGCATCCTGGAGAAAGTCATCTCAGTGTCAATACTCTAAAGTCCATCATCATGCAGCACCACTATTCATCTTAAAAACTAGGCAGTTATTGGACAAAACTACCATCACAGAGACATTTTAATCCCAATTTCCTCTACCTAGAAACTTAACATGTAGAAAAGATAGTTAAGTTTAGATGGGGAGTGTTAGTCTAGGCAAAGAAAGATTCACAGAAATAGAGATTAAGACAGAAAAACAGAGAAAAAGACAGAGGCAGTCTGAGATCAGGAAAGACAAAGAGAGAGATAAAGACGTACACAGACATAAAGACACTTAGAGAGGCAGAGACGAAGACCAAGAAAGAGAAAGGGAGAAACATTTTCTGGCCTTGAAAAGTTTGTAATCCAGGGTAAGAATCAAAAACAATAGAAATTCATATATATTCAACAAATATATCTGCTTAAAAGTTATGTCTCTCTCTAAATATATATATATATTTATCCATTTATACATACATGTATATATGTATACATGTTTAATATGTGTGTGTGTGTGTGTGTATCATCTTGAAAATAGTCCTCTAAAGCAGCTAGGTGGATAGTGTGATGGGCCTGGAGGCATAAAGGCTCATCTTTCTGAATTCAAAGTCAGTCTCAGACACTTATTATTTGCATGACCCTGGACAAGTCACTTAACCCTGTAAAATGAGAAGGATACATTCCAGCATCTTTGCCAAGAAAATTCCAAATTGGTCACAAAAAGTTGGACACAACTAAACAACTAAGAGGTATTATCCTCATTTTACAGACAGGAAAACTGACTCAGGCACAACATTTCTTCCACTACATCATGCTGCTTCTCTGCATATGTAACAAATGGAAAAATATGAAAGAGAAGTTAATTATCATAGAAAAATTAAAGACAAAGCTGAAACTGTTTCAACTGGCTCAAGTTGTCATGGTTCTGTTGTTCTTCATGCTATACCAAGATCACTAATTATATCATTATTTTGTATTCCAATTTAATATAATTCAAATAAACAGACATTTATTGAATAATTACTAAAAGGCACTATGCTATGCTTTAGAACTAAAACT
Organism: Macrotis lagotis; assembly: GCF_037893015.1. Lineage (NCBI taxonomy): Eukaryota > Metazoa > Chordata > Mammalia > Peramelemorphia > Peramelidae > Macrotis > Macrotis lagotis. The sequence goes on from NC_133658.1 coordinate 125,483,988, forward strand.
ATGAAAATAATATTGTCCCTTGGCAAAATTTCATAGACAAATAATAGTCATTCTGGATGATCATTATGAGAAGGTACCTATGAATACACTATTCATCCCAACCAGTCAAGATTCTCATATTCCAATACAGCTGAGCAATAAGAATTAGGCACAGAAGGGCTAAAATAATTTCATGGGTCACTTATTGGCCTGAGGGGTGAGGGTATAAATTAAGAATTTAGAATTGAGTTATTGTTTTGCTGATTTTTTTAGACTTTAGAAAGACTAAAGAAAGATTTCTCTCTCTACATAGTCTTGTTCAAATAACTTAACTGACCTTTGAATGTCCAGAAATGTGAGGGGAGAAACTTCAGTTTCAATGCTTCTTTTTCTCCAGATTCAGTTCTTTGTTGTTTGTTTGAAGGTGGTATATAGAAACCAATCCATCACATAATCCAAAATTACATTCAAATTAGGTAATTAAGTCAATATCTATCTATATCTATAAACATGCACATGTTTATATGCACATGCAAACATGTGGATATATGTATATATAAGCAACATGTATATGTTGCTTATATTATATGCATAAGAGTGTATATTGTATATATACACACTTAAATATGGGGTGGTATGCTGGCAAAAAAGTGAATGGAAAAAGTATGCAAACAACACAATTTAAGTTTAATCTGCATTACTAATACTTGCTAAATCACTTTCTTAAGTCTAAAAAATCAGCAAGATAAATCAATTCTAATTTATAGTACTTGTTGGTTTCTGAGCTATACATCTTCATAATGAAAATTTAAAAACTACGTTACATCTCATGAATGTGTGAGTAGATGCCAACATGCCCCTATATGTTTGTATATGTGTATAGGTAGATAAATTACAGTAAAATATATATGTAGATAGATGATAGATGGATAGATAGATAGATGATAGATAGATAGATAGATAGATAGATAGATAGATAGATAGATAGATATAGTTAGATGATAGATAGATGAATGAAAATACTAGAATAGGCAGCCAATCAATGAAAATTTAATAAGCATCTATGTGCTAGTCACTGTGCTAAGCAATGAGGATCCAAAGAGCCAAAAGACAGTCCCTGCTCTCAAGGAACTGATGTAACAGGGAGACAAGATGCAAGCAGCTATGCATAAACAAGATAAATGGGAGATATTCAACAGGAAGAAGACATTATAATTGAGAGGTATTGGGAAAGGCTTCTTGTAAAAGCTGAGATTTTAGTTGGAATTTGAAGGAAGCCAGAAATGACAGGAAGTAAAGATGAGAGGTATAAGTAATCTAGGCACATTAAACAGCCAGTGGAAATTTCCAGTCAGGAGACAAAGTATTTTATATGAGGACTATTGAGTAGGCCACTATCACTGAATGAAAGAATATATAGGAAGAGCTAGTTAGAAGCCTGGAAAAGAAGGAAGAGGCTAAACTCTGAAAGCTTTAATACCATATGCAAGATTTTATATTTGATCCTGGAAAGACCCTGAAAGTGCCTGAATGGAGTAGGGAAGATGACATGATCAGATCTGTATCTTTGAAGAACTAATTTGACAGCTGACTAGAAAATGGATTGGAGTGAGGAGAGATTTAAATTAGGAAGAAGGGGGGATTTGGGGAAAAGAAAAAGAGTTGTATATTGAAAAAGTTGAGCTTAAGATATATACAGAACATCAGACTGAGATATTTAATAGACAGTTGAAATTGCAAGAAAGAAGTTCAGGACTGGATAAGTGGAATTCAAAATCATCAGGTAGAGATGTTAATTGAATCCATGAAATCTAGATCACAAAGAGATAGCAGAGTGAAAAGAAAGAAAAACCCAGTAAAGAGACCTGTGAGATACTCACAGTTCTTGAACATAACCTTGATGAAAATCTGGCAAGGAAGACAGAGAAGGAACAGTAAAACCGAGAGTAGGACAAGCAGGATATAGAACACTCATTGCCTCCATTTCTTCACCACCTATTTCCTACTCCTTAAATTCTGTGTTCTGATTCCATTTCATAACTGAAACTTCTCTCTTCAGTATTTTCAAAGATCTTTTATCCTGTTAAGTCAGAAAGTCTTTTCTTAACTTTCAATCTACTTCACCTCTTTAAAGTTTTGACCACTTTGATGAATTTGTCCTCCTGAATAAACTTCTTATCCCTTACTTTCTATGGCATTGTCATCCACTGATTCTTCACCTATCTATCTAATTATTTCTTAGTGTTCTTCTAGTGATGGGTTTCCCCAGGGATTACGTTCTGTACCCTCTTTTCTTCTCCCTCTAGACTCTTTCACTTGGCGATTTTAACAGCTCCATGGTTTCAATTATAATCTCTATGCAGATGAATCTCCAATCTATTTGTCCAATCCTTATCTCCCTCCTGACCACTAATCTTGCTTCTTTAATTGCCAACTAGATATTTACAACTAGATGTCTTATTGTTGATAGTGTCATTATTTAGTCATACATCCTTGTTCAATTTTTCATGACCCTGTGGACCATAGTATGCCAATACTGTCCATCTTGGCGAAGATACTGGAATGGTTTTCCATTTCCTTCTCCAGTGGATTAAGATAAACAGGTTAAGTGACCGGCCCAGGGTCACAGAACTGGGAAGTTTCTCAGGTTGGATTCGACCTTAGCTGTTCTTAATTCCAGGCCCAGTGTTTTCTCCACTGAATCACCTAGCTGCCTCTGTCCCAGACACCTCTTAAATCAATATGCCCAAAATTGAATTCATTATCTTTGCCCCAAACCATCCCCTCTTCCTGACTTCTCTAATGCTGTTCAATATGCCATCATTCTCCCAGTCACTCAGACTTAGAACTTGGATATCATTCTCAACCACCACTCATTTGTCAAGTCCAGTCATTTTTGCCTTTATCACATCTATCATATCCACTCATTTCTCTCTTATGATATTACCCCCCACCTCATGATGGGGCCTTATTCTGACAAGAACTTGCTGGTTGGTCCCCTTGCCTCACATCTCTTTTCATTCCAATCCATCCTCCATAATCTTCCTAAAGCAAAATTCTGATCCTTCTCTCTCCCTCTCTATATCTCTGTTTCTCTCTCTCTCTCTCTCTCTCTCTCTCTCTCTCTCTCTCTCTCTCTCTCTCTCTCACACACACACACACACACACACACACACACACACACACACACACACACAGACATATTCAACAAATTCCAGTGGCTCCTTCTCATCTCTAGGATCAAATAGAAATTCCTCTATTTATATTTTAAAACCCTTCATAAGGTAGCTTAAGCCCTACCAGATCTAAAATTTATTGTAAAGCATCAGTCTTCAAAACTGACTTGTATTGGCTAAGAAATAGAGTGGTGGATCAGTGGAATAGACTAGTTGCAATAGCTGGAATTGATTATAGTGATCTGCTATTTGATAAATACAAAGAATGCAGCTATTGGGATAAAAACTCTCTCTGATAAAAACTGTGGGGGGAAATTAGAAGTGAGTATGGCAGAATTTTGGATTAGACCATCACCTCACACCCTATACCAAATTAAGATCAGAATGTATACAGGATCTAGACATAAAAAACAATATTATAAGCAAACTTGAAGATCAAGGAATAGTTTGTCTGTCAGATCTATGGAAAGGGAAGCAATTTACGACCAAGGAAGCAATGGAGAACATCATTAAAAACCAACTAGACAATTTGAATTAAATTAAATTAAAAAGATTTTGCACAGACAAAGCCACTGTAACCAAGATCAGAAGAAATGTAGTAAATTAGGAAACAATTTTTACGACTAGTATTTCTGACAAAGGACTCATTTCTAAAATATACAGAGAACTGAGTCAAATTTTTTTTAAAAAGACAAGCTATTCCCCAATTGACAAATGGCCAAAGGATATGCAAAGGCAATTTAGAGATGAGGAAATCAAAACAATCCACAGTCATATGAAAAATTGCTCTAAATCACTAATTATTAGAGAAATGCAAATTAAAACGACTCTGAGGTACCACCTCACACCTCTCAGACTAGCCATTATGACCAGAGAGGACAATGATCAATGTTGGAAGGAATGTGAGAAATCTGGAATACTAATACATGGTTGGTGGAGCTGTGAACTCATCCAACCTTTCTGGAGAGCAATTTGGAATTATGTCCAAAAGGCAACAAAAATGTGTACACACTGATCCAGCAACACCACTACTGAGTCTATACCCTGAAGAGATTATGAAAAGGGGTAAAAACATCACTTGTACAAAAATATTCATAGCAGCTCTGTTTGTGGTGGCAAAGAATTAGGAATTGAGTGAATTCCATCAATTGGGGAATGGCTTAATAAACCATGGTATGTATGTGATGGAATACTATTGTTCTATTATAAAACAAGAGGAATGAGAATTCAGGGAAGTGGGATTTGCATGAACTGATGCTAAGCAAGATGAGCAGAACCGGAAGAACATGGTGCAACCTAACAGCAACATGGGGTGGTGATCAGTCTTAATGGATTTGCTCATTCCATCAATGCAGGGGGACAATTTTAGAGTACCTGTGACAGAGAATACTATCTGTATCCAGAGAAAGAATTGTGGAATTTAAACAAAGACCAAAATCTACTACCTTCAATTTTTTTAATTGTCTTGTGTACTACATAATTTTGCTATCTTTAATATTTTATTTTGTCCTCAAGGATATGATTTCTCTCTCAACACAGTCAATTTCTATTAATGTATAACATGGAAACAATGTAAAAATTATAAGACTGCCTTCTGTGGGGGAATGAGGGGAGGGGAGGGAAGGGAGGGAAGGGGAAAAATTGTAAAATTCAAAACCTTACAAAAAAACTGCTTTTGTATATAATTGGAAAACAAATAAAATATTAATAAAAAGAAACCTTTCCCAGTCTTCCTCAATCTTAGATCATTCCTTCTGAGACTACCCTCAAACTATATTATGCTATTTGTATATAATTATGTATGTGTTTCTTCCATTAGATTGTGAGCTCCCTGAGAGTAAGGACTGTTTATTTAGCCTGTCTTTGCATCCTCACTGCTTACTGCATTTTCTGCCTGAGTGTCATAGTCTAGAGAAGAGGAATTCTTCATTCACTTAGTTTAGATACATTAAAATCTTTTGAGGGAATGATGGATCTTCTCTAGAAGAATATCCCATTATGGAGCTTGATATAATCTGTAACAATGTCATCAGAAAACAGGAGCATTTGGAAGTCCTGTCCATTTATGGTTAACTCCACTTTCATTTGGACTCTGTATTGGATAGTGTCCAGGGATAAGAAATCTTTGACAAGCATATGATGTACTGTTTTATATGTCTCTATTAATTATCAGTGGGTAGACAAATTTATCTTTTAAATTACATCTTTTGAGAAATCAGGTGTGATTTTGATAGATGAGTGGGAGATTCCATTTAGAGAAAAAACTTTAATGTAAAATTTTGCTCTATTGAATCACTTTTGGAAAAAATTGCTTACAATTATCCTAGAATTAATTTTGAAACTATAGAGATACACTCTTCTGAAAAATATCATTTGAAAAAGTTTATCTGATCGCTTTTTATTTCTCTTTTATTATGAATCTCCTCAGTGCATACATAAAAATATTCTCATGTATTATGAGATAGGCATATAGGTAGATCTATCTAGCTAATGATTTATTTCTTACATTGCATTTCAGGCAATAGGATTCATAATTTTTTCCTAAGTGTTTGAATCCTGCCAACTTCAAATATCTTGAGATATTTGTCTTAAAAAAAGTTACCAACTATCATATACTTTCACCATACTTATTTCTGCATATTATATTTCAAGCATCAGCTTGACTATATTATCTTTATAATGCTTAGTGACAATGATAGTTATTTCTATAAAGTGGGATAAAATCATAAGAAAAGATGAAATAGAAATCCCCTTCCTTTTCCTCTGGCTCCAAACTTGGAAATGTGTGTATTACCAATGTGGTGAGAGGAATATCTTAACTTCTCTCCTCATGCAAGTTTGGTTAGCTTTCCTTAAAAGATATTGAAAGTTTCCTTCAAACCTAGTTGGGTTAGATGACTAAAGAATAACACATTTCCTTGTCACCCGAGTACAAAGAAGCCATGAAGAGTTCCAGTGGCACTCTGAAGTTTGAGGAGTGAATTACATCAAGTTGAATCAACTCATCTCACTGAATATCTCTCCTGATATAGTGAAGTAAACTTTTTGCTAACTACTGAATGACTTGCAAGTCTTCATTTTGTTCCAGTTTCTATCAGGGGACTGACTGCCTTGAGTTTAATTGCCAGAGCAATCAGATTCATCCAGTTTACTTCCCTTCTTTTCCTACTGTGGGTACTAATAAGGTGATTTTAGGAAATTTTATGATCCTATTAGGATAGGAGTTCATTTTCTCTAGTCTCTTCAACAAATCTTTGTCTAGAAGCTGGGACATTTAGGAGATTACCTCATTCTTTTCTCATATGATTTTTTTAAATTTTTTTATTTAAGGTAATGGGGTTAAGTGACTTGCCCAAGGTCACACAGCTGGGTAATTAGTAAGTGTCTGAGGTCACATATGAACTCAGGTCTTCCTGACTCCAGGGCCAGTGCTCTATCCACTGTGCCACCTAGCTGCCCCTCTCATAAGATTTTGATTTCTTCTGCTAAATATGTTTCTCTACCTTAACATTTTTTCTTTCATGTACCTAGGAGAATGTGAGTATTTGTCAGGATATCTATTAAAATATGTTTATAAATAATTTTGAATCAATTTTATGCACTTATGATTGTGAGCAACAATTTGCTTTAGGAAAGTTTTATTATAATTCAGTTTATAAGTTGGGTTTTCAAGCATATTTTTCAAGTCTATCTGTAATGATACAAATGTGTGGTCCTTGAATCAATGAAGAGTAGCAAACTTCTCATACATAATTCTAATCATAAAGTTATGTCTTATTAGGTTTTCAATAGGCTCTAAATTTTCATAGGCTATAGTTGTGTTTTATATAGTTTCTATCTTTTCCTTACATTATTTGCATAAATCAGGATAGCTTAAATATTTTCTGATGGCAATGTGGTAATCCTGAATTGCCATTGAAAACACCTCCCTTTTGTAAGTCAACTATTTATTCAGGTATTGAATGAATTTATTCAAATTGTCACTCATACAAGGATAGACTCCTTCCTGAAGCAAACTACTTGGGATAATATCCTACTTGGCTGCTAGATGACTGACATTTGATGAATCCAATTACATGTACCCATTATCCAAACTTATTATTGAGGGGCAGCTAAGTGACATAGTGAACAGAGCACCGGTCCTGGAGTCAAGAGGACCTGGGTTCAAATCCGGCCTCAGACGCTAAAAAAAAATTGCCTTAAATTAAAAAACAAACCCTTATTATTACTCTGTGAGTCAGTCAACCAGTCAATAAGCATGTAAAGAGGTTGGCCTTGGTCATCTTTATCCTACAACCAGAGTGAAGGAGCACATAATGGGGAAAGTTATCTGAGTGTTTGTTGTGTGATAGAAGAAAAGGGAAGAAGAAACAACCTAATTTGGATACTTTTTTAAAAAAAATTTAAAGGCAATGGGGTTAACTGACTTGCCCAGGGTCACACAGCTAGGTAATTATTGAGTGTCTGAGACTGGATTTGAACTCAGATCCTCCTTACTCCAGGACTGGTGCTCCATCCCCTGCTCCACTTAGCTTAAAGAATAATGGTTTATAGCTCCCAAAGAAAAGATTAAAACTGTATTGCAAAAGTATTAATAGTTTTAAATACATTTCTCCTATTCAGCTTTAATTTCAGAATGCTAGTAGTTCTCTTCATATATTCAGCCAAAACTTTCTCTTTGACAGCTTTATACTTAATGTGTCTTACTGAGGAAATCAAAGTTTTTATAAGTAATTACCTTCATCCATTTCTTTAATTTACCCACCACATTCAAACTCAAAGTCTTCAGTTTGAATCTTCTTTTGGTATATATAAAGAATTTTATACTTACTGAATCCAAAAGATATTTTGATGTCATCATAGAAAAATTCTATGTGATAAAGAAGTTGTTTTAATGCGTTTTTCAGTGGAATCACAAAGCTTGCTCCATCAAGTAACTAATAAGATGTTTTGGTTCATCTCACTCTCTCTCTTTAATTCAGAAGTAATACTTTAAGGGAGATAATAATGAATTTAAGGTTAAAGAGAATAATAATAAACTTTTTTATATCCTAATATCATATTTTGTAAGGATTTCTCAACATTATTTTTTCAATAGAAAACAATTTTCCACATGGATATCAATAACTCTGATGTTCTCCATATATATGGCTCTATTTAATATATTTCCAGTACTTTAAGTATTTATATATATATATATATATGTGTGTGTGTGTGTGTGTACATATATATAATATACACACACACATATACATATATGTGTGTTTAACTGGCTTGTATTTGTAAGATACTGGTGTTCTTTGGCAATAGATATGATTCCTTCTGCTGAGAGAAGTAGAATTAAGCTTATATCTGAGAAAAAGCTAATAAAGTACTTTTCTAGGCATCCTTGCCTCATTGTGATAAATCTCAATCAACAATTGTAGAGCTCCACTCCTTTCCAGTTTTTTAGAGAAGCTAGTATTTTATTCATCTCCCTAGACATAACTATTGTATTGTATTGTATTAAAGATGTAGAAGCATTCCATTTTTAGATTGGTCTAAGTGACTTTTTCAATGTATTGGATGTATTAAAACCATATAAATGAGAAGAAATTTTCCACATTCTCCTTCAATTATTTTTATCTTTTCTCTTATTTTCTTAATTTTTAACTTTTCAAACTTATAAAATAATTTTAAAATTAATGTCAAATTGTTTATTTTGTTTTTGACATTGCTTTAGTTCTTCATGTAACCTTAACCTTTTGCCTTTAATGTTGTCAACCACTGAGGCTCCGTAGGTAAAGTTATTCACACAAGGTCATATTTGAATCTAGATTCTCTAGCTACACATCTCTCTTCTTAATACTCATCAACTGGCTCCCTAAAAGATCTAGAGTTCTTTTCCCTATCTTACATTCTCTTTTTGCTATTATTAAAGATAATCCATGTGTATTTAACCCTTTCATTTTTATAAAGCATTTTGCTTGTAACAACCCTGTGAGGTTTGTATAAAAATTGTATAAAACAATTGTATAAATATATACATTTATTGTATACATTGTATAAAAATGATTACCCCCATTTACAGATGCAAAAGTTCAGAATAGCTGGGTGACATGTCTACGGTCATAACACTAGTAAGTGACAAAGTCAAGATCCAACCTTAAATTTACCTTAGTCCCAGCCCAGCACCTTCTATTTTTCTATGCTAACTCATATTACATTAAACTTTATTATTTTTGTACTCAGAAGGAACTTACATGAGCCTTATTCTGAGGAAAGTAATAGAGTTGGTCTTTTTTTCCCCTGTGGCTGTTCGTTTCTGTTAGCCGAATTTGTGTTGCAGGCTTCAGTTGGAAAATGTCATCTTTGTTAATGTTCCAGGTTCATGCTCACAATCTAACGGGTAGCGCTAGCAAAGCTTCTCTCTAGCAACCTTCACTTCATGCTGGATATGCACTGAATTACAAAAAGGAACAATGTGAACAGGACTAAGGGATGTTTCAGGAAATGCAGATGGGATGTACAAATATGACAGGGCTTTCATTAGCAGTTTTCAGGATTCATGGTATAATCTTTAACTTTTTGTGGTAGAATAATCACTTCTAAAAGGATGTTGAAAATTGAAAGTGTATGCTTATCTATTATATTTATTATGAGTCATAAATATATAACATAAATATTTATAATTGCCATATAATACATCACATCCTTTCTACTATATACAGTGTATACTATATACACATTATTCAGTTTAATGTTAGAAAGCTTCAACACGACTTAATTCTTAAAGGCAAAGTCTGTGCAGAACACCTGCCATCTCCTGTGACCTGATCATACCAAAAGAAACAGAGCAAATGCATGCCTTGGAAGTAAGTGGGTGCTAACCTAATCCTTGCAAGTTAAAAGCAACATCTTATAATCTCCCCAAGATATAGTGGGTAGTCAAAGTGATTCTGAAGCTAACCCAGGCATAATGATTAATCTCAGTGTGAGTCATGACCCTAACAGCTGCATTCTAAATGAACTTCAATCTATATAATGCATTCTTGGGATGAACAGACAACAAGAAGTTGCATTAGTTCATAGGGCAAATGATCAGAATGCATGTACCAGTACATTCAATATTGGCCTAAGAGAGCAGAGGTCCAAGTTTGGCAATAATCCTAAATGGATAGCAAGATGTCATAGATATTTTCAATATCCTATTAACTATAGAACCTAAAATTAACCTGGACTTTCCTGGACTAAATGGTGAAGAAATAGAGGGTTCCCTCATAAATATGTACAAAGACAAAAGTTAAAACCACATTTTTAAAATTTTTAATTGTTTTTGTTCTAACCCTGTAACATGTCTTCTCTAAAGAATTTGTTTTTTTTAACCTCTGACAATTCTATCTTATGACTCTATAACTTAATCTGCATAGAAGGTCCTTTTAGAAACAAAAACATTCTCCAAATTTTGATAAGTGAGCATATTTATTTAAAGCACCTACTATAAGAAAGTCATTGTGGCAAAAAAAAAAAAGGAATTTAGAGAGAGAAATTGTTGTAGAATGGAACTGTCAATAGAGGATTTATAAAATAAGTTAGACTCAGAATCAATGAATAGGATCAAACACTCAGTAAGTTTTTATTAAATACTTTTACTTGTTAGGTACTATGACTGATACTGATAATACAAAGATGAAGTAATTCCTATCCTTGGGTGCTCACATTCTTTTGAATCAAGCAAAATATCAATACATACAAGATACATACAAAATAAATACAATTTAATTTGGTTGGAGAGGTACTTGTAGCTGTGAGGTCAGGAAAGGCTTGATATTAAAGGATAAAGTTAAGTAGAAGTAAAATAATTTTTGGAAAGAGTTCGATTAACAGAATAAAGAAAGTACACATACTTAGGAAATAGTGCAAGGACAAACTTGGCAGGAGCAAAACACTCATGTGAGAAATCATGAAAAAAAAATCTGAGAAGTAAAATAATAATTCTATTTTTTGATGTTCAGCCCAGTCAGTTAATAATATGTAAGCTACTCAAGGACATTTTTTTAAAATCTCATTATCACTAACTCTTAACATATAAATGTGTGTATACATTTGTATGTATGTGTGTGTGGATATACAAAACCAATATAAAGAAAATAGATTCAAAACATCTATCTCTAATGGAAGAAATCAAGAAGACGTTCATGTAGAAATGGTAGTACTTCAACTACGACTTAGAAAGAAAGAAAGAAGAATTCTATGACAGACATGAGAAGGTTCTCAGTCCTAATTTAATACAATTGTTAGCTAGCTTTGTGAACTTGATTAAGGTAGAGGATAACTAGGTGATCTCTAAAAGCAATGGCATATCCAAAAATTCCACACTTTGAGCCATATTAATATAATGCAAAATTTTTAATCTGATGACTTCAACAGCCTGGTCTTTTGCAAGCTTATCAAACCACTTGCTACAGAAGATAAGAAGTAAATACCCCCTCCATTTATAAACAGAAAAGAAAAAAATAGTACAAGGAACTTATCCAAAGTCAGACTAAGGTGAAGAAATAACATTCAGTCAACCAGTTTCTTTCCACTGAACTGACATTACTTTCATTTGGATCAACTCCTTCATAGGTCTGAGTCTATACACTCCACGACAAAAGTATATTGTGTAATGCAATTTTGTATTACTTTATTTTTATGTTAATATTATATATTATATTAGTGTATATAGATAATATATAATATTAGTGTAATTCTGACATTAAAATAACAATATTTGAAATGACTGAGGTGTAATGGTAGGAGGACAATGTTACTCTTATTGATGAATCCAAACAACTCTGCTTGGTTTGATTGTTAATACTTCTGTATCTACATTTCTCATTTTCAGAAGCTTTGAAAAAATGTCTAATTTTTATATTATCCTTAATTTCTTCATCAAATACATGAATTTAATCTGTAGAATTAGTCTCCAAAATTCCCTAAAAATAATTACTACTCAATATCATCCTTTTTATTCATTAGAATTCATCCCAATGGGCAACAGTAGCTTCTATGAGATTAGTCTAACCCTACAAACTATGGAGGGTCATTTATTATTAGTAATAGTAATAATAATAATAACAACAATAATAACATGCTTCTATAGTGCTTTCCCATTTATATAGGATCCTTACCCACCTCATATGGTTATTATAAGAAAAAATATATACATACATACACATACATGTGGTATATGTATACAAGCAATACTTTTTTGTATGCATAAGCATTTGTATATGTATGTGTATGGATATCTGAAGAGGGAAGTCCTCTATCATCATTTGCATAGGGAACATCTATCTTAGAAAGTTGTCCTCGGACTGATACTAATCAATCTATTCATTTTTCAGGTAATTTTTTAGTTACCTAGGCCACTAAGAAATTCATTGACTTACTCAAGGTCACCTAGTTAATGTGTAGAGATGTTGGAATTAAACTTGAATTTTTTTGTATCTAAGCCAGCTTTCTATCCACTATGTCACATTGTCTTACAAAGGCAAACTTATTATCCTTTTTTTACAAATGAGGAAGCTGAGTCCTCTAGCAGAAGGTGATTTACTCATAGTCAGTCAATCGCAGTCAGGGACTGGCCTGAAACTTTATACTGCCACTTCAGATGGATTCCAACGTGAGTCTCCTAGGCTCTTTCTTGATCCCACAGAGACTGCCAGCCTAGGTCAGTATACACTCAGAATTCCTACCATTGAGTATTGACTTGTGAGTTGGGAGGTATGTGGCCAGTATATTTTTGCAATTCAAAAGTGAAACATTGTTACTGGGTTGTATTTTTAATTTACATTGTAAACAAAAGGTTTTTTGCATTTTGCTAAATTATTTAACATCTTCTGGAGCTCCTATTTCTTCTAGGATAAAATAAAAACCCCTCAAGTCATCACTCAAAGGCTATCAAATTCTAGCACTAACTGCAGGCTTGATTCACAATACTCTCTTCCTTACACACTATCTAGCATGCACTGCCCCCTCACTTCTACTCCCTCTGATTTGTTATATTGCTCCAAGGCACCGTTCAACTGTCATCTCCTATAAGAAGTACTGGGGACCCCTCTTCCCTTGAGAGAGGTGGTCCTTTTGTTAAGATATCTTATAAAAGACATTTAATCAATCTGGACTAAAAAAAGAAGAAGCAATGGGAAAGTTTCCCTTCTTGAATTAGCCTCTATTTTTTTATCTATTTATTTTGTATCCCTTTGTAGATTGTAATCATATTGAGAATAAGGGCTCTTTTTTAAGTCTTTGAACACCTAGACTGTCTAAATAGTGTCTAACACACCCTTAACAGATATTTAATAGACTTGTGTTATTTGGGTTGAACTTGAATGACTAGGAAAGAAATCTATATAATGGCCTACATACCTAAGAACTCAATCTGGATCACAAGCCTTGGCCAAGAATACTCATCTTTCTTCTGTAAATGATAATCCATCTGGTGGGGGAGGGGAGGAATAGTTTCAGGTTGCTTTGTCCTTCAAAGTGAACTGGATAACTGGATACATATCATTAGAGATGAAGCTGTCAGAGGTGAAAAGTCATTTGGTGATTTTTCCCCCAATGATCCAATCACTTCCAGCACCCCACACCCAAATTACATGGTTTGGGAATTTAATCCATCCGTACAAGATATGCATATGCTCATTTGAAAGTAGACACACTTTTCTGCAGCTCATTTTACCAAATTAAAAACATTAAACATAAGTCTCTTGAGTTTCTTTTTTCCCTCAAAAATAATTTCCCTGAATTAAAAAGTGTTTATATAATTTCTGATCAGAACTAAACAATGCTTTGTTCTTCCCCTATGCTCTGCTCATAGGTGTCTAAACGTGCAGACACCCTTTCTGAGTACACAAGGTCCCAAGGGTTGCTACAGTAATTCCTTTTAGTCCAGGGGACTCAAGCACAGAATTGCCTGCAATCAGTTTGCTTTCACACACAAGTATTAAACTCACTGTATATAAAAGTATTGCAAGTATTTTCAATATAAATTTAGGTAGCACAAAACAACATTTTAGTGGGCTGAGGAGATTACAAGGTACAATGAACCCACAAACCAAGCAAACACCCTGAAGATTCACCATAACCTCTAAATAAGTAAAACGATTTTTTAAAAATTAGTAACAAATGGAATTAATGCATTGACAAGTATATCTATAAATCTTTGTAATAGCTTCACTTGGTATTTTGACCTTTCCATTATAAAAATATATAGGAAATCCTGGTAACTTTATGCATCAGGGAAGCAGGGCAATCTAAATCAAATTGTCATATGATAGAGTGAGAGAGATAGAGTGAGAGAGTAAGAGATAGATAGATGTGTGTTTTATATATATATTCACTCTTATATTATTTATAAATTTGTGTGTATTGTCCCCCCAAAGATACTCTTTGTCAGAGATTTATGTATATACTGTTATAATAAGATGATCATGGCATCACCTGTTAATATATGTTTTATGTTTAAGAATTAACAGCTGCGTGGATAGAGCACGGGCCCTGGAGTCAGGAGTACCTGAGTTCAAATCTGGCCTGAGATACTTCATAATTACCTAGCTATATATGTGGCCTTGGGCAAGTCACTTGACTCCACTGTCTTGCAAAAACCTAAAAAAAAAAAATTAACAGTTGGATCTTAACTGATTTGTTTAAATGAGATGCACACTAGTATAGGCTCAAAAATTATAGTTGTAATTAATAAATGAATATCTCTATTCCCACACTTGGGAGCTACCTCTAGGGTTGCAGCCCCTTTGGAAAACTATGCCAATCTACCAGCATGAATACAAGTTGAGATGATTGAACTTCTCCAGTCCAGGAAAGACTGATTGGAGTCCTTCCCATAGGACCATACCATAAAAGAATGTCTATCTCCTATTCCATGTCCATGATTCTTTTCCATTCCTAATATGCTCTCTCTCCTGTCCTCTACCTCTTGGAATCCCTAACTACTATCAAAATTTAGCTCAAGGGCCACATCCTAAGTTGAGTCTTTTCTAACAACTCTTCTATCTCCTGGTTGTTAGTAATCCTTTCCCCAGATCACCACCATGACCACCACCACCACCATGAAATTACTTTTTTATTTATTTGTATTTACTTTGTATCCTCTCATCTATGTGATTATTGTATAGCCCTGGTAGCATGTAAATTCTTTGAAGGCAAGAAGATATTATAACTCCAGAATGTAGTATAATATACACTTTACACAAAGAAGATAGCTTAATATAATGATTAGAATTCAGTAAATCTAAAACTTAGCTATTATTGTAGATGCTTAATGAACTTTATTTGAAAGGAAGGAATTTCAGAAAAACATTAATTTGCTTAATTGATAGTACTATAAATGACCTCTGGCATTATTAGATTCAGTTCCAATAAAATATAAAAATTTTCATGACTTATGTGTGTGCCCTGTTGTTGGGGTTCAATGTGATAAGCTGTCATTAACATTAAGGCCCACAATGTATATCCCATTGATAATATGAGCACCACAAGAGCTTTCAAAACTAGATCTGATACATGGGTTAACACTGCATTTTTTTAATGAAGCAAAGTAAGAAGGACATGAGTATATTTTTCCCATATACCTCTTTACAAAAAATGTCATTTTCATTTGATTTCCCATAGTATGAAATTAATTGGAAGCAAAAAAAAAAGGAAATTGTGATCATCTCAAGAATTATGTTTCCGCTATAAGCAGTACCATGGCCCCTGGAGTGCTAAGTGCTTGTAATCAGAAGTATTCCTCAAACCTATGGGCCAAAAATCAGGCTGGTAGAAAATTATAGAAGGAAAATAAAATGAGCATTTCCACTTGGAATAGATACGACAACTAGACTTTAATGCAGGATTATCTGAACTCAAGTTTTCTTACCAATACTTCCTCTCTGTATCATCTTGGGTAAGTCATGTAACCTCTCTGTACCTCAGTTTCCTCATCTATAAAATAAAGGAATTGAATTAAATGTCTTCTGAGTTCTCGTCTAGCTCTGTGGTCCTATTCTGACTCGTACAAATTTGTGGTTGAATACCGAAAAACAGAAAAGGAAAGGGAAAAGTAGACTTTTGTTTTTTCATTTAAAGAAAAAACAAAAGGGGTGGGGGAGAGGAGAAGCCAATGTAGCGACTGGATAGAGAATGTTTATGTACCTGCAAACACAGGTGAGCCTATGAATGAGAGGGGATGATGGAATTACCTCTCTTTTCTTCACTGACAGTCAAGCTTTGGGAGTTTCACTGAAATAACATTTTAATAGAACAGTAATCCTGCAGAATCCTGTAGGCATACTGCCTACTGACTGCTTCCAAAGACAATGGGAGCATTACTTATAAGGAGAAAAAAATGGAAGATTATGAAAAGTGAAGAAAGTAAAGGCAGGAAAAATGTCAAGAGGCAGAATAAACACTTTTTGACATTAACAGGCTCTCTTTAAAGAGGATATCGGTATGCATACACATTTTTATATATATACACACTCAGATGGATCAAAGATAAAATGACTACTCAAAAAGATTCTTGCATTTCGATGAAATGTCAACTGTGTTTTTATACTGTGAAAGAAATTTAATGCTTATGAAAGGTGGCAGATTGACTGATTGAATGATTATTAATATTTATTGAGGGTTCACAAATAAGCTAGGGGTTGTTCAAAACATACAGAGCAAGCCTGTGACCTAAAAAGGAAATGTCCTGTCTAGTGTGAGTGGATTACAAGGGCTTCAAAGGCAAGGTAGAGTATTTTGTTGCCTGGTCTCTCACTCAGCTGAAAGTTGATACAATTGCCCAGATAAATTATAATAATCCAATAAAACTTGAAAAATCTCTTAAAATTTACCAATTCTCTAATCTGCATCTTTCTGATGTGGTATATGTGCTAGAGGAAATAGTCTTGAACTTTTAGGTGACTTTACCACATCAAGTGACCAAGGAATCTACCTTGTACAAAGTCAAATACACACAGGAATATTTTATGGGATCATGGATCTAGAATTGAAAGGACCCTTAAGAGATCATCTAAACCTGTCATTTTACAAATGAGGAAGCTTAAGTCTAAGAGCTAACTAATGGTATACCCAATGTCATTTACACAAAAGCATATTCACAAAAACTGTTTCTTGCCAGTCTAAATTCAGATTTTGTCCTCATTTACAGTCTGTAGTCTCAGTATGGAAGATAATAGAAAAGAAAGTACAGAAAATTCTTTTCCCCTCCAGGGAAAAAGTGAAAGTAGCAAGGTTTTATATCCTACATCCTAAGACTAGTTTCAAACTCTCTCCACCATAACATGGCACCTTGTTCTCATTTGCAAAGAAAACAAAGGCAAAATTGGAGATGAACAACCCTACTCTTTCTCTCTCATTTAATTTACTATCATGTCCCCTACAAGAAGAAATCCTGCCCCTTCTTTGACCCTCCTAATTCCCCCAATATACCTAAAATAATTGATGCAGTAAATAGAGGGTTGGTCCTGGTGTCAGAAAGACTTGAGTTCAAAAATGGCATCAAATACAGTTTGCCTTAATTTCCTCATGTGCAAAATGGGGCTAATGATAACAACCCCATCTCACAAAGTTATTGTGAAGAACAAATGACATAATTCTATAGTGTTTACCATCCTGCTTGGCAAATAGCAAGCCCTAGATGAATTATTATAATTACTATTTTGTTATTAAATCAACATGAACTGTTGCACTTTTGATACTATTCTTACAGTACTGGACCATGCTTTAACAGCTTAATCTGACTGCCTATCTTTCCTCTATCTTCTATGTGTATCTTTCTAATTTCATGAAATGTTTCATCTCTTTTATTCATTTTTATTAGTAATAATAGATTTATATTTAAATATATGACATTTATTCAGTTAAAGTTTGCAAAGTGTTTCAAATACATTATTGTGTTTGAGTCTCATAGCAACACTGTAAAGTAGGTATGTGAGACATAATCATTATGCCCATTTTAGAGATGAGGTCACCATAAGCAAAACTTAAAATCTAGGATTAAATCAGATTTAGTGGCTCATTGGAAAAACAAGTAAAGCCAGTTTGGATAATAATTGGATCACAAGGCTTGTCAATAAGGAAAATGATAGAGAAAATGTTTAACCTAGGTGAGATTTGAAACTGTGACTTGGAAAAAAATGAATTCACATTTTGATCCTTCGAATCATAAGATTATTTTGAACAATACTATATGATGTGTATTCCAGATAATTTTTCAGATATACCATATTTTGCAAGGTGCCTTTATTCATGTAGCCACACACAGAGATAGGAAAATGGAATAGAAAGTAGAATTTACTAAGTACAACTTCTACAAATAGCTTTATTTCATATATTAATGGATGCATTTGGGAGTGGATGATGCTAGTTTAAGTGAAATAAAAGTCTGGGCAGCTAGGTGGAGCAGTGGATAAAGCACCAGCCCTGGAGTCAGGAGTACCAGGGTTCAAATCCGGTCTCAGACACTTAATAATTACCTAACTGTGTGGCCTTGGGCAAGCCACTTAACCCCATTTGCCTTACAAAAACCTAAAAAAAAAAAAGTCAAATTCTGAGGTGTCACTACAAAATGATCTTCACACCTGAGTCTAAAGTAACTACATTATAATTATAAGTAATAGGATTGTGGATTTTAGAACAGGGTGAACTCTGAAAATAATTTAGGTTAGAAATATTATTTAATAGAGGAGAAAATAGAGACTTAGAGAGGGAAAGTGACAAATGCAGGATCCCATGGCTAATAAGTAGTGAGTAAGCATTAGAATCTAAGTCTCTTGACTACCCTATCCACTGTTTCTTCCATGATATTGAAAGACCCTAATTAAAACATTTCATTTAAAATGGACCACATGGGATAAAATTATGGTTGTTATTCAACCAGTATATTTTTCAAAGTTAAGAAGTTTACCCAACAAATACCTCAAATATCAAAAATTCAGTTTTATAATTAATATACTGATCAATTTTCTAACCTCACTGCTTTTTTTCCTCATTTGAAGCATACAGGTAAGAGCCTCAGCCTGAGACATTTACTATGTGATGTGTGTGAAGAATTTAAATTCTCTGGTGGACCACTAATCTTAGTGACATGAACCTGGTGATTCTAGTATCCCATGTCCTATGACTCCAGTTCCAAACCTCTTTCCTCCATCTAATCTAGTCTGATCTCTTCATATTAATCAGTTCTGGACTCAGTTCACAATCTTTCTACACATCTATACTATTTCAAAATACAGATAGAAAGAAATATAACTAGATATGTATGCATGTAAATATATGAATATCCATGCTAAGCAATATATTACATACATACATATATATATATATATACCTACACTTCATGCATATATATATGTGCTTGCATATACAGATAGATCAACTCTTTTGACTGTCTATTCCACATATTTTATTCTAGACAACAGTCACTCTTCATCCACTTGGTTTTTCCTGTTAGATCAAACTCTTTTGAGTGATTATGGATTTCATTATGAAGCTCTGCGGTCAGCATAATATCATCTACAAACAAGACCATCTGGAGGACATCATCATCTAGGGGATCCATTCTTTGATCTGGACTCTGTTATGGACATTCTCCATGACAGTGACCCCTATGTTTGACTATCTTCTGTTTCCCTGCATGTTGCCTTTCTTGATAATAATGATCAGAGGACCATTGAGCAAACTGACCTCTATTGTGGGAACCTTCTATTAGTTTATAAGTAAAAATTGCACACAAAAGAAACTCTATTTATTACATAAATAGAAAATGAAGAAAATAGTTTTCTAATATTTTTTGCATTATATACTGAAAATACAGTTAATTTTTTTAGTTCTCTAAAGTTTTTATTCTTTATTCTCCTAAAAGTCCCCCAATGATATCATTCATCACCCAAATAGTCATCGTAACCACATACACTAAGTAATGCCTCCCTAGCATTAATAAACACTATTCTAATACCAAGGGTCAGCCTGGTATAGTCAGAAAGGGTCTAGCCTTGATATCAGGAAGATCTAAGATCAAATCCTGCTTTTGACAAGTATTGGCTTTATAACAATGGGCAAGTCACTTAACTACTCACTGTTCTAAGCAACACTCAACTATAAGTTACAGACAAGATGTTAATCAAGAATTCCCCACTCTAATGAAATCATAGATCCTAATATCATGCCCTCCCCCCCAAAAAAAGTCTGAAACCATAGCTATAGTGTAAGTAAAAAAGTGTTATTGATTTTTTGCAATAATAGATTTAATCAAAAGCATATGAATCCTTTTCAAATGAACTATTTTTGTAATTGTGTATGGAGTAGATGTAGCCCCCAAATTATTTGACTTGAAGTCAGCTGAAATGGTAGAGAAGCTGCTATCCCTTGAGTAGGGGAAAGCCGGACAACATAGGTCAGACAAGTATTTGAGGCATTAGTTCTTCCTCCTGTGTTAAACATAAAGTCTCTATTGTTCCCACTGAGCGAAGGATAGCATCTAAAGCCCAAGCAAGATTCAGAGTTATTTTTTTTCCCCAAAGAAATTTACAGGCCATTTTCTCACCCCTCCCCCTGAGCCAAGATATTGAGGTTAAAACATACCTACTGAGTAGGTTATGTATTTAGTATTAAGGATCCATCATATGCATATGTCTTCAGAGCCTAATGGTTCCTTTGGAGCTATTATAGGTATGCTGTGAATCGATATTAGGAATAATACACAAAGAGGGACTGAAGTAGATCCCATATTAACTACTGTCAGACCTTGAACATTATTTGAACGTGACCTTTTTTTTTTCCCTGGGGTTTAATACCTCTATACTTTGTAAACTGAGTGCTTTTCAAAGAGAACTCCAGATTCCTACAGAGCTGTCTTGAGGTGGGACTTTGATCTTCCCAAAGCACCTATCTTGTGTTTCTATCACTTCTCTAGTTTAACAAGACTCCCTAGTACATGGATGGGGTGGGGGGTGGAGAGGGAAAAAATTCTTTTATTAAGGTTATAAACCTAACTGACCATGATGAAGGAATGTGCTGCTCAGGGGTATCCCTTGGTTTCCCAGGAAAGAAAAAGATAGGGAAAGTGGGGTGTGTGGGGGGGGGAGTCTTCATGTTAAAACAAAATGAAATATTTATTAAACATGTTCCTGGAGTCCCAGGTGGTAAGAAGCAGTCCTGTGGTCTGCTGAAAGGTTTGATCTTTGTTAAGCATTGTGAATGCTGATTTAAATGATTGGGTGAAAGCTGAGGAAGTTATGGCTGAAATTTTGGCTAAAGATGACAGCTCTAGGTTTCGAGTTACATAAAGCCGTCTGAGGGATTAATCCAACAAAGCCTACCCCAGCAGATTGGGTTTCCAAAGGGGTAATCTTCCAATTGGGGCTTCACACTCTTAGAGGCTGGCAAAGATTCTTCATTCCTTTGACTTGGCCATATTCATCTTACTCTACAAATACATGTGGTGATTTATATCATGTTTAATTAACTGATGGAGGGCTCCTGTGGTAAAATGGCATCGCATTAAGCTCTGTCCTTATGGCAAATGCGAATCACATCTTTAGCCTTGCAAGAGCAAAATATCATGGGAGTCACTGATGACAGGATGTAGGAATCGAAATCAGGTCCCTCCTGTTGTTTGAGAATCCAGTGAGGGTGGTTGCCATATGCTCATCATTTCCAAGGGAAAAAAAATGACAGGATAAAAGAAAGCACTGCTCGAGTTCTTCCAATATGTTCAAATCTCAGATGAAAATGATTGTGTGGCAGTTCTGTACTGAGGCCAAGATTTACATGAAAGTACATATCAAACTTTTCAGAGAGCTTAATGAGAGGGTGTATGTGTGTGTGGTGGGGGGGGTTGTGTGTGTGGGGAGGTGTGGGTGTGGGTGTGGGTGTGCATGTGCACATGCACACACGGATGTGTTTTAATATGATCTCAAGATTTTTAAAGAAATGGTGAATGAAAATGCCATACCAGTTAAATATAAGAAGAATATAAGAATAAATTATTAAAATGAATGGGTAATGCTTAGAAGTAGATAAGCCCAAGAAGTTTATAAAGGGGGAAAAACAATGGAAGGAGGTCACATGTTTTATGTTTTTTTCTGATTAAAAACCTATGATGGTTTTTATCTAACACTCTAGTTAGAAGAAGAAATAGCTGTTGACTCCAAAATTTTTGACAAAGATTCATGAAATCAGAAAGTTTTCTTGAAAGTGTGTGTGAGAGAGGGTGCTAGGCTTGTTTGCTCACTGCTGCTGTGAACCCTGGCTTCGTTCTGCCATGTGGAAAGGCTGTCTCTCCAAAACAATCATTTATTCTTTACATGACCCTAGCAGCTATCTTTAAAACATTGCAAATGAATAGTGACTGTGGTCTAAAAGTTTTCTACTGTCTTTTTTTCCCCCTTCATAACAACAGAATATATATTTCCACTGATGATCAAAGTTTAGAAAGTTTAAAACTTGTTTTTCTGAAATATGTCATAAATTACATATGTATATTGTCCTGGCTTAATATTGATCCAATCATTTCACATGAAGTATAATCAGTGTTCAATTACTAATCATTAAAATTGCACACAGTTTCAGATTATGATTATGTAAGTGATAAAATACATTTTCCATAGAAAATAATATACTTGGCTCATTTTATAAGGTGACTTTGGTTGAAACCCCAACTGCTTATCTAGGAAATGTTCACCTTGTTGCCAAAATCATTTAAAATGTAGTAGCTCACCAAGTTCCATTTGGATTTAATCTTCTCTGCTTTCAGACATAGAGCACATTAGTCTATAAGTGATTTTGAGGCATGAATTTCTCACAATTAGAAAGTCTCTTAAATGTATTGAGTTGTGATTATCTCCCAAAAAAGATGTTTAAAATCATCAAGCTGAAGTATAGTTTATCAACAATTCATTTGATTTATTACCTTGGTCTATAATTTTCATACAACTACAAGTGATATGTTTAACATCAATGGTAGGGTTCAAGTCTTTTCCTAATGATACATTTTCACTCTTTGGAGGACAGAGGTTCCCTTCAATTTTGATATTTTATTTCTACTATATTCTTAACAATTTGCAATAACAGAGCATCTTTCATTTTTTCAAATCTATTTCTTTTAGTGAAAACAATGTCTCTTGCACAGTTAACAAATCAAAGATAAACACATGTGATGATGAACTTCAAATGAAAGGCAATTAATGTGAGTTTTATAATATATAACAGGCTGTACTTCCCCAGTAAAATGGGGTATGCTTGTTTGATTGTCGACTAGTTTTGTCCTTAAATAATGATCTTCTTTTGGCATTTAATGTATATCTGCTCATACTAAACATAATTTATGAATATTTTAACACATGTGTACTCAGTGGGGTGGATTATCATACTGTTATAAATAGAATTAATGAGCAGTCAACCTGCCACATGTCGTGACATATGACGGGGCACCTTGAGCCTGGGAACCATTCTTTATGTTTTTTATTAAAACTTCTCTCCCCATTTGAATTTTTTTAAAGCAAGTAATAGATTTAATTTTCTAAATTATAAATCTTGATTCTAAACCAGAGAAATAGGATTCAGGTTTTGCTGGGAGAGCCTGCTTTGGGACGTGGAGAAACTCTTTTCTTGACAGCTTCTAACCCAAATTAACATATTCAAGAAAGGGCCTCAATCCAGTCAAATTTCAGGGACTAGATAATGAATGGGTGGGCAGCTCAGATGTTTTCATTAGAAAGTGATAGATATGTTCTTTTTTTCTCTTCATTTGTTTCAATGTCACGATTATCTCCGCTTGCTGTCACTAGACCTCTAATAGAACAAAAACTTTCTAAATGGATCTACTGTCTAAATCAGAACTGATGGGCATAGTGCCTGGATAAAGCTATGCTGGAAAACATCCCTTTAACCAGTTATCTGTGCTCCTAGCACACAAAGCAACAATCTGTTAAGCGTGCCTAACAAGATTTTTTTTTAAAAAAAGAAATAAACCCAATGGTATAAATCCACCTTCAAACAGGGGGTACTGAGGGCCAAGTCAAGGCATGCTGAATTTTAGCATTTGCCATACTTCACACTACAAAGAATTATTTAAGACTAGAAAGAAGCTGAAATTTAAGCCTAAGCTTCATTTTCTCAGGCATCTTGAACAGGGATGGTGGAAGCAAAATAATAAAATTAACATGTTAACTGAATTATCTTCATGAGCTAGCAGCAGTTCATGTTGGAAAACACATTGCAATAAGATTTCCACAGTGGTAAGGATTTACAGAGACACAGTTGGGTGTTTTGTTTCTCTCTTTTTTTCTTCTTTTTTATTCTTTTAGAGCAGAATTTAACTTTGCCTTTTGTGAACTATAAAATCTTTGGGACTCCCTCCTTGTTTTTAATATCTCCTTCTTCTCCCCCAAACTGCAGCTAATTGCTAATTCAAATGGGATGGCTCCATAAAATTCTAAAGAAGCAATAGGTTTGCTCCCAGCCATCCTAACTAGACAAGGAGAGCCCAATGCGCCTGGGGCTTGCTGAGCTTCCCAGGAGCACCTCTCTTGGGAAATCTAGCTCTATCACAGCGATAGAAAAGGGGCACCACCTAGTGCTTTCTCAGAGCAAAAATCTCTTTATGTTGGTTTGAGTCTTAATGGGGCTCTTTGGAAAGTTGACCTCTGACAGAAGAAATGAAGGGGCTGCTTTGGCAAGCATTGTGCATTTGGAGGAGAATTCTTGGATCCTTGTGCTTGGCTTTCTATGTGAAAATCACAAACTTCCAATAATTTCATATTTCAAAAGCTATTTTAAGTTTAGAGCAAGATAAACTCAGCATTTCCAGATCAGAGTTTTCAGTTCCCCACCCCTGGCCCCATTTTTTTTTGATTGCCCTGCCGTTCATTAGGAATAACACCTTTATGTGTCAAGATGCTTATTTCCCCAGTGTCAGTTTTTGCCTCCTCCTTTAATGTTTTCTTGGTTTGTCGGGATTACAAGGAATTTTCATTTCATCTGAGGCAACCAAGGAAAGAAAACAACCTTGAAGCTCTTTTTCACAAAGAGTCTGTCTGGAGTTCTCCCAGCACACACAATAAAGAGCTTTTATGAAAAATGATTTGTAGCACAAAATCTTTTGCAGTGCAGAAAGATCAAGTTAACCACTCATGCCTCTAGGAAAGAGCCTCGGAAATTTTATCTGATTGACAAAAATGGGCCCACACATAGAAGTTCAAGGATAGAGTACATTTACTTTGATAACATTTCACAGCAATGATGGCTGATCATCTGAATGATTGCTTAAGTCTTTTTAAAAATAATGTAGAGAATCACTTCAGTTTTTGTAAGGAAAACTAAGAATAGTAGAATAGTCACTTTATATTATTTGTATTTTTCATGTAGGAACATTTTTGGAAAGTTATACTTATCTCAAGTTTTAATTTTTTTTATTTAGATCTCTGTTGCTAATGAGGGAATGATTCTGGAACTGAATTAGAAAGCTCCTTGTGGACTGAGGAGAGGGCAGAAACGGGAAGGATGACTAACCTGCAAGATGTAACCTTATTAACAAGGGCCTGCTACAGATCCAGGAACTAACTTACTGACTTTGAATTCATCAGGGATCTGCTTATCCAATATGCTACACAATATAATCAGAATTGTAAACAGACTGTGAAGATACAGATAAAAAAGATTACAACTTCTTTTAGTTACCGTTCACACTGTATGTAACCAGTTTGGTTAAGCAAGAATGGGGAAGGAGACAGGGCATGACCATAGCACCATGAACTAAAAGTGACTTTTTTTTAATTCTGAATCTTTTGCTATGGCCTAAAGCAACTCATTACACCACTGTTTCCTCTCCATTTATAAAATCAACAAAACCTTGTCTCCATTATTTGCTTGGGAATCGTGAAAATATATAACTTTGAAAGCTTTTCTATCCTGTACCATTTTATTGCTGTAATTCCAGATATAGATTAGCAGCTTACTTAAAATTAAGTTTTTAAATCACATAAAAAGGAAAGGAGGGATACCCTGAAAATGAGTTTTTTCCCAAAGCTAGCAAGAAAAAAATAAAAGATCTAAAGAGAGTTTCCTGGGTATAAAATATACATGTTTAGGTTTAAGACAGATGAAATCTTATCTTGACAGGTTTCAGATGCACTAGAATTGATTTGATGAAGCCATTTGAAGTATTCAAGCCTGTTGCTTTCCAATCTGTACCTGAAGAATAAGGAAAAGACGTGGTTATTTAACATACTTCTTTTAAAAAAGCAGTTTGTATGCAAGTTGAATTTCCTAACTCTCATAAGGTCTCCATAATTTTAGTTAGTCTCTTTAAAAAAAAAATTTAACACTACCTCCATGTCTTTCTTTTTTCACAATCGCCTCCCTCCTTGCCTGGCTTTTCTGAATACCATAGTTCCTGGTGAAACCCCTTGCTAATAAGGACAGCAGAGGTGATAATGTATTTGCCTTTCTCTTCATCAATGGTAGCACTTGAACCAGCAATGTATGCCAGTACAGTGGCAGAAGGATGCTTTAATATTTTCTAGAGGTAAAAGGACCAGTTCAATTTACTGCCTTGGCCTACTCAGCAGTTTCACTCAGTTGTGGCACAGAAATAGATGTTTTAGTTAAAACAAAAGGGAGGGGGAGGTGAGAAAGAAGAATCAGCCTCTTGGTTTGCTGAGTTTCAGTGAAGCCAAGGAAAATTGATTTCATTTCCTCTCCTTGGAAAATGCTAGAGCCCTCCACAAAGCAAATAAGGAGTTAAAATGAGTAATATCAAATAAAAGCAAGGCCTTAAAGAAACAACAAACGATTTATTCCTATGATAATGTAGGTTCTCTGTGGAGTAAGTAATGGTGGACCATGGGATAATACATTTATCCTTCCTGGGTAGTTGCTGATCCTTTCCATTCACCTTTGATAGCAAAAAAGAAATACCTCATCCATAGTGAAGCTGGCATTAGTGTTAAGGTAACCTCAGCCACTTAGAATGCCAGTTTGGCGACTCCTATTTTTAATGGATGGTGCATCATCCTGCTAAGGTAATAAACCTGAAACCAAACAATAGTTCTATCCAAATACTTGTTATTTTAAGGAGAGGGTCAATGTGATTTGTTAGCTTAGGAGAGCAAGTGAGAGACTATTTGCTGGAGTTTAAATAAAATTGATTTTCTCAGCTTCAGGACCCAGATCATTCATTGTGCTAACAGTGTTTCAAGCCCCACTGAATATACAATTTATAAAAACTCAGTTTCTTTTTTTTTGAAGATGCCTTGTTTGCTGATTTTAATTCCATTTCACTCTGTGTCTCAGTAACTTCATGTTAAAAAAAATTGAGGTAAACTACATTGAATAATGTGGTAGGACAGAGACCAAGAGTGTCATAACTCTGTTAATAGTTAATAAACATTTATGAAGAACCTATTATATGGCAGGGCTAAGCTCTGGGGAAACAAACATAAATAAATAGGAAAGACAAGCCCTACCCTCAAGGCGCTTACAATCTAATGGGGGAAAACATAAAAAAGGAAGCTAAAAAGGGGTGAGGGGAGGAAGGAGATAGAAGTCAGTCAGAGAAGTCCCAAGATGCAACCAGGTAAGAAATAAGGGGATGTCTAAACTGAGCTCTCTCCTTAAATGAAGGTTTGGTTTTCATAACCACCAACCTCCAATCAGAAAGGCAAAGGATGATGATGAGGTGGAGTACTGAAGCTAATGAGGTATTACAGGATGATGAGATTATGTCAAAGTTGAGCTTCCTGGGCATGGTTAAGTCAATTAGTGTTAATGTAACCCAATGAAGAGGTAGGATAAGAAGTTTAAACATAGTAACTTGTTTATCTATAAGTAAAATTGAAACAATGATGCTTATTCCATAAAATTACTATAATGGTTAGTTTAGTAATATTTTCTAGTTCTTTTCAGATAAAATGACTATCATTTGAAATAAATTGAGGGAAAAGAACAATTAAAAGCAGTGGTTAGAAAAAGCAAATTTCCCGTAAGTGAATTTGGAAGTCATTCCATTTCTCTGCAATTCCATTCTTATTTCTAAAACAACACTACTATCTTCAAAAGATGAATGAGATAAAGGCTAGAGCTCCATAGGTTAATGCTTGCCCATGGTTTATCTATCTGGAGTTAGAGAAAATGTTAACAATGAGATAGGACATGAATCTGACTGAGCTTGGTCCATTAACAGCTAATCAAAGCTGCTTACTATGGAATTTCTCATACTAAGATAAAAAAGATACCAATAAGAAAATATAGAAGCAAAATCTTCATTTTTGAGTCATTTTGAATATTTACTTTTTGAAAATTATTAAATAAAACAATTAAAGAACATAGGAAAAGCAAAGTTCTCTCTAAAATCACTGTTAGTGTCACCATTTCTCAGATAATAATAATAATAATAATAACTTTCATTTACATAGTGCTTTCAAAGAGGGAAACTTAGGCTTTAATATCAGGGGAAAATTGCTAATATTCAAGAGTTATCCAAAGGTGGAATTGGCTATAGTATAAGGTTTTACTTGCTGGGATCTTCAAGGAGAACTTACCCAGCATTACAAATTAGGGATTCATTTCATGGATTTGACTAAATAACCACTGTAGATCTTTCTAAAATTAAAAATCTATGATTATGTAACTCACTCATCCAGGACAACTGATATGACACTATATTGATAAAATTGAATTCCAGAACACTATAGGGAATTTTCAGTGATATCCATGCTCCCTTAAAAGAAAATTTACCCAGTCATCCACAAAGAAAAAGTAAAATGGATGAAGAGTAAATATTACATAGATTAAGATGTCCAGTTACATAAGTAGCTCATTGAGTTCATCCATCAATAGACCTTAAGTAGGAACTACAAAGAATCAATGAATTTTATCCAGATTTGAATAGAAAAAAGGATCACACTAGTTCTAATTTGCGTAAATATCCCAAGTTGCACACTATCAGAAGCCATCTTTGTAAGAATGATATTCTCCTGGTGATATTATATGACTATGAGTCACAGTCTGTGTTCTTAAAAGAATCACAAGTGACCTAAAAGAAAATGAAAAGAGGAATGATGGGTACAAACATGGTTCAGGATGATGTGTGTATGTATTCAAAGGCAGTAAATTCATCATCAGTGGAACTTTTTTATTGGAAAAGGAAATATATCAAATTTGCAGCAAAAGTGAGGCAATAATAGACGGGAAATTTTTATCTATTTTACAGGCAAACATAAAATATTAAAAGAATCTGAGTAAAGCTTCCAGAACCCTGAGAGACCCTCCTTGGTAGACCTATTGAAAGACAGGAACAAGAACCCTAAAAGAGAAAAAGGTTTGGATCAATGTACTGCACAGCTGGAAGAAGTACCCATAGCTCTCATGCTCATGAGCTAACAGATACATTGAAGCACTACCTGAAGCCAGTTTTTAATCTCAGACTGACTTCCTAATGCTATCTAGATTTTAAAGTAAAAGGATCTGTTATCAGCCATGTGGCTTTGAACAAAGTGCTTAACTTTTCTGAGTCTTACTTTCCTTGTCTATAAAATAAGAAAAGACTCATCATTCATAGCCAAAAAGGTCCTTAGAGTTCATCCAGTCCAATCTCCTAATAATGCAGAAAAGAAAAGTATTCCTGACATTTTAGATTACAGAATATATCTGTATTGCTATTTCATCCTAGAATTTTCCATAGCACTTGGAAAATAATTTATAAGAAAAAATAATTAACATTCTATATGTTTAAATTATGCTGATTGTTTTAATAATTATTCATCATCTTGCTATCATTTTAATGAAGTGATATCTATACTGTGTTTCTAATATTTCACTTTAAAATCTTTGCTGTTTGATAATTGTGGATTACTTAAGGATAATCTATTTCTAATTTCTTATAGTCATGACTCAAACCTGAATTGCTTTCATGAACCCTTCTATTCTTTTAAAAGAATCTATATTATTTGGTCATATGCTCAAAGTTTTTCTCTTGACACATTGTTTGAGTTCCCATTTATATTAAATGTGTATATATAATTTTAAAAAGAATTATATTTTTGCCAAGAAAATCACCAAAATAGGATCATGGAGAGTCAGACATGACTGGAACAACTCAACAACTACAAAGTTGTAGTTATTGTAGCTATAGTTGTAGCTGCCCTACAAAGTTGTAAGGCAGCTAGATGGCACAGAGGATAGAGTGCCAGACCTGGAATCTAAAAGAATCATCTTTCTGAGTTCAAATCTGGCCTCAGATAATTGGTATTCTGGTAACACTGATCAAATCATTTAACCCTGTTTGCCTCACTTTTGTAAATGGAGGAAATGGCAAACCACTATGGTTCTTCACTAAAAAAAAAAAATTGGGGTCATGAAGAACCAAGTCAGACATGACTAAAAAAAATAACTGAACAGCATTATGTTATAAGATCATCTACACTCACTGAAAACTACTTTGAGGGGGCGGCTAGGTGGTGCACTGGATAGAGCACTGACCCTGGAGTCAGGAGTTACCTGAGTTCAAATCAGGCCTCAGACACTTAATAATTCCCTAGCTATGTGGCCTTGGGCAAGCCACTTAACCCTATTGCCTTGCAAAAAAAAAAAGCCTAAAAAATGAAATCTACTTTGAGACATCTCCAATGATAAACTAGAAAAAAGGGAATGATATTATCTCTCATCTTTTGGCTTAAACATTATGAGTTTGAGGAATGAAGAAATATTTGAAATAAAATTTTTTTGGATTAATGTTGTATCTGAGTCATTGTAAACATCAATTCTATTTGTGATAATGGTCCAAGTTCAGAAGATTATTGGATTAATTAACATGGATATTAAAAATCTATATTTGAAGCATAATGATTCGTTATCAATTAATTATGGAAGATATCAATATCTTAATGTATAATAATTACATATAATTTTGTATCTTGTTAAGTATTTGTTTAACAGGTGCTACATTTCTGCAATTTGTAATGAGGCATTATACTGCTTCAAGCTTTTCCTTTTAATATCATTTGAACTGATTAATAAATCTGGACTCTACATGTAATTTCTAGTATCAGTGATCTGTCCCTGAATTGTCATCAAAAATCCTTTCTATTTTTATCTTAAAAAAAAATTTGCCATTTGACCAGTGCTTATTTGTCAACATATTTTTGATTGAATTCAAATATGTCATCCACAGAGAGAATTATTAAAACTCAAGTCTTAGATCTGTACCATTTCATAGGCTCTATCCAGATATAAACTACATTCAATTACATTAAACAAATT
Source organism: Macrotis lagotis (assembly GCF_037893015.1). Classification (NCBI taxonomy): domain Eukaryota; kingdom Metazoa; phylum Chordata; class Mammalia; order Peramelemorphia; family Peramelidae; genus Macrotis; species Macrotis lagotis. The sequence continues at coordinate 125,515,436 of NC_133658.1, forward strand.
CCTTGGATTTTATCTATTTATTTTAATTGGTGAAATTATGTCTGCATGTTCAAAAAGTATCTCTGAAAGTTTTTAACTAGTTTCTAATGTGATCTGAAAATATTTAGCAATCTACTTCCTCCTTTTTGACTACAATATAGTCATCTTTTGTAGGTTTATCATCATCTTTCATTTAGTTTCTTCTAGTTTTCACCTTTTTTTGGTGGAATTAATATAGAAACATTCCCAGGACAATCACTTTCAAGCTACTACTCTTGAATTTAATGTCTGCAGACAATTGTAGACCAGTAACTTTTGCTGTTATTATTGGCCATGTAAATAAGACATCTTAGGAAAAGTCATATAATTTAGAAAGTAACTCTACTTTTAAGGGATGGAAGTAAGGGAAAACTTAAAAATCAAATATAAAGAATTTTTTTAAATCTCTTTATTAAGACTTTTTAGAACCCTTAAGCTTCCTCTCATTAGTTTGAAGGGTTAAATTGATTCCAACTTAGAACACAGCAAGAGAAGGCTAGACCTATGAATGTAGTGAAATTTTTTCAGCTTTCTTTTAATATTGGCATTAAGAGTTTTATGTTTATGCTATAGTCATGCTTTTAAAATGTAAAAATTTATAAATAAAACAATAAAATCTAAAATAACTGCATAAAATTTAACTACAATAGACTATACTTCGGTAGCACTACTGAGAAGCTGCTACAGTGAAAATATAGATTAATTTCAACTCAGCTACCGTGCCTTATATGGCAATATAAGTACAGCATAATAAGACGTATTAGTATATGAACAAAGAAAATACCTTTAATCCCACTTATAATTGTATTTATATGTGAATAAACCAGAGGGAAAAAGTCAAATTAATAGCCTTATTTTCTTGTAAAGTGAGATTTGAACTTTTCCACATCTGAAATCCTCAGATTATGTCTGACAAAGGAGAAACCTGCACACGTGATTAAAATAGTAGGTATCTGACCCCCAAAGAACAGAACAAGTATCAATGAGTAGAAGGTAAAAAGTTCAGAGACATTTTCTTTAAAAGACTGAACCAGAGATAGCTTCCACCTAGTAATATACACTGAATATATAGTATATAATCTGAAATCAAAGAACAGAGACTCTTGTCCCAAACCCATGGTCGATTAGGCTTCTCTATATTATCACTGATTCAAAGGCCACTTTTTAAAAGTTATTTTTTCTATGACCCCCAAAAGTAGTACAATAAATCTTAAAAAAAAAATAGAAAAGGCAGAAGTAATCTGTTAACTTTTGTCTTAATCAGAGATGTGCAACCGTTTAGCTTTTCTGGGCCTAATGCCCAACAAAAACCTTCAAGGACCTCATACAGAATTCAATACCCATTCATGAATACAATGCACCAAAGAGGAGAAAAATAAATGAGGGCACTTGAATGGTCTGAAGGCTGCAGGTCCTGGCCCATGCAGAACAGGTTGCTGGTTGAATATACTTGATCTAAATGATGAAAAGATCATATAAAGTCACTCTGACTCCCCACCAGGCCTATGAATAGAATAGTTATAGAATGTAGATTCTAATCCCATCTCTGAAGTTTACTTTCTATAGAGTCATCAGCAAATCTTGCCTGGATTGTCACCTGCAACATACATAGGTTACATAAGGATCTATGACCTTTGATGCCAAGAAGAAAGGGAAACATTTGTACAATGACTTCATCCTAAAATAACTCTCAATTCAGGTAATTTTTGAGGAAGGAAGAAAGAACAAAATGAAATGAAAGATAAACTAGAATTCTTAGGGTAAAATGCCAGGAATATATTTGGAGAAAAAACAAACCAGGATTGAAAGTCTAAAGAAGGGGCGGCGAGGTGGCACAGTGGATAAAGCACCGGCCCTGGAATACCTGGGTTCAAATCCCGTCTCAGACACTTGATAATGACTTAGCTATGTGGCCTTAGGCAAGCTACTTAACCCAATTGCCTACCAAAAACCTAAAAAATAAAAGTCTAAAGAAGTGTTTCCTGGAGAATAAGAAATGACTGGGAGCCTTTTACAAGAATAGACACTTACTAGAATTAGAAAATAGAACTGTTGGGAAAATATTGGGAAATAGAACAGGGTCCTCTTTAAGACAGCAATTCAATAGAAATATCAAGAAAAGTCCAAGAAAATGCTTACTACTTAAGAATAAAAAGTATTCTCAATATTTTAAACAACAAAAATAAGAGTGGGTCAGAGCAATGACAGAATCACCTATACCATCAGAGGAAAAAGAGCAGGCCAATAAGTAATTTGTATCAGATTTTTTAAAAAATGCAAATTGATGAGAACATTTAATCTGTGACAGACCTTCTGACTTGTAGCTTTCCTAGATTTGCTCTTAAGGTCATCATAAAATGTCCTGGAAAGTACAAGACTATACATGTGAAATGCAAATACCATTTATTGGATTATGAATTTAGAGTTAGAAGACACCTAAGACACCTTTAAGTCCTGTACCCATTTTGACCTTATTTTAGTGTAGGATGTGAGATGTGGGCCTATGTCTAGTTTTTTCCATACTATTTTCCAGTTTTCCCAACAATTTATTCAAATAGTCAGTTCTTATCCCAGAAGCTGATGTCTTTGAGTTTGTCAAACAGAAGATTACTGTAGTCATTCATTCACTGTGATTGCTTTTGAACCTATTCCTTATCCGCTGATCCATTCCTCTATTTTTTAACCAATACCAGAGCAGTTTTGATGTTTTTGATCTGGTACTGCTAGACCACCATCTTTTACATTATTTTCATCATTTCCCTTGCCATTCTTGACCTTTTGTTGCTCCAGATGAATTTTGCTAATTTTTCTTGCTCAGAAAAATAATTATTTGGAAGTTTGATTGGTAGGGCACTGAATAAGTAATTTAATTTGGGTAGAATTGTCATTTTTATTATATTAGCTCTACCTAACAATGAACAATTGACATTTTACCCATTATTTAGATTTAATTTTATTTGGGTGGAAAGTGCTTTATAAGGGTGTACATACAGTTTCTGGAATTTCCATGGGAGGTAGATTCCCAAGTATTTAATATTGTCTACAGAATTTCTCTTTCTATCTCTTGTTTTGGGGCTTTATTTTTCATATATATATAGAGAGAAATGCTAATGATTTATGTAGGTTTATTTTATATCTTACTTTACTGAATCTGTTAATTGCTTCAAGGAGTTTTTTAGATGATTTACTCAGGTTCTTTAAGTATACTATTATATTATATGCAAAGAGTGAAAGCTTTGCTTCTTTATTGTCAATTCTGATTCCTTCAATTTCTTTTTCTTCTCTTATTGCTAAATCTAGCATTTCTAAAAACTATATTGAATAGTAATAATGACAATGGGCATCCTTGTTTCCTCCCTAATCTTATTGGGAATGCTCTGAGTTTATCTCCATTACATATAATTTAGATAGATACTACTTATTATTTTAAGGAAAACTCCCTTTATTTCTAAACTTTCTAGTGTTTTTAATAAGAATGGATATTGTATTTTATCAAAGGCTTTTTCAGCATCTAATGAGATAATCATATGATTTGTTGGTTTTGCTAGTGATATGTTCAATTATGTTGAGTATTTTTCTAATATTGAACCATCCCTGCCAATCTGGTATAAATCCTACCTGATAATGTTATGTCATTCTAGTAATAACTTGTTGTAATCTCATTACTAAAATTTTATTTATGATTTTTGCATCAATATTCATTAGGGAGATTGGTCTATTATTTTCTTTGGCTGTTTTGGTTCTTCCTGGTTTAGATATCAACACCATGTTCACATCATAAAAAGAATTCGGTAGAACTCCTCTTATTTTTTAAAATAGTTTAATATTTGGTAGAATTCGCTTGTAAATCCATCTAGACCTGGAAATTTTTCTTAGGGAGTTTATTGGTGGTTTCTTCAATTTCTTTTTCTGAAATGGGGTTAAGTATTTTATTTCTTCTTCTGTTAATCTGGGCAGTTTGCATTTTGTAAATATCCATCTATCCCATTCAGGTTATCCAATTTATTGGCATACATTTTGGCAAAGTAGCTCTGAATTATCTCTTTAATTTCCTCCTCATAGGTGGTTAGTTCATCTTTTTTGTTTTTGATATTGGTAATTGGTAAATTTTTTTCTTTTTTTAATATGATTAATCTGTCTATTCTATTGGTTTTTTCATAAATCCAACTTTTAGTTTTATTTATGAGATCAATGGTTTTCTTTCAATTTTTATGAACCTCTCCCTTAATTTTCAGAATTTCTAATCATATTTAATTAGGGATCCTTAATTTGTTCTTTTTCTAGATTTTTTAGTTGCATTGATCTCTTTATTTTATTCATATAAGTATTTAGAGATATAAAGTTTCCCCTTAAAACTACCTTAGCTGCATCCCATAAATTTTGGTATGATGCTTCCTTAGTATCATTTTCTTGGATATAATTATTTATTATTTCTGTTATTTGCTATTTGATCTACCCATTATTAAGATTGTTATTTAGTTTCCAATTGCTTTTTAATTTCTCTTTCCATGACCCTTTATTATATGTAATTTTTACTGCATCATGGTCAGAGAAGTATAAATTTATTATTTCTGCCTTTCTGCATTTGATTAAGAGGTTTTTATGCCCTAGTACTTGGTCCATTTTGTTATAGGCATGAAGATTTCCTGATTAACACATCCACTAATGATCACTTATTCCTCTGAACCTTTTGCATCTTGCTTTCTCATCCTAATGCCACATTACTAAACTACAAACCCTTTGAGAGCAGCAATAATATCTTATACATTTTGCATGCTTCACAGAGTGCCTTCTACACTATGAGTACTTAGAGATATTTAGAGATTTACTGAAATAATGAATGGTACAGAGTACAATTTGTTAGGTGAATTAATATATTTTGCATTTAAAATGTGAATAGATCATAAAATATGAACTTGATCATATTACCACTGTTATAGACATAAAACTTTTTAGACTGGATATTCATATAAAAACAATTAAAAATTAATTTAAATTTCATAACAATATACTTAGTCCATCAATATGTGCTCAGAGCTATGGCAGAACATGTGAGATATATAAGTAAGCTCCCTAAAAATAATAAAATTCAATCAAAAGTGCTTGGGCAGAATGTATTTATTGAATTTACTGTTAGACTAAAATAACTGTAAGTTTTGCATTATATAGACATAACTCTAGTAACTCCAGAAAAAATATTCCATTCTCTCTACATATTGCCAAATTACTAAAAAAAAGCATAGTATCTCCATTAATTTTGCATAAATTACCTGAATTTTTTAATTAAAGAAAGATAATTAATCTAATGTTATGATTAGATAGATAGATGTTACATGATAAATAGATAGATAGCCTCAGAATATATTTGCATGCATATCTTTAAATCAATCATTTAATAGGGAGGATAAGAAAAAAAGAGAAGAAAGAAAAGAAATTAAAAAGGGAGAGGAAAGGAAGACTAGGAAAGAAAGTTGATAGCAGTACCCTGAAGAGTTCAAATACCTGGTAGAATAGAATTGATCTTGGTCCAGTGGGGAAATATGGGATACACAGTCTCAACCTGGTAATTCTTCTCATGCCCAAAGCCTAGGAAGAGTTTCCAGGGGCAGGTCACTGCTATCCCTGGTAGAGATGGAAAAAGTGTGAAAAACAGTAACAACAAAACATATCATCCCATTTTGCCCTTGACTGGTTCAGACTTGGACACAAGATTTTTTTTCCTACCATAAAAATGCCAGTATCATATATTTCTATCAAGTATCATCCTATGGCTCCCTCCTGACCAGGTGTCATAGACTTTTTTTTGCAATCTATAATGGAGTAATGCTGCAAATATATCATTTGAACGTTCTTACTATTTTATGTATGATAGCTAAGATTAGAATCAGGTCCCTTGTCTATAAAATCAGATAGTTTTCCTTTGTGCCATTTCAAATATATTATTCTATATCACTCTAGCATCAAATGCTTATTTTTATTACTTACACACTGAAAAATGAACTCTACTGGGAAACAAAATGTACCCACTATCCTGAGTTTTGACCAGTATCCTTTATTTAATTCCTACTCACCTGTTAATTATTCACTAACACTAAAGGCTTCACAACTGCTCTCCTTTCAGCAGTTTTGTTTGCAAAGTGTCTCTAGCAATAATCTTTCAGTGCTTTATTATCCTTTCCTTTTCATCACATTATTTAATCAATAGGATAATGTTCTCATATTAGCAAGTCCCAGAGTCATCTTGTCACTAATGCTAAATGAATGAAACAAATAAAAGTACTATTTTAATAACACTGAATGAGGAGGATAGTTATATCAAATTCATTCATTTCCTTTGGAAATTTCATCCTTGTATTGATGTTGAAAAAAACAATCCTCTGTGATTATATTTACAATATTTGCTGTATTTGCTGTATATCATGTAAGAAATATATAACTTAGAGATTTCTTCTAGAGTATTAGAAGTCACTTTCTTTCTGGTGAGTCACAAATCTCACTGAAATGATAAATTATAGGGGCGGCTAGGTGCCATAGTGGATAAAGCACCGGCCCTGGAGTCAGGAGTACCTGGGTTCAAATCCGGCCTCAGACACTTAATAATTACCTAGCCGTGTGGCCTTGGGCAAGCCACTTAACCCCGTTTGCCTTGCAAAAAAAACCTAAAAAAAAAAAAAGAAATGATAAATTATGACAAAAAACAATCATGAGCAAAATAAAGAAGATATAACACTTAAAAATGTTACAAAGAGGTCAGCTAGGTGACGTAGTAGATAAAGCACCGGCCTTGGAGTCAGGAGTACCTAGGTTCAAATCCAGTCTCAGACACTTAATAATTACCTAGCTGTGTGACCTTGGGCAAGCCACTTAGCCCCATTTGCCTTGCAAAAACCTAAAAAAAAAAAAGTTACAAAGAAATGAGGAAGGAATATATTCATAATATCTCAGAGTTTGAGAAAGAGAACCAAGTATGCTGAAGATTTTAATGAATAGGCAAATATCAAGAAAGTCAAAACTGATTCTGATGAAGAAAGATTTGGGAAAATTTAAACAACCAAGAGAGGAGAAGAATAATCAGAAAAGTAGCACACAGAAGTCTCAGGTTATAGTAGAAATAGAAAGACTAAAGAAAAAAGAAAGGTAAAGAGAAAATGACAAAAGGAAAAGGAAGTTGATAAGAAAAAGTAAAAAAGTGGTAGAATAATCTAAAAACTTGATTCTGATATTCCCTCAAATGACCATCCTATATTTTCCCTCCCTTTCATAGCCAAACTTGTGGAAAGGGAATACACACACACACACACACACACACACACATTTCTTTCTTTTTTTTTTTTGTAAGGCAATGGGGTTAAGTGGCTTGCCCGAGGCCACACCACTAGGTGATTATTATGTGTCTGAGGTCAGATTTGAACTCAGGTACTCCTGACTCCAGGGCCAGTACTCTATCCACTGCACCACCTAGCCACCCCTATATACACATTTCTCTCCTTTCCTTCTCAGTCCATTGAAATCTGTCTTCTAAATTCATCATTCAAAAGAAATGTCCCTCTTCATAGCTCCCAATGATCTATTAGTAGTAAATCTAAGGGGTTTTTTTCCAATTCTCATTCCATTTGACCCTTCTGATACTTTTAAACTTTGAATCATGCCTTCCTGATGGAAAATCTCTTAAATGACATTGTTTTCTCCTATTTCTTCTACCTATTTAAAATTCCTTCTGGGTCTCCATTCTGCTGTAAAATAATCCTGATCTTACCCTCTAAGTAAAGATATTTCTCAAACCTCTTCTCTCCATTCTTTATATTCTTCTCTTGGAAAACTCATTAGTTTTTATGTGTTCAAATGTTTTTTCTCAACATAAATGACTCCCAAATCCATATACCCAGCCTTAAATCTCTCTCCTGATCTCTAGTTCTGTTTCATCAACTGACAACTGGACAATAATTTCCTCCAAATATCTCAGAAATCAACTTATTCAAGATGGAATTCACTGCATTTGCCTCCCTAAAATGACCCTCCTCCATATCTCCTATTTCTGTTGAGAACAACGCCATCATTTTAAACACTGAGACACAGCAATCTTAGAGTCATAACTGATTCTTCCTTCTCCCTGGCCCTCCATCCCCTATCTGTTGCCACATGTTGTAATTCTATTCCCAGAACATCTCTCTCAAATGGTCCTTCCCTCCACTGATACATCTACCATGGACCATCATCTCTTGTCTGGACTTTTGCAATAGCCTCTTTCTTGCTCTCCTTGTAGCCAAACTCTCCCCTCCACAACCCCTCATCCATACAGTTTCCAATTTGATATTCCAAAATCTAATCAAAATACAGAGGTTCTTCTTAACTCTGAGAAATATAGATGATGCAATCTAACATTTAATGACCTCTACAATCTGGTTCTCAACTACAAATTCCAAATTATTTCCAAACTTTTTAAATATTACTCTCCTTCATTTATTCTTTGTTTCAGTCAAACTAGTTTATATTTATTATATATATATATATATATATATATATATAAAATCTCATCTTCTGTCTTATCTTTGCAAAAATTGTTCCTTCTTTCCATATTGTGCTTCTTCCCCATTTTTGCCCAGAAGAAAATTCTTTGCTTCCTTTATAGCACAACCTCTGACCCAAAATGCCTTCTCACAGCTGTTAGTAGTCATCTTGTTTCCATAACTTTATATGTACTTTCTACTTCCCTTTCTGTTTGTAGAATGCAAACTCCTTGAGGGTGGTGGCTGTTTTGATTTTTATCTCCAGCATCTATCATGGTGCTTTTCACATATTAGACATTAAATATTTGTTGAAATGAATTAAATTGAATGTAGTTTTCAAGATACTAGCATGGTGAAAAGATACATAAAAGGGGAGGCGAATGATAGCTCCAGAGCTGAAAATGTCTGCAAGCAATTTGCCAATCATTTTTCAGGGCAGTCACTAGGAAAAAGAAGAATAGACTGAGACTCTCATTCTCACCAAGTATGGGAAAAAAGGAGGAAAAAAATGGCATATTTGCAAAGTTAACACCAAGTTCAGAAGATGGAAGTTGAAAAAGGATTTGAATTATGACCACAGTCCAAAATATAGTGATGAAAACCTCCTATTAAAATATGGATTGCGCCAAATAGAACTGATAAGAGAGATCACTAAATCGGAGTATTCAGAAAAGGCCTTGTATAACTTGTTTTACATATCTAATCAAAAGGGTTTTAAACTGAATAAGGAGAATTTTATATCTCCACCAGGTTGGATAACACAGCATGTGATACAATGTAGGAACAAAATGAGATATTCAGAAATTCACAAGAGATTCATAAATATAATGCAAGAAATTAGACCACAAAAACATATTCTAAGATAAATGCACACAGATATACAAAGTATAAATAAAAGTAATGTGAACTAAAGATCCTAAGGCAGTAAAGGAAATTCTTAGTATATAACTGGAATCTGGTTAGCGGAGACCAATTATAGGAAAATGGCTCTGGAAATTTATATACAAAAGAAACAGGATAAGAAAAAGAGGATTTATGGAGAAAGAAATACAGAATAGGATTATATGGCTACAGATACGGATATATCTACATGTGATGAAATCCAGGAAACAAGGAGGAAATATTATAGAAAGCATTTGGATGAAGATGAAAATGGGGTGGGGGAATGGAGAGGTGAAGACAGAGAAAGGAAAAGGGAGAGAGGGAAAGATAGAAAAAGATATACAGAAACAATTGTTGTACCACATAAACAAAAAAGAATAAATAAAAAGTTTTGGAAGTATATCACAATCCTGAATAGCACAATATCATACTCATGAGAAACTTCAATTAGATAAATCTGATGGAGCCCTTCTTTTTGGCATGATAATAATAGTTTCAACCTTCTGTAAAGAAATTAATAAAGAGAACATCTTTTGATGATTTAATTCTCACCAACAGAGAGACTGTTTAAGGTGGTGAAAATGATCACACCTTGAAGTAAAAATTCCATACAGTCTTAAATAGACTGAGGCAACTAAAGCTTATGACACCTACTTTACAGAGTTCTTGTGAGAATCAAATGAGACAACCAATGCATGTAAAGTGCTTTGTAACTATAAAATCAAAATAAATTTAAGGTATTAACATTGTATTCTTATTAATGTTATTATTTTGATAGGTTAAAAACTACAAAGTAATTGCAGCTACTTCCTCCAGAAAAAAGAAGGAAGACTAAGAGAGGTAAGTAGAATTTAGCTTTAAAAAGGAAACTTTAGTAACTGCCACAAGTCTGTTTTAACAGACTCAGAGTACTTGGCTTCCATTAGAAAAGGTATTCAGAAATTTTTCTTACAATGAAAATGTAAAACCAGTCATTTAAAATTGCCTTGCAATGGTGATGGTTCTACTGTGAACTCGACAATTTCATGGTCCTGTGGGACATGTTGATCACTCATTTTATAGGTCAAGCACAAATGCACTTATTAATGTACACTCTGATCTATCCCATATCTCAAGATTAACTTCACAGTGCATGATCAACGATATCCAAATTAATGAATTCATCAGTGCTGCCCACTGAGACACCCTTGTCATTTATATCACATTTCTCCCAATTTATAACCAGTCAGGAAGCCTGTCATGTGAAATATTGAAAAAGAAATACTCAAAACAGAAGCAAAATACAAAATTTAATCATATCATCATCTATAGAGGGTTACTAGAATGAAGCCATGAAAAAGAAAGTCTATATCCTCTAAAAAATAAAAAGATAGTCATATGTAGTCTGAGCTTAGTTTCCCTGCAATCCTGTCCCTGATTGTAGACTCCATGAAAAGTAATCCAGGATCAGCATTGTTTGGGGTTAGCACTCACTCAAAATGACAAGAATTTATTCTAACTTCTGTTTGAAGAAAATAAAAATCAGTTTTCAATTTGAAAAAATTTATAAATATTAGTGAGGTCTTTCATTTTACCTCAGCTTTATTTCTGACTATGTCTTCCCATTTCTGTAACCCAGAAAGTCACCATGTGGAACAAATATATATATATATATATATATATATATATATATATATATATATATATATATATAAAGAAAAAGGAAGCATTTCAGTATTGATAACCATTGCATCAACAGAATTTGTTTGTGTATGCAATGTTCCATATTGCATAATTACCCACCTCAGCAAAAGAGGAAGGACATTGGAAAAGGGAAAGTAAAATCTCTTTTTTGAAGAAAAGCTTGGATCATTACAATTAAATAATGTTTTATTTGCATTTTTTGTTGTTCTTTCTACTTAAAATGCTGTAATCATTATAGATACTGTTTTAAAGGTACTGATTACTTTGTTCTGCATTTGCTCACATAAATCTTACTTTTCTCTGAATTTTACATCTTCAATGTTTCTTACAAAATAACATTTCATTACAGTAATGTACCAATAGATTAGAACTACTTTGTTTTCTATTCTTTGTGACCAAAAGTGTCTTGCTATAAATATTTTTTGCATATGTGGGACATTTACTTCTTTCATTTATCTCCTTTGAATATATACATAGAAGTAATGTCTCTGCGACAAAGGATATAAACATTTTATATCATATCATTTTAAAATCAATGTAGATTTTATGAACATTCTTACATATGGGCCAATTTCTAGAACATTTAGACCAATTTCATAGCTCCCCAGCAAAATATTACTATCTATGCTATTCCAGAGCCCCACCATCATTAGCTTTTACTAGCTTTTGCAAACATTACCAGTTTTCTAGGTGTGAGGTGAAACCTCAAAGATGTTTGAATTTACATTCTCATGTGATTTTATATATGTATATATATATATATATATATATATATATATATATATGTATGTATATATATATATATGGAGCAACTCATTTGTTGACCAAGAGGTGCAATCCCTATTTGGAGAACTATTTATTCATAAATCATGACTACTTTACTTGACCTTGAATACTCATATTATTTTTCTCTATGATTTGAATGGAAAGTTCTCATCAAAGATATTATATGCAAATTTTTACCCGTAATGGCTGTATTTTAAAAAGTTGTATTGATTTTATTGGAGCAAATGCCTTTGACAAAGTGCCTGACACATAACAGAAGCTAAATAAATACTTGTTGAATGATTGACTGGATAAGTTAAATGGAATTAAAATTATCTGTTCTATCATTTGTATTTGCCTCTATCCATCATTGGTTAACAGGTCTCTTCTAAATCAAAGCTGTGAAAAGTAATGTTATGTAGCTCTTTTCTAATTTTTATAGTATAAGCTTTAATATTCAGCACATCTATCCATTTCAAGTTTATTGTGACCTATGATTTAAAAGGTTTATTTAAGATGCTTTCCATTATTCCTAGCAGTTCTTGTCAAAAAAAAAAAAGAATTTCTTAAATAATTTCTGTCCCTGAGTTTATCTTATCCTGGGATGATAATTCATTTTACAAAACCATTCAGAGTACAAATTATTTCAAAACAATGACAATTAAACAGTACAGTAAAATACATATGGAAAATCATCTCCATTATAAACACAAAGATATTCTCCATATAACAAGGTACTATGCTGAAACAGGACATATATACAAGAGGAAATACAAGAGGAGAGGCCATATGTGTGGCATAGGCACATGAATGGAGAAGACAGAAGTGAGAACCCAGTATAATTCAAATTCTTAGGCAATCTCACTCACTAAAACTTCTTTGTCTTTACCACTATTTCCTGTTCTCTCCATAGAGCCATTAATGTCATCTTTGGACTAATAATGCCATAATGCCACAGTGTAGAACTGAGTCACCACATGGTCAAAAATAGCCAGATATCTCACACACCCAAATTCTAAGTGACCACATCCCTAGAATTCTCAGAATTTTTCAAGGAAGGACTGAGTTCATATACCCTGGGATTGTTCCTACAAGGTAACTAAATCTCTCCTACAAATATTTAAATTATTGCATATCTTGGATTACTACATATCATCAATAGACTAAAAGTTCCTTGAGACATGGACAATTTCCATGTTATTGTTGTATGCCTAGTATCTAGCATATAGTAGTCTACAATGCTAGGACAATAAGAGATTAAGTTTTTCATCCCAAATTGAAAGTACTAAGAATAATGACTATGACCATTCTTTTTTTTTTTTGTCATAACTAATCAAATGCAAGTATCTTTTCAAATCCTTTCTTTTCAGCTTTTCTCAAATTGATCTTGAGACTGGTAATCATTGAATCATTCCTAATATCCCCTCGTTTTAACTTCCTGGTTGCCCTCTTGTCTCTTATATATTCTTCTTTTTCCTATTCCTAAAACATCTCCTTCCCTATCACTCCCTTACTTGTATCCAGTAAATTTAAGAGTAATACCCTGAAGGGAATAAAATAGCAATTAGCAAATACTGTAGACTGTTGGGAGCCAGGGTCTCTAAGCTGTTTGACACAGTCGCAGCAAGAAGATTCAAGGCAGTCACACTGCCTGATGGAACATTTCCTTCTTCAATATATATAGGGATTTCATGCATACTAATATTTATAGGTTTATTATTGATTGCAATATTTACTCACCCTAATAGTGGAATGACTATAAAGGAAGGATTTCAGAAAAATTCCTTGAATAAAACAGATTGTAAACTCTGTCCAAATTTAACAGGACCGCCTCTCCCTGAGGCATACAAAAGGCTTCAACATTATGAAATCTCTGGAAAACCCAACACTGGGAATTCCAATGAGACATCAGAATATATACAGGGAAAACAGATACAAGATGGGTCAGATAGAATTCCAGGGAAATTAATAGTTTTGCCCCCCTTACCATACACAGGAATATATGAAAAAGATGGTGAGAAAATAGTTAGCACAGGTAACCGATATGTGAACTCCAGCAGCCTTAGTTTCATGGGAAAGAATAAAAAAGTCACAGAAACTGTGGCTTCTACCAACAAGGCCTGAAAGAAAAATTGGTTATTGTAAGACTTAACAGATGGGTGGACAAGCATAAAGACCCTCACTATAGATTGTTAAGGAAGTGTATCGAAAAATATTACTTACACAGAAAATATAAAAAACTTTCCATTAAAAGAATTGCTTAATTAATAACTTTAAATGAATTAACAAGTATACAATGTAGTAATAAATAAGGTAACAGACAGGTTGAGGTCATCATGGTCTGAGTAGGGATAAGAAATCAATTAACTATATGATTATTAATTAAACTTGTAATCACATGATTAAAACTTGTAACCATATGAACTATATGATTGATGATGAAAATTGTACACTTTTGTAACCAAGGAAATGATCTTAGCTTCCTTGCTTGAAACATACATGATTCTGAAACTATAAAAATAAATCCAAGCAGCTGACAGTCAGTCAACCTGCTCCTGCCTTTACCCCTGTGTTGACTCAACTCATTTTGCCGACTCTATCCCTCCTGTCAGGTTCCAAGGACCCTGCGGAGGCTGGACCCCCAGCAGTAGACTAATTTGGTGACTAATGGACTTGAAAGTAAATGTTTTTAACTAATATGGAAATATATTAAACACTATTTTCACATGTATAACCCATAAAAGATTGTTTGTTGCCATGGGGAGAGGGGAGAAGAGAAAGGGGGTAAAAAAATGTGAACTCAAAAGCTTACAAAAGGATGAATGTAGACAACTACCTTTGTATGTAATTGGGGGAAAAAAATAATTTATAAAAAAGAAAGAAAATGTTTTATTAGTCTTTTTTAATTGATATTTTATTTTTCCAAATACATGCTATGAAAGTTTTTTTTCAGCATTCATTCATATTTATATACATATTTTTAAGTGACAAAATTTCCTTCCATCCTCCCCTCACCATCCCCCAGTAGTAAACAATCAGGTAAGCAATGTTCATACATATTTTTAATACACATGTTTATAGATTAGTCATTTTCAGCAGGGAGGAATTAAGATTAAGGGAAAGTGATACATAAGAGATAATTTTTATAAAGTGTTCATCAGATTCTGAAGGGTATTTTTTTTTGTTTTGTTCTATTTTTCCTTCCTCTGAATGGGGAACAGAATTGTCCATAGCCATTCTAATTACTATTGTCTTAGCTCTCTGAACTGCTGAGAGGAGCTGCTTTACATCAAGGCTGATCATCTCACAATGTTGTTGTTAATATGTACATTGTTCTCTTGTTTCTGCTCCCTTTGCTCAGATTCAGATCCTATAACTCATTCCATGTTTCTCTAGAGTCAAATTATTTGTTGTTTCTTGTAGAACAATAATATTCCATAGTATTCATGCACAATAACTTGCTTAGCCATTTCCAGATTGATGGGCCTCCCCTCAACTTCCAATCCTTTGTCACTACAAAAAGAGTTGCTATGAATATGAATATGAACATGTGGGACTTTTCCCATTTTTTATAATTTCTTCTGGATATAGGCCTAGAATTGAAATTGCTAGGTCAAAGGGAATGAAGTTTTATTGCTCTTTGGGCATAGTTCCATAATGCTCTCCAGAATGATTGGATCCATTCATAACTCTACCAGAAATGCATCAATGTCCCAATCCTCCCACAAACTCTCCAACAGTGATCATTTTCCCTTTTTCTCATCTTAGACAATCTGATAGGTGTAAGGAGATGCCTCATAGTTGTTTTAATATGCATTTCTCTAATCAATAATTATTTAGAGCATTTTTCATATGATTTTATATATATACATATATATATATATCTTTAATTTCTTCATTTGAAAACTATCTATTCATATCCTTTGACCATTTATCAACTGGGGAATGACTTGTAACCTTATAAATTTGATGTAATTCTCTATATATTTTAGAAATGGGTTCTTTATCAGAACTCTTACTTGTGAAGATTGTTTCCCAGCTTTCTCCTTCCATTCTAATTTTGGAAGCATTGATTTTATAAGTGCAAAAATCTTTTTATTTTAATATGTCAAAATCATTCCTTTTGCAGTTTATAATGTATTCTATTAATTGCTTGGTCATAAATTTGTCTCCTTTCCATAGATCTGATAGATGGAGTATTTCTTGGTCTATTGATTTATCTATGGTGTCTCCCATTATGTCTAATTCCTGCACCCATTTTGACCTTATTTTGGTATAGGGTATGAGATGTGGGTCTATGTCTAGTTATAGCCATACTATTTCCAGTTTTCCCAACAGTTTATTCAAATAGTGAGCTCCTATTCCAGAAACTGATATCTTTTGCTTTGTCAAACACTAAATTGCTGTAGTCCTAATCCATTGATCCATTGCTCTGTTTTTTTAACCAGTACCAGGCAGTTTTGATGTCTGCTGTTTTAGTTCTAGATAGTTTTAGATCTGGTAGAGCTAGGCCACCTTCTTTTACATTTTTTTTTATCAGTTCCCTTGCTATTCTTAACCTTTTGTTGCTCTAGATGAATTTTGATACATATTTTTTTCTAGCTCAATAAAATAGTTATTTGGGAATTTGATTGGTATGACACTAAATAAGAAATTTAATCTGGATAGAATTGTCATTTTAATTATATTAGCTCAACCTAATCATGAAGAATTGACATTTTCCCAATTATTGACATCTGACTGTATTTGAGTGAGAAGTGCTTTATAATTATGTTCATACAGTTTCTGTGTTTATCTTGGGAGGTAGATTCCCAAATATTTAATATTGTCTATAGTTGTTTTAAATGGAATTTCTCTTTCTATCTCTTGCTCTTGGGCTTTGTTTTTCATATATAGAAATGCCAATGATTTATGTAGATTTATTTTATATCCTGCTACTTTGTTGAATTTATTAATTATTTCAAGGAATTTTTAAGATGACTTTCTTGTGAAAAGAAACAGAAAAAACCTTGTACACCCTAATAGCAACATGGGAGTGATAATCAACCTTGATGGACTTGCTCATTCCATCAGTGCAACAATCAGGGACAATTTGGGACTGTCTGCGATGGAGAATACCACATGTATCCAGAGAAAGCACTGTGGAGTTTGAACAAAGACCAAGGACTATTACCTTAAATTTAGAAAAAAAAAACTGATATCTTATTGTCTGATCTTGCTATCTCTTATACTTTATGTTTCTTCCTTAAGGATATGATTTCTCTCCCATCACATTCAATTTGGATAAATGTATACCATGGAAACAATGTAAAGACTGACAAATTGTCTTCTGGTGGGGAGGGAGCTAAGATTAGGGGGGAAATTGTAAAACTCAAAATTAATAAAATCTTTTTTAAAAAAAGATGCTTTTCTTGTTTTCTCTAAGTCTACCATCATATCATCTGCAAAGAGTAAAAGCTTTGCTTTCTGATTCCTTCAATTTCTTTTCTTCTCTTATTGTTAAAACTAGCATTTCTAATACTGTATTTAAAAGTAATGATGATAATGGGCATCCTTGTTCCACCCCTGAATTTATTGAAAATGCTCTGAGTTTATTCCCATTACCTATAATATTAGTTAATGATTTTAGATAGATACTACTTATTATTCTAAGGAAACTCCATCTATTCCTAAACTTTTAAGTGTTTTTAATAGGAATGGATATTGTATTTTATTAAAGGCTTTTTCAGCATCTACTGAGATAATCATATGATTTCTGTTAGTTTTGCTATTGATATGTTCAGTTAGGTTGAGCGTTTTCCTAATATTGAACCATCCCTGCCGACCTGGTATAAATCCTACCTGATCATAGTGTATTATTCTAGTATTAACTTGCTGTAATCTCATTGCTAAAATTGTATTTATGATTTTTTGCATCAGTATTCATAAGGGAGATTTGTCTATTTTTGTTCTTCCTGGTTTAGGTATCAGCACCATATTGGTATCATAAGAGGAATTTGGTAGAACTCCTTCTTCTCCTATTTTTTAAAATAGTTTATGTAGAATAGGAATTAATTGTTCCTTACATGTTTAGTAGAATTCATTTGTAAATCCATCTGTGCTTGAAAACTTTTTTTTAGGGAGTTTATTGATGGTTTCTTCAATTTCTTATTCTGAAATGGGGTTATATAAACACTTTATTTCCTCTTCTGTTAATCTGGCCAGTTTGTATTTTTGTAAATATTCATCTATGTCATTCAGGTTATCCAATTTGTTGGCATATAGTTGGGCAAAGTAGCTCTGAATTATCTCTTTAATTTCCTCTTCATTGGTGGCTAGTTCACCCTTTTTATTTTTGATGCTGGCAATTTGGTTAGCTTCTTTCTTTTTTTTAAATCAGATTAACCAAGGTTTTATCTATTTTATTCATTTTTTAATAAAACCAACTCTTAGATTTATTTATGAGATCAATGGTTTCCTTGCTTTCAATTTTATTAATATCTTCCTTGATTTTTCAGACTTTCTAATTTGGCATTTAACTGGGGATCTCTAATTTGTTCTTTTTCTAGCTTTTTTAGTTGCATACCCAATTAATTGATATCCTCTTTCTCTATTTTATTCATATGGGCATTTAGAGATATAAAGGTTCCCCTCAAAACTGACTTGATTGCATCCCAAAAGTTTTGGTATGATGTCTCAATACTATCATTTTCTTGGATATAATTTTAATTATTTCTATTATTTGTTGTTTGACTCACCCTTTATTTAAGATTAAGTTATTTAGTTTCCAATTAGTTTTTGTTTTATCTTTCCATGACCCTTTATTACATGTAATTTTTATTGCATCATGGTCTAAGAAGTGTGTATTTATTATTTCTGCATTTCTGTATTTGCTTATAAACTTTTTGGACCCTAGTATATGATCAATTTTGGTATAGGTGCCATAAGCTTCTGAGAAAAAGGTGTATTTTTTCTATCTCCATTAAGTTTTCTCCAGAGGTCTATCATATCTAAGTTTTCTAAGATTTCATTCACCTTTTTAATTTTCTTCTTGTTTATTTTGTGATTAGATTTATCTAATTCTGAGAGAAAGAGAGAGGTTGAGGTACCCCATTATTAAAGTTTTGCTGTCTATGACTCAATCTTTCCTCTAGGAATTTGGATGCTATACCATACATGTTCAGTAATAATTCAGTAATGATAGCTTAATTACCAATGGTGCCTTTTGAGAAGATGCAGTTTCCTTCCTTATCACTTTTAATGAGATCTGTTTTTGCTTTTACTTTATCTGAGATCAGGATCACTATCCCTGATTATTTTCCTTCAGCTGAGGCATAATATATTTGTTCCATCCTTTTACTTTGCTCTGTGTGCATCATTCTGTTTCAAATGTGTTTCTTGTAAGCAACATATTGTAGGATTCTGTTTTTTAATCTATTCTGCTATCCACTTCCATTTTATGGAACAAGTTCATCCCATTCACATTTATAGTTAAAATTAATAATTCTATATTTCCCTCTATGCTATCTTTCTCCATTTATATTTTTATCTTTCCTTTCATCTTATTCTTCCTCACCAAAAGTTTACTCTCTTTCCCTTTTAACTTTTCTTTTAAAATTTAACTTTCAGTTTATTTTCACTTATACCTTCACCTTCCCTTTTATCAATCCCTTCTTCCCTTATCTTTCCCTTCCCTATAGATTAGGATAGATTTTTAAACTCAAATGGGAATGCATCTTATTCCCTCTCTAGTCCAAATCTATTGATTAGAATTTATTCAGTGTTCACACTCTCCCTTCTTTCCCTCTAAAATTATAAATCTTTGTGCCTCCTCACCTGGTGAAATTTATCACTCAAGTCCTATTAATCATCAATCATAGTTGGATTATTTGTTTTCTTGATAAATTCAAATTGATATCAAAGTATCATCACAGATTGATTGCTTGATTACTTGATAATCAGCACTATTTCAAATTATGTCAAGTTATAATTATAATATAATTATAATTATAATCATATTTTACATTATCCACTTTTCAAGAACCCTTCAAGGACATACAATCCTCCTCATGAGCCAAAGTGTCATCCAAAGTCAAAACATTTCTTGAATTATTTGTATCCCTCCCATCAGGCCTATTTTCTCTCACACTTTACCCCCCTCCTTCCCACCCACTTACCCCCCCTATTAAGTGAAGCAAGGATTAAGACAGAACCTTATTTAATTAACCTAGAATCTTAAAGGACTGTAAGTACTAGGAGGCTCTGAAGGTCTCACTGGAGAACTTTACAAATGATTGTAAGTTATAGGAGACACTAACTTAGGATCACCCAGTTTATGATGCCCTCATCAGAGAAAGTGCTAAGCTTTGCCAGCACAGCAGAATTAAAGTGGGTCAAATGATAATGAGACACTTAAATTTGGAGTTAACACCCTGATTTTCATCAGGGCTTTTTGTCTCAAACATAGTGATGCCATCTTGGACCTCTTCAATGGAGGAACAAGACTCAACTATACCAATATCCTATAAATCCAATCTCTTCGATTTTATTCAACCCTTTAATTATCCTGAGAGAAGTAAAGTTCTCAAGGATTAGAAGTATTATCTTCCCTTTTAGGATTGTAACCAATTTGATGGTCTTGACCAACATTTGTTTTGTTTTGTTTTGTTTTTCCTTCTCCTTTTCATTTACCTTTGTATGCAAATCTTGAGACATGCATTTGGCAATTGATTTCTCTGTTCAGTTCAAGGTTTTGTGTCAGGAAATTCCGGAAAATCTTTTATTTTGTCGAACATCCATCTTTTCCCCTGAGAGCATATGCTGAATTTTACAGTGTAATAAATTATGGATTGTAAAGGTTCTTTGACCTCTGATATGTGGTTTCCCAGGTCTTCTGGTCCTTTAATGTTGAGGCTGATAGGTCCTCTGTGAGACAGATTGTGTTTTCTTGGTATTTAAGGGGTTCTGTATATTCTTTTAATGGTTATATTGTCTTATTGTTCTAACAGATTTGGACAGTTTTCTCTAATAATTTACTGCATGATGTTTCCCAGGTATTTTTTTTTTGATCTAGGCTTTTAGTAGTCTGATGCCTCATAGATTATCTCTCCTGGATCTATTTTCCAGATTGTTTGTTTTTCCTAAAAGGTACTTTATGTTTTCTTCAATTTTTTAGCCTTTTTGTTTTGTTTGAAGGAATCTTGTAGTCTCATAGATTCATTTGTTTCTATTTGTTCAATTCTAATTTTTAGGGTTTTATTTTCTTCAATTATCTTTTGTGTTTCCTTTTTTAAAGATGCTGAATTTTCCAGTAAATTTTTCATAATTTTCCTTCATGACTCTCATTTCTTTTTTCTATTTTTCTTCTTCCTCTCTGCTTTGGTTTTTAAATTCTTTTTTAGGCTTTTCAATGAGCTTTTGGATTTGAGTCCAATTCACAGTCTCTTGAGATTTCTCCTGAGAATGATTTTTCATTCATTTCTTCTTCCAATATGACATTGTTATCATCTTTGTCTGTAAAGTAGGTTTCTACAGTGAGTGTTCTTTTAGTTTTTTTTGCTCTGCTCTGCTCCTGGAGTATAGGGGGTATAGATCCAAGCTTTATATGCTGGGGTTGGGGTCTGATCCCTGTTAGCCAAGATGTTGCTTATGAGGTATAGGTCTTGCATTTGGAGAGGTTTGTTTCCTCCTTTATGTCCAGGTTCTGACATAGCAGTGATTTGTTCCTAATTCAGTCCTGTCTTTTGCCCCAATGTTCCCAGGGTTCAGACTTTGTTTGGGGTTAGCACCCTCCCTTTGGGTTTGCTATCTTGCTGCCAGGAGCTCTGTTGTTGTCAAGTTGTCAGGACCTGGACTGTACTGTGGCTAAAAACTTGCCACTGGCTTTCTCCTACCTCCTGGGATTTACTTCTCCCTTCCCCCAAAAGAGACAGACCTTCACTGAAGATCCTCCAAGATGTCTACTATTGAAAACTTCTTTGAATCTTCTCTTTTTCTTGGTGGATCTGTAGCTTGAATGTCAGTGCAGAGACTTCATTTTTCTTTGTAGGGAAAAGATCCAGAGCAAGTTAGCTTCACTCCACCATCTTGGCTGTGCCCCAGTCGTCCAGTCTATTAGTATCTTTAAAATATATATATATAATCCAGATTTTTTACTTTTGATCCATCTTTATTTCTCACCCTTCTTCCCCCACCCCGAGATCTTACTAATGAGTCTCTCTACAGAAGCACTGAAAAGAAAAGAAAAAAAGTATATACTATTATGATCCAAGATTTCTTAAACAATGAAATGCCAGAGATGGAGTCTACATAATTAATCAGCTCTTGATTTTCTCATGTTCTTTCTGTTTCTTTAATACTTATCTTCATTAAGTAACTAAATGATGAAACATGCTGGAACTACAGTCAGAAAGATCTGAAATCAAATTTTGACTTACATATTTACTAGCTGTGCAACCTTGGGAAAGTCACTTAAAGTATCAATTCCTTTATCTGTGAAAATGAGGATGATACTAATACCTACATACCAGGGTTTTGATGTGTCAATTGAGATAATAATTGTAATACACTTAGCACAGAGTTATTGTTTGCTCTTCATTTTCAAAGAGAACCAATGATATCACAGGTGATATCTTGTCTCACCTATGAAATGAATTTAAGTGAGGCAGAGTTGCACAAAGACTTCAGTCTCACTCTCTCTTCTGGAGTCATTGAAGTCCAATGGCAAGAAAAAAATCAAGAAGACTGGTGATGAGCTGGGTTGCAGTGGATAATCTTTGTATCTTCAGTGTCCAATCACACTCTAAGTGCTCCACTGGACATGCTTCAGTTGCCTTTAGAGCTGCTGAAACAAATTACTCTCATCTGTCCATTACTCCAAGGGAAGTCTTCACATGTTAGAGGTAGACAGTCCCCTAACTCACGAAAAGGTTTGAGGCCTATTGGTTATCCTCAATATGTTTTAATCCATCTTCAGAGAGAGTTTACTGGCCACTGCATATGCTATAAGCTTCTTGAAGCCACAGATGAGAGTTGGATGATATATTCAAAGGTGGACAAAAGAAGCCCTGAAAAACCCTCACACCAGAGATATTAGTCCTCCTGGACCATCCCATATAGATCTTCCACAGAGTAAATACCATTTCATTATCACATAATGAAAATAGATGTTGATCATCAGCAAAAATCTACCACATTTTTAGCCTGGGAACAAGAAATAAAAATGGTCTAGGAACTTTAAAAGTTGTATGTTAATTATGTCATTGCCAGTCTTACTTAAAGCTAGTTTGGCAATTCCATAAACTGTCATTGACTGCTACCAGAGCTTTGCAAAGACACTAAAATAAAGGGGGAATTTTTAAAAAGGTGTTTGTTAGTAAGGAAAGTTGACATATTGCTACTGCTGTGCCTTAAAATATTAACCGAGTAGGACAAAGCCTAAAATCTTTAACTATACCCAACCAGCTCATAAATTTCAGCACTTTACTTCCTAGATGTGTTATGGAAATGAAGTGTGCCAAGTCATCCAGGAACTAGCTAAGAAATGTTCTGAGTCAAAGTAATTTGCACTCAGATCAATACCTCCTGAGAAGTTGATTTCAGGTGCAACTCATGATTAGTAAGGTAGTTACAATAATGAACCTAAGATATCAGTCTCAAAGTATAGGAATATTTTGTTTGTATAAGCATAAGATTTCTTCTATATATGTCCTGAGGAGCCAAAGACCAATGTTAAACAAAAAATGAAGAAAATAAATACATACATACATAAATACACAAATAAATGAATGAATGAGTGAATAAATGAATGAATGAATGAATAAATCAATCAATCAATCAATAAGCGAAATTTCTAGGTCCTCGATTTGCTTGTCTTGTAGATATGTTAAGAACTTAGGGACCAAGCAATCAAGCAAAAACAATTTATTTGTCATTAAGGTACTTATGTTCTATTGGAGAATACATGCAGAATATAAGAATACACAAAATACATTAGACAAGGTGTGTTGAGGGAGGAACTGCCATTTGAGGGTATCAGAAAATACTTCATGTGGAAAGTGACCACTGAGATGAGCTTTAAAGGAAACTAGAATTTCAAGAGTGAGGTAATGAGGAAGGAGTGTATGCCAAGGATGGGGAAGCAGCCTCTGTAAAGATACAGGAATGAAAGGAATATATTAAATGAGAAACATCATAAAGTTCAATTTGTAGACTGCATGAAAGGAGTAATATATTTGAAAAACCTGGAAAGGTAGATTGTAGCCTGGTCATAAATAGTTTTAAATACCAAAAAAGGAGGAGAGATTGTGTTGAATACTTTAGGTAACAGATCCAGTGGAGATTTTTGAACTGAGGAGTGACATGATCAAATCTGTGCTTCAGGATTGTTTTGTTAACAGATTGGAGAAGGGAGAGACTCTTGAGGCAGAAAAACAATTTAGGTTACTGAAATGGGTTAGGCTAGGAAATAAAAGAGTAAGCACAAGTGATGACCCCATGAGTGGAAAGAAGATGGATGCAGCAGATGCAAAAAAAAAGAAAAAAGTACATTGATTAACATGAAGAGAGCAATTTTATTGGAGTGATGAGGACTTTTCTGATCTCCCCCCAGTTATTAGCAGTCCTCTCCTTTGCCATACAAAATTCTTTATATAAAATTTGTATTCACATACTTGTGTATATGTTGAATCAGCTTAGTGGATGGTGAACCACTTCACCACAAGTACAATTTCATTTTTATTTTTTTCTCTCCAGCACCTAGCACTTAACCTGGGTCATGTTAGGCATTTAATATATGACCATTTAATTGAATTGAATCCAATGAGGTCAACATATAGAACACACTGAGTCTCATCTTGTCTTTTCCTTTTCTTTCCAAGAAAGCCCTGTATATATTTTATCTCTGTAGAAGTATCCTCAGTAGTATGTTACTTTTGAAGGCTATCCTAGAAAATGAGCATTTAAGAAGAGAACACACAACAGAAATGAAGAATAGAAATCTGATGCTGGGGAAGAGGAATTGTAAACAAGAAAGGGAAAGGGCACACAATAAATAGGTGTCCAAGTTGCTAAGAAAAAAGCACTGAATTGTTCTGATTGAAAAGGTAGCTGGAGCTAGATATTGAGGCTATTTTTCTTCTGTTCAATTTCTTGTAGTTAAGAATAAAAGTTATTCTGTGGATTTAGTCTTTGTTTTTCCTCTAAATTCACTATTTTTTCCAGGGACCTTCTCTATCTATTGCCTTGATTTTCTAGAGGCTGATATACTAGCAATCTCCCTTGGAACTGTAATTAATTCCATTCTTTGGATTCTTTGGATTATTTCATGGAATTTGTTGGCAGAGGCAAAAATCCCAAACCAAAGATCATACCATCACTTAAATGCTTTCATCTCATATAGCTGAAATATATATATATATATATATATATATATATATATATATATATATATACACATATACATTTGTATAACTATTTATTGTGTTGAATTGTTTCAATCATGTCCATAATCCCTTTGGGGGGGTTTCTTAGCAAAAGTACTAGGATGGTTTGCCATTTCCTCCTCCAGTATATTTTATAGTTAAAGAACTGAAGCAAATCAGGTTGAGACTTGTCCAGCTAATAAATATCTGACCTTATTCTATCCAATATAAAATTTGACATTTGTTTCTGGAAATTTAAAACTAAAGAAAGAAGTTTTCAAATTTTACTATTTTAAATCATTATAAATGAACAAGGAAATGCCCTTACTCTATTGGTTGAAAATCTAGAACTGACAGAATTTCAAAAGATCCTAGTCTTCTTTAGTTGGTGAATCCTATAGGTAAAATAGGCAAAGAGATGTGAGATAACTACACTTAATAATGTGATACCAGAATCATAAAATTTAGAGTCAAACGTGAACTCGGCAACCATTTAATCCATGCTATATGCAAAAAGAAAAAGTTCACTACAATGTAGTAAAGAATTATTCATCCAATCACTGGTTAAAAAATTCCAGTGAGGGGAAACCTACTACCTCCCAAGACAGTTCATAACACCTTTGTATAATTCCTAATCTAAAGAAGTTTTTAACAAATTAAACCAAGATTTTTCCCTTTTGTTTCTACCCATAATTTCCTTTTGAGCCAAAAAGAACAAGCCTATCTCCTCTTCAAATGACAGCTTTTCAATATTTGGAGAGTGCTTATTTGCTTTCCCTGAATCTTCTCTGCTTCATTCTAGACTTTCCCAGCTTCTTCATCCTTCATTCAACCTTCAAATTGCATGAAATGAAAACCCCTTACTGGACCAGAAAAGGTATCACACTATTCTATCCCTACATCAGGGAATTAGGGAAGGTGAGGTGAAGAAGAGGAAAAAGGACAAGGCTTAAAGGTCTCTTGAACTCAGGAGTTCTGAGCTATAGCAGTAGGTTAAGATACATTGGAATCTATACTGAGTCTGAAGCAGTCTGTGGTCCCCTACTCCTGTCCCCTGAAGGGATGAGCCAACCCCATTTAGAAATGGAAAAGAAAAGATATCCTATGCCTATCAGTATTGTGACCAGGCAAATGCCTGCTACATTTCCAAACTAAGTAAATCTCTCAAAAAAAAAAATGACAATCCTAGTGACTCTTCTATGGATTTTTCTACAGATTTCTAGCTCTAAAATACACTTTTTAAAATGTGGTATCTATCAGATACAATCTGACTTGCAAAAGATATAATATATCACCTACTCATTCATGAAAAATCTACTTCTCTTAAAAAAGTTCAATGTCAAGCCTATCATACATACCACTGCCTCACAATCTTCTAGAAGTCCACTAAAAGCCTAGATCATTTTCAGATAGACAGCTGTCCAGTCATGCCTCCCCCTATTTTGTGCTTAAGTTGATTTCTTGGACTCAATTGTAACACCTCATATTTATCCCTCTTAAATTTCATCTTATTGGTTTTGGATAAATGTTTTAGCCAGTTGAGATATTTTAAGATCCTGCCACCCAAAATATTAGCAATCACTTCTAGTTTTGGAACATCCACAAATCCAATAAGCATGGCAACCATTGCTTTTATTCAAGTAACTAATAAAAATGGTAAACAGCTAAAAGTCACACATAGATCTCTATAACATTTCACTGAAACTTTCCTTCTAGGGTACCATTGAAACCTTAATGAAGCATATGTGTATCATTCCTAATCCATCCAATTTTATTAGTATCTAGCCTAAAGTTCTCCATTTTTTTCTACAAGGAATTCTAAAAAAAAATTCATCTGGGCACTTTTCAGCTTATTAATGTCCTTCATTTAAGTGGCACCCAGAAGCAAACATAACATTCCAGGTTTTCTCTTAATCAAACTCAAAATTATACTTCTTTTTTTTTTTTTTGCTCCCAGGTCATTTTGTTGACTCCCTTTATACTTCCAATCCACTAAAAAAAAAAAAAAAAAGAAAAAAGACATCTTTTGTAAGAAACTATTCCCCCAAGCCAGTCTTCCACCAATCAAGTACTTTCCAACTAACCTCCTTTTACCTCTTCACCTCCAGTGACATTATCTACTGTCTATTGAATATCTTGAACTAAATTCTTTCTCAACATCTTAAAGTGAACATACCATGCATGTCCAAAGATGAATTCATTATCCTTTCCCCAGATTCTTCTCTTTCTAATTTCCCTATTACATTTGAAGACATGAGTGCTCTCTTCCAATCACTCAAGGCTCAAAATTGAAGTATAATCCTTAACTCCTAACTTGTACTCTCCATTCATATCCAATCTGTTGTGAAGTCCTGTAGTTTCTATCTCTTATTATATAATCCCTTCTCTCCTACAATATTGCTATCAACCTTGTTATTATTTTAACAACCTTCTAGCTGATCTCCCTGCCCCATGTCTTCTCAGTTCAATTTAACCTCTACTCAGATATAAAATGTCACTCCTCTGGTCCCTTTCTACTTCTCCAATCTTCTAACACTTTTTCCCCCCTCTACCTTGCTCTGCAATATAACAACACTGAGTCTTTTATTGTTCCTCATAGGGGATACTTCGTCTTCCCCCTGGGACATTTCAATGGCTTCCCCCAGGTATTCAATGCTTTCCCTTCTCACCTCTATCTCCTGGTTTCCCTGACTGCCTTTGAGGTTCCAGTGCAACTCCCATCTTTTCCATAAGGTTTCTCCCACCCATCCATTTTACTCTGTTAGCATGTTGTCTCTCTAATTAGAATGTGAGCTCCTTCAGGGCAAAGATCTCGCTTTTGTTTTCTTACTATTTCCAATACTTAGCACTATGCCACCCTTGAACATAGGAACTTAATAAATGCCTGTAGATTCAAAACAATTTCTAACTTCCTAAATATCAGTTCTTTTTTAAAAAACCTATCACATATTAAATACTATCAATTTTATCATTTTGCCTTTGAAATCTTGGAGTATTTAAGAGATAATTAGAAGTTTAGGAATTTCCAGTTTGTGGTTCAACACCTGCTATGTAGACATAGCCACCTCCTTCTTCCCTCCTTCTGATTCCCTGCATCATAACATCTTGATGTCATCCAAAGCATGAGCCCCTAGGGGCTAATTTCTATGGTAGTCAGGGGACACTGATTATATCATCTGATTATATGATTGTAGTAGAAGATAAATGAAGATTTCTAAAATACAGAAGAAAAAAATGTTAAGAACACAGTCGAAGGAAACTGAAAAGCTTTGGCCTTAATCCTTAATAATAGGTACTTTGATGCAAAAAACTTTCACACTTTTGAGGAGTTTCAGAAGTCCATGACAAAGCAGCCAGAAATGATTGCTGTGGTAGCAAAAGTATACCTTATACTGTCATCAGAAGGTGCAATGGTTCTTTATGCTTTCTCCCAGGGATTTAGTGCAATTTGGCTAAAGTGAAAAGACTAGTCAGCATGGGCTAGGCTGTTTTAGAAAGAAAAGAGAAAGATATGAGTGGCTCCCAAGAAGTTAGTAATGGGATTTCTTAGGCTACAAAGAAGACAAAGGGGCATCTCAATAAAGGTCGCCTGCAGAAAGTTTAGCACCTGGGAGCTATAGGAGCACTAGGGGAAATATACTAATACAGTAAGAGAGAAACTGCAATATTTTCCATCTTAGGGACAGTACTGAATGAACTGGAGATCATGAGGAGTTCAATAAAAAAAATTTCATCAAGTCAGGTGAATTTGCTAAATCACAAATCCTTCAAGCTGCCTACACTTTCCTAGACTGAAAGAAGGAACTTTAAAAACTGACACAGATGTATTATTTCTGGGAAAGATGAAACTAACTTTTGATCTGCTATTTTAAATCCTTAATGAAGCCACAGGACAGCTTAACCATTGTTAGGATACAATAAGTTTCATTCAGGCATGATTTGAGACAAATCTGTAGAGCTGGAACAAAATGAAAAATGTATTAACATACCTCCTTTGATAGTAGATGAAATCTTGGCCTTATTGTTAGGGTTGATGGGATCAGCTACCAACCATTCACTTTGGGACCTTCTCTTAAAAATAAATTATAATATAACATTTCATGATAATAAAATACCTGATTTATTATTAGCAACTTATCCTTTCTATATTAAGGGGAAAAAAACAAAGAGGGCATAGTTGTGGACAGAAATACCTAGCAGTAAGAAAACAATAGAAAATTGCCTATCAATAGTTATTTGATTGTGGTCAACTCCTACCCCCCCCACACACACACATCTGTCAATCTATCAAATGTGGATATAGATAGATAGATAGATAGATAGATATAGATATATGGCACTTTGTGTAAATAAATGTCAATGTAAATATTAGTTGTTATAACTTGAGAGGCAGAATGACAGTACTTACAGTCAAGAAATTCTGAATTGCCCAAGATACACAACTTGTAATTGTCTGAAGCTCCATTTGAATTCAGGTCCTCCTGACTTCAGGGCCAGCACTCTACCCACTGAACCATGTAGCTGAGATCAAAATAGAGTTACAGTGAAGATCAAAGCATTAGTAATTTTAATCTAAATTATAAAAAATAGTAACATTTATATTTCACCTTGCATATGTTGTCTCATTTGACCTCACAACAATCTTGGCAGGTAGGCAATATTATCCTTATTTGAGAGATGAAGGAACTGAGGATAGAGGATAAGAGATTCAGTGATAATCACACATAGATTAGTTCCTGAAGTACTACTTGAAGTCAGATCTTTATGACTCCAAGTCTAAAGTTTTATCCATTGTGCTACCTAGCTAACTATGCCAGTGATTAGGGGAATGAAGGAAAATGAAGAAAAGGTTATTTACTTTCATTAGAATAGATTTTAAAAGAACTGTGTTGCATATATACTATATGCACATTAGTATTGTGTATGTGTGTGTGTGTGTGTGTGTGGCTTCTAATTCTAATATATGTATGCATGTGTGTATCTATATACTTATATTATTATATATATATATATATATATATCATGCAAAAAAATGGATGACCTCAACTTCAGTAACTACAGACAAGTACTCTATTATCTAAAACCATTTCATTTAGATGGCATATCTTTTTAAAAAGTAAAAGTAAAAAGTTTCCTCTACTAAAGAAATTATTACAAACCCTCATTGTGGCATGGAAATGAATCTAGTTAGTTTGATGATTGTGCCAACAGAGCTCAATTTCTAGCAAGCTCCTAAGAAACTGTGGATGAGGGCCCAAAGATGTACCTTGTCTGTTGTACAAGGATCAGTTTAACTAAGTTCAGGTAGAATCATGTCCAACTTCTTTTTAAAGATCAAAAATTGTAGAGGGGTTACAATTTGTATATGTGAAAGGACTGTTGAAGAAAAGATTCTCATTAACACTCCAAATAATCCTTTAAGATAGGAAAATGGCACCTATTACCATTTCCATTTTAGTTTGCCAAACTTGTTGGGAAAATGCTATTTTCTTGTCCAAGAACATAAATCTGGAGCTGGAGATTTTGCAGATGAAACAACTGTGGTCCAGAGAGTTTGGGGTTTTTATATACTCATGAATCTAGAAAGAAGCTCAGAGGCCATCAAATCCAGCCCTCTAATCTTACAATTGAAAAAACTAAGGTTCAGATAAGGAAAGGGACTTGTCCAAAGTCACAGTTTCAAAGGACTCATGAGGAAAAATGCTATGCACCTCAAAATAGAGAACTGATAGACTCTGAGTACAGATTGAAGTATTTTTCTATTTCTTTTTCTTAGGTTTTTTTTTTCAGTATATGGCTAATGCAGAAATTTGCTTTACATGACTTCATATAATAATGGATTTTTTATTTCTTGCTTTCTCAATGGGTAAGGGAAAGAATAAGAGAAGGGAAGAATTTGGAACTGAAAATAAAATAAAATTGAATTTTTTTTAAAAAGGAGTAAATTTGGAGTGACCTCAAATAATTAATAATTACCTAGCTGTGTGGCCTTGGGCAAGCCACTTAACCCCATTGCCTTAGGGGGAAAAAAGGAGTAAAATTTCCAAGAATAAAAAGATGATTATCTCTCTGTATGCTATTGAAGTTCAGATGAGAACCTTAAAGTAGCATAAGATTCTGGAAGTGAAGGTAAAATATTCTGGAAGCCTAAAATATATGGTTCCTGAATTAAATAACCTCAAAAGAGATTTCCCTTTAACCTAGTTCTAACCCAAAGGGCAAAGAAGTTAACTTCACCAAGAAGGCAGGAGTAGTCATTAAAACCAGTATAACAAATTGTATTTAAAGAAACAGGATAGCAAAAAATGAGTCAAAGATGTAGTGTTTTTCATGTGTAAAGTCATTGATTGAAATGTCTAAGACAATGCAATTCAGACAGTCATTGTTTTATTGTGCTTCACTTTATTGCCCTTCCAAAATACTGTTTTGTTATTTTTAGGTTTTTGCAACGCAAATGGGGTTAAGTGGCTTTCCCAAGGCCACATAGCTAGGTAATTATTAAGTGTCTAAGGTCGGATTTGAACTTAGTTCCTCCTGACTCCAGGGCCGGTGCTCTATCCATTGCACCACCTAGCCGCCCCCAAAATACTATTTTATTACAAACTGAAGGTGTGTAGCAACCCTTCCTTGAGTAAATCTATTGTCATTTTTCCAACAGCACGTGCTCACCTCATGTCTTTGTGTCACATTTTGGTAATTCTAACAATATTTCAAACTTTTTTATTATTGTTGTATCTGTTAAGGTGATCTGTGATCTTTGATGTTACTCTTGTAATTGTTTTTGAGAGCCACAAATTCTACCATCTAGGATAGTGAACTAATTGTTAAATGGTGTTTATGTTCTGACTGCTCCATTGACCTGCATTCCCCAGTCTCCCTTTCCTTGGGTCTTTCTATTCCCAAAGGCACAACAATATTGAAATTAGGTCAGTTAATAAGCCTACAATGGCCTATGAGTATTCATTTGAAAGACAGGATCAATCTATGTGGCAAATTTCATTATTGTCCTATTTTCAGAAATTGCCATAGCCACCCCAAACTTTAGCAGCCACTACCCTGATCATCAGCAGTCATCAATATCAAGATGGGACTCTCCACCAGCCAAAAAGATTATGACTGACTTAAGGTTCAGATGATGATTAGCATTAAATTAGCAATAAAGTGTCTTTTTAACTAAAGTATGCACTTTTTTTTAGACAGAGTACTATTGAACTTTAATAGACTACAATATAGTATAAACATAACTTTCATACGCACTAGGAAATCAAAAAATTTTTGTAACTTAATTTATTGTGATAGTCTGGAATTGAATCTGCACTATTTTCAAGGTAAGTCTGTAGTCATTTACCAAGATAAATACTAAATTTTTCAAGAAAGAAATCTCTCCTCTCCCCTCATTTCCTCTCTCTCTCTCTCTCTCTCTCTCTCTCTCTCTCTCTCTCTCTCTCTCTCTCTCTCTCTCTCTGCCTTTCTCTCTGTTTTCTACCTTCCTCTCTGTTTTCTGCCTTCCTCTCCCACTCCCCATTCAGGGACAATAAGGAAAGGAATGGGAATAAAATACATATTTCAGGTAACAGCAGATAGACCAGTTTGACTGAAACACCAAAAATAGATCTAAAGTAAGCCTGGGAAGATAGTGTAGAGCCAAATCACACTACCATCATCTAATCAGCTATGGGACTCACCCTTTTGGAGCTACTAGCCAATTACTCTCAGTTTCAGTACTCACCCTGAGGTAGAGTGGCTTGAACTACAAACTATTTGAGTCACTGCTCATTTTAGTCCTTCATATCTAGTCTTTCTCAGATATTCTATATTATTCAATCATCTATCAGGATGCCAGATCTAAGGCATGTATAATATGAATTTTGTTGTCCTCTATCAGTAGCACTACCAAACACTTTCCACTTCTTGCTCAAAGAACAATAGTCAAAATATATTACCACAGTTTTTGAAAAGTATAATAATCTTCTGAGCTGGGACTCCACTTCCAAGTTTTGAGTCTATCTAGGCCAAAGCTCCTTACCCTGACCACAACTCCTGTGTAATAGCTCTGGCCATCAATAGCAGTGGAATTTAAGTTCTTCAGTTCTATTTGTATTTATAATGTCTGCCAAAAAGTAAACACTTAATAAATGTTTGTCAGGTTTTTTTTTATTGGTAATAGTTTTCCCAATGTTTTCCTCAGGTAGGTATCATAAATATTCCATCTCCGGGGTGGCTAGATGGCACAGTGGATAGAGCATCCTGGAGTCAGGAGTACCTGAGTTCAAATGTGACCTCAGACACTTAATAATTACCTAGCTGTATGGCCTTGGGCAAGCCACTTAACCCCATCCATTGCCTTACAAAAGAAAAATAAATATTCCATCTCCTACTTTGCAAATGAAAAAACTAAGGTGATTTGACCAGCATCTGAGAAGAAGTAACAATCACAGACTTAAATTCAGCTCTTCTGATTCCATGTCAAGAATATGTCCATTGTATCACAATTCTTACTGGCATCACAGAGTATCCCAAAATGCACAAGCCTTTATAATATCCCAATTAAGTTTTCCACAAATATCTTTCAAATAAATATGAAGAACAAGTAAAAATTTCACCAAGTTATTTTGAGATCAGGTTTGCAAATGGGTTTTATAATTATACCAGCTAATCAAATATTCAAAAAGCTCACAAGTTAAGCTAAATATAATTCTGTACTTAACATTATGATCTAATTTGACCAATATATTTAATGTCCATTACCTTCCATAAGACTTTTTTAATTAACTTTTCCCCACAACCCCCACTCCCACAAATTAATGATCATTCAATTTTTCTCCTATCTCCTGGATTCTTCTTCATGGTAAATAGCTCCTGTTTAACTGCCTCAGAAAACCCATTTTCCAAGAAAAAAACTGGAAAAACAAATCCCTTGTA
Organism: Macrotis lagotis; assembly: GCF_037893015.1. Classification (NCBI taxonomy): domain Eukaryota; kingdom Metazoa; phylum Chordata; class Mammalia; order Peramelemorphia; family Peramelidae; genus Macrotis; species Macrotis lagotis. Next base: position 125,549,613 of record NC_133658.1, read on the forward strand.
AGAAATATGCATATTCAAAACAAAATGGCCACACACAAGACTTCTTAAATACATTCAAATACATTCAAACATTTCTTTATTTCTTCAGATTTTCAATACTCAAGTGAATCATTATAGACATTTTCTCCAGTGATGAAGGTTTTTTCTACACAGACTTTTGTCTGTTCCTTGTATCAGTTCAACACAGGGTGTCTACTTTCTTTACTGAAGGCCATTCCTCTGTAGGATACCAGAATTATACCTTGCTTACCATTACCAATCCATGTTCCTTTTGCAAATCATGGATAACATCATTTTATTGAGTTCTTATCCAAAGTTCTTTATGACTTGCAACTTATCCGTATTCACTAAATACCTTTCTACCACCCTCTGAGTAATATTCATTTTTCATTCTTTGGGGATTGTGAGGTTCTATAATCCACAGGCATATAATATTACCGATCAGCTTAACCTAATCATTAACCTAAAAGGTGTAGTTATAATTAAACATATCTTTTAATAGGAAAATTTGAGAAATGTATATGTGTATGTGTGTATATACATATATATGTATATATATAGATATATAGATAGATGGAGAGAGAGAGAGAGAGAGAGAGAGAGAATGAGAGAGAGAGAGAAGAGAGAGAGATCATAATCATTTCTACTTGGATGTTCTGATGGCAGACTAGATCCTGCTGTTTCAAGGAGGGTCAAGGACATGCTTTGAAATCAAGCCACCTTCCTGCTAATCATAAAGAGGAAAGCAAACAGCAGATGACTACATTCCATTATGGCCAGGAACAAAAAGTTATTTACCCTTAATTAGACATTTCAGATCTGTTCAGATTTTTTCAAATGTTTCACTTAAAGCAATAGACTAAAATGCTTTTTAGAATTACCTCCATGCCACCCACAGCTATTATTACTGGGTAGTATTTTCTTTTTTTGGTAAAAACTGTAGACCAGATGGGGGCTGCTGGTACTTCAAATGATCGGTGGGGTTGAATTCAATTAGTGCTTTTGCTAAATGGTGCCTGCAGGAAGTTTAGGATGTAAAAATATGTCCCACTCCAGAATCATGTAGCTTTCTTCACTGCCATCCTCCTATCGACATCCAGGGCTTGAAACATTGAAAATATTCCATGGGGTCCCTTAGTTAAAAAATCTTCTCCCTACACCCCCTCCATAGAGCTCACTCTCCTTCCCAGCAACCATCCAATTTCTGTCACAGCAAATTGTCTGGGGCTTTATTTTTTCCTTTAACAAGTACAGCATGACTTCAGTTTGAAATCTGAAAGCTATGTTATTCTCTTGGTCCAATCCTGGCCTTGGGCACATAAATGAGTAAATATGAAGTTAATGAAAAATTTGGAAAATGGGTTTTCTGAGGCAGAGTTAAATAAACTGGAGCTGTTTAACTTGAGGAAGAGAAGGCTGAGGGATAAGAATAGTGTAGTAGTTTTCAAATTAATGATGAGCCCAAGGAAAATGGGAACTAACTGTCCATCTTCAAAGGATGTGAGATGAAAGGGACAATGATAGTAGATGGGATTGAAGTTATAGTTTAGGAAGAACTCCCAAATGACTGTTTGGAGGGGTTTTTTTTCACAGTGGGTTACTTGAAAAGAGTTTTAATTTGTTTACTTTTAAGGATTTTACAAAATAAAAAGGTAATGGAAGCTATTTAAGCCAGTGACTGTTGTATTTTTTATATTTCTCTTGCATGGCACAGTGCCTAAAACTTTTTTCTAGATCAGGAGGTGGCAAACTTCTTTAAAGATCTAAAATAATTTAAGTTTTGCAGGACAAGATGTTAGATAATGAGAAAAAACAGATTTCCACAAATTTTAGACGAAATTCAAAAGATGATGAGGAGAATGAAGTGATGATGACGAATAATTTTTTCTTTTGTAATACAGGTCTACTAATGAAAAAATACTTTTTTTGGGTGGGGGAAGAATTTCAGTCAATTGGTAATCAAAGTTAGTTTTCTTTATCATCAAAATCTATTGCAAATATGTTAATGTATTTTGAGATTTTTGTTATTTTACTTTTGAAAATACTTTTTTCCACACAGACAAGTACTGCCAAATACATCAACCCACAAGCATATTATTTTAATTGAGTATATTCATTGCTTAGGCGACATTGATAGATTTCTATTAGATTCTTCCCTTGATATTTGCTTTTTAGCATTTAATTATATTGTATATTAGGCACTTCCATTTGAAGGTTAGGTGGAAGTTCCTCAATTGCACAGTTAAATGGATTTTAAAATATGGAAATTTCTTTTGCATTTGCTTCTGGAACTGTAGTTCAGTTCAGAAAATATATCTGCTACTAATTTGTGTGAGAATGGAGACCCTGCTTCTTATTTTAACTTTTGATAGCACAGAAAGCATATATAGCAGTTTGACATTATTTTTTATTTAAACATGTGTTGTCATTGAATATACTTTACTACAGGATGTTTGACATTTAAGAGTTGTTTTGCCTTGTAATTGATTTTAAAATGATCAAGTCCTTAATACTTGTGGGTAGGTAGTTTCTACTTTGTTGTGAAGTTGTTATGAGGATCAGATGAGATGATATTTGTAATGTACTTACTACTGTGTCTTGCACATAAAAAGCACTTAATAAATGTTTATTAAATCCTTTCTACAGGAAAAGTAAATTCCCAAAGCAATCCTGTGTCTCATAATAGTGGTTAAAGTTGGCCCTTCAGAAAAAGTTCAGTCTCAGTCTTGATCCCAAAAATCACAATAAAACTTCTTTTTCTCTTCATTTTTTGTTTTGACATCATGGATATGCATGCTAAATATGTTAAATACTGCTAAAATATCACAGCATGGCAAATATGCATAGTACTCAAAATGCTTTCAAGTTACAACTGTGTCACAAAAATTTGTAGTGCCCCAAGCAACAGTGAGAAACAATGAGAAAGAGCCACATAAAGTCTTTGTTGCCAATAATCAATTCTGATTTTGTAACAGGAAAGCAATTAGGAACAACACATAAACAAACGAACATTAATATGTTCCCATAAAACCTCATTTATAGACACTGAAATTCAAATTTCATATCATTATCACAAGTGATAAAATTGTATTCTTCTTTTGATTGTTTTCAATCTTTTAAAAATGTAAAACCATTTTTAGTTGGCAGACTAAACAAAAATAAGCAGCAGGCCAGATTTGGTCCATGGGTCACAGTATATCAATTCCTGCTCTAAATTGTAAGCCCTTTGAGGAAAGGTCTCTCACTAGAGAGTTTCATATAGTAGACATGCAATAAATGTCTAATCAAATGAAAACTTTTGCCTGAGTATTTTCTTGTCTTTCTACTTACCTGTTCATATTTTTCAAGATAAAAAAAATCCTTTAATCTAAACAATCAAATCCTTTCTGGTTCTAATCACATTGATTTAGATTTAGATTTTAGAGCCATTTACTGACATTGGTTTGTTCATAAGATTGTTACTGGTGCCCTGCTGGATTTCTATAGAAATAAAGTATTTGACCACCACATGTACCCCGTTCTATGGCATACTACATAGGTAGCAGGCATCAATTAGAATAGTACCCTTAATCCCAGACCGGTGCTTTTATTGCCATCCCTTCCCCTAAATTGTTAATAGGACAGAGTTGAATTAAAGTAATTACAGCTTGGTTACTTTAAGAAACTTACTTGCAAGGCTGTTAAAACTTTACTAACTTTATTACCCATTCAGCTTCCTGCCAATTTTATCCTGATGGATTTGGAGCTGGGGCTCAGTATTCTTTGTGTTAAGAGTGCTATGATTTTGCTGTTATCCCATGAAACAGAATCTTTTCACAATTAGCCATTGATCCAGCAGTTAGTACCATAATAAGAAAGCCTTAATTCCCTCTCCTTGAGGCAATCACTCCACAGAGAAACTCTTCAGCAACATGGCCACACATCTTAACTGAATAATAGGCATCAAGCTTACAGACAACTTCCATAAGTGAAATGGGAATTTCTATTTCACTTCATTAGGAATTCTAGAATTTTCACTAAACTGGTTCAATTATATTTTTATACATATTAATAACTAAGATTTTTGAAGAATTTTACAGTCTACAAAGTTCTTACATAGTATGAGTATCCCCATTTTACAGATGAGGAAACAAGATCCTATTTCAGCAACTTGCCCACAATCATACTATAGGTATTAATTGAGAGATTTGAGATTTGAACTGAGCTTTTCCTAACTCCAAATATGGCATTACCTTAGAGTTTAAGTAAATAGAAATATTGAATTTTATTGAAGGGAATGAAAGAATTTCTCTTGGTTCATAACGAAATCAAATAACTGTAAGAGGAAACTAATGCATTTCATGAAAAAGCTATTTTATTTCAAGTTCTTCTAAATCTGGAGTAGACTATCCTTTTAATGGCATTTCAAGAGATACTGGCTATCAAATATAACTGTCTTGGATGTGCTCAGGCCAGAAGCTACAGAGGATTCCTTATTTTATCACTGCTATTTGTCACAATGGTGCCTTGGAAAATGGCAGACTATGGCTAATTATGCCGAAATATTTATCATATTATTATATTTAATGAATTAATGTGATACTTACCACATGGTTGTTAATGGTGACAAGGCTAACCTTCAGCTACATCAATCATTATATATGAGTGTAAGCTGGGTACTTCATAACATGCATTAATTCTTTCAGGTCATACCTAGATATAGTTTTTTGGGATTTTTTCCAAATGTATGAGAATTTTATTATTTCCTTTGGGGGGGACTATGGGAATAGGAAAATATTTTTTAAAACATGGTTCATTCTTAAATTTTAATAATGTTGCCTTCAAATTCAATGAGTTAACAAAATGTGGCTTATTAAAGTTAATCCAGTTAGCATTTTTAAGCACTTATGGGTACACTTAGTGAATGAATCAACAATGATTTATTTAGCATTTAAGTATGTTTTTTCTTTTAAAATATTTAAATTTAGATTTTCTTTTTAAAATTTTAATTTTTAAAATTTAAATTTAAGTTCCTTATTTTGAGCTCCAAATTCTTTTCCTCTGGGGTGGCTAGGTGGCACAGCAGATAGCACTGGCCTTGGAGTCAGGAGTACCTGAGTTCAAATCCGGCCTCAGACACTTAATAATTACCTAGCTGGGTGGCCTTGGGCAAGCCACTTAACCCCATTGCCTTGCAAAAATTAAAAAAAAAGAGCCTCAAATTCTTTTCCTTCCTCCTAAAGCTACTGAGAAGGTAAAGAATATGAAAGTCATATACATATAAAGTCAAAGCATGTTTTCTTAAGGATGGAGAAGGCTTGAGTATGTATGAAGACAGTTCAAAGAAAACCAGTAAATATGGAGAAGTTGCAGATTCCAAAAAAGTGAGAGAACTGAGGATTGACTCTTGCAAGAAGAACAATCAATTCTTTGTCAGAAACTGGGAGTCAAGGAGTTTTGAGGTGAAGAAAATAGAAGCAGCAGAAGTTCACAAAAGATGCAAAGGTCCACAACTAAAAGGGTGTAGGAAGGAGAAGCTTGAGTAGAAAAGAAAAGTTTTGAAATAGGTTCTGTGGAGAGCAAGATAGAGATCAATTAGAGAGAAATAAAAGGACTTCCTAGCTTCAATAAGGCTCCAACTATAACAAGACAAGAATTTATAATGTTACCCAGTGGGCATGGTTTTGGGACTTCCTCCAAATCCATTCAGCAAACCTAGGAATAGCTGTTGAGGAGGCAGATTGTGCAAGTAATTCAGGGTAGAAGTTAGACTAAAGATGAGGAATGATAGGATGAGCGTATGAGGGATTCAAAAACAGATCAAAGCATAGAGTTGAATGGCAAGGAACCATGCCATTCATAGGAAACATACTGAGACAAATCAACAATCTCTCTTCCCTCAAAGAACTTAAATTCTACTAAGAGAAGGGGGGAATATGATGTATCTGCAGATACATTTTAATTTGGGGAAAGGGAGAGCACTTACAGTTAAAACTCTTTTATTAAATTTAACAAGTATTTATTGACTGTACAATCTGTTTTCAGGACTGTCAGGAAGCGAAGACATACAAAGGTGGAATGATTAATGCTGCCCTGAGTTTTAGTCTCAAGCTCTGTCACTGTGTGAGCTACAGAAACCACTTAACCCCTCTGGGACTCAGTTTTATTATCTGTAAAGTGGATTGAAGTAGATGATTTCTAAAATCTTTTCTAGTCCTAAATTTTCTACCTATGGTAGTTGCTGAGCATAAAAATGAATAATGCACAACCTTGTCCTCCAGGCAACATAGAATCTAGTAAATCTGACTGACATTTCAAACTGGATAGAATCTCAAACTCAATACGTACACGTCAGAAATTATCTTACTCTCAACCTTCCTTTCTCTTTTCCCAACTTCTAAGTCTCTATGAAGGGTATCCCCCATCCTTTCAGTCACCCTGGTTTGCAACATCAGAACAGAACTAGATGTGAGTTTATATCCAAGTTTTATTTTGAAGATTTCTCTGCAGTAAAATTCTAGAGTGGGGGACAAAGAAAAAAATCTGACTCAATTGGAATCACTAGAGGTATGGGATCAGCGTCTTTGGGTAGGAGGAAGATACTACTGGAACTATTATAAAAGATAGTAGTGATAAAGATTTGACAAGAGATATTAGAGTCCTGTAGATGAATAAAAAGTAGAAAAAGTGCTACATTTTGAATTATTGTTGCTGTTTGTCCTTCATTCTCAAAGAGGACCATGACATCAGGGAGGTGATGCCCTGACAAGCAAGAGAATTGAATTTAAGTGAGGGAGGGCTGTGCAGTGTCACTAGCCTCACTTTCTCCTCAGCAGTCATCTGGGTATAGTGGTTAGATATAGATCAGGCCAACTGGAGATAGACTGAGAGTGTTATTAAAGGATGAACTTCTTGGATTTTTTTGTTTATTTTTATAAAGAACTGAATTTAGTCTTTCATTGCAATGTCAGAAATTAGTATAGCCTACATATGTGGTACCAGTCATGTGCTATGAGTATATAGTTAACATCAAGCCCATCAGATGGCAGTTCTATGTAAAAGAAGACACCTCACAGAATCCATACCTTCAGCTTGGTTAGGTGGGGAATAGGAGTGCGGAATGTTGAATAAGTTGTCAGAAATAACTTAGAGTCAGTTGGTTTTGCTTAACTGTTTTTAACTGTTTTCTGAACACAAAGATTCATTGGGCTGGGTAGGAGTAGGGGAAAGGAAAGAAGGATAAGGTACAAATCAAAACTTCAACAACTTCCTTCTCCATCCACATGGGATATTGTCCTGTCCCAGAATCCTATCATTGATCATGATCTGAAGAAAATGATTCATCTTTGGGGAGAGATATAATATCAATAATTGGAAAAAAAGTTAAATTATTGAGTTCCATTCATTCATTTACTATTTGATTTGCTTGCCTCTTGTCAAGGAGAAATATCCTCACATTGGAAAAGAGGAAAAGAAATAATCGAAATCAAAAGCTCAAGATAAGAAGATGAAATAAGAAAGCACCTAATTTCAGTTACTCTTATCCAACTACAGTGTACATCCCAGGGATATAAAAGAACCTAAAAGTACACTATATGAAATCTTTGAGAAACATTGGAGCACAGGAGAAATATCTGAGCCCTGTGGACTATTTTCAAAAGGAGGAAACAGGTTGGATACAACAAACTGGTGAGTTTGATAACCCTGCCTGGCAATAACTCATGATTAATATTGAGTGGATGAGTGATAAGCCTTTAGAAAGGGAAATGATGAACAATAAGTTGAGAACAAATTGCAGCAAAGTTAACTTATTTTCTTATCTGACAGAATTACTAAAATAGTAAATTAGGTGAGGTAAATAATAAAGTAAATACAGCAAAGAAATACAGTGTCATAAGTTTAGAGCTGGAAGGTATTTTGGAATAATTTGATTCAAGCTCATTTACTGATTTAGGGTCCAGAGAGATGGCATGATGAGTCACCCAAAGTCAAGAAAGTAGTTAAATGAAAAAGGCAAGATTTGAACCTGGGACCTCTCAAAAAGTCTCTCATAATATCTTTGGGGACAAAAAATTACAGATTGCATGATAGTAAATTAGCTAAAGTCATAGCTGGTTATATGGCAGACTTATAAGATAGAAATCACCCTAATAAGAAGTGATTCAACAAGCATTTTTTAATGTCTACAATATCCTAGGAATTATGTAAAATCGCTAAGGATAGATGCAAATTCAAAAATGAAATTCTCTGCTCTATATTCCTTTAAGAGAAAATACAACAGAAAAAGTAAACAAAAAGTATATTCAAAATAAATGTAAAGTAACTTAGGAGAATTACAAAAAGGGAGAAAGTCTCAGGAAAGATCCCTTCAAAGAAGGTAACAGTTGAGGTGAAGGTTGAAGAGAACAAGTCATTTTAAGAAGGCAGTGTGGGGAGAGCGTTCCAGGCATAGGGACATGCCAGGAAATGTGTTCAGGCAAATGTGAAATAATTCATTTAAAAGATTGACTCTAATACAGAAAAATTTAAGGACAAAAAAAAATTAAACATGGCTCTAAGGGAAAGAAAGATTAATAGCAATAGTGGCCACCAAGAGGAAGTAAGGAGTTAGTAAAGATATAGAAGAAAGAGATTATCTAGAGAGTCACCATATGGACAAACAACTGAAGAGTGAATAAGCTTTTAAAGGGGCCGGAAGATTTTAAGTATATGTTGGGGGGGGGGGGGGGGTTCAGAAACTCTGAGAGCATGGATGAAATAATTAGGGATAGGTAGAAGGGTGGTGGCACAAACACTTGATCCTTTCAGGCTAGGGCAGGGATTCATTGTTTTGTTGATTGGGGGCTGTCTTGTGCCTGGGGACAGGGTTTTCTCCCTTTCCAATCCTTCCCTGGGAGGGGTAAGATCCTTGACTAAAAATTCTTTGATCTCACTTCCAAAAGCTTGGACTATGGACTGGGGGTGGGGGTTCAAAGTTAATGTAAAATACTTAATGTAGGGCGGCTAGATAGAGAACTAGCCCTGGAGTCAGGAGTATCTGAGTTCAAAAGTGGCCTCAGACACTTAATTACCTAGCCCTGTGGCCTTGGGCAAGCCACTTAACCCCATTGCCTAGCAAAAAAAAAAAACAAACCTAAAAAAAAATACTTAGTGTAGAGGGATCAAGATTAATTATATAACATGTTTCTCTGCCCAATATTTCCTCTACTACATTCTATATAATATTGTATATAGAAGGTCAATAAATATACTAGTTTGGCTGTAGAGTGCATGAAGGTGATTAAAATACAATAAATCTTTTAAAATGGGAGCCCCACTGTAAAGCATTTTCAAGGTACAACAGAGAAGTTTTCTATTTTATCCTAGAAACAATAGGGAACTGCTTGAGCTTTGGGAGCATGGAAGTGATGTAGGCCTACTTGAAGTTTAGAAAAATTAATGTAGACACTATATGGTGAAAGTCTTGGAGAGGGAGGATCCTGGTGGCAAGGAAAATCAATTATGAGGTTATTGCAGCCATTTAGAAAGGCAATGAAATAACATAATCCTGTAAAAACAAACAACTTTGAAAGTTGTAAGAACTATGATCAATTCAATGATTATTCATGATTCTGGAAGACCATAATGAAAATTGTGATCCACTTCAGAGACAATGTATCTTCTATATATATATAAATACAACACAGACTACCATAGCCTTCACCTGGAAGTCAAGTCAGGGATCTTTCCATATTTTTTTTTACAAGGCAATGGGGTTAAGTGGCTTGCCCAAGGCCACACGGCTAGATAATTATTAAGAGTCTGAGGCCAAATTTGAACTCAGGTACTCCTGACTCCAGGGCCGGTACTCTATCTACTGTGCCACCTAGCTGCCCTGGATCTTTCATATTCTTAAGGGGAATAAAAGTTCCAGATTTTATTGGTATAGATCCCTCTGTACTTCAGTTGCATTAGCTACTTATCGTTTAGATTCTACATGGAAATATTTTTTTAGAAACTATAATTAAAAATACAAACATTTCATCCCTACACATAAAGGAATCATAATCTCCTTACCCCACTCACCATCATGAACATCACCATTTCAGGCTCTGGGGAGTGGGAAATCAGCTCAGTTCCTATTGATGCAGGACACTGGAAATAACTTATGCTAGACTTAAAGTGTAAGCCCTTTGGGACTGAAAGACTAGTGCATAAACCATCACTCTTGTGCAATGAGTACTGTCTTGCCCATTCCACCCCTGTGGCCTGCATATTGGAGAGCACCTAGACCACTCCCCAAGCACCACCCTCGTCCAACCCACTATAGAAAGGCATTTAAGTAAGGGCCCCATGGCCAGAAGCTCTCTCTTCATTCTTTCCACTTTTTCTCTCTAAGCTAGAACTATGTGCTCCTGCCACTGGAGAACTAAGGCCTCTTTTCTATGTGGTAGACTTTGCTAGATTTTAAGCCAGTCAGCTATTATGGCTGTTTTCCTTTCTCCTTTACCCTCAAGCAGTCGTTTAATGTCTCTGCTCAACAGTGTGGACTCTCTCTCTGTCTCGCTGTCACACACGAACACACACAAACACACAGACACCCTCTCCCCCTCCCCCTCCCTCCTTTCTTCTCCACTTTGCTTTCAAGCACCTGTACCTGTCTCTTCAGGGAAAAAAAAAAATTTTAATCTGAATTTTACAGGCTTGTGAAATAGAAGTCCTGAGCTGTTTCAACTCCAGGGCCAGTCATAATTCTGCACTTTCACAAGAGCTCTCTGTCTCTATTGGCAGCCCCAACTAATCCTGCAACATTATGAAGCACAATCCCAGTTCAGGACACTATAGGACTTGTGACATATATAGTTTTAAGAAATGGGGATTCACATATTATCTTGGAAGCCATGAAAGTTGTCACCATCACCAACCCCAAGTTCCATCCAGTCTGCAAATCTATTAAATCTTGGGAAGGTAGACTAAATGCTGTATATGAATAGCTTTAAATCTGGGAGAGAGGTGAGAACTTCTAAAAGTCCTTAGTTTTCTCATTTTCTAGAGAAAAAAAACCAGGCCTAGGGAGGCTGTGAAGTGTGAAAAGATTAAACAGAAGTGGTTTGCCCAGTGTGACAACAGGGATAAGTATAAGAGGCAAAATTTGAACATAGTCTTTGATTCCAACTCCTGTGTTCTTTCTATTACCTAATAGTGTTTCTATGACTAGAAGTTAATTATTTTTTTAAAAGACAATGGAAAGATTGCTGAACCTGGAGTTGAGAAAGACTTGTATTTGAACTCCAGCTCCAATTCCTATTAGTTGTCAGGCTTTAAGCAAGTCAAGGTTTCTGATTCAAAGTTCTTATCTGTAAATTGGCTTTGAGAATACCTGCCCTGCCTATTCCCTTGGGGTTGTTGGATATAAATCCTGGCCCTACCATTCCCAACATTTACAAAGTACCAAGTTCTTGTAAAGTTAACTTGCCTTCAAATAAAGGGTGTAGCTTATCCAAATCCCACAAACATTGAACTAGCAACCTCTACTTGGAACAAGGCAACAAATTCAAAGCAACATAAAAAAGTGATCCCCACACTTTTTCCCCCCTTTCCTATCAAAACAAGGCTATCATTGTTCCTGGAAAGGGCACTCACCAAATAACTGACTGTCCTTCCTGGGCTACTATTCCTCTAATTGTGGTGTTGTCCCCATTTCCCATTAGAATGTAGTTGGTTGGCTGGTTCTTGTCCTTCATTATTGAAGACCAAAATGAGACCAGCAGCTCTAGTAGAGTTAGACAAGAGAACCTGAGCTCAAAAGCAGCCTCAGACACTTGGCATTTGCTAGTTGTGTGACCCTGGTCAAGTCATTTAACCCTAGAATCCAGGGTCATCTCCAGTTCTCTTTTGTATTTGGATACACAGTTTAGCAAGGGCCTAGTACTCTATCATCAATTTATTATTCATTGAGATAGTCTGGAAGGTTAAAATTCTTAAGATTCTGACATTTATCTTGCCCCTTTCCCTGCTTCAATGCCTAATGACCATTAAGGAAATTCTTATTTAATGTCCAGTGTCTTGTGAATCCAACCTTCTTGTAACTTCTTTCTTTCTTTTCCATGGCAACATCCTGATTCCCAACCTCTGTATGCAATCTTAAAATTCTTATACATTCTACCAATACCTATTCTCTCCATCTCTTTCCTCACATAGTTACCAGTCTAATTAATAACCTTATTATCTATTACCTAGACAACTGTGTTACTCATTTCAGTCCTGTACAACCCTTGCAACCCCATTTGAAGTTTTCTTAGCAAAAATACTAGAATGGTTTGCTATTTTCTTCTCCAGTTCACTTTACAGATGAAGAAACTGAGATAAGATAAAGAAACTGGCAGATTAAGGTTAAGTGACTTGTCACAGGTCACCCAGCTAAGTATCTGAAGCCAGATTTGAGCTCAGGTCTTTGAAGCTTCAGGCCCAGTGCTCTATCTACTTGGACACCAAGTTGGATGCATATACTAGCTCATAAATGTAGTGATTAGGAAGTTACTTCCAGGGATGAGATCATAATTGATGGGAAAATCAAGAAGTCATAAAATCACTCTTAAAAATCATATTTTCACACAATGAAAATGAAAATCATTCTGAAAAATCTGTAATCATTCTGAAAATTTACCAAAGGGAGTTGACCCAAAGTTCTAGGTATCTAAATGAAATTACTAAAGCCTAATTTCATCAGTGTTACTCCAGGGAAACTTCCTTAAAGCAACTTTTCAATTTTCCCAGAATTAATAATCTCACTTGAATTGCTTGGAGGCATAGAGTTGATGGGTAATTTAGAGGACCTCCAGGAAGTAAGAAAGGAATTCAAGGGGCAGCTAGGTGGCACAGTGGATAGAGCACCCACCCTGGAGTCAGGAGGACCTGAGTTCAAATGTGACCTGAGACACTTAATAATTACCTAGCTGTGTGGCCTTGGGCAAGCCACTTAACCCCATTGCCTTGCAAAAACCTAAAAATAAAAAAAGAATTATTTAAAAAAAATAAGATGGGAATTCAAATCCTGTCTCAGAAACCAGTTGTGTTGGCACTAGGCAAGTCATTTAACCTTTGTCAGGTACAGTTTTCCTTATCTGTAACACCTATTAGTCAGGGATGCAGGGAGGATAGTCTTTCTAAAGATATTCTTTGTAAACCTTATAAAGCATGATATAATTAATATATAATATTAAATTAAATATAAATGAGTGATTTTCCTTGGGTCACTCACTTAGCTGGTTTGCAGGAAACAAGAGAGATGAAACATTTAGGAAGAAAAAGTAAACTGTATACGCCTTTCTGTATACACACAGAAAAGAATACATGCATACATGTATTCTGAGCATGTGTATATGAGATATTCAAGGAAGACTAGCACCTCTGGTGTCAAGGTATTCCCAACTCTTTACAGGGCTGCTCATCCACCTGGTGAGAGGCCACATCCTCTCAAAACTGTCTTGGCAGCCAGGCTTAAACCAGGTTGGGAGTAACGGGGGACCTCCAACCAGGGGGTATCTGCCCCAAGCATGAGAAGAGTTGGCTTTAGGGAGCGCCTAGGGCTGGATCAGACGCTGAAGATGGATGGGCAGGGTCCATGGCCAGGTGTCTGTCAACACAACACCCGGGATGTCACTGGTCTTCTATGAAAACAAAGGACAGATAACAGACAATTGTGAGTACGTACACATCATACATGCGTATCTAGCACATGTAGAACAAGCCATGTACACAAAGGCTGTGTGTAGAGGAGCACACATGTCCACACCGCCACGTGGATATGGCAGGTCCGCCCCCTTCCCCCTGGACGGGCTGCCCATGGCCCAAAGGCCCGGCGCGACTGGCCGGTGACGTAACCTCTCTGCGCCTCCCGTCGGCAGGGCAGCAAAGACGCTTTTGGGGGGTTTGGGGTGCCGAAGTGTTTGGCACACTCTGACGTTCTTGCTAAACGTCCGTGGGAATTGGGGGGGACACGATGGGCTCCGTTCGGGACCCCCAGGCAAAGATGGAGGCGAGGAGGCCGGGGATGGAGAGAGACGAGGCGCCGCTGCCCCGCGCCGCGGCGCCCGGACGCACAGCTCTGACGCAAGGCCCTCGCCCCGCCCCCCCGCCGCCGGCAGCCAATGGGCGGCCTCCCTGGAAGCCGCCGCTCCGGTCAAGATGGCGACGGCGCTGCGGAAGGCCCCCGCGTGTTTGTAGTTGCCGGCGTCCTCCCCAGCCCCCACCTCCTCGGAAAGATGTGAAGGGAGAAGAGAGAGCAGGAGCGCGCGGCGGGAGGGGGAGGCCCCGGCCCGGGGACCATGAGTCGGCGGAGGAAGCCCGGGGAGTCTCCCGCTAATAGAGGGCCGCCGGCCCCGCCGTCGCCGCCGACCCCCTCGGCCGGGGACGCGGAGAGGCCGCCGAGCGGCCCGGGGCGGCGGCTGCGGAGCCGGCGGCGGGCGCTGAGGGAAGCGGCCCCGGCCCCGGAGAGCTGCGCCCCCGTCGGTAAAAGCGCCGAGGGTGAGGCCTGGGCCCGGCTGCCGCGGGTGGTGCAGGGAGGCAGGGCGCATGCGCGCCTCGCGGGGCGGGGGCGCCCTCCGCCCCCCCCCCCCCCGCCGGGCGGCCCCGCGGCTTCCGGTGGCCCCGGGAGGGAGGGAGGGAGGGAGCGAGGGAGGCCGCCCCGCGCCCCGCGGCTCCGGGGCAGAGTGAGGCCCGGCCCGGGCCGGGGAACGCTTTCTGGCGCCACGGCCCGAGGACTGGGCATGCGCGGACCTGGCCCAATTGGGATTCGAGGGTGGGGTTTCTTTTTAAAAGAAACCCTAATGAGATGCTGCTTGTCACTGGGACTGAGGAGCCCAGGCCCCCCTCCCCCCCAAAGACAGACTTTGAGTCACAAATCCAAATGTGTGGTGGGGGGGAATCCATTAAATTTGTTTACTATTCTTGACAGAATAACCTATTTTTTTTAAGTTATTCATTTCAGGCAATGGGGTTAAAGTGACTTGCCCAAGGTGTCACAGCCAGGCAACGAGTTCGCTCCAGACTCCAGGGCCCATGCTCTCTATCCTACCTAGCCGCCCCTTGAATCTAATTTTTTTAATAGGGATGGGAGCAGGAATTGCGATAGTGGAGAATTCCAAAATCTTTTTGAACTAAAATCTTTATAAATTGATCTCAGTGCCCCAGCATTCCGTTGCTAATGAATAAGAAACTACTGAGCTTTACACGTGTGTTTGATTGCCTGATGGCACTCACATATGTATCTGGCCAGAAAAACAAATATTTAGATTTGCTTCTTGAATATGCATTGATATTATAAATGATGAAGTTAGTGATGTTTTAAATGATTTTATTTCCAGAAGGAAATGATCAGTGTGTGTGTATATATATGCGCGCACACACACACACACACACAAATAACAGAACCAAAGGCATTTAGTTATTGTATCAACCTTATAGGAAGAAACCCTTTAAATTCAATAATGTATATTTTAGTTATATTTTATATTTATACAGAAATGTGTCTGTCTAAAACTCCAAAAAGATTGTTGCAGTCCAGTTTTCGATCACCTATCTTCAGTTCCCCTTGTAACGATACTGATGGACAGCAAGAAATATTTTGGGATCCAAATTCTCCAACAACCTGTCAATTAGGTAACTTGTAATTGGAATCTTTGATGTAGAATTGATTTTTTGATGACATTTGATTATTCCTTTTGAATGATAATTTGTTGATAATTTCAAATTTTTAGAAAGCAAATATTTTTTATTGACAATATTGATCCTTTTCTTTCAGAGCATACTATGATTTAGAATTGTCCTGAACTTAAAGTGTATTGTTTAAATTCTCATTTTAAGGAGTCTTAGTTATTAAAAATTTAAATGTTCTCTTATAACTTATAGAAATGCTCTTTTTTATTTTTAGGTGAAAGAAGAAATAAACATCATGACAGGAGATGTAGTGTTGCAATTTCAGATATTGTTAACCGTATTGCTCCTCAGGTAAATAAAATTCAATAATTTTATAGTTTATTACTAAAGTCAGTTCTGGGAGCCTCACTTCTCTCAAGTGCAAAATGGGTAGCCATCTCAGACTGTCTCTGGCATGAGATTGTTGTGAAGAGGGGCCTTTGTAAACCATGAAACACTATATACAGATATTAAGAAAAGGTTTTGCAAAATTATGTTACCCTTCACACAAACAATTATCTTCTTCTTCTGTACTTTTCTTCACATTAAAATAATAACAAAAGATTGATACTTGGTAGATCTCTGTTCTCATCTCTACTTGTTTTGGTTTTGGTTTTGTTGCTTTTGCAAGGCAATGGGGTTAAGTGGCTTGCCCAAGGCCACACAGCTAGGTAATTATTATGTGTCTGAGGCTGGATTTGAACTCAGATACTCCTGATTCCAAGGCCCGTGCTCTAGCCACTGCTCTAGCCACTGCGCCACCTAGCTGTCCCCTCAGCTCTACTTGTAGGAGATATTTTAGGATTCTTATTTAACTTTGGATTGGACTAAATGACCTTTGTGGTCTCAACTCTGAAATTCTGTGACTGGCATATGTTAATCAGTTTATATAAACATTATCAGAATCTTTTTTTTAAACTAATTATCATGTTTTTCAAAGTCATCAATAGACTAGGAAAAATTGCATCTCGACATCATTCTGAAGTGTGAAATCCATATCATTTACCTATTTAAAAATGTTGTTCTTGGGGTGTAGTGGATAGAGAGAGCACAGGCCCCTTAGTCAGGAGGACTTGAGCTCAAAACCATCCTCAGACACTTAATAATTACCTAGTTGTATAACCTTAGGCAAGTCACTTTACCCCATTGCCTTGCAAAAACCAAAAAAAAGTTCTTAACACTGATTCTTAATATGTTAGGTTCTGTTGATCTTTTACTAAATGAGACACTTAACAAAAATCACAGCAATTAAATCACTTCATTTGCATTCTATTAGATTGTCAAGAAATAGTGACTTGTCAGTGGAAGATTAATTTTAACTTACAAGTAAGCATTTATATCTGCCTTTTTTGCCATTTTTCAAAGGGTATCTACACTAAAAGAAGCATGCTACATTTAAAGAGTAGGCAAATGATGTACCTCCTGTAATTGGTTTTTGTATTTTTTTCCATAAATTATAGTTAGCATCTTTAACACTTAAGGTTATAAGAGATCATTGGCAATTTAATGGAGAGACAGAAGAATCAAAGTATTTTTCTGAATCTTATAAAATACCTGAAATGATAAATAACAGTTAAAATAACCATACTTCTGCTAGCTCTGCATCCTGTATTTGTCTTAGAAATTCATTTTACAAATAGTTTATTAGTTAAGTAGCATAAAACGAAGCCATATCTTTATTAATTTTTTGTGTTTCACATGAAACAAAGAAGCACAATAAAATATTGTTGGACTAGACTACCTAAACATTGATAGCTATTCAAATAAAGTATTATTCACTCTACCTAAATGACCTGAAGTTATCAGTCGTGTAAAGAAGTGGCAGCAGCATAAATTTTTCCTTTTATTGTTTTTATATGATTTTTAAACTTTTGAACTTTAATCTCAAAAAAAGAGCATTTTCTGCAGAACACAAAAAAGATGATTGTTTATGAAAAATTTCAATTTCACTCTCTTTTAAAAAATACTCATAATAAATTCCAAGTATTACTTTCAAAACTCTATTTGTGCTTACTTCTGCAATTCCTTCTCTCTGCATTTTTTTAGAATGTTTTTCAGTGACCTTTTGGGAATATCACTGTTGCCCTTTTCTCCCCCTATTAAAAATGTAGGGAAAATAAAAAATAAAGAAATCCAAACTGGTAATAAAAAATAATGGTCAAGCAAAACTAACATATGCAATAGTCGTGTTTCTTTCTTCTCTTTATGTCATCACCTTTCTGTCAGGAAGGTGGGCATTGTTCTTCACATTTCATGTGATGACATGGTTGATCATTACCTTGATCAAGTTCTAAATTCTTTTAAAATTTTGCTTTTCCTTACTGTTATCCTTGAATAAATTGTTCTCCCTATAAGGTTTTGCTCAGCTTTTCAGTTTAAATTATCTATGATTGCATTTTCATAATTGACAGTCTGTACATTGTTGACCAGTTGTTAGTAGCTAGTTATTGCCAAGACTGTCTCCCTGACTCTTCAGAATTGGTATGGTAATATAGTCATGATAAACTTCTTAGTTACATACTAAGATCCATAGCTAATTCTGTAGGCCAATTTCGACATAAATTTAAAATTACATTTACCATCTTTTTACCTATTCTACTTTAAACTCTCTCTACTTAATATTCTCCTTGATCATTCTTATTGAAATAAAATAAGGTGATAACTCTTGTTTTTTAAAAAAAGAATTACCAGTTTACTTATCCAGAATTGTTGAAAGAATATCAACCAGTTTTCAGGAAGTATTTTTAGGAAAATTGCCCTTAAGCATGTTCCTTCAAACATATTTTGTAAGGTAAATATTTAATTTGTCCCACCTCCTCTCCCTTCTCAATATACATACCAGTAAGTTGCATGCATGGAGGAGACACAGAAATAAAATGTACCCCTATATCTATACATATAAAGGGCAGTACCCTAAGAAATTAAACTATTGAAAAGTTGATGACTTCTGACAAATACCTTTCAAAAATTTTTTTTCTTTTAATGGCCTGAGTTGCTTTTTGTATTTCTAGAGAATTATATTGTAATCTACTGTTGCATCGATAGAAATGGCAACCAGCCCTCTAGTCTTGTTTTAATTAAAGATTTTATTTATTTTGAGTTTTACAATTTTTCCCCCATCTTACTTTCCTCCCCCTACCCCCCCCACTGAAAGCAGTTTGTCAGTCTTTACATTGTTTCCATGTTGTACATTGATTCAGATTGAGTGTGATGAGAGAGAAATCATATCCTTAAGGAAGAAGCATAAAGTATAAGAGATAACAAGATCAGACAATAAGATATCAGGTTTTTTCCTAAATCAAGGGGAATAGTCCTTGAACTTTGTTCAAACTCCACGGTTCTTTTTTCTGGATACAGATGGTATTCTCCATTACAGACAGCCCAAAATTGTCCCTGATTGTTGCACTGATGAAATAAGTGTGTCCGTCAAGGTTAATTATCACCCCCATGTTGCTGTTAGGGTGTACAGTGTTTTTCTGGTTCTGCTCATCTCACTCAACATCAGTTCATGCAAATCCCTCCAGGCTTCCCTGAATTCCTATCCCTCTTGGTTTCTAATAGTACAATAGTGTTCCATGACATACATATACCACAGTTTGCTAAGCCATTGCCCAATTGAAGGATGTTTACTGGATTTCCAATTCTTTGCCATCACAAACTGGTAGCCCTCTAGTCTTAAGCTGTTAGGTTGCACAGTGACTAGAATGCTTAACTTGGAAATAGGAAGACCTGAATTCAAAATCCACCTTAAATACTAGCAGTGTGACCTTGAGCAAGTCACTTCACTTCTTGAGTCTGAATTTTCTTAGCTACAAACTGTAGTATCACTTTCCCTATAAATTATTTTGAAAAATCAAGTAAAAAGTGCTTTACAAAACCTCAAAGCATTTTATACATGCTATTACAACATGATTTTTAGTTCCTTTGTTTATCATAAATTCTATATCAACATTAATTGTTGATAATACTTTTTATTTGTAATTCCTACTCAGACCCAATTTTTATTATTCAATTAAAAATGAAATTTAATATTTAAATTTAAATAAGTAAAACTAATTACCAAGTGTTTTAAGAAAAACATTATGATTTCTTGGCAAAGCTGAGACTAGAACTCATATTTCCTTCCTAAAGTAACCTTTCTACATTTTACTTTCCCTACTACTTTTTCCATCCAAAGTGTGCAAAGACCCCATAATGAATTCAGCTGGGCATAGTGGTGCATAATTAGAATTCCTTTTAACAGGGAGGTTGAAGCTAGTGAATCACTTGGAACTTCCAGAGTTCTGAACTAGAATAAGGTACAATGGATTGGGTTTCCACATTTAGTTTGACACCTTTATGATAACCCCTTTGAATGGACTTGTCTAAATTGCCAACAGAAGGGACAGTTGGCCCACATTGGAAACAAAGCAGGTCAGAGCACATAGAGCATGGAATTATTCTTTTCAGTGACACTATAGTACCAGCTTGGTTGAAATACAGAGAGAAAGTCACATCAAATAAACCTACATTATGTTAAAGATGGATTTTAGAAAATATTTTCCATATCTTTTTTTCCTTTTAAATATGCTTATATTACCATTGTTTCAGATTTCTAGGACATTGATCATCTCTTCAATGTGGAAAAAAATCAAATATTTGTAATTCATGTTAGGATGTTAAATGCAATCATTGTAAGCCTTTGTGAATCTTATTTTCAAGAGTGAAAAACCAACAACGGACTCTCTTCTAGACATGTGGATTGGTGAAGGGGCGATTCCATGTACTCCTGGTATAACCAAAATAAAATCTAGAACAAAAACTAGCCATATAAAGTAAGTTCCACTTTGTTTTGTTTTTCTAAGCTGATGAGAACTGGATAATTATTGGAAATAAATGTTTTGGGTCTTAATACTAAATTTAATGTTTTTCTCTTAGTTTTCTATTTTTTAAATTTAGTTTTAGGATATTGAGGTGTTTAAGCTATACTAAAATATTTAGCTTCAAAGTAATTTTAGAAATCTATATTTTGGCTGGTTCCTAAGTATTTAAATTTTTCTTTGTGATTATTTTACAGGTTTAAAGCACAAAGTAGTGAAGAAGAACTTATAAAATTGGCTAAACAATTTGATAAAAACATGGTGGAGCTAGATGTAAGGCAGGAACAAGACAGAGAGACTTTTGATTTTGTCCAGACAATTTCAGAAGCAGAGACTTTAAATAATTACAAAGATGATGCACAGATACAAGCTCTGCAGTCAGTCTCTGATGAAGTTCCTGAAGCCAGTATTGCTGTGACAGTAAAAGGGAACTCCACTGTCTCTAAGGAAGAAAATTATAAAAATCAGAGTCAAATTAATTTTGACCCAAATGCTGAAGCAGCCCTCACTGCTCTTTTTGATGGTTCGACTCAGAAATGTAGTGGACAGTTAAGCCAAGGTCTGTCAAATGCTTCTTTCAATACCTGTCACAATATCCCTGACATGAATATCAATTTGAAAAAGAAGTTAGTCAATTCTACTGAAACTGTTGTCAGTGAGAAACACATGAGTAAAATTTCATGCCAACAAAATCTGGGGCTTACTTCTGCCTCAGACTCCCTTATAATGGCAAAGTCAAGTGTAACTTCCTCTATTGCAAAGTCTGAGATTTTCAGTAAGCCTGGGGAAATAGAAGCTAACTTAGATTTTGATGATGACTGGGAACACATGTTAACTGATGACTCTTTTGTTATGCAAATTTCTCAAGCCCCTGAACTTTTAACTACTGACACTTCTTGGCCAACTAATCTGAAAGATAATTACATGCTTACTACCAATAAAAGTGATAAAGCTAAGGCAGCACTAGATCAAGATTTGCCTATTGGTAAAAGTCTTTTAAAAAATTCACAAGATCTTCCTTCAGAGACAAATAACAAAAATTCCCCTGATCCTACCAAAGCTCTGTTTTCTCCAAAGCCAAATACAGAACCCATGCAATTGGTACCTACTGAGAATGAAGTGAAATATGGGAGAAATTTCAGTAAGACAAATTTTTCCACCAAAATTCCTTGTAATCCTGAGCTTCCAGTTGCATGCAATATCCAAAAGACAAAGGAGAGTATTTATCCTAAATTTGGATCAAATATGAATGTTTCTGCAAAGGAGTCTACTTTGGTCACAAGGCATACAACTCTTCAATTACCAGCTGGTGGAGAGGATGGAAATCTAACTAACTGTTATCAGTCATTTAATATGCCTGCTAAAACAAATCCTAATAACGCTACAAGAATAAATAATGAAACCAATTTTTGTAACTTAAATCAGAAGGATACACAGAAGCAATATTCATTATTTGATGATTGGAATGATCCTAAGCTTGATAGTGAAGTGATTGAAGCATGTCATGAATTAGAAATGTCTTGGGATACAAATGATGATGATGATGATGATGATAATTTGCTTTACGAAGCTTGTGACCATGTAGAAAAGCTGACCCAGCAACAAGACTTGAAAAAAGACAACCAAGGATCTGAAAATAAGCAAAGGGTCAACTATAATTCCTGTTTAGGGATAGAAACTAATTCAGTTCTATCTGAAAAAGGATGCCAATTGCTGCAATATAAACATTTGAATACAGATAATATTTCTGCACAAGGAACATCATTGAGAGAGGTTACACAAAGAGACAAGTTAACATGTAAAAAAGATATGAATTATGGAAATTCTACAAATACTAAAGATCTGAGTAAAGACTACAAGTACCCAAATTGTCGGAGCAGTAATCAGCATGTTTCTTGGAAGAATTCTAACGTTCCAGCAGAGTTGAATAAGTCCTCAATTCTTACAGGAAATTTAAGTTTGGCAGTAGGTTCAGGCCACACATGTACAGATAGTCCTTCAAGATATTCACACAATCAGAATCTTTCTCATAGTAGAGTAACAACCCAGACTCTTTGCCATGTTAACAAAACATCAATTCCAACATCTTCCGATCACTCTTTCACAACAATTAAAAGTCCTCAGATTCTTCCTCATTTTAGTCACAGTAGTATAACATCAGGAAGCATATCTGACTCCAGAGTTTTACAGCATTCAGAGAAAAGCAAAACTCAGTTTGTCAATTCTTTACTTGAGGAGGTTGTGCCACAGCACCTTTTGAAGAGACAGTGTTCTGAATCCTGTAAACAACCTACAAAAGGTATGTACCAAAAAGGTCTTTTAAGAGCTGTTATCTTAGACCATAGCTGCTGGGGATAGAGGTAAGGTATGAGAGATTTATAGCTATAATAATTTAATCATCCAGCTGTAATTATTCTATGTAGCGGAGAGAAGGTGACATGTTTTCTACAAAGACATTCTATCAGGAAATTTTTCTCCTTAAGACTTTAATTCAAATCCCACCACTAGCTATGTGACCCTTAGAGAAGTCAATTAACCTCTTTGTGCCTTAGTAAACTCCCTGGGATTTACCTACTTTGGACTTGGTACCATGGGAAAAACAATAGATTTGAAGTCAGAGGACCTATATTAGAGTCTTGGATCTACCAGTTATTACCAGTGTTGTCCTAGCACAACCTATCAGGGCCTCAGTTTCCTTTTATAACATGTTTTAAGAATAACTGCTAATTTCAAATTACACTTACATTAGGGATTAAGAAGACATTTCTGTACTGTTTTGCAGTAAACTTTGAGATAATGCACTTTGCTGATGTATATTATAGAAACCTAAAAGGAAAGGCTGAGCTGAGATTGGATTTATATGCTAAAAAAATTATTTGTCTCATTCCAAAACCAAATATTAATAGCATG
This sequence comes from Macrotis lagotis, assembly GCF_037893015.1. Lineage (NCBI taxonomy): Eukaryota > Metazoa > Chordata > Mammalia > Peramelemorphia > Peramelidae > Macrotis > Macrotis lagotis. Next base: position 125,573,036 of record NC_133658.1, read on the forward strand.
TTGAATTGTTTGCCGTTTTGGATTAAAAATAGGAATGCTTAAAATTTTACTAATTTGTTAAAAAAATTCCAAGTTTCTCTTGTATTCCTTTTTTTATGATTGTTATTTGGCATTGAGTCATTCTAGTTAGGAAGATCTTGCTAATCTTAAGGGGGTGGAGGGACTTTTGACGATAAAGGAAATGTACATAACAGATATGACCTTGTTGTGGTTGTCAAAGCTATTTACCTCTCATAGACTGATCCAATTTGTATTAAAGTCTTTGGAATTCTGATAGTTATCCAGATGTTAGTATAAGTTAAATTATTTTCTTGCAGATAATATTAGGGAATTTCTGTTAACTCCTCTGTCTAGTTAAAAATAAATGATGCAAACAGCTTTATTTAACAGTTACACTGTTGTGCATATTCACAAAATATATTAAGCATGATAGTCTTTCATCATAAAAGGAATATTCAGACCAGAAAATTTCTTTTACTAATTTAAATATTATGGTTCTATAGAGAACAAATTTCTGCCAGATTATTGATGGTCTAGTATTTTAAGCTGTCCAGGATACAACTCAAATCAGTTCACTTTTTTTATATTGTTATGTTAAATTTTCAGAATTAAAAATTTAGCATCAGGGTCTTTGACTCTTAACAGAGTAGGTTTGAATGTGAAGAAATGGAATTTTTTCTTATCTGTTTTATTTTATAAGACTTGGATCAATTTTCTAACATAGTTAACATATGCTATAGAGGAATAATATATTCATACTTAAATATGATTAAAAATACTATTTTAAGTTTTGCTTTTGATTCCTTAGATTTTTTTTAAATTATATTTTCTTATGTTAATTTTAATATGATGTTATTGTACATTATAGCCTTTAAATACCATTCAGCCATTCTAGGCAAAGGTTGTCTCCAGAAATGATGAAAGAGGCAGAATGTATCTCCTTTGATGTTTTTGTACAGTGGTTTAAAGTCTTTTACACTTGTACAATGATAAAAAGATGTGATGTAAAGATAAAAGATAAAAAGCAAATTTTTTACTTAAACCCTGAGAGAGCAAAAAATGGTCAAAAGTATATTTATCAATATAACTAATCTTAAAAATGACTCTAAAAGCGGCTAAGTGGTACAGTGGATAGAGTACTGGCTATGGAGTCAGGAGAACCTGAATTCAAATCGAGCCTCAGATAATAATTACCTAGCTGTATGACCTTGGGCAAGTCACTTGATCCTATTGTCTTGCAAAAACCAAATTTAAAAAATTTGACTAAGTCTTTTCTTGAACAACAAATTTACACTCAAATTTGAATGCCTAATGGGAAAAAAGTTGTAAAATTAGTATCTCCTAATAGAAGAATATCAAGCTAGTAAGTTGTTTGTCATTTTTCTTTAATATCTTCTCACTACTTGGTGCAATGCTTTATGCACAATGTAAGTACCAAATATTAAAATTGAATTTGCACTTTGTGCAGGTTCAGTTTACATTTTTAATATATTATAAAACACAAACTAGATGCAAATGGACAAAACTGGTAGATGGTTAAATGTTATTTGAATCTGTTGAACATTCCCATATTAGATGACTTCCCATTATTCACTGGTTTTCTTTTTTCCTATACCACTCAACCTGTATTTACCTATGGTAGGTAAACCAGTATGGAAGATATATGTACAGACTAGTAACATTTGAAAGGCCACTTTTCCAATCCATTTTAAAAACTTATAATTAGTCTTTTTAATTTGCAGAGGAAGAAGAAAAAAACAGAAAGTATTCTCCAGAAGAGATTCAGAGAAAGAGGCAAGAAGCTCTGGTTCGAAGAATGTCTAAAGCACAGGCATCGTTTGTGAATGCAGCACGTACTTAATTTTCTGAATGAAAAAAATCAGTTTTAAAGAGGAGACATGTTAAGAAACTTTACATCTTTCCTTGATAGAAAATATTGTGTTTTTTTGGTTTCTCTATGAGAAATTTGATACTGATTTACATAGACTTCTATTTTATTATTTAATGTTTACAATTGTAAACGCAATTTTTCCTCTCAAATGTATTCATATCCTAGTTAGTGAAAGTTTTGCAAGGTCCAGAAAGGTTGCAAGATTTAAAGTGTTTATGTACATCTTAATTATGTACTGTAAGTTTATGAGCAGAATTGTTAATAATTTAAAATTGTGATTGTGGAGAATTATCTCTGAAAGAGGTGAAGTTTTTTAAGTTTCATTAAACAGGTAGCCTTTTTTCCTATTACAGAACCTGAGTCAGCAATATAATAAAGGTCTGGTTTTCTAATATTCTTTTTTTTGTTCAGTATCTGATTTACTTAATTTGTAAAATGTCCTTGAATTTTTATACTACTTATACATATATATATATATATATATATATGTATATATATGTATAGGGGGGGATAGAATTAAAGGATTTAATTCCATTGTAACTAATTAATAAATATTTTCCCTTTCAACTTGAAATACATGTGAATTTTATTATCTCTTAAATATTGCTCCATTTTGATTTTTTTTCCTATAAGAAACTGACCAGTGCAATAGTCCAGTTTAAGAAGTCTGTTATTTTTTTTTAAGTGCTAGCTGTAAAACTATTCTATCCATCAGGGAATTATGAACAGGGTAGAATAATGGGGGTACTGTCATCTTTGTTTGTTTGAAGGCTAACCTTATCACTAAATTGACATTCTTAATATTTGGGTCCCATAGCAATCTGAATACTACGGACCTCATCTCAGAATAACTTTTTTTAATTGTATAAGATACACAGGGTTACAGAGGAAATCAATTAATGTTGAAATACAGTTATCAAATACATTATTTGGTGTATTTTTGTGATTGCATCAGAATCTCCTATGATACATATGAATGAGCCTTAGTTTGAGGATGATCTTTTAAAGGCTGTTTACTCAGGTGCTTAAAAAATCAACTAACAGGTTACAGCAGGATTATATTCTCAACAGCTTCACATTTTTACTATTTATGTCAGTATATATTGTATGGTATGAAAAAAATCATAAAACTGATTATTCATATAGAATGGGAAATGTTACTCCCTCACAGATTTGTGAGGAAAATAAAGCATGGTTATGAAAATAGCACATGGAATCCAGCTCACTTTTGCAGATGGTAATCTATATGGCAAACCATACTATGAACAAAACTACTGAAGTTTTTTTATCTATTATAGCTAATTCATTGATTAAAGACCACCTGATACTCTTCTCTTTTGGTTACTTGTTTTTAAAATATATGAATTTCTTGAGCCAGAAATTGAACCTAGTGCCAAATGGAAAAAAAAAGTTTAGTAGTCATGTTTTGCCTTCCATTTGCTCAGGAAGAATAGAGATAGTTTTACCAATATGACCATTTTAGAGAACTGTTGATCTGGAATATAATGACAATCACATCCTTTTATAAAAAATGAGAATTCATTTTAATTAAAGTTTTATTTATTAACAAATCTATTTTCTTTCCCTCTAATGAAATAGGAAAAATTAATTCTCTGTAGTAAATAAGCAATTTCATTGTGTTCATCCTCACAAAGGGGTATAAAGATTTATAATAGTGCCTAATCATAGGAATGAGATATGTTGAAAGGGGTCATTTGGATTAAGTGTCATAAAATAAATGATGTTTGTATGTTAACTTATAGAATGCAAGGTTCCCATTGGTAAGGACTTTTCTTTTTCTCTGGCTCCAGGGCAATGCTGGCAGTGTTATCTTAGGGACAAAATGAAGATCATCAATATTTCCAGCTTCCTATTTTGGTAGATAGATACTCAGAGATCACTACAAAAGTGGTACCCCCTTGCTCTAAGTAATTTTATTTATATACCTCTGACCTAAATACCTCCTTGGGAAAGGGAGTAATTGACATCTGTCTTAACATATTCTAATGTGCCACTTTTCTGAATATGAAAGTATATCTTAGGTGATTATGACATCTGCAGAAGTAATCTCTGATCTATACCAAAGTAAAGAGTGATCCAATGTTTCAGTGGAAGAGAAAGCAAATATCTTCTATCTTATTACATTCCATCCCAAGAATGAAAGGAGAGGGAAACAGTGCTGTATGCCCATACCCTTTGAGTAAATTTATTATTATTATTATTATTATTATTATTATTATTAGAATAAAATGATACAAAAGATGGCAAAGACTGGGAGGAGTAGCTGTATCTAGTTAACTTCTGAATCTGAAGTCCATCTAAGATTACCTCCTTTGAAAAGACTAATTGAAGTGATCTCAAGAATTTTTGACTACACATTAAATGGAATATCTAAGAATTCCATATACTTAATGTATGTGGTCCCCTGGTCCTTCAGGAATTTTTTTAATTGCTCATCTTGCTGATGCTGAATGAGAAAGGTTGGATTGGGTGAGGGTCCTCTTACAAATGTTAATCTCAACAAAAAAACTTCAGTAAGGACAGAAATAATTGATTCATTCTGTCCTTAATCAAAGATAGGTTAATCCTCTAGTATGTTAAGAAAAATACTTGTCTTGAAGCATTCAGGAATACAGAATTTCAAAGAAAGCTTTATTTCTGGGGATCATGTACCACTGTCCTTGAGAATTACAGTGGGTTCATTTGTGGCCCTACTAGATGGAAAGATTAAGAAGAGTGGAGAGGAAAATCTGGTTTAAAATAGTCAATCCAATCAGGAATGAGATTTTGATGTTGGTGTAACACAAGAAAGATTATTGGCTGGGGGCAATAAACAAAGTGCTTGCTCTAGGTGTCAGTCACTGCTAAATACTTAAATGGAAATTTATACCCTTGCAGCTTACATTTTAATGGAAGAAGGCAATGAAAAAAGGCAAAGTATGGTGGAAATACCTGTAGAGTCAGAAGAATAGTTGATAAGGGATTGAAGCATGACTGGGCTGGCCTATGCCCCCCCAAATTGAAGGCCTCTGGAGGGAACTAAGCACTAAAATGAGATTCTAGAATGACAAAGCAACTAAGTCAACTAAGTCATGATAGCAAATTCCAGACAATTGGGGAGGGAAGGAAAATATGACCATTCTGGGATAATATCCAAAATGGAGATTTCCAGGAAGAATTCAACAGGAAGAGGGGGTTTGCATGGCAGATGTTCCACAACAAAATCCCTAATGCTAATAAACGGACACTATACTCAACCTTTGTCAAAGAGACTGGGATGATATATTACTCCTTCCAAATTATGTAAATGAAACTTCTTTTTTAGCTTGAAATTGAAGCGACACAAACACTTCTCTGTTTTACTTTAATTTAGCAACATGTCAAGGCTATATTCTTAAGATAGTCTGGTGTTTCCTGCCCTCAACTTCATATATATCACTTCAACTCACACATAAATTTCAATTTTTCCCCAAGAGGCATACTTCCAAGCCACATAGAAATTAAGATAACTGGAAAAGAAATTTAAAAAAATAAAAAACCAAATACATGAAAACTCAATCTTTGTGCTTTGATACTTTGGGATATCTTTTATTTCTCACTTTAAGATCCATGTTTCAATGACTTTGGACATCATAATTGGATACCCCTTTTGAGGTACTATCTTCATCAGTTCCTCAAGTTAAAAATTTACAGTATTTCTTGTTCTTTTCCCATCTCAAGTATATTGAAATTTTTCAAGCTCTCAATCTCCAAAAATGGGGTAGAGAAAAAGATATCTTTTCCCCTACTTCCTCCTTGCATTCAACAAGCATCTGCAATGAGTGTATATGTTATCCTTGGTGAGTGAGACTGACATTAAGTCCATAGCTACCTCTTCTCCCCCTCCTCCCCCTCCCCCCCCCCCGCAGCATCACTACCTCTTCCTCCCCCCCCCCCCCCCCGCAGCATCAGCAAATGAATAATCCTGAGATATAGGTATGTTTCTAGGTTTAGTATCAACCTCAGGATTTAAGAAACTGAGAGCTTCATGGTCTGGATGCTGATTGCTCATCAGAGAGATCACAACTTCTTGGAGTAGATGACCAAAGGTTAGAAGAGCCATGAATATGTGACTGACCAAAATCTGCATACCATTAATGAGTTGAGGAAGGTGTGAAACATCTGTTTGGAAGTTTCACAGTAGGACTGGCTAGGTGAAACAGTGGATAGAACATCAGTCCTAGAGTTGGGAAGACCTGAGTTCAAATCCAGCCTCAGTTATATGACATAAGCTGTGTGACTCAGGGTAAATCACTTAACCTCAAATGCCTCAACCCTCACACCCCACACACACCCTACCCCCACCAAAAAATATTCCACAGTGTTTCATATAGCTATACTTTAGCAAATTCCTAGGAGAACATAAGTTATAAGGAATCATTTTATGTATTTGTCAATATAAGCAAAAAAAATTTTAAGTATTTCCTTTGTAGTGGAAAAAATAGTCATTTTTTTTTAATCTATGCTTTGGAGTCTTTGGGTATTACAGTTAACAGGATAAAAAAGTTGCTGCATGGCTTAGACTTCTGTCATTTAGTCTAAATGGTCTTGAAAAAATGGAGGTTTTATATTTAAACATAACTTTATACAGAAACTGTAGTGGTCTTCATTGTTCTCCCAATCTCTCCTCCCCCTCAGTTCTTTCACAGACCATCATTTGTATATTGCCCTCACTTTCCTACTTTCCCTATTTTTCAACCCATTAGTGAATCACTTCACTCAAAACTACCCACTCTACTCAAATCTTTGTCCTCTTCTATTGTTGGGCATGCTTTGTGATACCGCAATCAAAAGATTATTTCAATGATCCACCTTTCTCATTTCTATTCATGTGCTGTTAAACAAAGCTAAAAGAAATCACAAAATAAGACAATTACATATTTGCTACATAAACTCAATTAGTCCTTCACTGAAGCAAGACAATTCTTTTCCATCTTCCTACTCAATTACCTCACCATAGTAGCTGTCCCCAAAATTCATCTTTCCTCAAGTCCTCACAGCATCCTACTCCTTCACCCCTTCAGCTAAAGACCTCAACTCACATTTTTAAAAAAATATCAAAACTATGCAATAAAGCACTTTTCTTCTTTCCTCTTCTTTGTTTAATACCATTCAGAAATCTAACACTACCTCCTTTACTTCTCTCAAATGCATGAGTTGTCCTTCTTGCCAAAGCAAACTACTCAACATGAACCGTTAATCTTATCTCCTCCCTTCCTTCAGCAAATTGCCACTTCCTTCTTAACTACTCTCTTAATATTCAATCTCTATCTACTTACCCCTTCCCTACTGCCCACAAACTCACCCATGTCTCCCCACATACTCCAACTTTCTTAGCTAATCACCATCCTATATCTCCATTCCCCTTTGCTCACTTCTTACTTTCTCTCCTCTCACTCTCTTTTAAAATCCCTGCAATCTAACTCATCATTCAGACAGCTCTCTCCAAAGTTACCAGTGGCTTCTTAATCATTTTTTTTTTGGTCAGTTCTCTTCCTTCTTCATCTGTCTGCAGCCTTGACATTGTTGTGCACTCTGTCTTCCTGGGTATACTCTCCTTACTATATTTTTATGGAATCAGGATTCTCTTCCTACCTGTCTCCTTGGTTTCCTTAGCTGTATTTCAGTTCAGGGTATGTCTACTATCTGTGGATGTCCCCAAGGACATATCCTAAGCCCTCTTCTCTATTGTATTTCACTTGATGATCTCATCTCCCATGGATGCCATTATTTCCTCCTATGCAGATGATTTCCAACTATAAATACCTAGCCCTACTATCTTTCTCAAGTTCTAGTTTCACAAAACGAACTCCCTTTTGGACATCTCAAACTGGATGTTTTATAGGCATTTCAAATTCCCTATGTCCAAAGTAGAACTGATTATCTTTCCCTCCTCTGTACTTAATGGTCCTATTACTCCCTGGGGCACCATCATTTCCTCAGTCACTCAGATTCTTAAGATCCATGTCAACCTTGATTCCTTTCTCATATTCACCCCATCTATTCAACCTCTTGTCAAGTCTTGTCATTTCACAATATCTCTCATATACTCACTCTTTCTACCTACTGACTCTGCCACCATCACCTCTCAGGTTGGTTGGTCTGTGTGCTTCAAGTCTCTCCATACTCCATTCCAACCCCCACTCAGCTTTCAGTTGTTTTCCTAAAGTGCAGTGGTGACAGTGTCAACTCCAGTATATTCTGTTATCTCCAGGATCAAATATAAAATCTTATTCAGTATTTGAAGCCCTTTCATGCCTTGGTCCCTTGCTACCTTTGCAAGTTTCTTTCGTCTTACTCTCATCCATCTCCTCTATGGTCTAGAAATCCCCAGTTTACTATTTCTCACATTTGATCTTGATCTCCCAACTTGAGAAAGCCTTTCCAGTGGCTGTACCCAATTCCCCATTCCTTGAATGCTTTCCTTCCCACAAAAACTTTTTTTATTTCTCCCCTCTCCCTAAAAACATATACATCCATACACATTCTGCTAGTTTCTTTCCCAAGAATACTTACCATTTATATGTGTGTGTGCTTCTTTGTGAGTGTGGATGATGTGCATAGTAATTTGAATATTGTCTCCCTCATTAAAATTGGAGGGGAGAGAATCCTTGAGGGGGAAAAAAAACAAAACTATATTTTTGTCTTTCTTTGTGTCCCTATCTTGGCACAGTGACTGTCATATATTATATTTGTTGGATGACTGATTCAACTGACTAGTTTGCATGAGACAGATAGAACTTCCTTTGACTTCATTCTTCAAAATCTACTTTTTCACAATTCCAGAAGACATATGATGGAAAATGTCATCTATATCCAGAGAAATAAACATGGAGTCTGAATGCAGTCCACAGAATATTGTTTTTACTTTTCAAAATTTTTTTGTTTTTTCCTTTCTCAGTTTTTTCCTCCTTTTGTTCCTATTCTTCTTTCACAACTTGACTAATATGGAACTTGCTTAATGTAATTGTGCATGTATAACATATCTGATTCCTTGCTGTCTTGGGGAGGGAGGGAGAAAAATGTGGAACTCAAAATTTTACAAAAAATGAATGTTGAAAACTATCTTTACATGTAATTGGAAAAAATAAAATACCAAAAACAACCCCAAAAACCTCTATCACTGTACTGTTTGATAAAGAAGTAGCTCTTCTCTTTGCCAATTCTCTATGTTCCTATTTGATCTCATTTCTCCTAATCTCCAACAGATTGTCCTAGCTATCACCCACAATCTCTTTTCATATTTATTGACTCTATTTGTACTTCTATGTCTTATGAAACTATCCCTTGCTCCTACTGTTGTTGCTCACGTTTGTCCCATATCTCCCTTTTCCTCTAAGTTCTCTTCTAACTGAAGGTTATTGTTTATTTTTCTGAGTATTTATTAGCCTATTTTGCCTGAAAACTGATATTAAAAATATTTCAACCATACTTATGCTTTTCAGTGCAATTGATATTGTTCATTAAGGGCTTAAATAATCCTTTGGATTTGGATACTTAAATATTTGGATATTTGATTTTTCCATACACTAACCACCACAATTCCTCAAATAGTCATTGAAATGTGCTCTTTAAGCTTTTGTCTGTTTCCTTGGAATAATGACCATTCTTAAAAATCATCGAATTGGGTGAGGCAGCGAGGTGGCACAGTGAATAGAGCACAGGCCTTGGAGTCAGGAGTACCTGGGTTCAAATCCAACCTCAGACACTTAATAATTACATAGCCGTGTGGCCTTGGGCAAGCCACTTTACCCCATTGCCTTGAAAAATCTAAAGAAAAAAAATCATAGAATTGGGGCAGCTAGGTGGCACAATGGAGAGAGCACCAGTCCTGGAGTCAAGAGGACCTGAGTTCAAATTTGGCCTTAGACACTTAATAATTACCAACTGTGTGACTTTGGGCAAGTCACTTAACCCCATTGCCTTAAATAAATAAAAAAATTTTAATCATAGAATTAAAAACAAAATAAAAGAAAAAATTCAATGCCTAACTGATAGAAAACTAAGCTTTATATGATCAAAGTCAGATTTCTAAAACATCCTAGGAACATTAAAAACTTGAGATACAGAAAATATTTCACCATTATACAAATCACTGATGTTTCTTTGCTTTAATTACAACAGAAGTTACAATTCATCAGAATGCAACAGTAAAAATTGAGCTTCAAAAATAAATAGTGGAAGTTAATTTTTTAAATATCAAGTTAATTTTCATAGAAATTAAATTAAATTGATAAAACCAAAAGCTAAGGAACAAAAACATGGAGAATCTAGTATTATTAATTATATGATCATTTTTTTCCTAATAACCACTTTAAATGGATAGTGAAGGGAAATTGAGCAGATACTACATATATGTAATAAGATAATGGTCTTAAATTTGGGGTATAAAATTAAAAGAAAAAAGCATTAAATATACTAATTTATTCTCATCTTTAAGATGTCTCATGATATTATAGACAACCTCATTTCCTTTCCCCCCATTTTACAGATGAGAAAATGGATCACAAACAGCTAAATATGTATGTGTGTTTGTGTGTGTGTGTATGTGCCTCTTTGTATCTGTGCATATGCATACATGAGCTTATGAATGTGTTGGGAGTGAAGAATGATTCAGTGCTTTGATCTCTTGGGCAAGAGGATCTTCTCTAATTCCAAGCCGTAATAATTGCTGTCATTTATAATGCACAGTAAAATGACATTCACAGTGGAGGGCAATGGCAGAGCCAAGATTAGCATCCTATCTTACAGACTCTTCAGCCTGTTAGCTAGTCTTTGTGATGGTATTCTCCCCCAGAGGAGCTCATTCAGATAATCCAACAACCTTGCAATCCTGCTATAAATTTCATCACAATGATATTTTCCTCAATGGTTTAACAGTGTTCTTAGAACAACAGCAACTGGCATAGCCAGGATAGTCAGTGACATGCCTCAGTTGATTTTGCTCTGATAATTCTACTTTGCCAGTTTCTGGCAGTGGTTCTAAGGACAGGAACACATTGTGGCAATCCTTTTCAACTCTTTTGAATTGTTTTTGATGAAGGTGTGAATATTCATAGGAGTGCTAATTGGTTTTTCCATTAGCCAAAATTTTTTGCCAGTTATTGAGTATTTTAAAATATATTCTGTAGCCAGAACGTATTGTACATAATTTTTCAGTCTTTTAATTTTATCTTTGTCACTTATAGCTTAAAGGTTAAAAAAAAAGCCTAATCCATTTGTTTTTCTTTTTGCCACCAAATTGCTATATAACCTTAAGTAAGTCACAGTATTTTCCTACCTCAATTTTTTTCTTGTTGTTATTATTCTGCATAATAGGAACTGTTAAATTTATAATCCTTGTATTTATAGAATGAGGGTCAGGTAGTGGAATATTAAATTATTCAGCTAATATTTTTCAAAAATGCTTGAATCTTCAATTGGTATATAGGATTTATTTAACCTACTTCCTGAAATATAGAGCAGATGACAATGATAATTTGGGAAAAGTAACTTATAATTAACTGACATATGTTTATATTTTAATTTAAATATATTATAATATAATTTATAGGAATAAGAACAAGACCTTTTACAGTTCTTTCTTGTAAGCTCCTAAAAGAGGTTGAATTAGTAAGAAAGTTTGCATCTGGGTATCTATTTACTTTTTTGTTTTTCACTATATATCTCTTAGACAACTAAGCTACATTCCTTGAGTTATATAATTGCTTCAAGCAATATTTTTTCCTGGTTTCTCTACCAATTCTAGTTTGTCATTTTGTTCAGCAAATTTTATTGATTCTCCCTAAATCTCTTCAAAAGTAGATAATAACATTCTGAACAAATATTGCCAAATCAAAATGCTACTTTCAAAGTGATCTAAAATGTTTTATATTCCACAAGAATTAAATTAGAGAATAAAGTTTTTATCCAAGGTTTTAATTTCTAAATAGATGGAAAATGACTTCTACTCCTGATCTTTATCACTAACTGTAGATATGACCTTGGACAAATAACTTAAAAACTCCAAGCTTCAGTCTCTAATCTGTGAAATGAAATTTGTAGACCAAATGATATCTGCAGTTCTTTTTAGCTTTATAATTCAATCATTCTTAATCAGAAAAGGATCTGTTATTTGAAAAATTAAGTTCTTTTAAGAATGGTAACAACCATTGAAATTTTTGTTTTGCTATCACCTTCATTTCTGAATATATTCTACCCTCCTCTACATCACTTATAAAAACAATGAAATTGAAAGATTAAAAAAGGAAAGAAAGGAAGGAAAGAAAGAAAGAGAAATAGAGAGAGGGAGGAAGGAAGGAAGGAAGGAAGGAAGGAAGGAAGGAAGGAAGGAAGGAAGGAAGGAAGGAAGGAAGGAAGGGAGGGAGGGAGGGAGGGAGGGAGGGAGGGAAGGAAGGAAGGAGAAAAGGAGAAAAAGGTTCAGCAAAACTAATCAATACAGTAGTTGAATCTAAAAGCATATACCAGTGGTCTCCAAGGTAGGGCTTGATCCTTGTGGATATGTAATCATCCAGTCAGAATGTGGAAAGATGGGTTGCATTCTACCCTCCTCATGATAACAAGTGTGTTATTTGTCTCCCATAACATAATACCTACCTTTATTCCCTAATACTACCTTTCTTCTTCTTCCTTCTAATAGGCACACTTCAAAAATCTTCCACCTCGCCCCTCACATACATACAAATACTTTGGAAATAGATATTGACAGATATTGGTCCCTCATGGCCATTAAAACTTAAAGGTTACCCAGCCACCTACAGTAATAACTGTATTTATTAGTGTCACTGAAGAAATTCCAATCCCTCCTCAGTACCGCATACCCTTTCCTTCAAAGCAGATGTATTCCACTCACTCCACAATGAGTACAATTTCCACAACTCTACTTTTTGTTTTGAGTAAGACAAAATGAATTCCTTAGGTAGACTAAGGTATCAATGGTTACAACAGATCACACATCTTATATTATCTTCCCTTCTTCCTTCTACCAAATTTCCCTGTTAATGTTAAATTCACTACATCCTTCCATTCATCCAGATCTACAATCTCAGTCAGTTTTGATTCTTCACTCTTCACCCAACACATACAATCATTTGTCATTTCTACCTGAACATTTCTCATATCTATCCCCTTCTTTCTCCTCACAGTCATTATTCTAATCCAAGCTCATATCACTGCTTGTTTGAACTATTACAATAGCCTGATAATTAGACTTCCTGCCTCAACTCTCTTCTGTCACCATCTATCCCCCACACAGCAACCAAACTGATTTTCTTAAAATAAAGGTCTGATCATGTCATTCACTACACTCAATAAATTCTAGTGGCACCATATTGGTTTTAGGACCAAATATTATTTCATTTTTTCTCAACCTTTTAAAAAACATTTATGCCTAAATTTTTAAAAGGCACAAATTATTATTGCAGCAGTACATTATATAATTTTAAAACAATTAAATTTATACAGGAACATACAATCTAAGGTACACTTTCTCATCTCTTCATCAACTGGGTCGTTAAAATTATACAGCATTGAGTTTTTGTTTTTCCCATGTTTTTCTAATTGAATCGAGTCTTAAATACTTAAATAGTAGTGACATGGTCTCATTTCAGAATTTACATCTAAGAAGTAGCAACTAGGGTGAAAATTACTTTATGTAATAAGTGTTCCTAAAAAGGAACATATTTTTTTTTAGGTTTTTGTAAGGCAATGGGGTTAAGTGACTTGCCCAAGGCCACACAGCTAGGTAATTATTAAATGTCTGAGGCTGGATTTGAACTCAGGTATTCCTGACTCCAGGGCCAGTGCTCTATCTACTGCGCCACCTACTGCCCCAAACATAATTTTTTTTGGGGGGAGTGAAAATCTGCCAACTTTATTTTTGGAAACTCAGACTTTTTTATAGCAAAAACTTATCTTGGGAATGAACTGTCAAAGGAGACCCAGTTTTACAATTTCCTGGGTAAATTTACAATATTTTTTCTTAGAAATCTGGATACTTCTCTATCAGAGAAACCTTAATTTTTTAAAAAAAGAAATTGAAATCCACAAGGAGAGCTTGCTATTTATTTTCAGGAATCCTTTTTTTTCCTAAAAATCATGAAACTACTCTTTTTTTTCAGAGTACATCTGGATTTTTATGTTGAATCTGTTTTAATGTGAGATACACCTGCACCTAGTTCAGCTAGAAACGATCAGATTACTTATGCTGTATTCTATGTATGATCCTCTCCCTCCCCCCCTTGCCTTTTTTCCACTAATGGAGATTTTTGACTGGTAAAGTCTCCATATCACTTTAATTAATTTACATATATGCAAACCTTAGCTTTCAAAAGCTAACATTTCACTGTCTACACCAAGATCTTTCGCAGGGCATAAAGGGTCTATACAAACAGTGCCAACTATCTTAAATACATTCTAAATTAAATTATGACTTGTCATGTTTCATTATGGCTTAATTTATGACTGTTTGCTTAAGCCCTCGTCTTCAATTCAGTACTGGTGCCATAATTCTTAATGTGAGCATCATAGTCAATGATTTACTTCAATGTCAATGTGATTCCCTATTTGCACATATACAGACCATCTTGGTCTCTGGTTTCTGATTTATTTTGAGTTAGAAACCATTGGTTCCTTACTCTAACTCTCAACTACTCTAGTCTATCACCAAATTTAGCATCTTCAAAAGGAGTACAAATGAAGAATCTTTTTCCTCTCCTTCATGTTTACTGATTTAGACTTGCTTGAAGTTTTAAAAGTATACTCAAAATGCTTGGCAGTTCTTAATATTGCTTCCTAGAATATGTGTGTAGATATGAATATATGTGTATACATGTGTATATATATATATATATACATACACAAATACATATATAAGGCATATTTTAGATATTCTAGGTATATTCTCATGGATTTCTACTCACTTCCCATTCCTTAAAAATTTAAATATTATTTATTGTCTTTAGACTTTGGTACCATGAAAGAGGCATTAGATGGATTCACTTGATTGCACAGTTGGTTTAGAATAGCATTCTCAAAACCAGGAGGCTTACGAGGGTCAGTACTATTTTCATTATATAAGACATTTTAATTTCCAACTGATAAATGTTGATGATATAATGCACATAAAAACTCTTTGGAGGCAGTCCTCAACCATTTTTAAGAGTATAAAGTAATCTTGAGACTAAAAAGTTTGAGGACAACTATAATCTTGAGTTTTTTATATCCAAGAAAGTGAAGAGCAATTAATAATGATCTAAATAGTGATATAGCAGTAAGGAAACCAAAGGAAAAGGATGCAAGTTCTGCATTCTTTGAGCCCCATGTTGCAGCAAAATGAGCTCTATTTTTGTGTACCAAGGCAATGGAGAGAACATCTGTAGAGTTTAAGATGACAGCCTGAATAAGTTGACATCAGAAATGAAGCTACATATATAACTTGGCAATTACAATTTCAATCAGAGCTATAATTCTTGTTCAAATATCTCATAACCATGTATTCAAGTATTTTGTTGTTGTATCATTTTTTTCTTACTGGGTTTGAGTACTAATGAAGTCTTGGCTCATAAAAAAGTATTTTATTCAATTATGAAATATTTCAGCAAAACAAAAATTAGTTTTTAATATTGTTTCCTTATGTCAGAAACACAGAAAGATTCTAGTTTCAATTGTTTTTCATTGAGCACCTTTAATTAAATAGAACAGCCAGTAAGCTAGTCAACAAGCATTTATTAAATGCTGGGATTGCAAAGAAAGGAAAGTAACCATGACCATCTGGATGTTCTATTTGTAGGATAATACATTATTTTACAATGTCCTAGAAGTTTTTGGTCAAAAAATTCTCTTTTAAAAAGTTT
The DNA here is from genome assembly GCF_037893015.1 of Macrotis lagotis. Lineage (NCBI taxonomy): Eukaryota > Metazoa > Chordata > Mammalia > Peramelemorphia > Peramelidae > Macrotis > Macrotis lagotis. The sequence continues at coordinate 125,588,819 of NC_133658.1, forward strand.
CTAAGAAAGAAAATTCTGTATTCATAGTTCTATGCAAAGGAAGTTCTTCATATTTTTTCCATCCATCCACTCATTCATTTATGCTCTAAACCTGAGTCTTTGATTTAATAACTAATTTTCAAAAGTGGCCTTATGAAATCTTTTCACAGAACAATATCTTGACTCATGTTCTGCAGTTCCATTCAAGGCATGGAAGCCAAGTCAATAGGCCTTCTTCAGGAAGAAGTCCAAGTTCTTGAGCCCGTGTCAAGGAAGGCAAATGGTATTGATGAAAAGTCTACCTTGGTGTGGCAGAAAACAATGATATATATATATATATATATATATAGACACATTTGGAAAATTTTTGCACACCTCTGAATGTTTTCTGACTTCCTTATTTAAAAGTATTTAAATGAATTGTTATTTTAAACCTCATCAATTATGAATCTTTCTTCTGACAAAAAAAGAATAGTTGACATATAGCTTAATCAGTATAGTTGACTCTCCTTAAGGTGAAAGAGCAACTAGGAGCTAAAGATCTAAGTACTGAGTGAGGTTTCATTGAGAACTTCTTAGATTAACATTTACTCAATTCATCATAGTTGCTCCATTATCCCTCCCCATCAAAATCAATATTTCCTCCTCAATTTCAGCTATTTTAATATAGTTTTAATCATACCTCAATACAGTGTCCTTTTACTGAAAACTGAGAATAAAAATATCCTGACTTTTTCTGTTTTCTGTTTTCTATCATACTAGAAAAAAGAAGATATGGAATCAGAAAACCAAGTTAAAGGCTAAGTATGGCTACTATGTAGCTTCAAAAAGTTACTTTAATTCTGTAGGCCTTAGTTTCCTCCTTTGCAAAATCAGGGGGTTATTTGGACTAGAACTCTTAAGGTTCACTTCTGGTTTTTTGTCATTTGATTAGAAGAGATTTGGAATCAACAGAATAGGTTTAATTAGGGGAAGTACCTTAGATATTCATAATAAGTACATCTAATGACAGGTTGAGAAATATACTTCTTTACATTGAGTAAGGTAATGCTAAATGCAAAAAGTGGTCTCCAGAATATACATGATACTTTGGAAAATGCATTTACTCATTTATCACCAGTGAAAAATGAATGATAATAATAAAAATGATAATAATATTCAATTCTCTTAAGTAATATAAGTCAAAAATCTGAAAGAGTGAATATACTTACCATGGAATATCTTTTACATCCCAGAAGTTGTTTATTCATGGCAAGAGAGCTTGCCATTCATTCCTAAATTCAAAAGAGAGTTAAGGACAAAGTCATTTTTTTTAAAGCATCAGTTGAAAGCAACTGATTTTCGAACCATCAGAAATAGAAAATTCTCTTCTTCTTATATCTTACAATCATGTCTTTGAAAAAATTATTTTCTTTGAGCGGAAAGAAGCCTCTTCCCTTAACCCAGAAAAATCTTCCATTTTATCTATTGGGGGGAGGAAGGGAAGGGGGTATTTAATTATTCTTGGAAACAGAGCTAGCAAAATTGCATTTGTATTATATATATACACAAAAGAGAAGTAGATCTAAAACACCAAGTGAAGTTAAAACTTCCTCCCATGACAAAGATAATAAATGACTGAATTGAAAACAATCTTCAAACCCATAAATTTTAATTTTGTCAATTGGAAATAATGTTATGGCCTACAGCCGTAACCATTACCATGGATTATCATGCCTCTTGGGCAATGGTTTATTGGTTATGTTTAGCTTTTTAATCTGAAGTGCTATGATGACTCATAGTAATTGTACTAATTAGCCTATTGGAAAAAATGAGTTGGCATATTTCTATTTCTGGTTTTGTCCCAAGATGGAATAATCTTTGTGCAAAAAACAGATCTGTTGATGGTAGAATGGATAATTAGCTAGTGACACAATTCTTTCAAGGAAAGAGAACTACATGAAAACCTTGTTGCCAGAGTAAATTTTATCTCAGTGTAAGGATAAGGGGCAAGAAACCATATCCCAATATAAATATCTACCACAAGACTATAAGCTAGCTCAGACATGGTATTTTCACAGAATTTTCTTCACAATAACCATTTAGAGTTTGAATTGTGCAGTAGAGATGAAAGAATAAAGCTTTAGGTTAAGTGCCTCGCCCAAAGTTATAGTTAACTGCATTTGAAATTCAAGCCCAGGTCTCTTGACTGAAGATTCAACCTATTTCCCACTGTCAATTGCCTTTTCCTTTAATTGAAATGATTTGCATCTATGACTTCTTTTTCCTTGTTCTAAGTTCCATTTGGTGTAGTGGATAGATCACTGGACAGAGAATCAGGAAAAACTGAATTCAAATCTAGCCTCAATAACTTTCTAGATATGTGACCACAAGTCACTTGATATCTGTTTACTACTGGAGAAAGAAACGACAAACTACTTGAGTATCTTTGCCAAGAACTCCACAGACATTATGGTCCAGGAGTTATCAAAGAATTGAACACAACTAAACAACTGAGCAATAACAAAACAGCAAGCAGTTGACTATACTGAAGTCATTTCATTTCAATGAAAAGTTATTTGGATAACACTGCATTAGGCACCTTAAGAGAACCATTTCAATGAGTCTGTAATTTCAATGAGTCTGTAATTGATATTTTTACCTTCTTTCATCAGTATAGATTATCTAGATGAATTCATGCAATTCCAAAAATTTTTTAAATTAACAAGCATTTGTTTTTCTTCTACTCTAACATTCCCATTCTACATTACCCCTCACCAAAAGAGAAAAACAAAATTATTTTTAAAAATATAGACAACCGAGTAAAAGAAATTTCTACATTGATCATGTAAAAAAATGTATATCTCATTTCTGCATCCTGAGTCCATTACCTCACTTTAAGAAGTGTACTCTATTCTACGTTCTCAGTCCTATAGGATTGTGATTAATTATTGTATTGATCAGAATTCTTAAGTATTCTAAATTTTTTTTATTTTAGAGAGTTATTGCCAGACAGATGTAGAAGGAGAAAATGTTTGATTTACATCTATAAACTTTAAAATGATGATAGCCTGTCCCAAATTATGCATTTCCTTTTAACCCATTTCAATATTTGGTGTCAAAAGTTTATTATTAAATGGATCATACTGAATTTGCCTCAGTTGCAAGCCATTTTTTTCTTTCTTCTAGTGATATTTTTTGAAGAAATGAGGTAATACTTATAAATGATCTTTGTAAACTTTAAGCACTGTATAAATGCTATTACTACTATTACTATTACAACTTCTACTATTACTCCTACTTCTACTACTATGATTACTACTATTACTACTACTACTACTACTACTACTACTACTACTACTACTACTACTACTACTGATTACTACCACTATTTCTACTACAATTACTATACTATTTCTACTACAACGAATTACTGCTACTACTTCTACCTCTACTACTAATGTGCATCCTTCATTCTCAAAGAAGATCACAGCATCAGAAAGGTGATACTGTGACAAACATATAAATTGGATTTGAGTGAGGGGGTGCTGTGCTAAATCACCAGTCTCACTTTCTCCTCCAGAATTATCTGGGTCCAGAGTTATGAATCAGGAGGACTGAAGATAGCTCTGAATATGAGATAATCAGGGTTAAATGACTTGCCCAAGGTCACATAGTAACAGTTAAATGTTTGAGGCTTCATTCAAAGTCCCATCCTCCTAATTCTAAGGCCAGTGCTCCATCTACTGCACCACCACCACCACCACCACCACCACCACCTATCTACTAGGATTTCTACTACTATTATTACTATTACTACCACTACTAAGACTTCTTCTTCTTCTCTTCCTCTTCCTTATACTAAGACTTCTACTACTACTGCTACTACTATTACTACTACCAACATCACCAACCCTCCAGGTTGGTCATTTGATTTTGCAGAGATAGCAATGCCTCCTCTACTATCATAGGCATTTAGTCATTATTTTTAGGATATAATCAATCAAGTTATTTACAAGATAAATAAAAAATAATTAGCAGAGGGCACTAGAAGTAAGAGACCTTTGGAGAAAGCTTCCCAAAAGATGAGATTTGAATTGGGATTTGAATTAAGTCAGAAAGATCAGAAAGCAGAGCAGAGGAAGAACATTAGAAGTATAGGGAAAAAGCCAGAGAAAAATGTCTGAAGCCAAGAGATGGAATGTCAATTCTTGAAACAGCCAGACTGTGTCGCTAAATCAGAATACATATCATAAGGTATAAGAATACAAGAAAGGTTGAAAGAAACTAGGTTATGAAGGACTTTGAATACAAAACAGAATTTTGTATTTGAACCTGGAAGCAAATGGGAGTCACTGCAGTTTATTGAGTAGGAGGTGACATGCTCAGATCTGCACCTTTAAAAACAATCATTTTAGGGTTGAATGGAGGATGGATTGGGGAAAATAAGGGGGGTTGGGGACTGGAGGTAGGCAAACCCACCAGCAAGCTTTTAACAAGTGGGAAGTGATGAGGGCCTACATTAGAGTGAGGCAGTGTCAAAGGAGAGTTAGGGGAACATTAGAAGGATGTTGCAAAGGTCAAATCAACAGGCCCTGGTAACTTGGATGTGGAGGATGAGAGATAATGAGGAGGACAGGATGTCTCCAACATCTTGGGTTTGGGAGACCAAGAGAATGTTGTTGCCACTTAAATAACAGGGAAGATGGGAGGAGAAGAAGTGTTCAAGGAAAAAGAGAATGAGTTCTTTTTGGACATATTGAATTTAAGATGTCTCCTGAATATTTGGGTCAAGATGACTAGAAGAAAGGTGAAAATGAAAGATTGGAGGTCAGTAGAAAGTTTGGGACAGGATAGTGGATTTGAGAATCACTACCAAGTGAAATTGTATAGAGGGGGAAGAGAAGACAGCCCAGGACAGACCCAGTCTCATCTTCTTGCTGTTTCTCATAGCTTACAGTGTTCAGTACTTTCCAACTCCCAGCTTCAATTTCTTGAAAAATCATAATTACACTCGATATGAAATTTCTTTATAACCTTTGGTCTTTCTTATTCATCAATTCTCAACCATCCTTATTGCAATACTGTTTTTTCACCGTTCTCTACCCGTTTTCTTCTTAAGATAAGTATGTGTTAAAATATATGTTGATATAATTGGGAAGATCTTACTTTTGTAAAATTTCTCTGTCCTCATCCTCTTGAATAGTTATTGCTACATAAGCTGTAATTAGCACTATGGCAGTCTTTCAGGAAATACATCAATCAATCAACCAATCAATAAATAAAATTTTATTAAGTGCCTGCTATGAGCCAGACACTAAGCTATGTGCAGTGGATATAAAAAGTATAAAAAGATGATCCTTGTCTTCTAGGAGCTTACAATCTATTGGAAGGAGACAACATGCAAACAAATATACACAAAGCAAACTATAGAAAGATCAAAAGAAAATAACAGGGAAGTTGAAATCAAAATTGTTAAAGTTTGAAGAAGATTTCTTGTAGAAGGTGGAAATTTAGTTGAGTCTTAGAAGTCAAAAAGGTGAGTAGTTAAAGTGAAGGCGGGAGATTGTTTTAGTCTCGGGAGAAATTCTGAGAAAATACTCAAAACTGAGAATTCCACGTTAGAGGAATAGCTAGGAGGCCAATGTTACTAGTGAATAAGGTATTTTTTAAAAAGTGGAAAGGTAGGAAAGGCCAAAGATATGACTTTGAATGCTATACAGAACAAGAAATTAAGTTCCTAGTAACTTTTGTATGCAAGATTAATGAAACTTTTTCAACTCCTTTATTTGCCAAAGAAGAATCAATGACTCCATTTAGGAATAATTTTCCTTTGTTTTCTGGTTTTATTTATAGCTAAAGTGGTATGCCCACATGACAAAGATCTCATATTTAAAAACCTTAAGGGTCACAGTAATATTTTTTGATATGCTAAAAATTCTGTAAGATACTAGGTGGTGTAGTGGATACAGGGTTGTACCTGGAATGAGAAATATTTGAGTTTTAAATCCAGCTGTTTGACCTTGGGCAAGTCACTTCATCCACCTTATTAGTCTAAAATTCCTCAACTGTAAAATGAGCTGGAGAAGAAAATGGAAAGCCACTTCAGTATCTCTGCCAAGAAAACTCCAGAGAGGGTCATGAAGAGTTGGACACAACAGCTTCTAACCACCCTCTACTTCTTTTTTTATCACTCTGCCACTGTCCCTTCAGAAGTAAAAGGAAGTCAGTAAATTGACCAACCTGTACTTTTTTTTTAGGCATTTACAAGGCAGTGAGGTTAGGTGACTTGCTCAAGGTCTCACAGCCAGGAAATTATTAAGAGTCTGAGGCTGGATTTGAACTCAGGTCCCCCTGACTCTAGAGCCAGTGCTCTATCCACTGCCACCTAGCCACCCCATCCAACAACTTTTAAAACCTCAATTAAATATCAAAAAATTGTAAAATTTAAGGAAGAGATTGAAAAGGTTGAAAGCAAAAGAATTAAAAAAATAAATAAAGCTAGGAGCTATTTTTAACAAAATAAGGAAAAGAGATAAACCATTAGCTAAGAGAATTAACAATCAAATTACTAGCATCAAAATGAAAAAAATGGGGGCACCTAGGTTGCACAGTGGTTAGAGCACTGGCCCTGGAGTCAGGAGTACCTGAGTTCAAATCAGGCCTCAGATACTCAATAATTACCTAGCTGTGTGGCCTTGGGCAAGCCACTTAACCCCATTTGCCTTGTAAAAAAAATGAAAAAAAAATGAAAAATGGCATTTTGAAATAAATGAAATTATTAGAAACTATTTTGCTCAATTATATGCCAATAATGAAATAGAGAATTTAAATAAACTAAGCTCAGAAAAAGAAAATGACAAAGCTATTATGAGCTCCCAAAGCTGAAAGGGAGGGGGACAAAAATCAGATGGAATTGGATTAACAAAATAAATCAAACTAGAAAACAGGAATAAACGTAGCATAAGTAGTACCTAGATAAAACCAAAAGTCAACATTATACATAAAGCAGATAAATTAAAGGCATTTCCAATGAGATTAAGGTTAAAGCAAGGATATCCTTTATTACCTCTTTAATTTGATATGCACATATATATGTATACACACACATACATATATGTAATTTTAATTCTAGTTATAGCAATAAAACTAGAAAAATACATTGAGGTTTAAGTAAAGAGGAAACAAAATGATCACTTTTGTAAATAATATGGTTGTTTACTTAGAGAACCCTAAGGAATTGACTAATTAAAATAAAACTTCATCAAGGTTATTGCATAATAAACAAGTCCAGCATTTCTGCTTGTCACCAGCAAAACTCAGCAGAATGAGGTGGAAAAATAATACTTTAGAAAAAGTTTAGCTGATAAGACACACAGATAAACTATATGAAAAATTTATAAAACACTCTATACAAATAAAGACAAATCTATATAATTTAGGATAATTAATTACTTATAGGTACTCTGGGCCAATATAATAAAAATAAAAATACTTACTAAATGATTTACTTATTCACTGTAATATTAACTGCCAGAGGATAACTTTATAGGAATAGGAAAAATAAAAATGAAATTCATCTGGAAGTCAAGAATCTCACGGTAAATAATGAAAAAAAAATGGGAAAGAGAATATAGCAATAGTAGATCTTTAAAAGCAGGAATCATTGTTATTTGTTGGTAGTTAGGAAATATAGAATAGAAATCAGTAGAGCAAATTAGGTATACAATATACAAAAGCAAAAATTGTAACCTGCTGTTTAACAAACCCCAAAACTACAATTGCTTGAGAAAAATCCACTATTGGAAAACAACTGCTGGAAAAAATTGGAAAGCAGTCTGGTGGAAAATGAGTATAGAGCAACATCTCACAATTCTATACTAAGATAAACCTCTAAAAGGATATATTACCTAGGTATAAAGATGATATAAACAACAAATGAGAGAAACATGTAAGAAATTTTCTGTCAGATTTATGAATAAGGGATGAGTTCATGAATAAAGGATAGGAAAGAAATACAAAACAGAAAAATATTTTTGTTTTTAAAGTTTTTGCACAAATCAAACCAATGCCATTAAAATTTAAAGGGAAAATGTTAAAAGGGAAACTTTGCAAATAATTTCTTTGATAAAGGTTTCATGTGTAAAATACTAAGGAACTGATCCAAATTTATAAAAAAAAAATCATTCTCTAATAAATGACCAGAAAAATCTATCTATCTATCTATCATCTATCTATCTATCTATCTATCTATCTATCTATCTATCTATCTATCTATCTATCTATCCATCTCTCTCTCTCTCTCTCTCTCTCCAGAGAGAGAGAGAGAGAGATGGTTCTCAAAGGAAGACATCTAAGTTATTATTAAGCACTAGTAATTGAAGAAATGCAAATTAAAGCAATTCTGAAGTTCCAATTTGATTGGCAAAGTTGATTTAAAAAATAAAGAAAATAACAAATGTTGAAGGGGCTTTGGGAAAATTGATACATTAATTCATTATTACAAGACTTATGAATTGGTTCAGCCATTCTGGAGTACAATATAGAACTGCATTAAAAAATTCTGAACTGTCTAAAACTCTTTAATCTAGTGATGCCACTATTAGGTTTATATCTCAAAATGATAAAAAAAAAAAGGACCCCCTATGTACAACAATATTTATAAATGTTCTTTTGAGAGGCAAAGAATTGGAAACTGAATGAGTTTATAATTTGAGGAATAGACAAACAATTTATGGAAAAATATCATTCTATAAGAAATTATAAAAAGGGGGTGGCTAGGTGGGGCAGTGAATAGAGCACCGGCCTTGGAGTCAGGAGTACCTGGGTTCAAATCCAACCTCACACACTTAATAATTACCTAGCCGTGTGGCCTTGGGCAAGCCACTTAAGCCCATTGCCTTGAAAAATCTAAAAAAATAAATTATAAAAAAAAAGTTTCAGAGAAATCTGTGAATATTTGTATGAGCTCATGTAAAGTGAGTAGAACAAGAAGAAAAATTTCTCCAATAAAAGCATTTTTATTTTTTAAATTAATTTTTATTAAAGATATTATTTGAGTTTTACAATTTTCCCCCCAATCTTACTTCTCCCCCCCCCACGGAAAAGCAATCTGTCAGTCTTTACTTTGTTTCCATGTTGTACCTTGATCCAAATTGGGTGTGATGAGAGAGAAATCATATCCTTAGAGAAGAGACAAGAAGTCTAAGAGGTAACAAGATCAGACAATAAGATGTCTGTGTTTTTCTAAATTGAAGGGAATAGTCCTTGAACTTTGTTCAAACTCCACAGCTCCTTAACTGGATACAGATGGCACTCTCCTTTGCAGACAGCCCAAAATTGCTCCTGATTGTTGCACTGATGGGATGAGCGAGTCCTTCAAGGTTGATCATCACTCCCATGTTGCTGTTAAGGTGTACAGTGTTTTTCTGGTTCTGCTCATCTCACTCAGAATCAGTTCATGCAAATCCCTCCTGGCTTCCCTGAAATCCCATCCCTCCTGTTTTCTAATAGAACAATAGTGTTCCATGACATATATAAATATATATCTCTATATCTCTATATCTCTATCTATATCTCTATCTATATCTCTATCTATATATCTATATCTATCTATCTATCTATCTATATCTATCTATATCTATATCTATATCTATATCTATATCTATATCTATATCTATATCTATATCTATATCTATATCTATATCTATACCACAGCTTGCTAAGCCATTCCCCAATTGAAGGACATTGACTGGATTTCCAGTTCTTTGCCACCACAAATAGGGCTGCTATAAATATTTTTGTACAAGTAATGTTTTTACCCTTTTTCATCATCTCTTCAGGATATAGACTCAGTAGTGGTATTGCTGGGTCAAAGGGTATGCAAATTTTTGTTGCCCTTTGGGCATAGTTCCAAATTGCTCTCCAGAAGGGTTGGATGAGTTCACAGCTCCACCAACAGTGTAATAATGTCCCAGATTTACCACAACCCTTCCAACAATGATCATTATCCTTCCTGGTCATACTGGCCAATCTGAGAGGTGTGAGGTGGTACCTCAGAGAAGCTTTAATTTGCATTTCTCTAATAATTACTGATTTAGAGCATTTTTTCATATGGCTATGAATTGCTTTGATCTCCTCATCTGTAAATTGCCTTTGCATATCCTTTGACCATTTGTCAATTAGGGTATGCTAATAAAAGCATTTTTAAATGAACAATATTAAATACTCTGATAAATCAACCAGAATTCCAGAAGACCAAGGATGAAGTCTGCTTCCCACTTCCTAACAGAAGAGATGTACTCAGAATGCAGAATGAAACATGTACTTTTTGCACCTGGTCAATGTGGAAATTAGTTTTGCTTAATTATGCATATTTCTTTAGAAGATGTTTTTCTTTTCTTAAGTGGGGGAAGGCAACTAATATTTGTTCATTAAATAAAATAAATTTGAAAACAAATAGCATATAGACACAACAGTTTGAAGAATTAAAAAGAGAATGAGAAGAAAAAACAAGGAGGAAGAAAGAAAAGGAGGAAAGAAAGAAGAGAGGAAGGAAGGAGAAAGAAATAAAGAAAAATAAAAACAGAAAGAAAAATTTTTTTTAGATCATAGCATTCTGAAATCAAACAGACTTTTCAATAGGACTTTAAGACAAATGCTGTCAATAATTTATTCCACCGTTTCATTACTGAACAAAACATGAAACTTCTGAAAATTATACTTTTGAAGTTTTCTTGGCCACTTATGCTTAATAGAGTTGAGGCATTTTTAGAAAAATTTTCGATATGTTGACTGTCTAAGAGCACAACTTTCCTACTCTCTGGCTGCTAGATAAGGATGATATTTTATGAATGAAAAATCACCTGGTTTAAGTGCACATTCCTACTCCTTGTTTTTGTTCTAATTGATGAAATGTTTTGCCAAGGAATTTTGCTTTAGGCAATACTGAGCATTCAGAGGAAATTTGTGCAGATTCAATTTCATCTGCTTTTTACCTTGAGTTTGGTGTCCACTTTCTTGTAAAATTCTAAAAGGAGTTTTAGTTTGCCATGGGCAGGTCCACAAGGCAAATGGTTGCCCTCTGAAGGAGCTGACTGCTGGTGCTTCAGGGGTGGTAAAGTGAGGTGGAAAGATCTCATTATTTGGAGACAGAAACTCTTTCTCATTTACTCTGATGTTGGGCAAGTCACTTAACTTCTCTGAGCCTCAGTTTCCTCATCTGTACAATGAAGGCATTGAGCTAGATAGCCTGTAATGCCCTTTCCCATTCTATACTCTATGATTCTTTGGGGAGTAGTTCATTGCAAAACTACTTCATTTTTTTCCTAAAAATCAGGAAACCAGATGGAAAATAATCAGTTTTGTTCTTATCTTTACATGGTTAGACTCATCAGTTTAAATCACAAATGTAGGTCTTCCACCTGGAATATATCACCAGAAAATGCCCCTAGTCCCAACAAATTAGGCCATGCAGTTTAGAGCTCATGCCCTGAGGCTAAATTGTGTTGATTAGAGAGTGAAGTCAGGGGAGACATAGGCATGTTTGTAGGAAGTAGAGACTCAGCCAGGAGACAGAGAGAGATTGAAGATAAGTAAGAGTAAGAATGATGGAGGAACTAATCTGTTGAAGAAGATAGCATGGAATAGGGTTACTTGTTATGCAAGCAGAAGGGATATCTCTCCATGAAAGTCTGAAGTAAAGAAAGGAAAAGGCATCTGAGTGATATGAGATGAGGATAAAGAGAAGAGGGACCTTTCAACAAATAGCCTCATTTTTTTTCAGTGAAATATAAGACTAAGTTTTCAACTCCGTGAAAATAGAGGGAATTATGGAATGGTTGAAGCAGAATAAATTTTGGAGAACCTGCTGTTAGATGGAAAAGGCTTACCTTGCTGCAGTAGCAGCCCACAATGGAGATTAGTGAAGCTATTCAGTTCAGTTTCATGATTTCCTCCAGATTTCTTCAATAGTATAAGATTAGTATTAAAGATAACAATAAGGATAAGGGGACAAGGGACTCAAGAGAAGAGGAAAGCGCAGAGTTAAGTTGGTTTACTAAAAAATCAAGTCAGGGAAGGGTGGAGAGTATAGCTATATAGGGGAAATAATTTAGAAAAGAACTAAGGGGGTTATGAGGACTAAAACCAGGACTTGAGTTTGCAGAGGAAAATGTAGAATAATAACAGATTGTGGTCAGATTAGAGAACTCCAGAATTCAGAAATTCAGAAGTGGAATATTTATGGGTGATGGCAAGATTGAGAATATGATCATTGTATGTAGTTAAGTTGAAATAGAGGAGTAGGTTCTGGAAAATGAATAAATTGAGGAAATGGGAGATTAGGAGATTTGAAAGTATAAAAAATATGTATGTTGAAGTCTCCTATTTTGAGAGTAGGAATTGGGAAGCATGCCCTGAACTCATTGAGGAAAGAAGGCAAGTATCCTAAATATGGGTAGATTATAATTATCAGAATTTTGTTTGGATGATAAATATAGATTGAGTGAGCCTCAAAGGAATAGGAATTACTAGTTGATGGAGGTAGAGAGCAATGGGGAACATCTTATCCTTGAGTGAGTTGAGAAGAGTAAGTCAAAATATCATCAGTGTTGGGAAAAGGTGGTCAGAGAGAGTCTGTGTCACTAGAAAAGAAAATATTTAAAATTAAAGCAAATTTGTTACTTTTAGAGCAGACATTCCAGCAAGCATAGTGAAAGGTATAAATGACTTTAGAGTGGGACATTGATAGAGTGGGGAGTTGTGTTGAGGAGTTTGACAATGAACTGTTAACAGAGAATGGCATTTGAATAATAACAATAGGGGATTCAGAATCTCTGGGTTGGGTAAGGACAGGAGGAACTTGTTAACCATTAAAGAATGAATCCAGGTGGGTTATCAATATCTCTTGGAGTCTCACTTTGGGGTAGAGGTTTCTCAGGACATTAGGAAGCTCAGACCAGTGAAGGGAGGTGAAGGAACAGTGTTTCCTTCCTTCCTTTTGAGATAGAGACCAGTAGACCAGAAGAGGGGAGTGCAATGGAAAGATGTTGCTCTTGTTTCTTCTTGCAGGCTGGAAGAGACCAGGTGAGGAGAGTAGCATTTGATAGATTAATCGAGTGAACACCAACTCAGATCATACACCCTACCTAACAGAACCTAGACCACAACATGAGACTTTGTTTCATTTCCCATCATCTAGCCGTCGATCCTGGTCATCTTAAAACACATCGTTGCATTTTACTTCTTGCCCTGGTTTCAGGAACCAATCAATATTACAGTAGACCTATTGTTCCTTGAAAGGATGTGTCAATGGAGCTTATGAATCAACTAATCATTCTGTTTACTTCCCAAACACTTCCTTTGCTGTCTATCACTCCTATATACATATTGTCTGAGGACAGGGACTATCTCACCTTTTATTTATATTCCCAGTCCTTAGCACAATGTCTGGCACATCATAAACACTTAATAAAGATCTTAAAAAAAGATCTTTTCATTCATTAATTTGAAACAGCATAAATAATGAAATGTGATGATTTGCTTTCTCTTCATTTTGTAAGTCATCTTTCTGTATTATTTTAACTGAAGTTCTTTTTGCAATGAAAGAATCAGATTATTGCAGGTATCTCTCAATGCCATATCTGGCAACAATTTTTTTCTTCCTCATAACCAGCTGTCAAGGCCTTGCTAGAGTATTGATTAGGAGCTTCTTGATTCTTTGCTTCTCTTCCATATACCATCAGTTTTTAAGTGTTCTTGTATTTATGTTTGTAGCTCCTTGGTTTACACTTATAGGTAGATATCGTGACTAGTTTGAATGAATGTGTATATGAGAGACAGAGAGAAACAAAGAAAAAGAAAAAGAAAGGTAGAGACAGAGAGAAGACAAAGAAATGCCTTCATCATAGCTTTGAACCTCCATTCTCTGGTACTATATTCTGTCTGTGTTCTGTTGTGATAGTTCATACACACATGTACGCAAACATGCATACATGCATATATGAATATATAAACATACACTGTTGAACCCATATTCTCTTGCAAAAGTAAAAGAAAAGCTTCTACTGACCTTTCTTAGGATTTTCTTAAGTATACGGTATATTCTCTTCTCTTGCTTTGTGCAGGGACTGTAGGACTAGTGTTGACAAAGTATGTGAAAAAAGGAAGAATAAAATCTTGTCTCTCCAAGTATAAGGCCTATATTCAGCCTTGTAACAAATAGTGTATTCTTTCTTTTCGATACAAAGATCAACTTATCACTGACAACTTCATTTCTTCTTCAGTCACTCCAGAGTCAAATATAATTTTCTATAATTACTCTTAAGCATAGCTTTCCTATTTAGCCTAAGATCTCCTTATCTCACTTTAGGTTAAGCAATCTACCATCAGGTTAAATAAGTTAAGATTCCTGTATCTTTGGATAAGCTTAATTGAGCTTTTTTCCTTTTTTAAAAACTAGATTTTATATAGATATTTTTGGTTTTTATGTCAAATTCTCCCTGTAGCCATATCAAACACATAATCATCCTTTATAGTACATTTTTAGAAAAAATTAAAATAAAAAGAGGTAGAATAAAAAAATGCAAATTGTTGAAGAAATTTGTAAGAATGGGATCAAAACTACTCAAAACCCATTTTAGTTCTGATACATTAACAAGGTTGAGAGCATGTCTCAATGAAGCAATCAATCAAAGAACTTTAGACTGAGTGCCAAAAGGCCTTAAGGCTGGAATGACACTGAACAAGAATTATGTTTGACTAAGATGGGGAAATCTGATGATATCCTGGGGCCTTATATAAATAATCAATCAAGTTAGAAGGGGTACAATTCCAGAAATTAGAGTAAAAGTAGAGTTCTAATTGAACCTCTGAGAAAGAACCATCTTCCCACTGACTAGAGAAGAACTCTGTTTTGAAGTCAGTTTTGAAAGATGCAAAGAATGTTGAATCTTCCCATTTTCCCATTCGTGTCCCAGAATCATACTCCTGGAATAGCAGTAGTTCCTATCTTCCTATTGCTCTCCAAAAGTACCCCCAGATCAGCTAAGTCTCTGTATCATCAGGAGCCAAGGTAAGTCTGATACATGACTTAAAGAGGAACCCAGAAAAGAAGCTATACTATGCCTAAGGATAACTTCATAACCACCCATTGCCAGGAGAAAAGGACTTCCCTTCCTTCTCACCTAGGAGCTAGTTGAGAATTAACGTAATTTTGTCATATAGCCTCTCTATACTTGATCCTGCTTTCCCTCAGTCTCTGTATGTATCAAGTACAAGTGTGCCACATATTGGGAGAGTGGTAGTATGCTTAGTACCAACTGTTATTATTGTAGCACTTTAGTAAATAATCCTTTCTTTAAAAGCAAACTACTGGGTGACTAAATTTTTCTCAATTGGTAATCTTAAGTAGAGGCAGACAGGTTGGAGTTCAAGCCAAGAGCATTAGCAAACCACCCTTGACTTGTCAGTCCTGTCCCTAGAGCAGTGAAGGGAAGATGTAGCTGGTCGAGCTCTGGAAGCACAATTCACAATGGGAGTGGGAATTGGTATAGTTATCATTGGGGAAAAAAATTCTCAGAGCTTATTCAGACTAGCCATCTAAAATATCAGACACATTGAATGTACCTTCCCAACACTTCTACAAAACACTGGGAGATGTCTTCTCAAAACTCTTAAAGCTAGATAAAAGGCAACTAGATAGAAAGGGAACTGGGTCTTAAGTCAGGAAAATTTAGTTCAAATCCAGCTTCCAATACTAGCTGTGTAATACTGGGCAAATCATGTAACCTCTTTTTATCTTGGTTTCCTCTTCTGTAAAAAGGTTTATGTGAAAATAAATCTTGCAAAACTGCAAAGAAGCAAAGGCCCCAGAGACTAATGATAGTTAACATATATTATTAGCTTAAGCACTTTATAATTATTATTTTCAATTTTTTAAGTTGCAGTTCTTTCCACTTGCATTATTATAGTCATTCTCTGTGTATATATATAAATATATATACTTATTTAATTCCTTCATTCCCTTTTGAAGACATTAATATTTTGAATGAAATCTTGTTTTTTTTTCCTGTTAGAATGTTAGCACAATTATCATCATGCAACTTCTTCCAATTGCTCAAATACATTTTCTTTTCTAAGTTTCTCTTGGTTCTTGTACTGGTGTTTTAAAGTTCCTCTTCAGTTGGTCTTTAATCACAAATGCTTGAAAGTACTCTTTTCCTTTGAAAATTCATTTTCCTTCCATTAAACAGTTTTGCAGTACTTTTAAAATAAATAGCTATCTTTTGCCCTTTAGAATATTTTATTCCAAAATGTCTTCTCATTTTTAGTAGAATCTGCCAGGTCTTGGGTGATCCTAACTATGACCACACATTGACATTTGACTCACTTATTTGTGGCTTCTTATAGTATATTTTCCTTTTATTCTTTCCTGTCACTTTTCTTTTGAAATTTATTTAAGATATTCCTATAACTTTTTGGAATTGCTTTCAAGTGTTTGGTGGATTTTTTTTTTCTTTCTCTACTTTATGTCTTCTTCTAATAGACTCTGATTTCTGTTTTTTTAAGCTAAAATAGCTTTTAAAATCTTAAATTAAACAAAAACTTGATTAATAAATAAAAATTAAATTAAATTTTAAAAATTAAAATTTTTTTAAAATTTCTTTTAAAAATCATGTTTTCAGACAGTTCAATTATATTTTCTTGAATTGTTTTCTAAGTCAATTTTTTTTAATATCAGGTATGTTACATTTTCTTTTCTTTTTCACTTTTTATTTTGTTTTAATATTTCTTGATATCTCATAGAGTCATTGATTTCTCTTTGTTCTTTTTTCATTTTCAGGGAGTATTTTGCATAAGGTTTATAGTTTCTCTTCTAGGCACTTCTTCTCTTTCCAGTTCTTGACTCCTTATTTGATTATTTGGGTTTTTTCCAATTTCTTGCTTTACCTCTAGGTATTCATGTATTCCTTGCGGAAAATCTGTTTTTTCCCCTGAGTTTCTGCTTGCAGGTATTATAGAGGATATTTGAGGTTCTCTAAATTTGAAAAACAAATATAGATTAGTGTTTTCTTTCATTTACATGAGCAAAACCTTTTTAGCTTTAATTTCCAAATTGAGACTTTGAGAATATTATGCCTTAGACTCTGTCCTCTTCTGTGCTTTGAGGTACAGAGGTTGACTTTCTTGGCCTTACCCTGAGCCTCTTGGGTTCTTATGCTGACCTTTATCCTTTGGTTAGGCCTCTTTTTCCTCTTTGAAGTTCAGGGTGCTTGATCTTGAGACCCAAAGAGGCCTTCCTAGAATAGTGTTAGAGCTCTAGGGCCTGGCCATGTCCTGGTCTAGCAATGGTCAATACTTTGCTGGTGGCTAGTTACTACTCCCTAGGGTTTCTTATGACTTTGTAGAGCTCTGCCTCACTTAAATACAATTCGCATTCAAAGATATTACTTTCACTGGTCTTCAATGGACCTTCTCCAGTACTTTCATCTCTTCCAGAACAAAGGAAGAATACTCTTCCATCTCTCCTCTGCCTTCTAGCTTTACAGGCTTCCTTCAGGACTCAGCTTAAATATCACCTTCCATAGGAGGCCTTTCCTAGTTTCTAGCTTGCATCTTTCTTCTGACACTGCCCCTTTAAACTTGCCCTGTTTAAATCTTGTATATACACCATTGCTCACATGTTACCTCACCTATTAGAACATGTACTCTTTGAGAACAGAGACCGTGGTTTTGCTTTCCGTCTCTCCCAGAAATCTGTTAGTCCAGGGGCGGCTAAGTGGCGCAGTGGATAAAGCACTGGCCATGGAGTCAGGAGTACCTGAGTTCAAATCTAGCCTCAAACATTTAATAATTACCTAGCTGTGTGGCCTTGGGCAAGCCACTTAACCCCATTTGCCTTGCAAAAACCAAAAAAAAAAAAAATCTCTTTGTCCTGAGACTCCCACACAATAAACTCAATAAATATTGACTGATTGTTCAGATGATCTGTGAATTCTTTCAATTAGTGCTTTATTTTCTGTATTAAAAACTTCCAAGTGTTTTCTTGTATTATTTCTTTCATTGTGGTACTTGGGTTTTTTTGACTTGTCATGTTCTTTAGGAAGCTCTTTGCTTCTTAATTTGTCCCTACTACATCTTGTCTTCAAATCAATACATTTTGCTTTATAAAATCAGGTGTTATTTTAATGTTATTTATTTGTGCTTCTTTTCATGTTTTCCTTTACTTAGTATACTCATATTCTCAATCTGTTGTTCTCTTTCTATTTGCTTCTTTGAAGAGATTTGCTACCATGAAGTTTTTCTGTTTTGCTAATTATTTATGCTGTGCCTATGAAACCTATAATATTTTACTTCTAAATTCCCTCAAGAATCTGATTTTTCTTTTTAACTGTTCCAGAACCTGCTACAGTTCCATGTACTCTTGGGAATTTGCAAGGTTTTATGTATCACCAGATGTTAGTTCTATTTCCTTTGTCTTGAAATATTTATTTAGAGACGTTTGTAATCTCTTCAATGACTTGCTACTCACCTTCCCTTCTAATTTTAGTATCTTATCTATTCATGCATCAATTCGTACTCTGGATTTCTTTTTTTTTTAATTATACAGTATTTATTGGGGTATTCTGTACTCTGGATTTCTAACTCAATTTTCTTCCTTTGGAAATCTTCGACTGATGGAGATTTTTTTCCTTTTCATACATTCCTCTACATTGAAGAATTTACTTTTCATCACCTACCTCAGTACTTTGATCCAGGACCATAGCATAGTCTCTGGTTGTATTCTAGACCCCCTTTATTCTATCCTAGTGTGGCCTCCCAGGCTAGTGTCCTGTCACTGTTTCCTTCAATAGCTGACTGAACGGAATCTGCATATGCTGCTTCTCACAAGAGTCCAAGAAAAGTGGAGTAAATGTTCCCAACAGAGTTCCCTTTCTAGGAGCTTTCTAGGAGAGCAAGAAACCCAATCACACCCCCCCACCCTTCTCTCTTCAAATGGCGGGATAGTGTGATGATAACAAAGTAAAGCAAAGAGAACCAGAAAAATAATATACACCATGACTACAATGTTGTAAATAGAAAGAATAATTAAAATAAATTGAAACAATATTTCAAATTTTTAAGGAAAAAGAGATATGTGAAGGCATCGTTCTCTGCAAAGGTTCAGGGTTATGGTATGTGCAACATTGCATATAATTCTAGAATTCTTTAATATGTCAATTTTGCACAACTGTTCTTTTTTTACTTTTTGTTATATGGAATGGATCCTCTTTGTGAAGGCAAGGAAAAGAGGGAGGAATAAATTAGAAATTTTAGGTAATGTAAAAACCAAAGTTATCATCAATAAAAAATATTTTTAAATGGAAAAGAGCTTTTAAAAAGTGATGTTTGTAGCAAATTAGTTTTTCTGATTTTCAATTTCCTTATCAGTAAAGGAAGCTGACCTCCAAGAGCTAATAAATCAGACATTTATTAAATGCCTACTGTATTCAGGTATTGTACTAAACACCAAGATTACAAAGAAAAGTAAAAGACAGTCCCTGCTAAATCTAAGGGGGAGAGACAACAGGAAACAATCAGATATAACAAGATAGATAAAAGATAAATTTGAAATAATAAGCAGAGAAGGCACTAGAATTAAGGAGGCCTGGGAAAGGCTTCCTGTAGAAAGTGGGAGGAAGAGAAGGTAATGGGATTTTAAAGATTTTCTAATTGTTCCTTGAACCAATAGGGAGTCATTGAAATTTACTGAGTAGAGAGGTGATATGGTCAGACTTGCATTTTAGGAAAATCACTTTGGTAGCTGAGTTTAGGATGGATTGAAATGAGAAGAGCTTGTGGCAGGTAGACCAACTTGCAGACTAATGTCATAGTGCAAGAATGAGATGATAAGCTTCTGGTTCAGAGTAGCAGCATTGTCAAAGAGAAGGGGAGCTTGCTGAGTAGATGTAATCTTTTCAGGGAAACTTGAGAAGGAAGGAAAGATGATTGAGACTTGACATATGGGGAATGTGCACATTTAAGGGATAGGAGGTAGAGGAGGAGACATTAAAGGAGTTTGAATGGGAGCAGATTATCATTTCAATATTATCATTAATAACATTTGTATAATACTTTATGATTTATAAAGTGTTTTCATCATAACTTGTTCTATGAGATAGATAGTATATGTGTTAATAACTCCATTTATATATAGATAAAGAAGATGAGGGGTAGAATGATTTGGCTATAGTTATACAAATGGTAAGTAGATCAGTCAGGACACAGGCAAGTTTCCTTACTCCAGATTTACTCCCAGAATACTCTGTTCACCATTACTGTGTTTATTAGTTCCATAAAGTGTAATGGAGACAGCAGCTCCTACCAGTTCCCAAGATTTAAATTTTTATTTTTAATGCAATTAATTTTTTTTAGGTTTTTTTTTTGCAAGGCAAATGGAGTTAAGTGGCTTACCCAAGGCCACACAGCTAGGCAATCATGAAGTGCCTGAGACCAGATTTGAACCCAGGTACTCCTGACTCCAGGGCTGGTGCTTTATCCACTGAGCCACCTAGCTGCCCCACAATTAAATTTTTAATGCAAATATCTACACCTCAGAAATAAGGGCTTGATTTGTTGTATTACTGGTTGTTAAACTTAAGAAAGTGATGGAGAAAATGTTGTATACAGGAATAGCCATATTATTTAAGACAACTTTGAGTGACTAAGTTTTTTTGACTATTATAAATACCCAAAATAACAACAAAGGACATATGAAGGAATACTATCTGTATCAAGAAAGAACTAATAAATAGAAGTATATATAGAATGGTTTTACATATTGTATATATCCATATATCCATTTTATATATATATATATATATATATATATATATATATATATATATATATATATATTTACCCACACACTCATATTTGTATCTAATGGTAGCTGACTCTTGGTTGGGGGTAAAAAAGAAGGAAAAAAAGTTTCATGATAACTATTATATATATAGAAAAGGAATAGCAAATTCTACATAATAAATTTGCAGTTTCATATACAATCATTCTTTTCATTCTACTCTGTTATGAAGACATTTGTTTTATTTCATAGATTCAAATTTTAAGAAATAAAAAAGAAAAAAGAAAATGTTAATAATAAAGATTAAATGTAAAAGTGTGTCTTTGTACATTTATTTTTTCAGAGAGTCAGTCATTAAACATTTACCAGCCCACCCCTGCTTAATATTAACTGTGATTGGTTTTGAAATAGAAACAACACATTCTCTCCTCACTATGGCCCCATTTTTCACCTACCACACAAGTTTGGACTCTACCTCTGGCTTCCCCAATCCCTTCTCAGAGAAGTAAGCCTTTTGCCTTATTTTGCTGATAACCAGGTCTCTAAGATACTTCCCACAGTCTCCCTGCCATATCTCCTCTCCCTTTGGGGTACTCCTTTATTGTTTCTTCCTGCATTGGAATGTAAAGGGCTGGGACTATTATTTTTATGTTTGTATCCTCAGTATCTAATAAATGAATTCTCTCTCTCAAAAATAATTTCAAAAAAATTACCCACCTATCATTGAAGACATTCAATTTCCTACAGATCCAATTGTTTTATTGTGTTTGTGTGGTATAGATATAGATATATAGATAGATATATAGATAGATATATAGATATGGATATGGATATGGATATAGAAATATAGATATGAAATTTAAAGACTAGATCTACTCATCTTGCCCAAGCTAGAAATATAGTAGCCACTCACCGAGTAATCTCACTGTGATCAACACCTTTGTGTTGACTTGTTCCATTTTCAACATGGACCATTTCAACTCTGTTTAGGGAACCTGAAGACTACTGACTCCTACAAGCTCACCGTATTGACCCTAAGCTTAGCAGAGACACCTGATCAGCTTAACCCCCTGTAGCTCAGAACTCCCATACTCAAAATATCTGTCAGTCTCAAACTCCTATGTTATTGGGATTATAGGCATATGGACACTACGCCCCAACTATTACCTGTATTATAAAAGATGACAATGCATTAAAAAAAAATCAAAGATAATCCCCAAAGTCCATTTAAGTCTTTAGTAAAAAGTATTAACTTTTACTCAAAAATAGGAGTATAGAACAATGACTAACAGGCCAACCTACAATAAGTAGCCAAAATGATATTCAATAATTGTCAAATGGGAAAAGGGCACAGTCAGCCATGTAGCAAGAACCAAGGATCACAGATGGACAGTGGCACAGAGAACTGTACAAAATGTTAAAAATTCTAGGAAAAAACTACCAACACATTGTATCCATCCACTACTTTATAAGGCTAACAACTGACCTTGATTGGTTGCAAGGGTTTTACACTTATGCCTCACAATAACCCTTATAGGTGGCTATTACAGGTATTATTTCCTCTTACACTGGAGAAAATAAACCAGAACAATTAAGTGACTTTACCATGGTTTTGAGGTTACAGATTTTGAAAACACAGGGTTTGAAGGTTTCTCCTTCTCAAGTTTAATAGTCCATTTTCTACACAAAACTCTTCTCTTTAAAATATTTATGCGAAGCAGTGGTGTTGGGAGAGAGGAGGGAAGGGAGAAAACATTCACTAACCCCTACTATGGGTTAAACACTTTACAAATATGTCATTTGATCCTCATGGGCAAGAATAGCACAGTTTGAGATTACATGGATAACTTTCAGTCTACTGGAGGAAAAGGAGAAGGAAGTTGATAAAAATGAGGGAATGGAAGGTGGATGTGCCTGTCAAGGTGCTAATGAGGTGAGAAGGTGCTAACGAGGTGAGAACAAGAATCGCAGCAACAGAATTCAGGACCCCCCACAGGCAAATGCCTCAACATTTCCCTTGGGGTAGCTGATCTCCAGAGCTAGTAGCAAAAAAGACAAGATCAGAAAGGAGGTAGGGGAATTGTCAAAGATCCTCATAACATCCATGATATTTGTCTTTTTGCTTCATTTAAGTAACTGCCATTTAGTCTACTCCATAGAATTAGAAAGTCAAGAACCCTCTGCATTGTCTAAGTTATCATGGAGAATGAAGGATTCCATCAAAAAAATTTTTTTTCAGTGTGAAAATAAAGAACAATTCAGTCTCATATCCCATAAGTTGATGGTTTATCTGTTCTACATCTCTAATATCTACATATCTATATCTCTAATCTGTATCTCCTTCCCATTCACATAGAACCATCATCTTAATTCCTTTCTGAAATTTTTTCTTTTCCTGGACACCTGTTTTCCGGACACTCTTGTGATAGTCTCCAAATTGAATGCCCTGCCTCAAATCTAGCTCCACTTCAATCTACCTCCCACATAACTACCAAAGCAAAGAGTAGCTATCAGGTACTGTCATGATGGGGATCCTTGTTCAGTTTTCTATCAGTGTCAATAACCCATGAGATTTTTTTCCAGCTCTTAGAGTCTGTGCTACCAACTTACATGGTTAATTTCTATTAGTTTACCATTCTACTAGTCACCTGGATACGTGTTTGAGTATTACTATTAACCAGCCTGAGAATTCTGGCTTCTGATTATGGTCAGTCTATAAACACTGTGACTTATGAGCTTCTAGAAAACAGTCAGAGAGAAAAACACAAATATTTTCATGAGTCCACCTCTTTAATCTGACCTCATGAACAGAATTTTCATCTCTCCAAACTCTGAAATCTATCATTGTACCCCATTTTGGATCATTTGTTACTGATGCTCTGGAACAGAAAGCTGAGGTCATTTTGTAATTTCAGGTGGATGACAATAGGGGTCTTTCCTCAATCCACCATCTTCTTGATACAGTATGTATGGGGGGGCACATATATGTATGATACCTATATCTATATATGTGTGTGTATGCATATTAGTATATAGATATATACATAATAAAGGCCCTGAGGATGCACTTCAAAGCACCTCACAATCTGCTTTATACCCCGCACTATTCCTTATGAACTTCTCTAGACACTATTCCTTATGAACTTCTTTAGTTTTCTTGCAAGATTCAGCTCAGATAGCACTTTGTACATGAAGATTTACATCAGCCTCATTTTCTCACTCCCCAAGAATACTCTGTCTCTTCTCTGAATTCTCAAAGTTTCCACTACATATATCAGTTTGCATTTTAGCAGGGTTTTTTTTGTACATATTTCCTCTGAGTCTTTGCACTGAGAGTAGTTTCTTAAAAGCAGGTCCCAGGGGTGGCTAGGTGGTGCAGTTGATACAGCACCGGCCCTGGAGTGAGGAGTACCTGAGTTCAAATCCGGCCTCAGACATTTAATAATTACCTAGCTGTGTGGCCTTGGGCGAGTCACTTAACTCCATTGCCTTGCAAAAACCTAAAAAAAAAAATAGGTCCTAGTAATCCCAGAGACATTCTTCTGTATTTTTTGGTGAACCCAGAGCAGAGGTCATTGTGATCTAAGGGTATCCATGAATTAAGTGTAAGAGGGAACAAAGATTAGCCTTTTAAAGACACTGGCACCACTTTATTCTCAAAGTTTATTTACCTGAAGTTGAAGATTCTCACTGACCTTGAGAATCATAAAAATCAACATTATTTCAGTTGAACTTTGGTACCTGAAATGTGATTATAAAGAATTGCTGAGTTTCTTAAGTTTTAAATTTGGCATGCTTAATGTATTATGTGAAACCAGGAATAACAATATATTAAAGCAAAGCCACAAAAGAACTGCCCCCCCATCTTTATTAAAGCATAAAATTGACAAACAAATAAAAAACTAGTTGTACACTTCCTTCTTCTCAGTACAGAAGCACAGGACTATGGCAATAGAATGTCATATAAGCTATCAATCATGGTGACTTTGCTGCTCAAAATTGCTTAAATCTTTCCCTTTATACAAGAGATGGTTCAGTGATGGGGGGAGGGAAGAGGAAGGACAGGGAATATGAACAAAGAATTCTTGGGGAAAAATAGTTGTGTAAACCACAAAAAGCATCAATACAAATTTTAAAGAATAAAACTAATTCAACTAAGTCCAGTGTGATGACATACCAATTCCAGAAGATATTACATGTTTTGTTTTGCCTTTCATCTCAAGTAAACTGGACATGAGGCCAAAAGAAGCCTATACTTTGTAATTTCTTTTAGTCTGTCCCTTCACAGTGATATATGGTTCATGCATGCCAATATTTACCATCCTCTAAGTTCTTAGTTTGTTCTTTATTTTAAATGTTTGTATTCATTTTATTATTGTCTTAAAACCATGTTTCCTATATTAATCAATATCAAGAAAATGAGAACTTCTGTGAACCTATATCCTGCCTAACTCTTTCTAAGACTTGACCCTCTCAAGGTCTTTTGTACCCCTTCCCTGTATTTGTCATAAATCCAAATGCCCTCAGGCCCCCATCATTTAAGTTTCTGTCAGCTTTGCATACCTCAATGAGGTCATCAGAGGCACACCTAGTTTCTTTAGCCTTTCTCTATAATTAATTTCTTTGAGTCATTGAAGAACTTTGGCTGTCTTTTGCTGGAACTCCTCATTTTCTGTAATATCCTTATTTGTAATAAGTCAACCAGAATTGAATGCATTATTCCAAACATGGCTCCTCTTCAATAGGGCTGAAATAATTTCTTCTGACTCATGCTTGCCACTGTGAGTGAGTGGTGACACAGGCAACTCATAATTGTTTGCTTATTTAAGAGTTTTTATGTTAGATTATTTAACTGTTTATTTCATTGAACTGCCCTGAAGTGTTTTCCTTTCCATGACACCTTGTTATCTTTGGAGTGCCATTCACCTAACATAGCCTTCTTCTTTATCTTCAAGGTTCAAGGCATTAGAGTTGAAGCTCCGTGTTCTTCATTACTCCCTAATGCATTACTACAGATCTTTATAGGGATTATTGAACTCCTTTTTGCCCTTGTTCCCCACATATCAAGGTGACTTTCAAAATTGAATAAAGTTCTCTTTTCTTTTATGTGGAAGACTCTAGGTCTATCTGGTTGGATATTTGCCTCTTTTTTCTTCTATGATTCCAAATGAGTGCTCAAAAGTGACTAACTTTTGGGCAGTCTTCTTCACATTATACATACATACATACATATATATATATATATATATATATAATCTCAAATTATGTAAGTTAACACTTATATGTACCCGGTGTGTCTTTTTCCTCCTAGTTAAATCTTTTTATTAAATTATTTACCCTGATCCTTTGACCAAATCGTTTGTGTGACCCCATATCAAAAGTTTTGTGCAAGTCAAGGGTGAGCAATGATATATTCATTTGTCTGTTTTTATTCTTCTTCATATAGTTTTCTGGAATCTTAACTTCTGATTCCATTTAAATATATCAGTAAGGAAGATGAGTCAAAAGTCCCCTTGGAAAAAAATAGTATTCAGTGTTTATTTAATGTTTAAAATCTCTTCAGTTTTATTAGACATAAACTTTACCTGGGGTTTGTGGGATGAAGCTAGACTTGGATAAAGAGTAATTACATGTAGAAGTGATGCAGGGGACATTAACCCAAGACCAATGAATCACAGATTTTGAATCAACACTCATGACATTGTACCTGCTAAGACTTGAATTTTTATTTTATTTGCTAAGACTTTTAAGAAAAAGCTTTAAGAGTAACTATGCCCCACAATGGTCTTTGAACACCTAACATCAAAATGAACCAGATCGAATTATATAGGATGGGCTTTTTAAATCCTTGGGTTACAACTTCATGTTAATAATACTACTTGTTTTGGGAGGACAAAAAAAATAAAGAAAATATTTTTCTCTCCAATCATAAGTGCTCTGAGACCAAATGAACATTTAATGGAGTTGGGCTAGATTCAACTGGCTTAGTTAATGAAACTAAAAGGCAAAATTTGAATGATGACTGGGGATTTAGAAAATTTGAACATTGAGACCCAGGAAAAAGATTTTTTTAAAATTCTGTTAAAAATTCAAGTTCTGTTCCATCATCATCATCATCATCAACAACTTCATCAAAAAACAATAATAAGCATTTGTTAAATGATTACTACATAGCAGACATTACACTAAGCACAAGGGATTTCAAAAAAAGGGGAAAAGATGATCCTTATCCTCAAAAAAGTTCATGTTCTAATGGAGATTATATGAAATCAATTAAATATATACTTGTACAGAGAAAATGAGAAGTAATCTCTGAGGGAAGGTACTAAATGGGGTGGGGGAAGTGGGGGGGGAGGAGACAAGAAAAGGCTTCTTACAGAAGATAAGATTCAAATTGTCTTGAAGAAAATCAAAATTGATAGGAGGTGAAGTGAGGAGGTACAACATTCCAGGCATATGGGAT
Organism: Macrotis lagotis; assembly: GCF_037893015.1. Taxonomy (NCBI): domain Eukaryota; kingdom Metazoa; phylum Chordata; class Mammalia; order Peramelemorphia; family Peramelidae; genus Macrotis; species Macrotis lagotis. Next base: position 125,616,082 of record NC_133658.1, read on the forward strand.
AGTCAGTATAAATTAATGGAATTGGGAAATGGAATGTTGTATTTGAGGAATGACAGTGTCATTGGATCATAAAGTATGCAGAGATAATGAAAGTGGAAAGACTGGAAAGGTCAAAGAGTTTCAGGTTGTGGAGGACTTTAGAAACCAAACATGAGATTTTACATCTGATACTAGAGCTAGTTGGAGCCACTAGTGGAGTGGGGAGAGGAGATATAGTCAAACTTGTCCTTTAGGAAGATCACTTTGATGGCTGTTTGTATTTTCAAAAAGAATATAAGCTTCTTGAGGGTACAGATTATAAAATGATATTTGTTTGTTAAATTGCATCCCCATACATTTGGAAGTATGGTAGAATTTTAATTACTGGCTTTGAGTACAAGCTGTGCCAGACAAACTTTTTCCTGAGACTTTTTAATATAAAGCACTTTTGAAGACATTCAAATATGATGATGATGATGAAGAATCCTCTAAATGTACTAAAAATGTCTTCAAGACTTGGGACTCTGGATTTTGCTAAACACACTTCAGTAGGTTTGCTGAGAACAATAAATATTAAAATGAGAGAGAGAGAGGTTTTGACCAATTGTTCTTGCTATACCAACTTGTAAATACTTTTCTAAATGTTATTAAATCTGACTAATATCCACCAACACTCATTATAAGAAACACATGTTGGAGGCTCATAAGCTTTAGAAAGTGTTAGAAACCTTTCTCTACTCAAGACAAACTCTGGCTGGTGTCAAACTCAAATAGAAAAGGATCCTGGCAGGGTTCATGGTGACTTAGAAAAACACAAATTAACATCATCTATATTTTATTTTATTTTTTTTTCTTAAACATTTCCCAGTTACATTTTAATTTTCTTCCCTCCTTGAGCTTTTTGGCCTGGTTGACACCTCTGCTCTAGATGTCAGGAAAATTCTATATTCCTATAAATTACCTGAGCCTCAGTTTTCTCACTTGTAATTTGAGGATGTTGTATTGGATGATATTCAAAGACACCTTCCTACTCTAAGTGTCTCCTCCAGGTCTGTGATTCTAATTCATTATTTTTCACCTCATGAAGAAGAAACCTTATTCTGTCTCTAATGCTAAAGAAAAGTTCCTTGTAAAGACAAATTTTCAAAAGTAGAAAATTAAAGGTTAGAAAATATTGATATTTGTAGCTGTATTTATTAAAAAAAAAAAAAGAACAATGCATCCCAAATCTGGGTTAGCTGGAATTGATAGCCACAGATCTTGAGTTAATTCTTTTTTCCAGACTATTTTATTGAAGGATTTGATTCCTAGTTTTTACAAGTGTGAACAGAGGCTTTTTATCAACATGAATAACTATCATTATTAATAATAACTCAAAGTACTAAAAATTGACATTTAAATTTATAAATAAGATCACAGCTACTGACCTATTTCACTGGGGAATAAAGAACAAAGCAGTTTGCAGCCCATTCTGAAATTCCACCTAAATCAATTAAGATGTTAAATCCATGCATAAAATAATGTTTAATAAAAATGCTTTAAAGGGAAAATTGTCTGATTTAAAATTGAATGAATACAAAAGATGACCCAAGGATACCACATTACTACTTGAAGGCTCTAAAGTTGCTAGTCTCAGACACTGCTAACAGAGACTGACTAATAGTTCAGCAGTAATTGGAATATTAATAGAACTTGTCATTGTGATTATGTAGAATATGCATCAGAGTATATTACCTAACTCCTCTAGATTGATTTGAGAGCAGCAAAGAATAATCTGACTATCTAAGGTTTTAGTCTCTTCTTTTAAGAATGTTCACATGCTTGTATATGATACTTGAGAACATATTCCAAACAGAGTCAATCAATTTATAACTGGATTAGTAGGACCATATTGATTCCTGTTGGAGATATTCAGTTTGTAGAATGTTACTGTTTTCACTAACTACCTGTAAATATATCCTGGGTATCATATTGGGTTAATTTATAAGCTTTTTCTCCCTTGAGGGAGCTGAGCTAACAGCTGCTCTGTGTCAGAACTGCTATCCTGAGAGACTCTGAGCTAATTTTCTTCTCAGTAAATAGGAATAAGACTTTACACTTTCATATCATTGTTACTCAATCCAAACAAGGTGCTAGATTCTGTACAGAATGAACCATGAAAAATCATTCCCACCCAATGGTCTTATACTCTAAATTAAAGACAAACAGGACCCTTTGAATAATCAGCTGCCTCTGATCAGAGAATAAAAATGAGAGAGGTGAGGAGTTCAGGAAGTCATATTGTAAGTCCATATTTGATTGGGGAGGTAGACTCAGTCACGGATCCACATTATGCTTATTTTGAGCAAAGGGCAGTGAGTTTTTAAATTTCAGATGGCTCAAGTTTACCCACATTTGCTATATTTAAAAGAAGGGGAGGAAGGTTGACAATCAGACCATATGTTATTTCAACATTGCCTTGACTTTAAAAATAATGGACTCCATGTTTGTATGTTTAGAGCTGGTCATTCTTCTCTGATTAGTTAAAGGAAATCGGTGAACTTTGCTCTCAAAACATGCCAGTGTTCCTCAACCATGTCCAAAGGGAAAAATCAGACTTTAAGGACAGTGATGTAAACAGGGACCTAAAGAAAATGCCAGTAGATTTTCCACAGTGTCATTGGCTTTCTTTAGGATTGCATACCCATTCTATGTAGGTAGAGGGAAATACCAGGGAGTAAGGGAAAAGGTTTAATTAATCTTAAATATCTTTGCAATTTAAGTATTGTAGGCCTGGAACAGTTCCTGTACTAACATGATTAGCAAATATTGACTTTTGAGTCCAATAATAATGTGTCATCTGAAACCCTTGATAAGTAACATAAGTACTTCCTTAGTGTGCATCTTATTAAATTAGGAGAGGTATGGTGGAGGCACATGACAAGAAGACATTGAAATGAAAAATCAGACCTAAATGTTTTAACATTGATTTTTAAAAGAGCAAAAACTCACAAACAAAAAGAAAACCTGCCTCTTTCAGTCTTCTAACCTAGGAACATAAGCTGTCTATTTTCTCTCATTGGGAGGGGGGAGTGTAATAAATTCATGGGGCAACTCTGGTAAACATTCACTATTTGTGACTTTTTGACAGCTGTAATCAATCAACAGATTATGTATGATGACCATATAATTTTAGTTTTATGGAAGGTTAACTTACACAGATTATGAGCTTTTGATGTTAAAATACGGAAGAAAGAGCCATGTCACACTAGTACGCCTGTGAATGTGGTAAATATAACTTATCCAGATCCCTTCATAAGGTTTAACTTAAAAATGTGTACAACAAGTCAACCAAGAAAACAGTTAAAAGATGTGATCCTGTTCAGCTGCAACCTGACAAATCTTACTGTATTGATTAGTTTTCAAAGGCCATACAGCATGTGTCCTAGACTTACAATAAGACTGGAATGGGATGGGGGGGTGGGGGGGGACTCCCAATGTCATCAAAGCAAATGGCCTGTGAATGTTGCTTCAAAGCTTGTCATTAGTTGCCAGGGTATTTTGCCACAAAGCTAGTAAAGAGATTTTCCTGGAGGGGAAGGTATGACAAAATGCATTTCTTGACAAGATGACTTCTGCTCAAATAGCAGGACCCATTAATGCTTGCTTAATATATATATAATTAATTAGAAGATTTACATTCTTTATGAATTTTTGCCAGAAACTTTTATTTTCCTAAAAAAAAAGCAAAATAAAAACTAGGAATAGACCCCAGGCCTTTTTTGTTCTCTAATGAAATTGCAAATTGACTTGTGTTCAAATGATGCTTGACTAAAATGAACAATTAAAAATATATCGCTAACAATGAGATGGATCAGTTGATCTTTTAAGAATTAATTAGTTCCCTGAACCATCTTCCTTATGTAACATAGGAAAAAAAGGAATAGAATAATTGTGATGAAATTAACAAAGGATTAGGCAGGACAAAATATCTAGCAATCTCTTTATCATCTATTTATCATATATATCATCTAGTGAAGTATAGATAAATTTATCTGTCATAACTGATGTAGAGACTGAGTTCTACTGCTGTAGAGAAACCTATAGAAAAGACAACAATGCATGTATACATATGGGGAGGGGGAAGAAATAATCAAAGAAACATACATATGAAGACTTTTATACAATTATGCCATAAGGCAAAGTGACCCCATTGGTGTTATTTGAAGTAGAAAAGATTTGACTGTTTCATTAGTTTGAAGGCAATCAACAGGTTTAACTGATCATTATATATTATTAGGAATAAGAAATGCTTTAGGTTTTTCAAAAATGTATGCACAAAACTTTTATTTTTTAATTATCCATCTATGCTAATTTTGAGAGGAAGCATGGGGCAATGAAAAGAACACTGGTCTCAGAGAGTGCAATAACTAGGTCTTGTTCATCCTTCATTCTTGAAGAGGACCATGACATCAGGAAGGTGATGTCTGAAGTGTAAATGAATTGGTTTTAAGTGAGGGGAGCTGTGTAAAGTCATCAGCTTCACTTTCTCCTCTGGAGTCATCTGAGTCCAGTGACCAGATACGAATGAGGACAGTTGGCCATGCACTGGAAGATTTTTTCTTTGATAGGTCTTAGATTGACTAAATCAATACTCATTCAGAGATTAAATCTAGCTAAGAAAGAAAAGAGATTGGCCTCTTTTACCTTGTCAAAAAAAAAAAATCAGTTTGGGAGGGGAAGACCCTCAGGGTTTCCTGGCCAAAATAGAAACTATTTACATTCACTCGAAGCCAATCAGGGCCCAAGCTGAGGCTTGGTCTGAGGCCCTGAGAGCAAGTCTCCAACAAGAAAACTATGTCTGGCAATGAGAGGCAGAGTGATTTGGGTTTTAAACATGGTTCTTAAGAAAGTAATCTAGCCAAGATAGCTTGCAAGGTTTCAATGGAGTAATAATGGTGGATGGACTATCTTCTAATCTAGCTCTATTAAATAGGAAATCTAACTACAAAAATTTCAGTTGGATACAAAGGCAAAATAATCAGTTCTGACACTAATCAGAGGAGCTGGGTTCAAATTCCAGCCCTCCTACTTAGTACCTATGTGATTCAAATTCAGACATTGCATCTCTCATACTTCCCTGATTCAGTTTCTTCACCTACAAAATGAGAAGGGGATTAGACTACATGACTGTTAAGGTTCTTTCCAGGTCTAAATCTATAATCTTCTGAAAGTAATTTAGCCACTTAGTGTCCCCAGACAATTATAAGTTAGAGATCAGTTGCCTATCTGCCTTCCTGGAGGGCATTCACCCATGCTAATTAAATCAGAGGTGGGGGTTAGATGATGGACCAACCTCTCAACAACCTCCCCTTCCCCCCCCACCCAATCATTGCCCACTCATAAACATTTGCTAAGGACATTCTCAAATTTAAAAGTTCTTCCTTAAACATTAGCAGATTTATGAGTGTCTCTTTATAATAACCTCATGAAATACCTGGCATGCTTTAAAGTATTTGATGATATTTGGAGTCAAACAATGGAAAGACGAAAAGAATTATGTTATGAATTTATTGTCAGACACACACACACACACACACACACACACACACACACACACACACGGGTGAGGACCATTTGTCTTATCAAGAAGGGTCACTTGTTTTCTTTGACTAGACCAAAGATTTCAGATAAAGTAGGAATAAATTGGAATCCCTGGAGCCCAGAGCAGAAATTGAGACAAAAAGGACACAGTTTTCTTGTTCAAGACCTGCTCTTCTCGTTTAAATAGGCATTGCTTTGGAAAATGCCATTTTTTACTTTCACTGCCCTTAAGTCAGATCTTCTCCCTGCCAGTATTGTGCAGAGTCAGCCTAAAAGGCGGATTTAGCATTGAGGGAGTTGGTAAATGTGACTTTATTGTGCTTCATCCTCCCTACAGGGCATTCTGAAGAGATGAATAATAAGTGTGAACGGGAAGAACAAGTTTCCAGTCCTGTCAAATTAATTAGACTAGTGTAGAATGAAGTGAGGTTTGCCGTTAGGTAAGTTGAAAACATAAAGAAAATCACCCAAGCAAACTCCAAACTGTTCTCTATGTTTATTATCTCTGCATGAGTGAGATATATATATATATATAGCTGCATATAGATGAAATATCTTTATGAAAGTAAACAGTTAGTATAACATGTCTGTGTTTCTAGATAGGCATATATGCATGCTTATCCATTTCTATATCTATACTTCTCTGTGTAATTTATATTCAAATCTATGCCTATATCTATATGTGGAGGTCCACAAATAAAATAAGCTATTCTTTAAAAAAAAAAAAAAGAGAGAGAAAGAAAGAAAACTATGTCCAACCTTTTTACTTACAAGAGGAAAATGTTGCCTAAAGCCCAATTCTACACTAAGGACAGTGGCAGGTAAGGTGATAAAGTATTTCATGGGCGCAGAGGGAGCAATGCAATTTGGTTGTTGCTTTTTCAGGTTACAGTCAGGTGCTCTTTTATACATTGTTGAACCCTCAGTTTCTGCAAAGCTAAAACTATAAGCCAGATGTAAAGAAAAACCAACTGAAGGGTGCATTTACAGATGCAGAAGTTGTTAATTGTTCAATTGTTTAAGGCACATTTGATTGTTCATGACCCCATTTGGGGTTCTCTTGGCAAAGATATTGCTATGGTTTGCCATTTCCTTTCCCAGTTCATTTTACTGATGAGGAAACTGAGGCAGAGTAAAGTGAGTTGACCAGCATCAGACAGCTAGCAAGTATCTGAGGTTGAATCTGAACTGAGGATGTCTTTCTAACTTCAGTCCTGTGCTCTATCCACTGCTCTACCTGACTGCCTTAGAAGTAAAAGTGAGATGGGACAAAGGGGAGCTTTTGTATGTAGGATTTCAATAATTTGATTGCTTCAGAAATTTTCTTTTGCCTATTGAAATCATTAGTTTCTTAATCTGTTGAATACAGCCAAGATTTAATTATTTCCTCAGTGGAGTCAGACTAAGTAACTATTAAGTCCATTAATTCAATTCAACAAACCACCTATCATATGTAACATATACTCACATAGGCAGTCAATATATTAAGTATATTAAGATAAGAACTGAAATAGTTCTTATCCTCAGGGAGTTTATATTCTACTCTATGAACTGGTTTATCCCAGTAGAGACTGAGTCTCCTTACTCTGCCTTCCTCGTCAAAGAAATTCAGGTTACATTTCTAACCATTCCCCCCTTCAGGCCTGATTGTATAGCACACCAGTATCTGTAATTCAATTACATTCCATAATAAATCCCCAACCATTATGTCCAGAGCACTGGGTTAGTTTTCTAGGTTCTGAAGGAGAGAGAACATTTTAGATAGTATAATGATCTTGCCTTCATGGAGCTTATTGTCTAATAAGATATAAGCCACATACATAAATCACTATATTGCAACACAAGAGATAAATATGTATTTATATCTCTGTCATCAGAGGTGACATGTATATAGTACTTTAAAGGTTACAAAACACTTGCATTCATTCTTGTTCAAGCTTCTCTATAACCCTGTGAGATAGTTATTAAAAATACTGTTATTACCATTTTACAGATCAAATAAACCAAGACTCTATGACTCTGCAAGAGAGTCCCAAAATTCACAATGCAGCTAAGTGTCAAAGGGGAAGATTGAAACTCCTATATCTACCTAAACTCCAAATACAACATTCTTTCTACTTTACCACACTCTGTAGAAAAAGGGTAATATAGCTTAAAGGCATCAGGAAGACCTTGGAGGCGGAGGTAGCATTTCAATTGGATTATAAAGGATGGGTAGGACTTTCTTAAGGTAGGGCAGGGTGGCATTCTGGGCACCAGTGAACAGCTTAAACAAAGGCAGAGACCAGAGAAAGTGCATGATGAGGGCAAATAGCCTAGTTTGGTTGGAGTATGAGTACATAGAAAGGAGAAGTAATGTATGAAGAAAAGTGCCAGCTTGTTATATTGAACCAAAGCAGCTTTGTGAGTGTAAATAAATTTCTCCTGGAACTCTTACTAAATGAAATTGTCTACTTAATCACATGAGGGCTTATAAATGAGTTTTATCCTTTGTGGGACTACCAATTCCTGGAACTGTGCTCCCATAAATCATCTTCCTCCTTGAACTTCTTTGGGAGCCATTTTGTCATGCCCTTCCTTTTAGAGAGAGAGCTCAGTTTTGCCAGCATTAAGCAATGCCGATAGAGCACATTCATACCTGGCAGTCTTTCCAGGAGCTTTTTCTGTCCCTGAGAACGGACTTGATAATTGCATCCAATCTTGTCGGTTATATGCCACCCTGCTGCATCTAGCATCTTATCTTCCATAAAATTTCAATGGTGAGAAATGAAGCACCAGCCCCCAGTTACTGCTCCACAGTAAATGCCAGGCAGGGAGCTATTTGTTACCATTTCTCTCCTCTCCATTCCATCACACAATTCTTCCCCTCCTTCCTTTTCCATTTTATTTTTTTCCAGGTCAGAGGAAAGCAGAAAGTCACCCTCTCTTCCTTTCCCTAGTTGCCTCTTGGAATGATGATGATAAAAGATAGTTCAGAGCTAATTTTGGCAGGTGATGCCAGGACAACAGAAAGGTCCTTCAAAAAGCTTGATTGGACTCCCCAGCTCCCCCTTTTCCAGGATGCACCCTGCTGTCCTTCAGTCTTGTAAGCAGGGTCTGTCGTCTCCTAAACGGAAGAAATTAATGCTTACAGTGAGTAACATTTCAATTAAAATTCATCACGGACAACAGGCTTTATATCTTCTTTGAACAAAGTGAATCATTTTTTGTACCGGGAAATGGGCTTCATAAACCTCCATTGTCGTGGAATGCCTACTTCCAGTAGAACTTGTTTTATATCAGTAAATAAAACATCATATGACATTTTTGTCACTTCTTATGTCTGGATGCTGAAGAAAATAATGGGAATGCTCAGAGGTTATGGGACATTGTTTATCAAGGAATGTGTGTGACGCCACAAAGTATAAGTAACGCTAGACGTCTAGATGATTGATCCCTCCTGCATATTTTAAAGCTCCTTTCATTGCTTATCGAAACCTTTTAGGTAATGCACTCCTCTCAGATATCATTTTATGTTTGAAAAGCTTTATAATTCATAATGAAAAGTTGCTAGTTACCCCAGTGAATCCATAGCTTCAATTATTCTGTGTGCAAATGGTTGGACTGCATTTTGACCAATGTTTATGGTGTTTGGCAATTTTTCAGTAGCTACTTTGCTCTGATATGATTAATTTCTTGCATAATATGTGGCTTTCCATGTATGGGACTAGAAGTAGGCAGAAAGGAAATGAAAGGGCTTGTGTGTTTCAGCTTTGAAAATATATGAAATATAGCATTCCAAGTTAAGAATTCCAATGATGATGCCAGTTAGAAACAGATAAAGAGAAATATGAACTTGTTGCCATAAGAAGACTAGTTCAAAGAAATGGGAATGTTCAGAGTGAAGAAGAGAAGACTGAGGGAAAATATAACCATCTTCAAGTACTTGAAAAGCAGTCAGATGGACAATGAATTAGGCTTAAAGGAAAGGCTTCCCAATAATTAGAGTTTCTCCCCAAATGGAATGATCTACCTCCAAATGTTATGTGTTCCCTCTTACTGGGGATTGCAAACCAACTACCTGACAGGCATATTGTGGAGAGGAGTCTTGTTCCAAAGTGTAGCCTCTTATGCTGCTTTCTATCTGAGATTCGGAGACCTTCTGCTGATGAGACTGTAACATCAAAGCTCTATTTTTCCATCAGGTATGTCAACTCTTTGACTCTACCATAAAACTAGTATTTCTAGAGTGAGGAATTAGGGAAGACTTATAGTTGACCAATACAAATTGCAATTGCAAAGGGAATCTGGGTGTGCTTTGATCAATACGACTCCTCTAACATTAGCTATGAGAATTCATGTCAAATTACATAAAACCCATCTTGTCATCTATTCTGTGACCACCTGTGCTTAGACAGAGGGAGAGGAAAAAAATACCCCCTTATAGAGAAACATACTAATACTTGGAGAAAAAATTGTATTCTAAGGAACACTATAAGTGGCAGGCAATTATCACTAACGGTCAAAACAGGAGAAACATTCACCCTATGATGGTTATAATAGTGTAAAAAATAGACCTAGAGTCAGAAAGAATTGAATTTGAATCAACCTCAGATCCTAACCAGTTTATGAGACCCTGAGCAACTCAGTCTCTATCTCAGTTTCCTCATCTGTAAAATGTAATAAACAATTCACCTACCTTCCCTTTCTTCTCATGTATGTAACAATCTTACCTATGATAATAGCTAGCATTCACAGAAAGTTTAATGATTTTCACAGTACTTTACATGTCACTACATTTAATCCTTTCAACTCTGTGAAGTACAAATTATTATTATCTCCATTTTACAGATGAGGAAACTGAAACTGAATAATGTTAAGTGACTTGTCTAGAGTCACACAGCTACTGAGTATCTTAGGCAAGACTTGAATTTGGGTCTTCTTGAATCCAAAGCCAGTGCTCTAATCACTATATTACTTTAGAACTTTAATAGCATTTTGTATTTTTCCTCTGTAGTGCACTTATCATGTAATCTATACTTATCTTTTTTTCATCACTTAACTAGACTATGGTACTAGTCTTTTCTAAACTCTGTGCCTCCTCAACACCTAGCACAGTGTTTTGTCTAAAGTAGGTGCTTAATAAATATTTGTTTTATGTTATAGTTCTCCATTCTGGTACTATATTATTATCAGCAATTTCACATATGTATCTTAAAACCCAAGTCAAGGTCAAGACTTAGGTCCTGGACCATCATGAATTTATCTCAGAGAGTCTATGCTCATTGACACCCAGGTTCTAATAATGCAGAGGGAATTTCTTGGCAGGAAAGTAAGTTAGAGGGTGATAAAAAAAAGACAGAGAGAAGCAATACAAGAATTCTGTGAGATAAGAGATGCTAATTACCAGAAAATTGAAGAAGCAAGAAAGTCACTATTGGTGAAAAATATCGGTAATAGAGTTGTCAAAGACCATAAGCTCAATTAATTAGTCAATAAGCTTTTATTTAGAATATATAATATGCCTAGAATTGGGCTAGTGATCCTACAAAAGAGAAAGTAGAATCAGTCATTTAGGTAGGAAGAAAACTGACTCAGTAGTGTCAAGAAAACTAGCAAAGGGCTGTCAACAGAGTTATACACTGTAGAGAAATCCAGTTACTGAGCAAAGGTTATTGAATTGAGTAAGAATGGGGTAATCAATGATGTTGGAGGGCACAGTCTTGAATGAAAAAGGAATGAGACTAAGAAGAATGAGAGGTGAGGAAATGAAGACAACCAATGTAGACAACTTTGTCTAGGGGTTTGACTTTGAAAGAGAGGAAAGGATTGAACTGGCAGCTTCCAAGGACAATAGGATCAAGTAAAATGTTTGCTGCTACTGCTACTGCTACTATTGCTATTGTTGTTTTAAGGATAAAGGCAATTATATATATGCATGTTTGAAGGCAGCAAGGAAGGACTTGTGGATAAGGAAGGGTTGAAATTTGTGTAGAGAGAGAGAGAATGATCAAATAAGCAAGCTCTTAGAGGAGGAGAGGGCCATCTTCAGGCATCCTTGACCTATGTCTTGCCATGGTATGTCAATGATTCTGAAGAAAAGAGTGGGGTTCATAACACTGCACACTTAAATCCAATTCACGTGTAAGTCAAGACAGCACTCTCTTGATGGTCCTTCAAGACTATCTTCAAGAACAAAAGACAAACAGTAACAGCAACAACAACAACAATCGAATTGAAGAAAATAGGATCAAAGGCTCAAGTAAATGGCTTGTTGATAAGGAAAAGTTCTGTCTCATTCTCTAAAAAGAAAGTAAAGAAGAATAGGGAAAGTAGACTTGTCGGGGAAAGGGAAATTGTGATAGATGACCTCAATTTTTTTCAATGAACTATAAGGTGAGGTACTCCGCTGAGAGGGATATTTGAAGGTGATGATGTAGGTGGCTTGTGATAGCAAGAGAATAGGAAAAAAAATTGAAACTGTAGAATCTAAATTAAGTAGAGTGGCTACAATAGGATCAAGTTACATGTGCACATGTGTGGAGAGGATCATAGGCTCTATTTTTTTTTATTAACACTAATATATCCTGATCACAATATAGTGTCAGTTTCAAACACTATCAAGAATAATTTATGTCTGCTAGAAGCCACGAGTAGAAACTCCCCTATCCATAGAGGACCCCTGCCAAGATTCTGGAGACGTTTGAGACTGTCAATGTGATTTGGGGGTGAGTTGAGAGTAATCACGTCAGATTATCTCTCTGATGTGAACCAAGTAAAATAATAAAACAGAGTTCATTAGATGGTGCTTGTGGAAGATATAGGCTTTAAGAATGTGGCTTGATAATATTGAATCTGCTTTGCTTACATGAAAGGTACCCTGGCGTGCATTGTTGTCAACACTTTTTCAAGGAGTACTGATGTTGTTAGTTGGCTTTAAATGATTGGATTGTTCATTAAGGTTGGGCAAGGCTTATCTTGTCATTTAAGGAGAGTAATAGATTTTTGTGAATGGAGAGGTTTCTGAATATGGGTCATAACACTTCCAGCTTAATGATGTGTCATGCAGAAGTTACAGCCCATATTTGTGTCAATATACTGTCTTTCGACACTTTTTGTCATCCGTTGCTTGGCACATAGTAGGCACTTAATACATGTTTATTGAATTGAACTGAATTATTGAATATACCTGGACATGTAGATAAATTTCCCACACTGGCAAAATCACATGTGATGTGTTAATATATTTACCTATATGCATATAGTAATGGATGGGCAATTATACATGTATGCATGTATTTATAGTACTTCCTTATTCTATAGCAGCATTTTTTAATAGTCATTTGTCTTAAATTCAACATAGTAGATACTCTGAAAATGTTTGCAGAATAGTTGAAGGAAGGAAGGAAGGAAGGAAGGAGGGAGAGAGGGAGGGAAGGAAGGAGGAAGGAAGGAAAAAAGGAAAAAGGAAGGAAGAAAAAAGGAGGGAATATGAGCATATTAATTTTCCCTTGGGAAGACAGCATGATATGCACTAAAAGTGCCTGCAATGAAAGATCAGGAGACTTATGCTGTATGATCTTGGATAAGCTACCACACTTCCATGGACTTTAGTTTTATCAATTTTAAATGAAAATCAGATGATTTCTAAGAGCCCTTTGATTTCAAACAGTCTATGATTCTTCTTTGATTCTCTATTAAGTTCATACAACTATAAGTCTGTATATTTATTCCTTGTTACTACTTGCTAGTTTGCTTATTTTTTTTTGATAGTGGGAACAAATATATACTTGTATCCCCTGTGAATGCTCATTAAAAGTAAGGTGGGGTACAATTGGCAGCCATGACCTCATTGGCCCAAATAGAACTAATTCATATGATGCTAGTTAAAGCAAAGTATTGTGGTGGTGATATTCTATTTTTTCCTTTCATATTTTTATCCCTAGATCTGTTAACAAACCTACTAAGAACACAATGAGATAGGTTAAAGCTATTTCAAATGTATCACATTCTCTGAGTACTTCAAATTCAATGTAGACAGAGAGCTGACATCAAGGGCATGATGCAGTCTGACACTGATCAGTTCTAGTTACTAATAACCTGAGTTCAAAAATTTTCCCTCCTTGGTGGGTGTGATCTTGAGCATCACTATGGGCCTGCCTCACTTGTCTTATCTATAAAATGAGTGAATTAAACTAGATGAGCTCTAAACTTTTTTCTAGCTCTAACTCTAGGACCTAATAATTCTTTGTTTTTCCAAATACTACTGTATCTTCTATACAATAACTTTTTTTTTTATAAATGTCATCAGACCTCAAGAACTCAGTATGTCGGGGAGATTGTTATAATAGTTTCTATCTAAAAATTGTTATGAAAATATCCTGTTAAAAGAAATCATCTTGTATAGGTTATAATGACAAATTTTCTCTCCTTTTAAAATGAAAGATACCAGTTTTCTTTTAAAAAGACAATACCTTTCTTCTTGCTGTTCCCTGCATCCTCACTTCTACCTCAAAGGACAAAAAAATAAAATAAAATTATCACCTTGAAAAAACAGAATCACCTGCTGGAACCGTCAGCTAAGTTTATTGGAAAGATATCCCAAGTTTGTCAACTCTGCCCTCCCTAACAGATGTCCCTGAAATCAGTGGGAATAGGGGATTTCAAAAAACATGGAAGGAACTCTGTTAACTCAGCCAGATGGAAAGGATACAGAAAAAAAAAATCCAGAGGGTGGGGGTGGAATTAAAGCTGAAAATAGAAAACAAAGAAATATACTTACGTCCAAAAATGGATTTCCATTCTTTTTGTTTATTTGTTTGATAAGCCAATTTCAGCAATGATGACTTTCAGAGTAGGGTCAAAAGATAACTTTAAATACACTTAATATAACTGAAAATATCTACATTTTTGGAGGACTGATGGGGAAAAATAATGCAGCTAAATATCCATGCCTCCCCCTAGATTTCACCTTATTTTTTCTTGCTAGCTACAGGCAGAAAAACAGAGTAAGGCAATTAGAAAGTGATGAAATATCCCTGGAAAGGTGAATGCAGGCCTTGCTTTTTCTCTATTTACTTACAGATGAACACACCCTTGAAATAACTATAAACAGCTGAGAACTGTTAGAAAAATATCACATTTTTCCAACTAAAAACTATCAGAAAGCAATCCTGAGCAGTTTATTGTTTGCTAGCAATATGGATTTTTGAAACTATTTATTTATAGTAATATATCTTCCCATATATGCCCATATACAATATCAATTTATTAGTTGTCATCCTGATGTTTTAATAAGGAAAATTGAATATGTTTGCATGGTCAGAAAATATTCCCTAGTCTGGGTGGCAAACATTAAGCTAATATTGTAGGTTAAGGAAAATGGAGGAGAAAAGGGAGACACTGGGGAAGAAAATAAAAGAAAGAGTTGCTTCAAAACTATAGATCCTGAAAGACAGAATCTTCTGATTTATAGGAAGACTTCCCTTACATGAGTCTGAGATTCTTATTTAAGACTCCCCCTTCAACTCTATTAGTAGAAAGAATCCTCTGTATACCCTTGATGATTTGGTTCACCCCAATTTTTCTGCTTTTCCTTCTTCCTCTCTATTTCTGTAATAAGCCATTTCCCAAGTAGGACATTGGATCTCTGGGAAAAAAAATAAAGACATGAGTATTGATAATCTGAGATTGATTTTCTTTTTTTAAATGTGTATGTCAATTGCATATGCTTTGCCTCATGGCCATTATGGAAATGTCAGGGTTTAATTGGCAGCTGTGAATAGCAGCACCTGCAAACAGCTCAGGGCTTGTTCCTGTGGTCTGGCAACATTCTTACTTTATGCTTTAAATAAAGGCTTACTCACTGAGACAGAAATAACTGACAATGGATGATTGATGATTGCCCATCACGCAATGGCTGACATCTACCATTCACTAGGTCCATTTACAATCTTACTTCCAGATTTCATTAACAGGGGCATGACATCCAGGAATGGGATTGATACAGATGGCAACTCAGTAACCTAGTTCTGAATGGCTCAAATAGCCTGAGTTTACATTAAACATGGAAAATAGCTCATTTGGTGGTAGATTTGTCCTCTGGAGTATGTTTTTAAAACCCTGGGTTCCTCAACTCCTGTCAGATTACCTTTTACAGGTTCTCTGACTCTAAACAGAATAAGATGGGATGGGGAAAGTAGATGTTACTAGCAAGGGAGTTCTATTTCTAATTATAAAAGATATTCACAAAACTCTAAAGTCCAAAAGAACATTTAGGCAAGCTTTGGGTAAACTAATATTTTTCCATTTCATATAAGAAAGAAAAAAAATGGTGTGAACAAATAAATTCCATGATTTCCCTAATCGAAAACATCCTCCTAGTTTCTTATGTGCTCAAATTCAGCTACACACCTGGACATTCATCAATCCACAGTGGTCCTCAAGGCACTGCCAAAAGCATACCAGTAAATGGCGCCCATTGGCGAGAATGCTAGCGTAGCAAACCTTAAATTAAAGCTGCTTCTGCCTGTTCAATAAAACCAAGTGTATCTCTGGGCTGGTGTACTTGCACCACAAGATAAAAAGCATTGCCCATTTTCCTTCTTTTCTTTTTCCCCAGCCTCCCTTTGCCCAGCTATACAGTTTTGCAATCCACATCTGCTTTGAGTTTTTTCACAATTGGTTTTTGATCTTTTTATTACAAACTCACAAGCATTTTTTTCCAGTTTTCTATGATTAAACTGTGGGCTTCTCTTTTTCTTTTCCTTCTGGACAGTTTGTAGAATGAAAGTTTCTGTGTCCAGGGGAGAGAAAGTTATGGGTTCAAGTGATGGACAGACATCTTCTTTGACCATAGTCTTTTTTCCAAAACTCCGTTATTGATCTGCTACTAAAAAATACAACCAAGGGCCAATCTCTTGTAATGTCTTCTGTTATGGATGTCTTAAAAACACATAGTGAAGAGGCCATCTTGACTTCACTATGTGCTATAATCAGCTCCCTCCCCCTTCTCTATACTATTATCTCCTTTTACATTCACAGTATTGCTATCAGAGAGGTGAGGAAGATGGATTATCATCGCCATTTTACAGATGGGTAAACTGGATGAATACCTAGTCCTGGCAGAGAAGCTTGCATAGGCTCGATGATTTTTTAGAGATACTCAAGATGGACAGGCATAGTGTAGTATTCTGATACAAGGTAATCCACTGGAGAAGGAGATGGCAAACCATTCCAGTACATCTTTGCCAAGACAGTGTGGTCCATGAGGTCATAAAGAATTGAACATGGTAACAACTGAACAATAATAAACAAGACTGAGATATAACATATGTGACTTGACCAAGTCAGGTAATTTAAATTATTACCAGGATTATGGGTAGAACAAATGGTTCTACAAGTTGGGGGTGCTCAATGAATTGTGAACCACAATACAACACTACTAGTTGTATATGAATATAAATGCATACTACACATGGAAAATAGACTCTCTCCAGTCAGTAAACAGAGTTTTATAAGTAAGCACCATAGTAGTGTACAAAAGGTGTATTTATAAGTACGTGCAGACTATAGTTAAGCCCACTGTCATTCAGAACATTATTACCAAATAAGGAAGGGCTGCCCCACCTCAAAATTGCTACCTTTGAATATGCATCTGTCTAGTCAGTCTTTAAAGGCTTTTTATTTTTTCCTATAAAATCTGCTGTCTCTTTTCAGTTAATTGCATTCTGTTTTACTATCTCTTCTAGGGGGAAAAATGCTAATTATAATGTATTTCATCAGAGACAAAGGCAAGTGTTGTCTAGAGTGAGAATAGAAATCCTTGGCTTTTGGCATGATTCTTCTAATGTGGACAAATTACTTAGTTATGCTGAGTCATTATGTATAAAATGACCAGATTGTACAAGGCTGACATGGCTATTTTATTCATTTGGATGAACAAAGGGGGTTTGATTGACATGGATCTTGAGGTCACTCATTGGCAAGATGGTCAAAATGACTCAGTAGGTTGTGCCTTGACTATAGCTTGATAAAGACAAGGACTGAAGTTCACTATACTTTCACTGGGAATCTTTAAGTCAAAAAAAGATATTTATTTAGTAAACTATTCCCTGAGATCAGGTAGACTATAAATTCATTAAGAATAGAAATTTATTTTTTAAACATTGTCTTTCTATTCCCGTCTCCCTCCCCCCCGCCCCCCTCCTTGCTTTATAATTGTCTGTTAAATTAAGTTGCATTGATTTTGGGCACTATACAAAATAAAGAAAATCCCTAGAACTATAATAAGAGCAAGGGTAGGATCCCAGAATATAGAGACAGATGAATCATTAGATATGGAGATTGGCCAACTCATTTTACAGATAAAGAAACTGAGGTCACTTAAAATTGAGTTTAAGTGACTTAAAGTCAAACTAGTACAAAAAACCTATAATTCAATTCTTCTCTTCTTTTTAGAACCTCTATCAGTGTAGAGTTTTCTGAATATGTTATATTCCTTCTAATATCAGGAAAGTGAAGGTGGGAGAAAGGCACCTTAAATACAGAGAGTGGTTTAGCTTCACTGAACATTATCTAATATTATGTTTGCATGGACCAAAACTTTTTTTTTAGGTTTTTGCAAGGTAAATGGGGTTAAGTGGCTTACCCAAGGCCACACAGCTAGGTAATTATTTTAAGTGTTGGAGACCAGATTTGAACCCAGGTACTCCTGACTCCAGGGCTGGTGCTTTATCCACTGTGCCACCTAGCTGCCCCATGGACCAAAACTTTTAAGCAATTCTATTGAAGTACATATGGAGTGACAAATTATTTGGGTCAGTTGTTTTGTTACATGTAAATGAAACAACTGACTGAGTCTTTCACTTTTTTACTAATTATGTTGAACTAAACCTCTCTCAGCATCTGTACAGAAAGACCAACCATGGCTTTTAATCGGAACTATTCAATGAAACTATGGGAAATAATGAATGAAACTATAATGAATAATATAATGAATGAAACTATACAACTATGTTGTATAGACAGACCACAGGATTATATTTGTAAGAATCTGTCCTGAACATAGACATATTTGAATATAGTTAAGAAAATGGTTAACAATACATATGAGATGAATGGGTGTCAAATATGACTGTTCATTTATGAGCCATCTATGTTAGGTTAAGTGCCACCATTTAAAAAAGACATTGATAAGTTGAAGTGTCTAGAAAAGGGAAAGCAGGAAGGTGAAGTGTCTGCAGACCTTATTTCATCATAATGTAGATAGAGGTGATCCTGAATAAGCAGGACTCATTACCAGGTTGGCCAGAGGGTGATACTATATGTGCTGAGCTACAGGGGGGGTTTGATCTGAAAAGCATACCCACACTGGAAATTGCAGATCTTAAAGCCCTAAAAAATTTTTTCAACTAAGCATGTTTATCAGTTTTAAGATCTTATTTCTCAGTTTAATATTAACAACTATTTTAAACTGACTCCTAAGAAGTAAAATAATTGAAAATTGTACCAGTGAAGAAAGTACCAACACTGATGATAGCAGAGATATTTTTGAAGCATGTAAAGTAATACTGAAGTTATGTCAATATTTTAATTTAAGGGGATAAATAAATACAATAAAGCCTGAGGAAATAAATAGTGTGAATAAACGTTCTGGTATGGATAGAAAGAATACATGTTGAGAAGTCATAAATCAGAAACATAGGCTCAGAAACACTTTCTGATTGTTTTGGACACACAATTTTGAACTACTAATTTAATGAGGTACTAGATGGAAGAAATCTGGTTCTCATCCTCACTCTACTACTAACTTCCTATCTGACCTTTCTCAAATCACTTAAGAGATTCTCCAGCCCTCCATTTCTTGATTTGTAAAATAACTAGGTGATATTTAAGGTTGCTTTCATCCCTGAAATTTTATCATTTCAATGTCTCTGAATATAAAGTAACACTGTAAAACTTTTGTTGTTCATCCTTTGTTTTAGAAGAGGACCAATGACATCAGCAGGGTGATGTTTTGACTTGCAAGTGAATTGGATTTAAATGAGGCAAGGTTGTGCAAAATCATCAGCCTTACTCGCTCCTCCAGAGTCATTCTAGAGGTATGGTTAATGGAAGAATTCCTTAACTTTTTTCCTCTTTACTTTGACTTTTCTTCTCATTTTTAAATATTCTCTCTCTGTATATTGAACACAGATTATCATAATCAGGTCCCCTTAATATGATTGTTGACTAAGATTCTATTCATTGGTAATATCATTCATGACTGGGGTATCTATTGGTATCTATATGGATGACTTTTAAATTTATATCTGAGATTCTAATCTCTTTTCTAAACTCTAGACTCACATCTACAAGTCTAAAAGTTAGATGGATGTCCCATGGGAAGTTCAAATTTTAAAGGATTCAACTCCCCCTTCTTTTTCTTTCCTTTAAAATGTTATATGTAGATATGTGTGTCTATATATATATACATATATATATATACATATCCACATATGCATATATACATAGAAATATTTATATACATCTATAGATACATATTTATTATACACTAGTGGAATCCCAATCCCAATTTTTCACAATCTCACATATTTAAAGATAATAATCATTTGATTTTTCCTCTTTTTCATCCCAAATCTAACCTGCCTCTAATGTCAGTGGCCAATTCCATTCCCATACATGTCTCTTCCTATTTTATTAACACCTAATGCAGCCATTTTTTATTTATTACTATGGCAATTGGTTTTTAACTGGTCCATTTAAGGCAACTAAGTTATATAGTAAATAAAGTGCTGGGTCTAAGGTCAGGAAGACTTGAATTAAAATCAAACCTCAGACACTTACTGTCTATGTGATGAGAGGCAACTCACTCAACCTGTTTGCTTCATTTCCCTCATAATAAAGTGGGGATGATGATGATGATGATAATAATACCTTCTTACAGGGTTGTTGTGAAGATCAAATGAGATAATATTTGCAAAGCACTTTGCAAACCTCAAAGCACTTTATTTTTTTTTTAGTTTTTTTTTTTTTTTTTGCAAGGCAATGGGGTTAAGTGGCTTGCCCAAGGCCACACAGCTAGGTAATTA
Organism: Macrotis lagotis; assembly: GCF_037893015.1. NCBI lineage: Eukaryota > Metazoa > Chordata > Mammalia > Peramelemorphia > Peramelidae > Macrotis > Macrotis lagotis. The sequence goes on from NC_133658.1 coordinate 125,636,715, forward strand.
TTAAGTGTCTGAGACCGGATTTGAACCCATGTACTCCTGACTCCAAGGCCGGTGCTTTATCCACTAGACCACCTAGCCGCCCCCTCAAAGCACTTTATAAATGCAAGTTATTATTATTATTATTATCAACCTCCCTGGTTAACAAGGCATTCTCCACAAAGTTGTCACTCCTTTGCTCAAAACTCTTCAGTAGCTCCCTATTGCCTATTAAGAAAATTCAACTCCTTTTTCTGGCATTTGAGGCTCTACAGTCTTGCATCACTATACTTTTCCATTCTTACCTAAATATTGCTTGCTTTAATGTATTCTTATCTTCAGCTAAACTAGAATTTCTATCCCTGAACATGTCTTGTATTTTCTTATTCTCATGCCTTGTTCAAATGGTTTCCACTTTTAAAATGTCCTCTCATTCTCTCTTCTGCTGAATTCCTTTAAAGTTCAATTAAAATGCTATTACAAGAATTGATTTTCCCAGTCAAACAATTTACCCTCATAGACACCAAATAGTGCTTCATTTTGTGTTTCTACAATACATATACATATATTATATATATATATATATATATATTTATATATATATACACACACACATATACATAGTTATCTGTGCCTATACTTTATTTCTTTCCTACTTTGTAAGTTCCATGAGGACAAGGACCATGTCTTACCTAACTTTTATATATGTTCCATTCTCTAGAATATTGCTCTGAACACTTTAAATCCCAAATTAGTGTTTTGAGTTGCATTATAAATAATTTTTTAAAAAGCCCTAAATAGTATCATAGTCTCCCTGCCAAGTTGGTCATACATCCAGCCTGATCTGCTATTGGGAGTGCCCATATTAAATTGCTCATATCTCCTGAGAATCCTTAATAAGGATTTAATAAGCTTTAAGCACCACCTGTGTGTAAGAATCTATATAAGGTGTTGTAGATACAAAGTATTTTTTTAAAAAAATATGTCCAAATAGGTTAATCTTGAGCTACCTGAAAGCTTTTGTTTTAGCCATTGGCTTTCATTCATACAAATGCTCAAACTTATGATCATGTTGACTCAGCAACCTAACATCTGACATTTGAAAGTTTTTCAGCATAGTCTAATGGCTACTTCAGGGCTCATTCACTAAACATGGTTCTAGTCCACCAAAAAGATGACACATGACCTATGAGCTTCTGAGATTCTTGCTTGCCAAACTCTGTAGAGCAAGCAGAATGTGACAGTGCTAATAGGGTTTTTTTTTTTGTTTTTTTCAGTGACAGCAAGAAATGCATCTTGTTTATTTTTCATGTTTTATGTTCTATTTGTTTTACAGAACAGGAAGATTCTTCAAATAAATAATACAAAAACTTTAATGACTGCATTTTTTTTGCTTCTTAGAATGGAAGCATCTTGAAACTTGTAATATTATGATTATTTCGACAGTGATTGCACCACCCAACCCCAGACATCACACCCTCCAGGCTTCCAGGGAAAAGGATTCCTCCCTATTTTCATTAAGAACCATTCTATCAAGGGGTCCATCATTCATCCATAACAGATTGCTCTAGGGTGCCATGTCTTTTCAACTTTAGAGGAAATGTTGCTTCGATTAAAAAAAAAAAGATGGGTATAGAAGTGGTAAGAAGGGGAAAAAACAACTAGTGATTTTGAATGAATGTAAGATGAAAATAGAGTAAGTAGGATGTTTGGAGAACTCACACACGCTAACTCCAAAGCTTTGATTTGAAAACTGAAATTTGGCGAGTGATCAGTCAACACTGCCCTCTAATTGCTTTTAGTGTCTTGACAAAATAAAAATGCCATTTTAAATGGCAGAGACATTTCACTTTGAAAAGTGTCTCTGAAGCATGTACAATAACTCCTGGGATTTTAACTCTGAATACATAATCCACATGCTCTGCTTCGTTCACATTGTGGGCATTGGGTGCCCCTGACTGACATAAGCCATTTTCATTTAAAATACTTTTAAAATGCCTAAATATGTGTTTTATGTATTACAGCCTCTGGGAGGGAACCTATTTTGTGAAGCATCTCAGATGTAGACATAGTTCCACCCAACCGACCATAATGGAAACCAAAAAAGAAAGACGAAATACATTTTATTTCTTCAACAAACCAAACCCTTCTGACATTTTAGTCATGTTACAGTTGGGCTACAGTACTGACACAAGAAAATGCATTCAGAGTTAAGGCAGAATATTCCTTCTTAATCACAGCAGGTCTAGACAGCTCCTACAGCCATGTCTGGTCTCTTGCAGAGTGATATGTTGCCATCTCTGGCATGGTGGCACAAGCTCAGAAGGGGATGTCAGCTCCAACACTTAATTAATTTCCTTCCGTTGAGGTGGCTCTGTCACAAGCATGGTTTTGCTGTGCTGAGAGGAAGCTTAGGAGGGGAAGTCTCAGGTATGGATCACCCTGACTCACTAGAGCCACAGGTTAAATCCCTACTAGAGCAAGGTAGCCCTTTGTTCTCCTCTGGTCTGGCCTCTGAACCAAGGCGTTTTGTTCACCACTCTGGAGCTGTGTTTTAGAAAAGGTTTCCCAAATCTTCAAGGAGAGAAGGGAATGCCTTCTGTGACTTAAACCTGTTTGGCCAGAGAGATATTCACAGCTTTCTGGGCCACTGGATCCCCTGGCTCCACCCTCAGACATGGCTCCATTTCAATCCAAAACTATAAAATACTGTCATTCAAGTCTTCCATGCCAATGTGGCAAAGGTTTCCATAACATACTACACATCTCCTATTAATTTGTGTAATTGCTCTGGATTCTACTTTAGCTGTCTGCACCAAATAAACCACTAGACCTCCTCCTAATTCCCCCATTGAGTACCAGGTAAAATGCCTCCAAAAAGCCTACTTGCATACATCAAAACCCTGAAAATGGTCTATCCAAGAAGGCTAAATAGAAAAATAGAACACAACAAATCCCCCTCCCCCAAGAATTCTGGTGGCAGAGAATGAACATTGGGAAAAATAGTAGCAGTCTTGGTTTAAGACCTGGTACCAAAATTTGTTTTCTATGCAACCATGTACAAGTCACTTTTCCTTTCTAAGTATTGATTAATTCATTAATTCTGTAAAAATGATAACATTAATATAGTGCTTATGATATGTTAGACACTGTGCCAAGCACTGGACAATAATTATCTCTTTACAGCAATCCTAGGATTTAGGTGTTATTTTGATCCCAATGTTAAGATAAGGAAACTTAGGCAAATGAAGGTTAACTGAATTGCCTAGTAAATGTCTGAGGCTGGATTTGAACTTGGGTCTTCTTGACTCCAAGATCAATGCTCTTTATCCAGTGCTCTATTTGGCTGCTATAGTATGAACATAAGCACAATATTCAGCATTCTTTGTCATTTAAGGTTGAAGATGTTTGAAATAGGAGGGAACCCAAAATTAAAGAGGTATCTTTAATTGGACATTTCAACCAAGTCATTCTCCAAAGGTTGTCAGAAGTTATTTCTAGTGACTGTTGCCTAAAAAATTGAGTTAATTAAGAGTTAGATGGGCTATTTTGCTTTTTTGTAAGGCAATAGCAGAACTCAAAGGAAAATGAAAATAGTGTTTACAGTGATGAGACTGAAGAAAGGTTAATTTCATAAAATGAAAAACTCTGATCGAATACTACAAGTATTGTCCATGACCTATAATGCTAGCCAGTCATCTGACAAATAATTGACTGCAAGAAAGAAAGGTAATCACAAAATTGTGGATTATCTACTACAAATCTGACTCCCCTTCTGAAAAAAATAAAGGGCTTGACTTAATGATGGTAGCTTAGTAGCATAATGCTGTGGAACTTAATTTGATCTGCTTACTATTAATTCAGTGATCTATAGGCATTTCTAGGGTGATATGGCCAAAATCAACTCCAGTTTTTTCCCCACCTGGAATTACCAAAGATGGGATTCTGGGGAGGAAGCTCCAATACCAGCATTTACTTTCTAGTGAATCTAACATCTTCTGCCACATCCATAATAGTTTCCTTTACTTTTTTATTCCACAGATATCAGTCAAAAAGGTTAATACTCCTACCATAGAGTCATTCACTCAATTCAACAAACATGAACTAAATAATTTCTGAGTACAGAACCCTATGCTAGGTGTTGAGAAAGATACCAAGTTTAAATAATTTTTTTTATCAGGGTTCTTGTTTTTATGGAGTTCAGAGTCTAGTAGATGGATCTGATATAAACACGGCTAAGTCACTGTTAAAACTGATATATGCGTTGTGTAGGTATAAAACAAATTGCTACATGAATAAAAGGCTAGCCACCCACCAACCTTACCCCATTCATCAAATTTATGTTGTTGCTTCAACACAAATTTAATCATGAGAAAACCTGAGCAGTATTTTTTTAATTGATGGAACTATACTTCTAAATATTGCACACTAGCCTGTGAACCAGGAACTTACAGTGTGGATCTACTGTATGAGCTTGGACAAAATTTAACTTTGCAGTTTCCTCATTTGGATAAGAGCAAGGTTGAATTAGATAGTCTCTAAGGCCCCTTACATTTATGAAATTATGATCCTACATTTTGACCCTAAAGGTTCTGATGAGAATTTCTTATTACTGTGGTAAAGCACTAGTACCTCTTCAGTCCTCTCATGACAGTCTCTCTGATTTCACCATCACGGAGAACCACTATTTTACCAATGACATTTTAGATCAACTTTTTCCACAACAGAACAGAACAGCATCATAGACTCTTAAGAATTGGCAGAGTTGGGCTGTGTGCAATGGAGAATACCATCTGTATCCAGATAAAGAGCCATGGAGTTTGAACAAATTTCAAGGACTATTCCCTTTAATTTAGGGGGAAAAAACCCAGATATCTTATTGTCTGATCTTGTTATCTCTTATATTTTTTTTTGTTTCATCCTTAAGGATGTGATTTCTCTCTTATCACACTCAATTTGGATCAATGTACAACATGGAAACAAAATAAAGACTGACAGATTGCTTTCTGTGGTGGGGGGGAGTAAGATTGGGAGAAAAATTGTAAAACTCAAATAAAATCTTAAAAAAAAAGAATTGGCAGAGATGTAAGAGATCACCAATTCTGAACCTCTCATCCCTTCTCCTCTAACTTTACAAAGGAAGAAACTGAGGACCAGAGAAGTAAAATAATTGAAAGTAATCACAAAAAAGATCCCCAGTTTCATCTTCTTTCCCCAAGGTTTGTCTATCAGGTCTTGCTGATTAGTCTTAAGATGCTTTAAACAGAAATGTTACAGATGTGACTTTATTTGGCAATGAAGTCATGGTCATTTTTTTCCCCTGAATCTCTCTTGAGCATGCCTTAAAAGGAAGGTATTCATTCAAAGGAACTTATATGATCATTAATCTACTTCCTTTCAACAATAAAATGAAAAATGGAAAGAGATTATCAAAATGGATATTCTGGGATAGGCTAGACAACATGTCTTTTTAAAAGTGGTTAGATTTGACATCAGTTTAGCTCCCTGGGTCATTATGTCTTACTTTTGCTATGTAGAATCTGAGCTTCAGAATCGGCTTGAATACATATACATGTTACTGGTTTCAGATTTATCTCATTTGAAAGAATTAATGAAAATTTACAGTATATTTATGTTCTTATAAATGGACCTTTAACCAATCATATTTGACTTTTTCCTTTAACTTAGATATGGCAAAATTGATATATTCCCTTGTATTTCCACCCCATCTTCAACACACACTCAGAAAAAGAATTTGAAAATTGAAACAGAATTTAAAGACCATCAACACTGATCTGTAGCATATAGTACGGTGCTTTGTTCAGAGAAGGTGTTTAATAGATAAAGGTTTGTTGTATTTAAGAATTTAATTTAATTTCATCAATCACAGAACTGTGTCCCAAACTCAACCAAATTCTTTTTTAACATTTAACATAAAATTTACTGAATGTTATTACCCATCATGTACTTAAATATTCTAGCCAAACCGGCTATTCCTAGCCCATATCTTGCCTTCCACAGATCCTCTCCAACTCTAAGAATACATTCCCTTGTCTGCCTCTTGTAACTTTTCATGGATCAGCTCATGTGCTGCCTCTTACAAGAGGTGTTTTCATGATTTCCTCATTTGTTAGTAGTGCTCCCCCATTACTTTATACTTATCTTGGATCTATTTTATATTAATTCATACACATGTGATATTTAAATTCTGGTGTCTTGTTTCCTCTCTTCAGTAGACTATGAAGTCCTTGGGGAAGGGATCTGTTTCACTTTTGTCTCTGTAACCCTAGCACATAGCTTGCTGCCTGGCACATAACAGTCTTTTAATAAATGTTTATTGGATTAAATTGACTTCTTCTTCAGCATCAAGGATCTGTAATCTCATTTAACATTAAAAGACTTAAAAATGCAATCCCATGTTCCTACTAGTCACAAAAACAAAGACAGCTAAAATAACCCTATTTCCTTAGGTATCATCCTCTTAAAGAAGTGCTACTGGAAGCTCAACACAGTAACTAAAAAAAAAAAAACTGTTCCACCTGCTATCAGTCTTGTAGTCCTAATTAGATTTATGACTAACAGAAATTACTGAATATTATGGGGGAAATGGAAAGTAATTCCCCAAGTAATTCAGTTGATGCCATTACTAGCTTAAGTATTTGGTGCTAGCCCTCCGTGAAGGATTCTGCTCAAGGCTCAGGTCCCCCTAAGCTTACCAAAAGGTTCTTCTGAACTGACCCCAGACTCTATAACTAAGACCTCCCTTCTTTCTTCTCTTCAAGTCAATGAATTCCAAACTGAAGATCCCAGCTCTGAGGGGAGCTCCAGAAATATTGCAAGAATTATTACAAACTATTACATTGTCATAGTTGACTTCAAAAAACTATGTACTGGAATGACTTCCACACATATACATACATACATACACACATACATATTAGCAATTATTACATTAATATGTATATTATTGACAATATAAATTAATTAAAAAGCATCACAATATTTATTAGTGGCATATGATATAATGGAAAGAAGACTATCCTCAGAACCTAAAAGACCTGGATTCAAGTATCAGTCTATTCTGATCTATACTGATTCTAGCTCCCTGAGCCAGTACTCAAATTTCTTCTTTGTCTTGCTGAGCCTTGCTAAGTTCAGTGTCCTAGCCTACTATGGCCTTGGTCCTGAACTCCCCAAAGGTCTCTCTGGCCCCTGTACTGTCTGGTTGGTATCCAATTTTCTTTCCTTTCTTCACACACACTTCAGATCTGAAGTAACCTTTTCTTGGGTTTTTGTTTATAACAAATGAGAGAATGAAAAGGGTGTTAGATATGAAATCAGAGGACCTGGCTTAAAAATCTCAATTCTGCTTATATTACTAGACATTGGGAAAATTGTTTATCTTTTTTGGTTCTCTGTTGTAATGTGAGGACATTAGACTAAATGACTTCTAAGATCTTTTTCTCAGCTCTGACTCTAGGATCCCATGCTCACAACATACTTTTAGAATTCTAGGAATAGAAATGATGTATAAAAGAACCCTATTCTGCAGTCAGACTGACTAGTTCACAAGTTTTCCAGACTACCCCAATTAGTTAATATTTTTGCTGGCCCATCATGATTTCTCTTTGAGCCCTAGAATATCTTGAATATTTTGAAGAGAAATGTCTTTCTTTCTGCACTTCCCTTCTGTTTCCAACTTCTACCTCCAGCCATTTTGGATTGGTTCTGGCTATCTAGACAAGTTCATTTATCAGGTCTGCAATTTCAGTTGCAATTCACTCTAGGCCAATCTAAACTCCCTTGGTCAATGGCAGACTTTGGCAGCCTTTCCAACCAAACATTACCACTTAAATCACTTAGGAACTGCTTCATCCATCCCCCAGGGGAAGATGCCACATAATCCATGAACCAGAATTAAAGAGACAGAGAGTACTCAAACACAGAGATACCGAGCCCTCTTCCCCAGAATTAAAAGACTCTTTCCCCGCTCCCATCTTTTTTTGTCACATCCTTAGACTAAGTCTATGAAAAGTATGAAAGAAATTATCTTTACCTTTACAGTCTTCCCTCCTCCCTACTCAACTTTCACACAAGCACACCCTGACTAAGAATTTAATATGCTAATTTTTCTGAGAGAGGATAGAAGGCAAATTGAGGCCCAAGCTGAGGACAAATTCTAGTGAAGACCATAAAATCATCATGAATAAGGCTTAGTAGAAATGGTTTTCATTGTATTTTCCATGAGGAGCTAAGAGTTTTTCAAACAGCATTAAGCTCTCAAAATTCTCACAACACCCCTTAACATGTGAACATATTCTAGTATCATTAGCCCCATTGTTTGTCAGTAATCTGGGAAGTCTGGAGAGAATAAATAACTGATCAGGCTCCATCAGGAATGGAGGAGTGGAGATCCTAAAGATGCAGCTTCCCTCTGAAGCTTTACCTCTCTTGTTACCTAAGGTGAGAGGTCTTTCCTGGCTAGATGCTCCAGTCTAGGGCTAATAACAGATACTGAGAACAAAAACTAGCTGTAATGAGGCAGGCAGAAATGTCAGAAGAGTCAACTTTGCTGCAACCCTATGACTGCTCCTTTCTTTTCATTTGGTTGCCTGTGCCTGCCTGCTGTTCTTCTGCCTGGAGCTGGTTTTAGGGACTCTCAGGAAAGTCCTCTCTTGCTTCCAGTCACTCCCCCCCAGCCCTTCATTCAGTGCCTCTGGCTTTCAGCAGGGCTTCCTCTGTGAGATGAGAAATGCTATTTATCTTAAAAGCAAAACGCTAGCCTTCTGAGTTTCTCAAGTGGAAAAACTGGTGTCAACGTGGAAAAAAAAAAGTCCCTGACGATGTTACCACTCCATCGGTTCTTTCAGGAGGGAACTCTCACCAAGTCCTCCGCCGCAGCTCAACTTCTTTTCATTCTATGTAAACAGTGCTCAGCTCAGGGCCCAGAATTCATTGTGTTGGATGGAAAGAAAAGCAAAAAGGCAGCAGCATAGGGGCAGGTAATGCGGGATAAGAGAGAGAGCTTTGTCCTCCAGGGAATTGTCTCGGTCTGGGCAATTATTGGGTTAATTTGGAGATTTGGCAATGTGATCAGTGTTCACATTAATAAAAGGGGAAAAAAAAAAGAAACTAGGGACTTGCCAGGTCACCACATTACTTTTCACTAGCTTGTGTGCTTATAGGAATTAAGAAACAGACAGGCAGAATCTGCTTGAAGAGATTTGCCCAAGGTCACATAATAGTTCTTTGCTATTTCCTTTATTGTTTGTCCTCAAATCATCTTTTTTTTTTTTGGTAGTGAGCAAAGGAAGGGAAATGACGCTTGCTTCCAAATTTCATTACTGAAACTTCCATTTAAAACAAAACTTATTTCACATTCTAATTACAACCAGAACCAGAGAGGGAGGGCAGTGGCTTTCAACCTTGTAAGAACTGTGGAGCCCTTTCCATTGTCGTCTAACTCCAGTGAGCTCCAGCTCCACCCTCTGTCCGTGGTGTGGACTGTGGGGCATGTTTCAGAAACTAGCAACTTGCCAGAAAAAAACAAGGACTTAGACATAACTCTGCCCATTTGTAAAAGGTGCTCAGTTTTGTTCATAAAAATGATAATGATATTTCTTAAGAGTCTATTCTCCCAGCTATTAAAACATTAACACCGATGACATCAACGAATTAAGCCAAGCTGTTGTTTGCAAAATAACAGTCGAATTTAGTTTGACGAAATTCAAACGTTTTTCAATTTCCTCCACCCCTATCCATTTCATAATTGTTTTGTGTATACAGTGCAACTGCTGTCCTTCAGCGTCTCTTCCAGGACATGAGTACACAAAAGCATAAAATAGTTATTTAATTCAATATATTTTGGTGATACCAACACGCAAACTGAGGCCATCTTCATCACACTCAAGGGTTCCATTAACTCAATAAAAAGTGTTTACAGGATATTAAAAGAAAACTTGAAATGTGTATAAAACTCTACATCAGAATTAAAATACTTCATCTAGACTAAGGGCTCAACATGGGTGTGGAGGGGGTGGGGGTCAGAAAGAGACTGAGAGACAGAAAGACAGGCAGACAAAGACAGAGAGATCCCCTTAGCAGCTTTTGCTTCCAGTCTTTTGACCTGGGAATGATATTTTTAATGTGTAAAACAAACTGCTTAAGTCTATGAAGGAAACCAATCATATTGAAATTGAGTCTGTAGTCGGGCAAACTGATCACTCTTGCATGATTCAAAGTAGTGATGGATGTAAATGAAATTTTATGATCTGAACAACAATTCTAATGTGTTAGGAGACTTTCTGTGATTTCAATTGACAGTAGTCATAAACACAGCTAAAACTACTGTGATTTGATGCCTACTTTCATGCTTAAAGAAATGCAAAATTTCAGGTGGAAATTAGCAAAAAATAAAGATGCAGTTCTTTTGAATAGTCTCCCTAAAATCTATCTATGGACCCCTGGAATGTCTATGGATCCCAGGTTAAGAACTCTCTGCTCTAGACTCTAAATTTAAAGGGAATTCCTCCAAATAAGTAGACTGAAAATGAAAAGCAAGCTTTGTAGCCTCTTTTTGCTTTCTCTAAACTCCAACAATTCTGGCTATGCAGACAATGGGAAAAGGCTGCTTCCAACTATGTGTTAGGCCAACAACAGTATGTTCATGCTTTCACTAATCTAAACACAGTTGGGTGGCACAGTGAATAGAGCATTGGCCCTGGAGTCAAGAGAACCTGAGTTCAAATCCAGACTCAGATACTTATTAGCTGTGTGACTTTGGGCAAGTCACCCAGGGCCATCTCCAGTTATTGTGATTCATATCTGGCCCCTGAACCTAGATGACTCTAAAGAAGAAAACAAGACTGGTGACTTTGCATAGCACCTCCTCACTCAAATCCAATTTATGAACATGTCATAGCATCACTTCCTTCTTGGAGATTAAAGGACAAACAAGGATTGACCAGTCTCTCAAAAGCAGTCCCCTAATCTATGATGCCACCTTAGTTAATCTGGACCAACTAATGCCAACAGATTGCATTTGTTTGCAACAAATCTCACTATATATATATATATATATATATATATATGTATGTATATATTTATATATACATATATATATATATATTTAGCATTTACTTGTATGTGTACATTTTGTGTACCCCTACCCCAGTAAAATACAACTTTTTAAGAGAAGTGCTCAGTGATCATCTAATTCTTAAAAATTATTTTTCTGAACTTAACTTCTCTGTAGATGTAATATCATCTAAGTAGTCCTATAAGGGAATGTATATATGTGGGGTGGGGGGAAGAAGGGAGAAAGGACACCACCATAGCAATTATTTGTAATGATAGCGTCCATGCCTGAGACCTTCTTGTTAAAAAATGCTAATATGAAATAATAATCATTATTTTTCCTTGGCAGTGATCTGGTTCCCTCGATGGAATAAACTTGCTGGGCTTTTTAGAGACTCAGTTAATCCACTCAGGAACTGGATTAGGATCCTCTAAAACAGTCTTCTTCCCAAAACAATGAACACCCTGTTGTGTCTTTTTGGTCAATTAAACTATGGCTGGAAACAAGATGAGGGTGCTGAGTCCCTTTCGTGCCCCACAAATAAAGAGGTGCTTCGGGTTAGTCATCTCATTAAGGTTACAAAGCCCAACCTCGGGAAATCCTTACTTTGCTCAACTAAGCTCCCATCCAGAATGCATGGTTCTGAGCAGCAGCTCTGCCTGTGCCTCTCGCTCACAAATCTGTCAGGGCCTTGACACCCCGGGAGAAGGGGCTTCCTTCTGGACGTTTCCAAACCTAGGGCCAAATGTAAGAACCTGCTCCAGTCCTGAACTATACCGAGAGGCTGCGATGTCTTCCCCGGCGAGAGCAAACCGAACTACCAGTTTTCCTCATTTACATTTGCTTTGGGGTTGCTTCAGGGTGTTATCTGTGAAAAGACTCCCCTTACCCCCTCAATCCCCCCAATTCGCAAAGTGAGTAGAAGCCTTCGGAACACAGAAGGTGCGGGCCTGGCCCCAGATCCCCCAAATACTCCACAAGATTGAAGGTTGCTCTGGCCGCCAGTGGAAGCCTCCAGGTGGGGGGTGGGGGTGGATGGAGGGCACCTTTTAAAATGGAGATAGCCCAACTTTGCCGGGGGCTCCTCAGCTAAGCACTAGCTCTACAAAAGAAGGTAAAGGCTTTGCTCCAAGTAGCAACAGTGACCTCTAGTGTGTCTTTGCAAACGTCCCTGGATCGCAGTGCCAGAGCCCAGCATTGTTCCCTCACCCCTCCCAGGGAACATTATTTAAGCCCCATCTTCCAGCTCCCATTTGGACTCATTTTTGTTCTGACTCTCTCTCCGACAAACTGATTCTGGAGAGAGAGAGTCTTTGATCCTGGTAATGTATGATAAAGTAATTGGGCCTTCATTAATGACTGTAATTAGAGCATATAAAGCTGTCATTTACGTGAATAATCATTCTCCCCCTCCCTCCAAAAAAAAAACCTGGTTTTATTTGCAAGATGAATTCAACTTTGCCCAAATATTTCTTTTCGCTTTGAGCTATAAGGTGGCGGCGCTTCCAAGCACAGTGTCTGCTAGTGAGCCGATTTTCCTTTGAGGGGAATCTTAATTCATGCTATTAAAAAAAAAAGAAAAAGGAAAATAAAAATTTGTGTGTGACAGGCAGAGTCCCGAGATCCCCCCTCCCCAGCAAGGGCATAGCCCGCCAGCGTGAAGCGGCACTGCTCGGTGAGCTTGTGTCAGCACTTCCATCCCAAGTCCTTCTTTTCGGGAGTTTAGAACGTCGCATAACATTTATTACGGGCTGGAGCCTGGCACAACCGGGGACCGGGCTTGTTCTGGAAAGGGCTTTTGTTTTGTTTTCGTCCAGAGAGTTTTCCAAGACTGCTGGGTTTGGGCTCTCGGAGAAGTTCAAAATAAAAGTCGGCTTCCACCAGCGATCCGGCTGCGAAGTGGTGGGTCAGCCGCAGCGAGAGGCCTCGGGCTGGGCTCAGAGCTGGTTTCTGGAGGAACTTGGAAATCACCAAGGCGAAAATGCATCTTGCAAACGATGTGCTTCATATATGTATACATACGTGTGTGTGTGTGTGTAATTCCACTCCTACCCCCCCAAAAGATTCAGGGGTACTAGATGAAAAAAATTAAAAGAAAGAAATCTAGAACTAGGGAATGCCAAGCTGCAACTTGCCTGCTTGTCTCATAGGAAATAGAAAAGAATTGAGTACCTTAAAACCCCTTTGATATTACTGAGAAGAAATCTAGCCCAGTGAGGGAGCCCCCTTGATCAAGTTTACACAGAGAGTGTAAGGATAAACATTTTTACTTGCCTTAAATGGATTGAGTTCAGACAAGAGTTATTACTTTTAACCTCCTAGTCTAGTAAAATGAGCAAGAGAAATGGGAAGAAATCATAGGACCAAAAATTTTTGAATTAGAAGAAATCTTATAGCTCATCAAGTTGAACCCTCTCATTTTGCAGCAAAACTGAGGCAGTATACAACTAATAAATGGCTAAGGTGGAATTTGAACTTAAGGTCTTCCTGATTCCAAGACCTGTGTATTTGTGTGTGTGTGTGTGTGTGTGTGTGTGTGTGTGTGTGTGTGTACACATATATATGCATACGATTTGTAAATTATTTTATTCATATCAATTTAATTTTTTTCACATTGATTCTTGTGAAAGAGGTTCCTTCCTCCCTTTCTTCCACCTATCTCTTCCTTTCTTCCTTTCTGTCATAGTTTTCTCTCTTCTATCTTTCTCTTCTTTTTCTTTTTTCCTTCCTTCCTTCCTTCCTTCCTTCCTTCCTTCCTTCCTTCCTTCCTTCCTTACCTTCCTTTCTTTTTCTCTCTCTTTTTTCTTTCTTTCTCTCTTACTCTCTTTCTCTCTTCTCCCTTCCTTCCTTCCTTCCTTCCTTTCTTTCTTTCTTTCTTCCTGACTCCCTTTCTTTTTCTTTCTCTTTCTCCCTTTCTTTTACTTTCTTTCTCTCTCTTCTTCTCTCTCTTCTTCCCTCTCTTTCTTCCTTCCTTTCTTTCTTTCTTTCTTTCTTTCTTTCTTTCTTTCTTTCTTTCTTTCTTTCTTTCTTTCTTTCTTTCTTTCTTTCTTTCTTTCTTTCTTTCTTTCTTTCTTTCTTTCTTTCTTTCTTTCAGATTCGTCTTTGAGTTGAGGGGGAGAAGACCAGCCCATTTAACCTACTATTGATAAGCCTGAGAAAATCCTGTACAAAGCAAATCTTCAAGGATGTGGAGTCTTCTTCCCTCCATCCCTGCAAATAACCATCCAGTGATCTAAATATAGGGTAAAAGACTTCTTGCATATTAGGGTCACCTGAAAGGTGAGGGGATTCTTGACTCTTCCCCCTCACCCCCAACCTGCAATGACTGAGGGAAGGCACAATGGAAAAAAATTCTCCCAGAGAGGGTTTTCCCAGTTTCTGGACTCAGACTTCAACTTGTTTAATCTTTTAGGTTCCTCAGTTTTCTAATCAATAAAGTGGGAATAATGAAGTGAAATAATAGATCTGAAATGTTTCACTTTGGAAAAAGTATATTGTTATCAAGTGTGGCTCTGAAAACTGACATTGACTGCCATTTCTTTTGAACTACTAGAGTCATACACCTTAACTCTAAATTGTGGCATTCTCATAACAGCTCCTGAGAGACCCAAACCTGGGAACACATTAAATGGGAGAAAGAAAGTTTTATATCATCAAGGCTCCTCTCTTGGGGCAGGATTAATTTCCGTGCCATTTCTCCTCCATGTTTTTCTGATCTCCAATGTAATTGGGTCCCACTATTATGTTCATTTGGTTGTTCATAAAAAATGTTTTCAGAGTCCTTGAAAGGGAAGGATGCAATGCTAGATGTAGATTTAGCTGTTCCACTGAGTCATCCATACATCTTTTTAAAAATATAATCTGATTGACTGGAGTGCAGTCCTTCTGTTAAAACCATTTTTGCTTTAAAATGACATGAGTTAAGGATGGAGTGATAGTGTTCATTTCTAATCTTCTGGCTTTTGTCAATTTGTGTCAGGACCTTAATGTAATCTCTTCTTTTTCTTTGGTATTAAATAGCATGGTGGTTACTTCTGGTCAGAGCTGGGGGTAGATACATTTCTCCATTTTGAAACAACTAAAAGAAATGGATTTTAGAAATCTGACAAGTGAACAGTGGGAAAGGAATGTGTCTCTACTTTGGTGTCTCTTTTAAGTTCCAGATTGCAACCTGACTCTGGATTTTGCCTTTGAGACATTTGACCATAAATATTTTTTGCTTTTTCACAGCTTTGTTTGTTTTTTCTGGGTGAGGAGGAAGAGCAGGAAATAGCAAAACATAGAAGGTACTTAGATTTCAGAAAGCCTTGCACATAGCTATTTACACTCAATGAATAACTACTCAAGAAAGAGAATTAAAGAAAAATGCTATTTTTCTCTTATTTTCTTCTTTGCCTACCTCCCACATGATAGAGAGGCTGCTGAAATATTCCTTAAAGCTTTTTAACCTTCCAAATAGTATCTGTCAAACTGTTTTGCCATTTTAGTACTAGAGCTTTGCTTATGGGCACAAAATGAGCACTATGAATCAGTTGGTCATGGAGAATTAGAATAGGAACTCATTGGACAAAGGGATCAGTTTATATTTAATCACAGCCTTTAAAATTGGACCAACCAGATATACACATAGACTGAATCATATACTCTTGTAAACACTGTTACTAAAGCATGTTAAAAATATTTGATGGTCATAACACAGGTCCATATGGAATATAAATAAATATATATTTATTATATATATATCATATTTATGTATTATACAATATATCATATAAACATATATCATATTTATCATATATATCATATATATGATAAAAGAAATAAAGTATCTTGAGAGTAGAGATTATCTCATTGCTTATATTTTGATCTCAATGCTTGTCGTGGTCATTGTTAGTAGGTTTGTGTTGTTCATTCAAATCATTTGTGTCCAAGTCTTTGAGACCCTGTGAACCATACTATCCATAGGGTTTTCTTGGCAAAAATACTGGAATGGTTTACCATTTCTTTTTCCTGTGGATTAAGGAAGACAGAGGTTAAGTGACATACCTGAGGTCACACAGCTAGGAAGTATCTAAAGTCACATGTGAAATCAGGTTTTCCAGACTCTAGGCCCAGCATTCTTTACACTATGCCTTCTAGCTGCCCCACTTGGTAGGTATTTGTTGATTAATTGGTTGCTTTAGACCTAGAAGGTACTTCACTTATTTAGCCTAACCCCTTCATTTAAGAGATAAGGAAATTGGGGTCCAGAGAGGTTATGACTTGCTCAAGGGTACACAAATATTAAATACCAGAGTAGGATTTAAACTTGAGATCTCTGACCCTAAAATCCAATGCCCTTTCCTCTATTCAAGTCTTAGTTGGTTTAGAAATGACCTATAGCAATTACTTTAAAATTCAGTTATTCATCAAACTATTATAAAGTTACTCTAGAAGAGACTTAATCTCAGGTATCTGAGAACTTTCACATTGAGATGATCTTTATAATATGAGATATATATAAGATCATAATTTTTCACTTCACTGAGTTGCTATCTTTAGTTTACAAATAAATTGAAAAATAAAAACAAAACAGAATTTATAAAGCACTTTTTCACATCAGACAATTAAGATTGGAAGCAAAACAACAAAAGTAAGATTGTCTTTGCCTTCCTGGAGAGGGCAAAACTCTCTCTAATGGAAAGAGACTGCCCATATAGAGGAATGATCCCTAGGATGAACCTTGGTCTGGGAAATCACAGGGATCATGTCTTGATCCATAGAATAGCCAATTGTCTTGACCTATATAGAAGAAGTGGCTTTGATGACTGTGCTCTTATCAGGGGTGGAAGGTAGGGATGGGATATCCATGGCAGCAGAGCAGATGACAAGATAGCCAGGGTGGATGGGAGAAAGGGATAGATATAGTAAATCAACATAGCTGAGGATGGGGAAGGTGTTCCAAAGCTAGTGAATTGCCTTTCCATGAGAATGGAGATATGATTTCTGAAGGTCTAGTCTGAAGGTTGCTTTTTTAGATGGGGAGAAATAGGACAGTTAGACAGCTAGATATCATAGGTAGGCTGAAGGATGGAGCATGTTATCTACATAGAAAGGGCATTCAAGATCTTGTTCAAATGTCAGCTCCTTTGTGTAGCCTTTCCTGATCATCACCACCACATCTTAGCTAAAAATTTTCATTTTCTTTTTAAAAAACCCTGAATTTCTCAGACTCTTCCCTACTCTCTCTCTCTTCACATACCATAGCTCATTTGCAGATATATACCTGCCAAAGAAATTATATCACCAGTAATCTTCAAAACTGCAGTGAAGGAGAGGCTGGGATATCTACTGGGAATCTCACATTTAGGGGGAAACAAAGCATCTACTCTTTATCATGGAATATCAGAGCTAGAAGAAGCATCAGAAGTCATATGTCTCTGGCTTATTTTTACAAGGAAGAACACTTAAGGTCTCTCATGTTACCCTATAAACAAGGCCATAAGATGGATTTGAAAGCAATGTCCAAATCAAAGCAATCAAAGACTTGTTGGGTCCTGAACGGCATACTTTGGGCAGCTGGGTATCTAGTAGTGTCCTTGAAGACAATGTCATTCAGAGTGCAAATATTATTCTACACTTTCAGATCCCATTCCTAGCAAAATTAACTTAGAATATGTGGAAGGGGCACTTCCACTGCCCCTCGATATTCTCTGTCTTGGTATGATACTTTACCCAAGTTATTAGTGTCCTTCCACTTCTCCCTAATTCCAGAGGATTTCTCATAGTTGCAGGCAGACCTAGCCTTTACCTTCTCTATCTTGTCAGAGTTGTCCTTGCCTAAAATGTAGCCATGGTTGATAAAAAGACTTCTCTTTCCTAGGTAATGCATTTATATTTTACCTGAGACATTCTGGAAATACAATTACTTAACTCAAAGTAGACTTTAATGGCATGGGAAATATGTCAGGAAAATATTTATTCATGGGTAGATAGGAGTTTATAAAGGTTCACAAATCTTAGCATGCGGGTAACTGCATTTTCTGCATATTGGTCCAAGAAGGAAGGAAGAAAGGAAAAAATCATTTATTAATCTACTAGTATATTCCAGGTGTATAATGACCCTGGGATATAGGTGTCATTATCATTCACATTTATAGTTAAAGAAACTGAGGCAAACAACATTGAAATGATTTGCTCAGGGACACAGAGCTAAAAAGTATCTTAGTTCAGATTCAAACTCAGATCTTCCTGACTCAGAGCTAGCTCTCTATCCATTATACAGCTTGGGTACATTTAGATCTATCTTACTACTTATGGTTATATTTATAACCCCAATGAAGCATTTGCTATGGAAAATAAATTCCAACTGGAAATGCATTGTGGAATTTGGTGTCAAAAGGCATGGATTCTAGTTCTGATTCTGTTAACTAGTTGGGTGACACTGGGCAATTAGAGTTAGAAAAAAAAAAATCTCATGATGATTTCTAATCCAACCAACTCAGACCTATCCATATATCAACTAATCTTTGAAGACTCTCTGGTGAGCAGGATCCCCCCTACCCCAATAGTAGGTATTCTCTCTTTAGACTTTGGAATAGCTCTAATTGTTAGGATTTTTTTTTCTTTAAATCTAAATCTGTTTCTTTATAACTTCTATTGAATGTTGATCTCTAGGGCAAAGGAGAATAAGTCTCTCTAATCCTCCTTCCAGGTTGCAAATTTTCAAATCCTTCAAGGTAATGTTGATATTTTTCTCTATATCTCTTCTCTAGGTCAGCTGACCCCATTCCTTCATCAAGGTCTCATATAGAGGGATCTCAAGATTTTTTCACCAGTCTCATTTACCTGCCCTTGAATTCTTTCTACTTTACCAATGTCTTTCTAGTGTGTGGTTCCTAGAACTGAACATGGAATTGGGACCTCAGAACCCACCTAAACTGAAACTCCTCATTTCACAGTTAAAGCAACTTAGGGTCTTGCTTAGGGTAATACCACAACACTCAATATATGGTTTGACCAAGGATACTGTCACCTTCCTAGGCCTGTAGACTATATCTATCAATTGCGCAAACCGGAACTCCACTAAAAGTTGGGCTTTTCTTCAGGTGAAACATGTCATGCCCTTGCACATATCCCCACCCCTGCCATGTTCTTGTACTTGTGAAGTTGATTTTTTAAGACAAAATGTAGATTTGGTCCAGTTATTACTCATGTTATCAGGCAATATTTTAACCTTTACAAGTTTGAGTCAAGAAGCAAATCTTAAAAAGCACAAGGAAAAACCATAGATTCCATTGAACCAGTTCTTAATTAGCCTAACTGTATTATCATCTGGTATGTATGGCTCTAATTTGTCCACAAGAATAACATATGTTCTAAAATTTAGGTAAACTACTTTTATGATGTTCTTCTGTTCTATGAAGTTAGGCTGCCATGATCTTTCCATCAACCAACCAACCAACCAACCAACCAAACATTTATTAGTAAAAGCCATGTGTAAGGCACAGTTACATATTAAGGATATATACCCAAAATGAGACAACTCCTACTCTTAAGAAGTTTATATTCTACTTCATGAAGTTGTTGGCATTTTTTTAGATGCTTATTGGCCGTCCCTTTAATAGAATTTTCCAAGGAATTAAAGTAAAATTCCATGGCTTATATTCTGAGACTTTGTTCTCTTAACTTCCAGGAAAATTGTGACATTTGTCTTTGGTACTGTGATACCTCTCTCAAACTCCCTATCTTTCAAATGTGATTGAAAGTCATTCAAAAATCCTGTCATGTTTTTCAGTGGCCTAGGAGATTGGTGACTTGAACTAATCAAGTTACTTTCTTTTATTAGTTCCCTACTTTTTTTGCCTTTTGATTCCCAGTTACATGACTTAACCATTTCTTGTCACTTTATTACCCTGGTCCTCATTTTCTTCTTCTTCTGTAAAATCAATCAAAATCAATTATTAAACATTTTGGAATTGTTTATTTGTTTTTCAGTCAGACCTGACTTATGGTAATCTCATTTGGAGTTTTCTTGGCAAAGATAATAGCAATTTGCCATTTTCTTTTCCAGTTCATTTTGAGAAAACTGAGACAAACAGGGTTAAGTGCCCAGGGTCACACAGCTACTAAGTCTGAAGACTGGATTGAATTTATTAGGTTTTGTCTTCTGGATTGCAACCTGGAGCTTAAACCATAATTAGACTAGATATTTGCCAAAGTTTTTCCAACTCTAACATTATTTTCTATGATGATTAATCACATTTATATAGGGCTTTAGGGTTTACTAAGCACAGCCCTCATAATAACTGTTTTTTTTAACAAGACAATGGGATTAAGTGACTTGCCCAGGGTGACACAGCTAGGTAATCATTAAGTATCTGAGGTTGGATTTGAACTCAGGTCCTCCTGACTTCTGGGTTGGTGTTCTATCCACTACTACACCTAACTGCTCCCCCACTCATAGCAACTCTGATGGGAGATGGGAAGAAGTATAAATATTCTTATCCTAATTTTACAAATGAGGAAACTGAGTTACAGAGAGGTAAAATAATTCAGCCATGGCCACACATGCCCAAACTGAAATTCAAACCTACTTTGACTCAGTCCAGATCCAAAGTTTCTTTTAATCTCAGAGTAGCACAGGAGTTTTATGCGTGTGGGTAGAGCAGAGGGTGAGTGGGGGTTGAGATCATGCCTTACATCAGTATGCTCCACGGATACACTGAATTTCTAGAACAATTCTACACTAGCTTTTTTTCTCTTCTACTTAAATCAATTCTACCTTAAAAATGAAAGGGTGCTGTGTTTTCCCTCTTTCTCAGTCTCTGTCTCTCACCCTTTCCCTTCCTCCCTTTCTTCTCTCCCACACTCACTCTCTCCTCCTCTCTTCAAGATATCTGTAGCTTAGATCTTTCAGGAAGGTTCAAGGGAAAGGAGAAAGGGCTAAAGCTCTGGCATGCACATATTTGTCAAGCTTTCCTTTCCTTTAAATAGACAAGTGGAAGGGCCCCGGGCTGCTGCTCCCATCACCTGCTCTTTGTAAGTTAATTATAATCTTAGCTCTCCGGCAGTCTCAGGGCTTTCCTTCAGGGTACTCTCTTGCACAATGCAACATAGCTGCATCAATTATCTAAGTAATCCCTTTTATTATTCATCATTAAAATACCCACTTTGTGGAAAGTTATACTCCAACCTCAAATGATTTCACTCTATACAAAAGAAGTGGGGATTGGATTTCCTGGTTGGGGGTAGGGGGGAAGGGGGAGTAGGTGTTGGCTCCAGAGCCCAGAGATACAGAGAGGGTGCTTGGGAGTGTTTTTTCAGGACCAGACAACATAAGAGGTCTTTAGTGGAAACACAATATCAGTTTGCGAGGAAAAAATGCACCCCGTTGGTGCATTCTAACAATAAAGTATTAACTGTGTTCCCCAAACAATGCTTTAGTTGCTTTAATATAGCCCAGCCAGAACCTCCCACACGTTTCTTTATAAAGGGCTGGGCTACCACTGAGTCATAACATAAGGGTCAAAACATAGATTTCAGAGTTGAGAGGATTATTGGATATAATCAACCCAAGCCCCTAATTTTATAAGTAGAGAAACTGAGATATATGGTGTTGTGAAGTGACTTGCCCACAGTCACATAGGTATCACAGAAACTCCAGAGTTAGGAGGACCCTCCATTTCAAGTCACCCCTGAACAAAATGCTTTCCCATATGCTTGAGGAGGCCAAGTGAAGTTGAGAATCTCTTCCTCCTTAGGTTACTCTTTCCACTTTTGGATAGCCTAAATTTTCTCTCTTCACAATCTACCCACTATGCTTAGATTTTCCTACTAGGGCCAAACAAAACAAATCTAATCTTTCTTCCACATTACTGACATTGGGTTCCCCTTAAGATTACTTTTCTTCACAGTAAATCTTTTTTTCCAACATTTGGTCTTCATATTGAATGAACTCTTGTCTTTCAACACCTTAACTGTTCTCTTAATGCTCATTTCTCAATGTCCTCCCTAAAATATGGCACCAAGAACTAAAGACAATACTTTTGATGTTGTCCGACCAGGTCAGAGTACATTGGGATTAGTACCTTTCTAGTATTGTACACCTATGACTCTCTTAAAGCCAATGCCAAGTTGGCATTCTCTTTCCCAGCTGACATATTACACAGTTGTGTCATAGTGTGTTTGCAGTTCACCCAAATGCAAAGCTCTGTCTCACTATCTTGACTTGTCTCATCTCGTACTTGTTTTATTGAGCCCAAATAGAAGACCTGGGATTAGTAGCAGCAAATAGAAAGCAAAGGCAGAATTTGAACCCAGTCACTTGACTCCAAATGCAGCAATGTTTCCACTATACCAGTCATGCCAGTTTGTTTGAATATGAATATAATCTTTGCAAATGATAGTACTTTTTCATGAGCTTCTGAGAATGGAAAAGCTCTGGAGCAGTTTCCTTTATAACTTGGAGAATGCAGGTTTCACTAACTTCATCCTTGTATTTTTGTGGAGGCTTCATTTGGAATTTCATTTTTTATGCTGCTATTATTCCCTACAGAATTGCTGTTTGTCCCTTGTAGTGCTATAGGAGAAGGAATAATTGGAAGATTAGACTCCCAGCTTTGATAGAAATCATGATTAGAATGTAAGTTCTAAAATGTTTGGAGCAGCTCTCTTTGTGGAGGCAAAGAACTGGAAATTGCAGTGATGTCCACCAATTGGAGAATGGCTGAACAGCTTGTAGTATCTATCATGAGTTCAGTGATCTTAGAAAAACATGGAAAGACTTGCACAAAATAATGAAGAGCAAAATGAGCAGAACCAAGAGAACATTGTTTACGGTAACAGCAATTTGTTTTAAGAATTGCTTTGAGTTAGTCATTTTGACTATTATAAATAGCAACATTAACAATAAAGGGCATTCGAAGAAAGATGCGATCTATATCCAGAGAAAGAACTGAAAAATAGATGCACAGAATAATTTTGCTTATATAAGTGTACATATATATATATATATCCAAAAAAAACCTGATAAATAGAAGTTTCTATAGAATAATTTTGCTTATACATGGGCACGTATGTGTAAGTATATACATATATTTGCATCCAGAGAAAACTGAAAAAGAGTATGTATAGGATAATTTTGGTTATATGTATGTATATACATATATATTCAGAAAAAGAACTAATAAATAGACATATAAAATAATTTTGTTTATATATGTACATTCAGAGACAGAACTGACAAATAGAATATATAGAATAATTTTGTTTATATGTGTATGCATATATGTATGTAAATATATATATCTAGAGAAAGAACTGATAAATGCAAGTATCAATAGAATAATTGTGTTTATATATGTGTGTGCATATGTATGTATATATGTATATAAACAACATCTATTTATGTCTAATGGTAGCTATCTCTAGATTGGGGAAGGAGGAAAGAAAAAGAAGTTTACTTTGATAATTTTATTATATATTTAAAAGGCATAGCAAGTTCAACATAATAGATCTGCAGATTCATATCCAATCATCTTTTATTATACTATGTTATGGATATGATTGTTTTATTCCATAAATTAAAAATAAAAACTAAATTTCAGTATAATTGTATTTTGGAATTAAAAAAAGATGCAAGTTTCCTATGGATTGGGATTATTTCACAGTTGTCTTTGTCTTCCCATTTTTTAGCAGTGGGCACAGCACTCTGTAAGAGATTTAAAATATTTCTTAATTTATCAAGTATGCCTTTGTTGATTTGACTTTAGACCTCAGCATCCTCATAAATATTACTCACATTTAATGAGCTCTTTGAGATTTACAAAGCACTCTCTCTACTGGGGAAATCAGAGTATAAGTGAGTATAAGGAAATCAGTGAGTATAAGAACCAGAATTAACATTTTATAGATGAAGAAATTGAAGCTCAGAAGGGTCTTGCAGTTTGTACCAGCTGGGATTTGAACCCAGATCTCTTGACAAAAATGAGAGCCTTTCTCTTGCATTGCCGCCTGCAAAGTGAGGGAGTTGGACTAGAAGATTTCTAATGGCCTTTCTCACTTTAACATTCCATGGTTCTTACCCACAGCCAGGCAAATTCTGGCTTTGAAACATTTCATTTTGCTTAACTTGGCAGAGATGACAGCCCAACTTCTTCTGGATCCATAGGAGTAATAGCCAAATAATTTCTGTGGAACCACTAGCCTCCCATATGCTGTCCTTCCTACCTCTAAAAATTTTACGATTCAATTACTTGAGGGGTGCTGAAAGGCTCTACTTGGCAAAAATAATAAATAACTTTTGAGACCTAAATGCCGCTAAATTCCTACCATTAGAGTCACTGATGAATTAGGCAAATAAAGGACTAACCATTGTCCCCAGAAAGTCCATGTTTAAAGGTCATTGGCTTATGAGCATCAATTAGTTTATCTAATGAACAAGCTGATATCTCATATGAATGACATCAAGGCTAGAGTAGATTCAACAAGGCAGGTTATGGTCCAGCATGGTAGGAAAATCAGGAAGAGGATGCTACTGGGTCAGGGAGAGCGCATTTAGAATGAAAGAAGGTTGCTCTAGGCTCCTCTTTAGGGAGGGTGAGAAATAAAAGGGAAAAGAAAGAAGGACATTGAAACCAAACTCAATTATACAGTTTTTTCCTCAGTGCTAAAGCTGGCCTTTTAGACAAATGGTTCTCTGCAACAGTGTTATCTTAATGTAGAGGAAGACCAGGCAAAAAAGATAGGGGTTGTAGCCTCTTCTGAGGACTGCTGCTTATCTCCCAGAGTCCATGAGAAAGGAAAGAGAGAGGACAGATTGGGAAAAGGAGAAGAAAGATAGGGATTACAGTTTCTTGTGAGGACAGCTGCTTATCTCCCAAAACACATGAGAAAGGAAGAACAGAGGAAAGAGTGGAAGAATTCTTAAGACCCTATTCCAGAAGCACATTTCCAACTACAGAGCAAAATTTGGTGATGAGTAAACCTCTGTGACCTCAGAGCAAACCTGTAACATCTTTTGTTTTTCTCCCTTCTTTAACTCTCAGCCCCACTGTAAGAATCCAAAATCAAAAGCCAAACATTTTAGAAAGAAAAGAGGAAGAAGGAGAGAGAGAGAGAGAGAGAGAGAGAGAGAGAGAGAGAGAGAGAGAGAGATTTTTTGGAAGCTTACAAAAGGCAGCTAGAATGCTAAACTTGGAATCAGAAAGGTTGGAGTTTAGCCTCAGACATTTTAATACCTTTATGATTTTGGCAAATTCAATTAACCTTTCTCAGACCGGGTTTTCTAATTTGTAACATGTGGTTATTAGTAGCTATTTCTCAGAATTGTTGTACAGATGAGATGAGAAGATATTTGTAAAAAGATGAATGTAATATGTGCATATTTGATATAATATTATAATATATAAAAATATTAACAATTATCATCAGTGTGCCCCATGGAATTTTGGGGATAGGAATATTGCTCTTGTTTCATAATTTCTTGTTTTTTTCCTTGGAATTCTCTATGGAGATTGATAAGGCCTTGGTGCTTCTATTTTGTGGAGAATCACTAGTCTAGAGCAGAGTTATGACACCTGCATAAATAACTAAAATACTGGATAAATGCCTAAGAAATGTGCAATTAAAATACTTGGCATGGACAATTTCATGATTATCTTTGTGTCTCTAGCAAAGTGCTTTGTAACTTGTCATCCTCAATAAATGCTAGTTAAATTGGAGTTCCAAGGAGGGGAAAGATCATTGTTGACTTCAGCACATGTGCATCTAATTTATTTAGAAGTATTATGCAGAGGAAAGTTTCCAATCATTCTGGCACCCCTCTCCTGAGAATTGGACATTAGCAAATAATAATAGCTAGCAAATAATAATACTTAGCATTATATCAGCCTTTAACATTTTCAGAGCTCTAGACATTTGTCATCTCATTTGATCTTCACAATAATTCAGTGAGGTAGGTGAAGGTATTTATTATCACTATTTTACAGAAGCAAAGAGTGATTAAAGTCACTTGCCCTAAATTACACAAACATTCAAAGTCTGACAAGATTTGAACTCAGCTTCTTCAATAATCCAGTATTCTATTCACAGTCACTTGAATGTAAATGACTAAAAGCTAACAGATTAGACATAAGACTCACTGGAAGGGAATGATTATTCTGACAACCAAAAGAGGAAAGAGGAGAGCTTGTATCTCCAAAGATATTTAGAATAAGATTCTTGACTGTCTGGGCTGGGTGAGATTCAGTCCCAAAGTAGGAAGATGAACTAGATAACCTTTTAAGGTCCCTTCCAGTCAAAGAACCAGTGATTCATACAAAGATCATTTATCTCAAATTACTCTTTCAGTTCGAGTTAGGCAGACGTACCAGAACTTGTCTACTTAAGGAAAAAAAAAAGCTCTTAAAATTCCTTTCTAGGGGGGCCCGGTATATAAGGAATTCACTGGATAGAAAGGAAATGACCTGGAAGAATGAAAACTAAATTATAAGGTGCACCTACTTGGTACAATCACACACAGGTGTATGTGAACCGGACTGTGATTCAGGTACTGTCCACAGACACCCCAATCCTATTGAGAAACAATTAATCACAGTTAGAGTTAAAAATGGTTCTTTTCAGATAGATCATATTTGTTCTCTTTTACAAATGAGATATGAAAGACTCCGGGAGAGTTAGGTGCCTCATGTTTATAAAGCTAGTGAATGATGGGTTTGGGATTAGAACCCTAGTCTTCTAGATGTTGGTGAAATGTACTTTTCATTTCACATTCCAGATTCTTGTAGTCTGCTTGAAAAAAAAAAGATTTTATGTTACTCTTTTTTTAGCTTTTTCTCATTTAGCTTTTTCTCCTCTAATTTTGGGGTTTCATTTTTAATTTTTTTTATAAATTTGGAGTTTTATTGATTTTTCTAAATGTTAATTTATATATTGACCATCATTCTATTAAAAAACTCCACATCATCTAATGTGAAGACTTTGTTTTTATTTTTTAAGAATCATAATTAATTTTGAATATTTGATTATCTGAAAAAGCTTTAACATAAAGTTCAATCAAGCAACATATATTTATGTTGGAATTATTCGATTCATGGGACTGTATGAAATCCTGAGAATATAGACAAGTACAAAGAGTGTTTTAAAAAAGAGATTAGCATATAGCATGAACCAAAAGTTTTAGTGCAGTTTTAAACTATTAAAACTTAATTTAAATTCTCAAAGTTTAAAACTGCACTAAAACCTTTGGGACACTTTTTATAATATCAGAGAAGAAAGGATAGAGAGATCAACATTATTTGACAAAGACTAGGCCAAGAAATGAGTTCAATGACTTTTCAATTGCCCCTGCCCTAGCCAGCTGATCAATTATTCATGTGTTTATGAAGTCTCTCTCTCTCTCTCTCTCTCTCTCTATATATATATATATATATATATGTATGTATGTATGTATGTATATGTGTGTGTGTGTGTGTGTAATTTGAGAAAAATGATCTTTGTATGAATCACTGGATCTTTAACTGGAAGGGACTTTAAAAAGTTATTTAGTTCATCTTCCTACTTTGGGGTTGAATCTCATCCATATATATACACATACACACACATGCATATGCATATACACATGCAAATACACATATGCATGCATGCAATACAGCATACACACATAAACACACATAAACGTAGACATAGACATATCTCCCCAGCATACAAAGGGAAAAATGTAATAGCCCCTGCCTTCAAGGAGTTTACATCATATGAGAGAAAAGAATATGTATGCATGTAAATACATGCAAAATATGTACAGCATTAAATACTACATAATTGCATAGATGGAACACAGTGACTGGGGAAATCAGGACAGATCTCATGTAGGAAGTAGCATTTTTAACTGAGTTTTGAAAGAAACTAGTGATCTATTAGCTACAATTCATATTAGTACATGTGTCTGGTAAACAGTACAAAAAGGATCACAAGGATTTAGTGAAGAGAGCCATGAAGTCATTTGGGGTCATAAGAGAAGGTTTCTCAATGAGGTAGATCTTGAAGGAGAGGATTTATAGGGACAGAGCAAAGGTGAGGGTCTTTCAGTTCATAAGAAAAACAGAGCCTATGTTCTGCTGCTTCCTAAGCTCAACCTAGTTCCCAGAATTTTGTCTATCACAATAGCTTTCCCACCTCTAAGCCTTGACTTTTACCAGTGAATAGAGATCAATTGCATTTGTTTCCTGAGAACCACCTTCTTCAAATTCTCACATTCCTTTGATAGTCATGCAAGGAACTCTGAAGGCAGCTATTGTTTTAGAAAGCCTGTGTTCAGTTCAGCGCCCTGGTGTAACCTTGGGTAAGAACATAGAGGAACCAGATGAGCTTCTTCTGACCTTTGTGACATTCACCCATCAGCGAAGTTAAGTGCTTTTCATGGTCTTCTGAGGCCAAGGAGAGAGAGAGATTTTCTTAAAGATTAAAAAGAAAAGTTCCAGGTTTAGAGAATGGAATGACTAATAGCTAAAGCAAAATAAGTGAAAACATAAATATTGGGGATTCTTGAACTTCTAATAGGCTGTATTCCTGG
The DNA here is from genome assembly GCF_037893015.1 of Macrotis lagotis. Lineage (NCBI taxonomy): Eukaryota > Metazoa > Chordata > Mammalia > Peramelemorphia > Peramelidae > Macrotis > Macrotis lagotis. Next base: position 125,665,319 of record NC_133658.1, read on the forward strand.
AAATAACACAAAATGTTTGCGTGTGTGTGTGTGTGTGTGTGTGTGTGTGAACACATTGACATATACATATAAATATATATGTAGGTAGGTAGATAGATATTTACCTATACACAATATGTCTATATATAATATATAAAATATATATATATAACACTAGATAGACAATGATAGGGGAGAGAAGTTACCAAAAAAATTCAAATCAAACATAAATAATATATCTATACAGTTCTAAAGTACATATAAAGCAATTAAATAAGACAATATGGTAAGTGGCCACATAAACTTTCCAATAATCTATTTAAACTATCCACAGGAGAAGGGTAGTGCAGGGCAGGAGGGGAAATGGCCTGAGGATCCCGGGGGAATGACTGTGCTAGAGACCAGGAACCAGAGACCTTGGGGAAAGAAACTATAGAGGACAGAGAACAGCTTCCTGAGACTGAAAGGGCAATCTCTGTGAGCTGATGAGGGAGCAGACTGATTTCTCAGGAATATGTCAGTGTGATGCTTGCTCTAAGTACTGTAGGGAATGACAGTGATGAGATGGGGAGAATATTTTAAGTATAAGGCATTATAATCAAGAATTACCTATCAATGGAAGCTGAGTTCACTATGTGACTCTTCTGGACTAATCTAAGCCAAAGATTTGAAATAGTCACTCCTGAGCAAGAAGATTTGTTTGTTGGGTTTTGTGGATCTTAACCATAGATTCCTTTACTTTATAGAAGTTTTCTGCCAACAGTGAGTGCTTCATGATTCTACAAAATGTGTGTTGACAATAGATGTCAGACATTTAGTCCATTGGAGAGGGAGCAGAAAAGGAACAAAAGTGGACACTATGAACATTAGAAACGATGTTTCTGGGAAGAAGGTGGATTTCAGATATGGTAATCTTTGATTTAATACTCTATTCAGTCCTAGACAAACCTGCCTAGCTGATGGAATAGAATACTCCTAGGGAGAGACAGGAGATAGTGTGTGATAGGTAAATCAACCACTACCACCACCACCACCACCACTACCACATATCCTTTTGTTTTTGTTTTTGGGTTTTTTTTTTTGGTTAAGGCAATGGGGTTAAATGACTTGCTCAAGGTCACACAGCTAGGTAATTAGTAAGTGTCTGAGGTTAGATTTGAACCAAAGTCCTCCTGACTCCAGGGCCAGTGCTCTACCCACCTAGCTGCCCCCACCTCATATCCTGATAGTGACATCCTTAGCAATGCTTCCAGTTCGGTACTCACAGTCATTATTCTAGGATATGACCCCCATAGAAGTACATAACTGGGCAACAGTGCTGCACCCATAGCTACTGGCAACCGAGTAAAGAAAGTCCTTACTACTTAAAGTCCTTGGCATTGTCTAGTGATTCAACATTTAAATTATACAACTTTTATCAGTGAAAGTGACATTAAAGAATATTATTAGCTGCTTTGCTGCTTTACCCTAAGACTTGTGGGACCTTTCTATCTGACTTGCAGCGGAAATCTTCCATATTTGTTAACTCTCCCATTAGAATATGAGCTCTCAGGGGCAGCTAGGTGGCACAGTGGATAAAGCACCGGCCCTAGAGTCAGGAGTACCTGAGTTCAAATCCGGTCTCAGACACTTAATAATTACCTAGCTGTGTGGCCTTGGGCAAGCCACTTGACCCCATTTGCCTTGCAAAAACTAAAAAAAAAAAAGAATATGAGTTCTCAGAGCAAAGACCTTATTTTCTATTTGTATCTCCAATGTTTCCCACAGTGTTTTGTATAAAGTAAATATTTAATAAATACTTTTTAAAATTTATTTATTTCCTTTTTGCTTTTGGCTTTCCATGATATCTGAGTCTTGTGGATGAAAATGAATATCTACCCTTGGTTCTGCTGCCTTTGGAGGTAAATCTTGAATGAGCTACTTTTCATCATTCTCAGTGGTCAGTCGGTCAATACACATTTATTAAGAACTTAACTATATCCTAGGTACTGTGCTAAGTTCTCAGGATAAAAGAAAGGCAAAACAATCCTTGTTCTCAAGAAGCTCACAGTCTAATGTGGAAAATATACAAACTCTTCACAAAATAAATACAGGGTAAGTTGGAGATGATCAACAAAGGGAAGCGATCAGAAGGGAAGGGGATCAGGAAAGACTTCTTGCAGTATTTGAACTAAAAGTAGAGAAGAATTTTAGCTAAAGGGAGTCAAGGAGGCCAGGTGATCGAGATGAGGAATGAGAGAATTCCAGACAGGAGGGACAGCCAGAGAAGATGCTCAGAGTCTGGAAATAGTCTTGTAGGAGGAGCCCCATGAATGCCATGGGATCTTAAGAGTACATAGGAGGTAGATAGGTAATAAAGTGTAAGCAAATTGGAAAGGGTGGAGGGGAGAGGATATGAAGAGCTCTGAGCATTAAACAGAGGATTATATATTTGGTTCTGGGAGTGTTAGGGGGCCACTACAATTTATTAAGCAGAGACATAAAAGATGTTTAGTCTAGGTCTTGACTTCAGGTAGATACCAGTTAAATGGGAGAGAAGCACAGCTTCCTTTAGGATGGCTTGAGAGACCTAAAGAATGTCTCTCTCATGCTTTCCTGCCTCCTCTTTGATTTCCAAATCATTCTTCCAAGTCTTTGTTCATTCCCTCCCCCATAAATACACCCCCCCCCTAAGTTTTTTGTTCTTTAGCTCATTTGATTGTTCCGAAGAAAGGTCTTTGCAAATCTCAAACCAGGAAAAGATCCTCCTCTTCTTTGACCCTGATCCTCATTCCTAAGGAAAAGTCTAATTTCATGGAGCTAATAATATCTGAAGCAAAATGGCACACATTTGCCTATCATTGCAATCAATCAACTACTATATAACTACTTCTCAATAATATGATCTAATATGAATATGAATTACCAGCAAAATAAACAGAATGTTTCCTTTGAAGTAACAGTAAAAGTAGTGATTCAAAACAGCATAGTGGTTTGAGTTTTACAAAGACCTTTCTTCAGAACAATCACATGAGGTAAAGAATAGAAAATAAGTAGAGACGACCTGTGGGGTGGCCCTACACTGAAGTGTAGAGGAAGAATGGTACTTGGTTGATGATATTTATGAAGGATACTCTTAAGATGAGGATATAATTTTTCAGCAGGTTCTTCCAGCTTTATAACAAGATATACAATGACTCTCTCAGCCTTGGAATGCATCACATAACAATGTTTTCCTTAAAGTGACCTGGGTCATTAATGGATGCTTTCAGATGCATTAGAAACTCCAAAGCAATAATAATTGGCCATGTCTTGGTCTCTTAGGATTTTGTTCCTCATCCTTTGAAGGATTTGTGTTTTTTTCCCTTCTAAATACAAATTGAACTTCTCCAAGCAAATCTACTTGTCACAACGGCTTCTAGACACTTTCTCATTTCTGCTAACAACTGCACTAAACCACTGCATTCTACATCTATTTAAAAATCAAACAAATAAAATAATGATTGAAGTACATTTTATATAAACAGTGAAGAAGATTAAGAATCAACTATGAGAGTCCAAATGATCGAAAGTATATGACTTAAAAGTGCTGTCTGCCTTATGGAGAAAGACAAAAGATTTGGGGTCAAGATCCTGCCTTTTAGGCTATGACTTGCAGGCACTTTACTAATATTAAATAATGAAGCCCTAAAACACTTTCGCAATAAGTAATACCTTGAAGTTGGATTACATCCAAGCATTTCAGTCCATTTTTCAAGGCTGTGATAGTCTAAGCCCAACCTTTCTTACAGCCTTATCTCTCACTTTTTCCTACTCATACTCCACAATTCAATCAGGTTGATTTACTCAGTTTCACCCAATGCATTCAAAGTGCTTCTCTCTTGAGAAGCTTACTCATGGTCTCCCTACTCCTCTTTGATTTCCAAATCATTCTTCTAAGTCTTTGTTCATTCTCTCTCCCATAAATACAAACAGCTAAATATCATTCTTCCTCTATACTTCAGTGCAGGGGTACCCCCCCCCAGAGCTTTTTGTTCTTTAGCTCATTTGATTGTTCCAAAGAAAGATCTTTGCAAATCTCAAAGCATCATACTTTTGTGAGTCACTTCTTTTATTGTTGTTGCTGTTGTTACTTCAAAGGAAAAAGTTCTTTCCCAGTCTTTGAGCTCCTCTGCCATTTACTCTTAAATGAGTGGATCAGTTAACCTTTGACGTTTTTTCTTTTGTTGTCATGAATTGTTGCATGAATATTTTCTTGTTTAATTCTTAATATGCCTTGTGTCTATAATTAAATTGTAATCTTCATGAGGGGAGAGACTATGGGCTTTTTGTCTTTGCATACACAATTATACACAATAGCCACTTGAATATATGTGTTGTGTTGATTTTGATTCCATAGACAATCATAATAAAAGCTCACACTTAGAGTACTTAAAGTTCATGAAGGTTCAATGGAATCACTTCATGAATCAAGTTTTGGCCCTAAAATGATTCCAAGATACATTTCAGCCATTTGTATTCCATCAAGCTGATCACTGTAATCGGCTTACATGGATATGCAATCATCAAGGATCCAGAAATAGCATCCCCTCTGATTGCTTCATCATGGTGATAGACCGTGATATTCAGTGTGAAAGAAGGTTGTGAAAAGGGTACCTCTCTGAAACACTCTTCTACTCAACACATAAATGTGCTTGTCCATACTCAAGCCAGGTCTTTAGAAGCATTTTTTACATTAACAAAATCATCCCTGGAGGACATATAATTCATTGTTTTGTGTGTAATTTATGATAAACCAGTTATCAAAACAATGCAGATAAATATGATGACATGTAATGCCAAGTATTTTAAACCAAGTATGTCATTGCAATTACTGAGCCATTTCTACAGAAACAGAAAAGATGAGCAATTTGGCTGGCATTTTCTCCAGTGGATCAAGGGCCTGGGTGTCATCTACATTTCTAACTGACATAAGTTTGGAGACACTTTTAAGTCATTTTGCTTTTGAGTTGGGATTTTTATTTTAATGCTTTAAAATTATTTGATGTTTTTAAAGAAGTCTTGGAGAAAAAAAATAAAGAAAACAAACTTTTATTATCAGGCTTCACCCTAGTAGAGTGAGATGTAATAGATGGACTCCAACCTTAATCACCCCACTGCTCCCCTCCATTTTAGTAGCATTGTTCACTTCAACCTGTCCACTTGCATGGCTTTTCCTTCGTTTACTTGCCTTTCTGAAAGGGCTGGATGGGGTTCATGTTCCAAGTAAGGAGATTTGCTATTGGCTGCATGGGCATCAATATTTCATCAGGTCTTTGTGCAGCCCCGGTTTCAGCTTTTCTTAATGGGGTACTTTACCAGGCAGCTTTTTCATCCATCATTAAACAGCAGCTACAGCACTCATGCCCTGTTTCTGATTTACCGTAGATAGTAATGTAGAAGATCACATTAAACACCACACATGCTTTCAGCTATCTGAGCAACATCAGAGTAATGAACAGTCAATGGTTGTTTTTTTTGTTGTTGTTGTTGTGTTTTTTTCTCTCCTAAATTAAGATCCTTTGGAGCTCCGGTTACTGAATCAAGTAAGTATCCCTCATCTTCCAGAGAAGACATAATCCTAATGCCAGATAATGAATTTAGCATCTAATCTAAACTTGGGTTCTTCCTTCCCTCCATCCCCCCCCCAAATCCCAATTGATTTTGAAGAGTAAACTGCAAGAACTATATGAAAGGCCAGTAACAAAATTAGTGACCACAACGTGGCTTTCGAATCATTCAGACAATATGTGCTGAAGAGCTATTATCTGGTACCTTGCACATGGTAGATCCTTAATAAATGTCTGAATGAATGACTAAATGAATGGAGAGCATTATAGAGAGCTATAAAAGGAATGACAAGATACATAAAAGGAATCTTTATGAAATATTTTAAATATCTTTTGTTGTTTATTTGTTTTCATTGCTTTTTAAGTCTTCATTGGCTTATGGAATTCCTTGGTGCAGGGAACTCTACCATTTACATAAAGTTGTGGAGTTGCTGAGAGTATAAATGACTTTCCCATATTTACCTAGTTTTTGTATGTCAAAGGAAGGGTTTGAATTCAAGTCTCCTGACTCTAAGGCTAATCTTTTTTTCTATTGCAGTTTATTGCCTCACATTTTGCATATAATTGAAGATCAATACATTTTTATTGAATGAATTATTCAGTAGGAAATTTTGAGCAAAACTCTCAGAAAGTAGATGAGAATGCATATTATTGCAGTTATATCTAGGTGGTGACGCAAGTATGGGAGGGACAAAGAGGGATAATTTTTTTCCAACATGACTGAACTGATGGAAATTACATGGAATTAATCTAGAAAGATTTTAAAGAGGAGACAAAAAACAGATCAGCTGATCAGGTGGCTTCCATACCATGCCTTATATAATAGTCCAGTGATCTAAACCAGGAAACATGTTAAATTAGAAGGAAATAATATTTTATTTTCCATGCTTCCTATTTGCTAGGAAGATTTAACAGGATTTGTTTAACATTAAAGCAGAAATCCTTTTAAAATATGCTAAAATATCTTTAAAACCCCCCAACCCTTTCCATTAAATATAATACAGGTAGTTGAAAAAAGTCCTGCTGTGAATGTATAGATTTTAAGTGTTTCATAGAAATGTGATGGCATACATGCTTTATGCTATCTCTTTTTTTTTTTTTCCCACATCACCCTGTCTTTACAAAAGGATCTCTTTTCCATTGTCTCCTCTGGATACCTAGATTTAGAAAATCTAAGCTTATGAAATATCTACAAACCATAAGGAAACTATAGATCTGAAGAAGGTATCTAGAGAGTTGATGCCAAAATACACATTTGCCTGAACTCTGCTAATAAGTGAAACAAGAATAACAAGTTTGGTTTTGAATTTTCTGGATAAAAGCTATCTACCATATCTTCAAGAAGCCTAAGTGATAAAGACTGTGGACTCAGGACATATTCAGTGAACTTATTTTAACCTTTTTTTTTCCCTGGCAATGGAAGGATTATCAAACAAGAATGATGAAAGGCTCAAAGCACTTAGGAACCAACCAAACTAGTGTAGTTTGTTTGTCATAAATGAGGCATTCAAGAGCAATGATGCTGCTGGTCCTGCCCTAAGCACCCAAGCTGTGTTTCTTAAGAGCTGTCTTGTCACAATGCCAGAATCACTGATTACAGCCAATTTAGACCAAGGAAAAGCCAAACCAATTAAAAGCAATCAAAGTGATTCGTTTGCATCAGGTATGCAAATGTAAGACCAGGGGGGGAAATAGAAGACATAGCCACAAGAAAGGTTAATAGATAAATGTCTATGGTGTGAACTCCAAAGTGGAGAGAACTTTAGGATGTCATCCCAACACATAGAGAAGACTCTTTGTTGAAACCTTGTGAAAGGATATGGATAAGGATGACACAGATGGGCAGGAATCCTGCCTCACTGTAGGCAGTACCTTCCAAGGTAGAGATCACAGATCTATGGTGAAGACAAAATGCCTAATTAACAATTCAGATAATTCAGCCTGAAATTCATTCATTTTTGACTAAAGGGTCAATGTTTATCCTTGGGAAATAATGGTTATGACTCACTTGCTGAAAATCTTCAGTTTCAGTAAGGACACTAGATAGAAACTTTCAGATTTAATTAATAATAGATAAATCTAGGGCTAGAAAAGATCTCAGAGATAATTTTCATTCAACATCTTTATTTACAGATGTTAAAACTGAGGTTACATAGTAAACATCAGAGATAGAATTTGAACTCTTGACTCTGGAGTCCATGTTCTAAGTCCTGCTAATTTCATATGAATGGGAAGCTCCTGTTAAGGAAAGAATGAAGATTAGCAAAGGTTCTTCAATTTATAATCCTTAAAAGTTCCTTGGAACACCAAAAGATCAAGTCATTGGCCTAGGGTTCACACTCAGAATGTGTCAGAGATGAGGACCCAAGGTCACACAGCTAGGCAATTAAGTGTCTGAGGTCAAATTTGAATTCAGGCCCTCCTGACTCCCGGGCCTGTGCTCTATTCACTGTGCCACCTAGCTACCCCTTGGAACTCAAGTCTTCTTGATCCTAAGGCTGATTTTCTTCTTCTATTTTTTAACTTTAATTTAATTTTTAAATTTTAAACTTAAAAGTCTCCCCAAAAGAACATTTTCAGAAATACAGTAGACCATAAAAAGATTTTATATAAAACCATAAATCTGTTTCAAATTGTTTGCTTTTTTATTAAAGTATGTAATAAATTTTATATTTTACTTTCAAATTTATGCATACTTCCTTCTGAATTTTCTTCTTTTCTCTTCTTTACATTAAAAAAAATTTATTTTAATAGCCCTCTGTTTTTTGGCCTCATTAATTCCTATTGCTTCTATTACACTTTCTCTTAATAGAGAAGGGGGGAGGAATCACCTTTTAAGAAATATTTGGTGAGTGTTGCCTATGTAGGTTATATCTATGTTCATATTGTTTGCCTAAATGTGGCTAAAGGGAAGGCTTTTATAAGTATCTCAGAAACCTTGCCTACCTCTCTCCAAGGAAGAATTTGTTCCTGTCTGGGGCAGATTGAGAAAAGTGGACCACAAAGCTGACCAGTCACTTTATTCTTCTCAGAGGACAGCCACTGAATGGACCAGAAATAGATTCAAATAACTTTCCTGATTTCTATCCCTGTAAAGGGAAGATGTGCTTTAAGCTTCTGTCTATAGGTCTGATTGGTTTCCATCAAATGTTACTCATAAGACCAGCACAAAAGTGAATTATGAACGAAGTCATTTATCCAAGCAGATAACAAACAGAAATCAGAGAAAATGTTCAGATTAGGATATATCAGAAAATGCAGAGAGTGATAGAGCCCTCCTACTGGGAACAAGATCTTTCATTTTGGGAATGGAAGGTACATGTTAATCTCACCCAGAGGAAAAAGGTTCTAGGGAAGCAAACTGAAAATCGGAGACATGTTGAGACTCCATCTCCTTTACATGTAAATTATTTTTTCTTCTTTCTTGATTTCTTCCTTTAGAGGATAAAGAAGCACATAGGTCCTCTCTTGAACTAGAAAACTGAAAAATGTCTTCCCTATTCCAAATCTGCAGCCAACTTTGTTCCTTATTCAGCCACAGATTGTAGTTATGATTTTCTCTACCAACGAGCAGAATCATAGGCAAATGATCCCAATTTGAACTGGGAAATACAAAAAGAAGGCATAGTCAAGCAAAACAAATGCTCAAAAGAATCATATCTCTTTCTGCATCTCTTGTCTGCATATCTTATGATATGACCTGTTATCTGATAGGTAACACATTTCATCATAGGTCTTTTAAAGATATCACTAATTTATTATATTGATCAAAATTCTGATATCTTTCAAATAATTTTTTCCTTGATAATGTTGTTTTCCTTGTAAAAATCATTCTCCTATTTCTGTTCATTTCACTTTGTATCAATTCATAATATCCAAGATTCTCTGGAATTGATTCTTTAATTATTTCTATGGCACATTAACATTTCCTTATATTCCATACCACAATTTATTTAGCTGTTCCCAGGTTGCTAAGAGGCTATATAAGCTACTCCATTAGATTATAGTTCTTCTCTTTTTGTCTCTTTCCTTTCTCTTTTTTTCCTCCTCTCTTCCTCCTTTTTAATTCCCTTTTTTCAGGATCAGAAAATTTGACCTGCAACTATTGCTTCCCCTTATTATCTTTCCTTTCAATTCATACTTCCCCTATTCCTACTTGTTTCCTGTTGAGTTTATAGTAATTCAACAACAAACTATATGTGTGTGTGTTCAACTTTCTTTTGTTCATTTTACATAAGAGCAAGATTAATGTAATTATCATTCTTCTCACACCTTCTTCCATGTCTGTTTATTCTCACAGGCAGCTAGGTTAGGTAGCATGAACAGAGCACTGACTCTGGAGGCAACTCTAAACTTAGACACTTAATAGCTGTGTGACCCTGGACAAGTCACTCAACCCCTGCCTGAATATAACTGAAGAAGGAAATACTCCAGTATTCTTGCTAAGAAAGTCCCATGGACAGTTATCTCATACCCAGTTATGAGAGAAAGCAAATTCAACTCTCCTTTCTCGTCCCTTTTACCTTGAGACTGAATTTCCACCCACTATGTCATGTTACTTTTTGGTATGGTCTTAGGAGGAGTTAGAAACAAACTCAAGAATATAAAAAATGCCTTACCAGTGACAGACTCATGTCCATCCAATTTATTCTCTAAAATGGTTTATGGGAAGATATGTCTATTCTCTCTAATATTAAGCTCAAGAGGGCCTAGATGTCCCTCAAATATCCCTATCTTTTCATAAAAAACTACTGTTTAATCTATAACCTTTACTGAAGTTATATTTTTAGTATGTCTCACCTTTGGAATTGAGGTAGCAATTTTAATCAAACTGGTATAAAATGTTTTTTAAAAAAAATTCATCCTGAATTTGTCTCAACATATAGTTTTTTAACTTTTTAATCTGGGATCAAATAAGATAATATATAAGATGAGAAATTTTGGATTGAAAATTAATTTTTCATTTTTCTAGCTAATCAAGCAACAAGCATTCTTAAATTTTTTTAAAAATGAATGTTAAAATTTTCTCTAGATGTAATTGGAAAAAATAATATTTAAAAAAACAAAAAAATTAACTACCAATTAGTCAACAAGGATTTATTAAGCATTTATTATGTGGTAGGTTCTGAGTTCTGGGAATATAAATATGAGCAAAAAGAAAGGTGTATTCTGCTCCCCAAAAGCTTACATTCTAATGGGGGGAAATGGAGGAAAAGGACCTGTTTGAGGACAGAGAATGACTGAAGCTATAGACATTGTGCTCCCTCAGCTCATTTAAATGTGACTTTTTTTTGTGGAAGTGTAGGGGCAACTTAAGAGGTTAAAATTTAGAGTGGTAAATGAGCTAACAGTTTGGAGACTTTGGGAAGGTTAAATAAGGAGCTGGTTTCATACCTGGCTAAAAAGTGGAATTCATGAATTTTCCATCATAATGGAAAGATGAGTCACTGAACATCAAGAGGCTCAGATTTAAGTTATTGGAAGCAATGAGGGATGGAATAGCAGAGAGTTGAGAAGATGTCAGCAGAAGCAGTCAACTGAGGGAAATTCTTCAGCTACTGTACTTGGAACCTACTGACTGGAAGAAAGATCTTGCTTTGCAAATTGGTTGAAGGAAAAGTTGGTTGCCTGATTTTTGAAAGAGGATTGAACTCTGCTGCAGTTTGAGCTATTACCCTTAAGAGAGGTAAGAGAGGTAAGAGACATCTCTCAGAGGTGTCTGCTCCTGCTCAACCATTCCCTCTGCTATGAAAAATGAAATCATGGAGGAAATGACAGAGTTTTCTCCACTACATTGTTGTAAGTATAGACTGAGAGCTGACTGTAGAACATAGAATCCAAATGAGTCAATAGCTGACTTGGTTTATTTCTTCTAGGCAATATCAAAATGCTGAATTTCAATGTATACTTGCCCCCTTCAGGGAAAACTGCACAGTATGAACCTTTTTTTTGCTAGCTGTTTCCTTTCTCATCCTCACAATTTTTCCTTCTGAGCAATTACTTTGCTAATCTCCCAATGGCAAGAAAAAGAGGAAGGGCATCAACATATTGGATGAATTCACTGGGAAGAGATTGGAGGAGGTTATATTAAAATGTTACTAGTCCATGGAGAGATTGTTAGAAGACACATCTACATTGATGATATCATAGATCCTTTTGTGTATATAGCAAATCTCCCCTGTCATTAGAATGTATTCCCTTCTGGATCTGTCCTGGGACTTTTCTCTTCTCTTTCTCTTCTCTTCTCTTCTCTTCTCTTCTCTTCTCTTCTCTTCTCTTCTCTTCTCTTCTCTTCTCTTCTCTTCTCTTCTCTTCTCATTTCATCTGGTGCTTATTGCTTGACTGACTGACTTTGTATGTTTACAGAATGTGGGTAAAATAACATACACTATTAATTCATATTTATGCAAAATAATTGGAATATGAGAAATACAGTATAATGTAACAATGTATTCAGGCTATTTTTCTAGACTTTGTGATTTCCAGAAACTCAAAATAGAAATATGAAATAAGGAAGAGAAAGGAAAAGAGAGCTCACAGTGAATGGCCTCACTTTTTTGTAACTTTAAATTTGATTAACTAATTTAGTTTCACATTACTACAATAGTCTTGTTGTAAAAGTAAACAATAACCCTTCTCTCCCACAAAGATAGGAAAACCTCAAGAAAAATAAAGTGAGAGAAAAAAGTATACTTCCATCTTCATTCCGATCCCATTGGCTCTGTCTCTGGGATGGATTGCATTATTTCTTAAGTCCATCAGAAAGTTGCTTCCATATTTTTTCCCACAGTTGCTATTGCTAGCTATATTTCCCTCCATCCTATTCCTTACCACTCCCATTTATTTTATTCTCTCTCTCTTTTCACCCTGTCCCTCCTCAAAAGTGTGTTGTATCTGACTACCTTCTCCCATGGCGTCACTTTTTTCAGTGAAATATGAGGCAAGGTCTCAATCAAGTCAGTGAGGGTAGGAGAGCCATGAGAGACTTCAGGAGGAATGAGAGAGTTTAGAAAAATTGCTGTAGTGAGTGGGATGGTGAATAAATTTGATGTGTAAAAGGATCATTCGGTCTACTGGGGGTTCAGTTGAGATTATTCAACATTAATTTGTTGTGGATCCAGTTAGCAGTAGTGGAAAGTTTTATGATTTTTTTCTAACTTTGTTGTAGTTAAGGTGGGAGTAATTGAAGTTTGAGGTATGGCAGGGTGAGATGAGTGATAGGATAATGGACAAGAGATTCAAGAGAGTGAGACAGTGTAGAGTTGTACTGACTACCTCAGGATCAAGATAGGGAGGGGAGGGGAGTGTATCTAGTGCTAGATGACCTGGGCAAGAACTGAGAAACTGAGGGTTTGGAAGAAGCTGTAAGGCAGAAGGAGAAATAGACAACAGATTTTTATCAGAGAGAAGAATTACAAGATTTCATGAGCATAAAAATACTGTATTTGTGAGAGTGATAGCAAGATTGAGAGTATTAGTATCTCCACGTGCTATGAAATGAAGAAGTCATGGCAAATGAGTAAATTGAGGTACTGAAAGATTAGAATATTTGATGGTTTATTGATATGTATATTAAAATCTGCTTATTATGAAAGAAGGTGTCGAGGAAGAGAGAAAGACCATAAGCTAGTCACTGAACTCTTTATGGAAGGAAGGAGAGAGTCTGGGATTAGTATATTACATCTGATGATGTTTAGTTGTTTTATAGTCATGTCTGACTCTTTGTGACTCCATTTGGGGATTTCTTGGCAAGGTTACTGAAGTTTGCCATTTCTTCAGCTCATTTTACAGGTGAGGAAACGGAGACAAGCAAGTTAAATGACTTGCCTAGGATCACATAGTTAGTAAATGTCTGAGGTCAATCTTTCTGGGTCTTTCCAACTTCGGGCTCTATTCGTTATGCCACCTAGCATCTATCAGAATCTTGGTTGAGTAATAAATCTGGATTGAATGAATCTCAAAGGAGAGGTTATTGAGTGAGTGAGGGGTATACTGAGAGAGCTGAGAAGTGGTAATGGAGACAAAGAGTATTCCAACTCCCCTACCACAGCTAGGGGATAAGAGTGAAAGTGTAGTTGTACTAGAAAGTAGATGATGTCATCAGGAGGAATCACATCTCAGTGAGAGTCAGAAGTGGAAAAGGAAGGGTTGAAGATGAAAGCAAGGTTGTTATTTCTGGTTCCAGAGAGCAGAGGCTTAGGTAGCTTTAGGATGGAATATTGAGGGAATTGGATTGAGAAAGATATGGGAATAAAGGAGTGGTGAATGGAAGATGGAAAATGAGTTTGAATAATGGTGGCCAGGGGATCAGAATAGTTGTTGTTCATGCTTCATTTGTGAAGAGGACTAATGACATCATGGGACAGTGTCTTGATTCATATGAGTATTGAATTTAAGTGAGGTCTTAAGAGTTGCATAAAATTATTAGCCTTACACTCTTTTTCATTCATCAAAATCCAGAGGCGGGACAAAAGACAAGAGGATTGGTGATGTCCCAGGAGGCAGTGAATATCCTTGGCTTCTTTGATGTCTGACTAAGCACCTATTTCAGCCACCTTCATTACTGTTGGAATAAATTATTTTTATCCATTCATTCCACTAGGCAAAGTTTTTGCATGCTTGGGATAGATATTCCTCTAATTGATAGATGAGTTTGAGGCTTGTCGGTAAAAGTCAATCTGTTTTACTACATTTGCCAAGACAATTTTCCTGAGCTCTGACTACTGTACATATTACAGTTTCTTGGTTTAGAATGACAAGAATGAGGAATTTATGGGGTGGGAGCATTGAGAACTAAATTGATAGTGACCTTAGAGAAGTCACAACCTATTAAAGTTTCAGTATTCTCATCTGTAAAATGAGTGGATATAACATCTCTAAGGTGTCTTTCAGCTGTAAATCTTGTGATACCATGTTCTAGTTAGAAAACCTTCTGTTTAACTGAGAGTCATGTTTACCACTCAAGGATTACTGATTTTTAAAGAATCAGAATGCATTAAGAGGCATAACAAAGACAAGTGACATTGAAAAGAATGTAATTCTTCTTTGATGCAGAAAACTCTTTGGGACCTTGCAGGGTCTTAAGAATCATTGTTATAGTTGCTAAGCTATTTTTCAATCACTTTGCATTTGGCAATAATAATAACAATCCCTGGCATTTTCTAGAGTATCATTGGATCATAGATTTAAAATTGGAAGAGATCTCCTTTACAGGCCAGGAAGTATTTTCCTTGCAACAATCCGGTGATGTGGGCAGATCCCAAAAGAGAATTTGCCATTCATTTCCACATAAGTAAGTATGTGAAAGGAAATAAAGCACCATCTTTCATACTTGATTACCTTCAAACTACTCTTAGGCAAAATCAGCTTAAAGCTCTTTGAATCCGTAGAGGTTTGGCTTGTGCTTTAAGGTATTTGCTTATTTCTACCAGTAGGAAGTTTATATTCCTTCAAGATTGAATTGAATTGAAGCCTCTGAAACCCAAATTTCTGCCCTAAGACCATGACACAGATAGCCTTCCTTCTATATCAAGAATATCCCTTACCCTTGCAGAATTTTTTCTGACTTACACCTGAAACATCAAATTGTAGAATTAAAAGCTATGTTAGAAGTCTTTTCAACCCATAGTGAAACAAGAATTCCTTTTACAATATAAGCTACAAGTGATCAATCATTCCATCTTTGCTTTTATTTTTTTAATTTAAGGCAATGGGGTTGTGACCTGTCTTTGCTTTTTTAAAGATGCCCAATGAGAGAGAAAAGCACTAACTCTCAAGGTCATTCATTCCATGTATGGATAGGTTTCATTATTAGAAAGTTTATCTTTATATCAAATCTAAATTTTGTTGGGTTTCATTATTATTATTTTTTATAACTACTACTAGTGACTCTTATGTTGACCCTTTGGAATAAGACAAGAAAAGTATATTCCCCTTCTATATGACATCTTTTCAAAGACTTGATGATAGCTATCATGCCCTGTGAGTGCTCTCTTTACAGGTTGACAATGCCTATTTCCTTTATGAAATTTATTTTATTTTATTTTTTAATTTAAGGACTAAAACAAGTATTTCCATAACAGAGTAAAAAATTAAATCAATTTATAATCATAGGAAAAATGCTCTAAATCAATATTGAAAAATTTTTTTTAGGATTTTTTGCAAGGAAAATGGGGTTAAGTGGCTTGCCCAAGGCCACACAGCTAGGCAATTATTAAGTGTCTGAGACTGGATTTGAACCCAGGTACTCCTGACTCCAGGGCCGGTGTTTTATCCACTGTACCACCTAGCTGCCCCTATCAATATTGAAAATTAAAACAACCTTGAGAAATTATTTTACATCTGCCTATTTCCTTTGACTAATACTCATTTGGTATGGATCTTACCAAGTTACCACATTACTCTCCTCAAGACTCTCCAGCTGATCAATATTCTTACTAAGGTGAAATGCCCAGAGTTAAAATGTCTTTTCAGATCAGGAGTCAGTGTACAACAAAACTATCACTCCCTAGTTCTGGATCTCAGGTACAGTCTGAATTTGCATTATATTTCTTGGCTATCTATCATATGATACTGCTAAATAATACAGAGCTTGCTGTTCTCCAGAACTGAAAAGAGATGTACTGTTGTGCTATTATTTGTACACCACCAAAACAAGAGCAAAGCAAAATAAAACAATCAATTCATAGATCCTTTTGGGCTGATCTTGCCAAACCATGGTGGAAGAGAGAGAGTGAGCATTGAAAAGTCATATTCATGGGTCCCTTTTGAAAAGTAGGTAGATTGAGGATAGAAAGATATTGCTATGAATATTCAATTTATTTACTGGAATGACAAGGGAAACTAAAGAATTTAGAGTTAGCAAGGACTTTGGATATGATATAGCACAACTCCTTCATTTTGCATGTAGGAAACTGAGACCCAGAGAGTTAAGTGACTTTCTCAGGATCCCTCCAGTATGAAGACAGAATTATGATTAAAAATACAACTGCAGGCTCTGAAGCTGGTGGGTTTTTTTTTTTGCTGTGAACTTTAACAACTTCAAGATCTACCTCCCTTGAAGCCATAATACATAAGAGTAAAAAATTATAAACTTTCTCATTTTAAAAAATCAAAACAAAATGAATGTTGTTCAAATTTATGCCCCAGTCATAGTCATCATGCCATATTTTCAACCAATGGCAGATACTTAAGACATTTTAAACAGCGAAAAAAATGAAAGAATGGAAAAAGATGAAAACAGCTCTATTCCTTAATAAAAGGGGTGAACAGAATCTTTGTTACCCACAAAACAGGAAAATCAGAGAGAGATTGGAGCAGCACCATCTTGACCTTTACTTCCATTGATATGATATAGATACCAATGGAGCATGCAGGATAATTCCCTCTTTTTTTAACTCTTACCTTATTTCCGCCCCCATCATATATATTCTACATACTGTTTCTTTTGAATGCTTATTTTTAGTGTGTCACAGACTGCTCATGCTCACCATACTGCCATTCCATGCTGTAGTGTGATATTCAACTTTAGTCCTTTAGAATTGTAGTACTACAATACTAGTAGCCATGCAATATCACTAGAATAACCAGTTTTATTGAATCATGCAAACATTTTGTTATTCAGGTTGTTATTGATTTTTGTTTTTTAATCACCTAAATAACAGCTATTAATCACTAAGGCTAATTCATGGATAAGAGCAAGAACTTTCAATCAACCCTCATTCCCACTTGTCATATTCACCATCCAGCTTCAGGGTGATCTGAGGTGATTGTCAAGTTCTCTCTAACTTCCATGGATCAAGTAACTATGTTCCCATTGTCACTGCTCCTTTGGGAGTGGTATCACTTTTCTCTCATTGGTTTATTAATTGGTGTGCAGGCAAACCAAATGTAATAAAAAAAGAAACTCCTCTATTTATCTCACTTCCTAATTTTGTTACTCAAGCTTATATCTGTGGATAAAATAACTTTTCAAAAATATATTTCACTTTATTAAATATTCCCAATTTTTAATAAAACTTTTAAACAATCATTTAAAAAATTTTTGAATTTCAAATTCTCTTCCTCCCACTCCTCTCCCTTCCTTGGGAGGGCAAGTAATTTGATATCAATTATATGTAGTATAAAAAAATTTCATGACTCAAAAAAAATTGAAAAAAAATGAAAAAATGAAACAGAAAAGAAAGTTTAAAAATGTATATTTGAATCTGTATTCATAGTTTATCACTTCTTTCCAGAAATGGACAGCATTTTTCATCATGGGTCCTTTGGAATTGCCTTGGGCCAGTCACTGTATTGATCAGAATAGCTAAACCATTCACAACTGATCATCGTACAATATTGCTATTACTGTGTAAATCTCCTTCTGGTTGTGCTCATTTCATTTTGCATCAGTTCGTATAAGTCTCCTGAAGTTTTTCTGGAACCATTCTGCTTATCATTTCATATAGCACTGTAGCATTCCATCACAATCATATAACATGGTTCATTTAGTCATTCACCTATTGATGGATATCCTTTTGATTTCTAGTACTTAAACTTTAAATCGAAAAAAAAATTTGTAAAACCAGAGAATTGATGAGGATCAGTATCAACTGAACATCATTCACCCAAGTCACAAAGCCATAAGGTTTAATCTCTCAACCCACATCACCTTTTCAATCTCCTAAGCATGTCAAGAGTTGAGTATAACCAGAATTTTGAGAAATCTATCATTTCATTTGAATGCAGAAACTCTATTCAAGGCAGCTCACAATCCACCTCTTACCTCTTTTAATTGATATATACCCCTTGCCTCATCTCACTACCTCTCCTCATTACTTCCACTATGCATGTCTGGATCTGTCCCATACTACCCAAGAGGACCCAGAATTGCTATTAAAATTATATTTAAGCAGCTGAAGCTTTACAGTTGAGTTAACTCTAGTCTGAATTAACTCTCTCCTACTTTCAGGTATTCTTAAAACTTCCTCCTCATGTTTGTACTCAGTGATCCAGTGACATTGCCCTCCTTGCTTTTCTTAAGATACTTTAACTCCAAATCTGAGTAATTTTCTTACTAGTATTTATACAGACCTTTACAGTTTGTTCTGGTTCACAAATATTTCATTTGATCCTCACAACAATGCTGGGAGGAAAGATAAGGAAACAGAAGCAGACAGACATTAAATGACTTGTCCAGGATCACACAACTAGTAATCATTGAAGGGTAAATTTGAACTTAATTTCTCCTGACTCCAAATCCAACATCCTATGCACTATGTCACCAGTTTCATTGGCTGCTCCTTATGCCTACAATTCTTTCCCTATTCATCTCTGCTTCTAGGTTCCCTGACTTCCTTTAATTCTCAGCCATTTACACCTACAAAAATCCATTTCTGATCCTCCTTAATGTTAGTACTTTCCTTCTATTGATTTATCTTCTTCCATTAGAAAGTGAACTCCCTGAGAGCAGAAGTTTTCTTTTGTTTTCCTTGCATCCCTAGCAATTAGCACAGTGTTCAGCACTTAATAAATATTTTTTGATTGCTGTTTTCTTCTCTCATTTCAATTAATCTTCAGATTTCACATTCCTCTGATGTATTCTGTACCAAGAAAAATTGATATAAGAACATTAGGGGCACTGGTAGGGAAGTAACTTGCAATTATTGACAAGATTCTCACTTCTAGGAAGCTGTTTCTGAAGTCTAGTGATGAAATGTCCTGTCCATCTCTCTCTTTCTCTCTCTCTCTCTCTCTCTCTCTCTCTCTCTCTCTCTCTCTCTCTCTCTCTCTCTGTGTGTGTGTGTGTGTGTGTGTGATATGATAATAGTGAATGAGTTGCTTTTATGTTTTCATTGCAGAAATCAAAGACCTAAAAGAATACAGTTGTGTATTGTTTTACTGGGAATTAATATCACACTTAATTTTGTGAGGTAGTCATTTTAAATTTGGAAGGGAAATAGATTATCTAGTCTAGTTTCCTCTTTTTTTTTTCAGATGAAGTAATGAAGGACCAGGCTTAAGTAACTGGTTAAGAGTAGAGCCAGGACTAGAAAACAGATCTTCTGGCTTGCTGCTGGTTAGTGCTCTTTCCTTAGAAGGACATTGACTCTTATCTGCAGTCCTACTGTTTTCACATTCACACACAGGAAGATACTGGCCATGTAAATTCCCTCCTTGATGTTCTCTCTATTTATGATCATTTTATTTTGTTATCAATTAGTTGTTTAAATAGGCCAGGATTAAGTTGTTTCAATTGCATGTCACATTTGTTTTCTCATTCTTTCTCCTGGTTTTAAACAAATATTGTTATTTGCTGTAAAAGGTTGATAGTCTGATTTTATAAAAATGATTCAGAAATGATGCCCACATCCAGAATTTTTCTAGTTATTCAAAATATAGTGTTTCCACTTTTGTGTGTGTGTGTGCAATATATTATTTAGTGGTGGTTACATCTTTTGGACACCTACCAATACCAATACCCTTCTTGAAGAAAAGTAGTGATGATGATATGCAGGCATGTGATGTCTGTGTGGTTGATAAAATTTTTATCCTTCCTCCTTTCTTGTTTTTGACTTATGTTATCAATATATTTCTCACATTCAATATTTATCAAGCATTTATTAAAGAATTACTATTATTATAGTGCTAAACTATACAAGGAAAAAGCAAAATGTTTTCCTTCCTTCAAAGAAGTAACATTTTCAACTAGTCTCACACATTTTTTGAAATCACCAAGTAACAAAATTTATGTTGATTTAATATGCATGGTCTTACCAAGTTCTTTATACAATTTTTGTATTTCTTCATCTTCTAATACCAATGTTGCTGTATAAACTATAATTATTTTAATTATTTGTTTTGTTTGTTTATAAATACTGATCATGAGCACTGCCATGGCATATTTTTTGAATGATGTTTCTGGTTTCCATCAAACATACTGTAAAATAAACAACTTTTTAAAAAAAATGCATTGAGCTGATGCTTTCTTCTGTCTTCTAGCTTTGTTTATTGCAATATCAAGATTCACTTTCTTTTCTTGTGCTATACATTAAGGTCAGATTATAACTCAGCTTTTCAATACATACATTGAATGTAAACTTCACATTTACAGTATTGACAAGCAAGTAAAATTTGTAGATGATCAAAAAATTGCTATGTAATTTTAAGTCCCCACTGTCATTTAAATTGCTAAACAGGAAAGCAGTCATACAAGATTGAGGCTCAAGACCAAAGAATTCATCATAAAATAGCTTCATTAAACTTAGCTAAGTTGGTTCTCAGAAAGCAGATAAATCATTTACTTAAACTATGTCATGATGAAACCTGGTGGAGCTTACATTCCATAGGAATTTCTTTTGAGAATACAGGGTCATCTCTGTGCTATGATGGAGACAGCTGAGTAGGGCTTTGAAACAGCTTAATTGTGAGCTATTTAGATAAGTTATTGATAATCAAAATTGGGTAATGGATAGAGGAAAGGAAATTGGCACCATTTGTAAAGAAGTTGAACTAATATAAAATAATAATGAGACCAAGAGTGGAAAAACACCTTAGTATGCAAATAATTTATTAATTACAAGCAGGGAGAGAATAGAAAATAATGAGCAGTATCACATAATGAAGCAGAGAGAATCGTTGGAGCATGAATCCAGTTTAAGGAAGGTTTGGAGGGCTACCCAACTAAACAAAATCATTCTGAGGGCATTTAAGGATAAAAATAGAAGGACAATAACTGGAAGAAAAATGAAAAGATCTGCATGGATTTTTATGATAATAATCATCCTTTACATGGCAGTTTAAGTTTTGCAAAGTGCTTTACATTTGTTAGCTCATATGATCCTCAAAACAATCATGTGAAGAAGATGCTATTATTATATTCATTTTACAGATGAAGAAACTGAGGCACAGATAGGTTATAGATTTGCCAAGGATTGCATAGCCAATGAGCAATCTAGCTTTGAGAAAGGATCTAAACTCAGGTCCTTCTGATTTGAAGTGTTGTACTCTATCTTCCATACCTCCAAGCTGCTTATGATCATCAAGTACAATAAAGCTACCCCAACAAAATACTAGATGCTCTTAAGGAAGAGCATTAAAGAGAATAAAAACTGAAATATCACTTGGATTAGGTAAAATGTTATATAGTAGAAATCTTGGTAGCATTTAATAAAGGACTGAGGACTTGAGAAATTGACTCATAAAGCTAATAGTTCAAGCTTTAAGTTTTGCGGAACACTTTATAAATGTTATCTCATTGTATCCTTACAATAGCCCTCTTAGATTGGTGCCATTACATTTTACAGATGAGGAAACTGAGGAAGACAGCAGTTAAGTGACTGACTCAGGAGGTCATATTGTAACTCATCCTTTCTGATTGTGCCATCTATATTTATATCTTTATATCTATATCTATCAATCTATATGTATATATATAAGTATATCATCATCAAGTATAAGGTTATCCCATCAAAGTCTAGATGTCCTTATGGAAGAGCCCTAATGAGAAAGAAGACTGGAATATCTGTTGGCTCCAATTAAATGTTACCTATTAGACATCTTATACACAGACACACAGACACACACACACACACACACACCTCATTTGTATTGAGAAAATAAAAAGGCTACTGGGAGAGAATCAATCACTACCAACACTTATATCTATTTTCCCAGTCTACATAAAATGTTCATAAAAATTTTTCTTCACACTCTGCAAGAGCAGTTTTAGGTAACAATACGCTTTTGCAAGTGATAATGCATTTTGGAACACAATCTTACCATTGCATTATTGACTGAAAAATAAAGGAATATTGTAAATGGAAAAAGAACTAAAGTTAACAGAGATTGCCTTATTCTGTGTCACAATACTGACCTGGAGTAATACAAAGATGATTACAGCAGGAGCCAGATGATCTGAGTTCAAATCACATTTCTGTTATTTCCTACTGGCCAAGTCACTGAACATCTCTGGGTGGTAAGTTTCTGATCTGTAGCATATCAGAGTTAATTAGATGATCTCTGAGGACCCTTTCAATTCTAAAGTCAATAGGATTTATTAAAAATTTGCTATATGCCCTGTACCATGACTCTCAAGGGTCAGAAGTGAAATGCAAACCCAACTTTCATGTCCTTAGGTCCTATTCTCTTTCTGGTATGTCACATTCTGCTTTTTTTTAGGTTTTTTACAAGGCAAATGGGGTTAAGTGGCTTGCCCAAGGCTACACAACTAGGTAATTATTAAATGTCTGAGGCCAGATTTGAATTCAGGTACTCCTGACTCCAGAGTCCATGCTTTATCCACTGCACCACTTAGCTGCCCCACATTCTGCTTTAACATAATTTAAAGTGTGATGCTAAGGTGTAAATTCCAAGGGTCATGTTTACTATATCTTTTGTAATCCCCCAAAGTGCCTAATAAGATTCTAGATTCCCCTATTGAGGCAATTAGAAGGGGTAGGATTGCCAGGTCATTCCAACTTTGGTAGAAATCCTAGCACCCATTCATTCATGCTGGTAGTAACACAACACACCCCGCCCCCCCCGTCCCACCCCACGCCCATCAAGAGGAAACAGAAATAACTCATGTGCCTCTTAAATATCCTCCAACTAGCCTCAACCCAACCACTAGTTGGAAAAAAGTGATTTTCCTAAAGCATAAGTCTACCCATGCTACCTACTCTTCTCATTAAATTCCAGTGACTTTCTATTATGTATAAATTCTTCCCAACAGAGAATAGTGACAAAGTGAAGGAAAAAACAATCCCTGGGCCACAGGCTCTGTAACCTATATTATCTCTGTTATCTTTCTTAGAAATAATTTGTGGTTTTCCTGTTATGCTGTTTGATGCCATATACAAGCCAAATAACTCAAATGTGTGTCAGTTTTGTTTACTTGAATACATGTAGGACAGTGAGTGGCAAGGCAGGAGATGAGAATGGGATAGGCAACCCAAAAGGGGAGAAATCTAAAAATAGGTTTTGTAAACTCAGTATGTGTGTGTATGCATGAGTGTGTGTGTGTGTGTGTGCATGCATGTGTGTGTTTATGTATGTATGAATGTGGGTTGAACTGATTAGAGATTTGAACCACATATTTAATAGAAATGAAGGTTTATTTGAGAGATAACTTTCAAAGAAAGAATTCTTAGAAACTCACAGAAGTGAATAAGTAGACCCAGACAACCATTACTATGTTTCTGTGGAGGATTGCAGCACAGCCTAGATTGGCCTTGTAAAGAGGGCCACATCCACCAGAAGGGAGGAGTGAGTTGCTGAGAAAAGAAGTCATGCATACTGCACAAGGACTGTGGACTTCTAAGGATGCTTCACTCATGTAGAGAGGGTGTTCAAATCTTCTGTATGAGCATTTAGCACCCCAAGGTCAAAGGAGTTGACAGCTCTCCTTTGCTTTGCAGTTTCACCTGAGCAGGGAGAGTTTGTGTGTGTGTGTGAATGTGTATGTATGTATGTATGTATACATGCATGTGTATGTGTATGCATATATGTTTGTTAGTGTGCATGTGTTCATCCCTGTGACTAGCAACAAACAGTAGCACTTTATCAACAATCTACTAGATCTCCATGTTATAATCACTGGAGATGCAAAGAAAGGTAAAAAATAGTCCCTACTCTCAAGGAATACAGAGGAATATGACATACAAATAACTCTGTATAAAGAAGATGCATAGATTAGATAATTAGATAAAATATATAAATAGACCAATAGATATTATATATATATATATATATATATATATATATTTATCAGGGGAAAGACATTAATCTTTTTCATTGATATTTTATTTTTCCAAATACATATTATGAAAGTTTTTTCCAACATTCATCTATATGCATATGTATATTTTTAAGTTAAAAAATGTCCTTCCACCCTTCTTACCCACTCCTCTCAGTGACAAACATTGTACATACACATTGTAAACATGATAAACATGTTTTCAGATTATTTATTTTTGGTACAAGGCATTAGGATTAAGGGAAAGGGATATATAAGAGATAATTTTTATAGTGTTTATAGTGTTTTTATAATTTTATAGTGTTTTATAGTGTTCATCAGAAGTGTTTTTTGTTTTGTTTTGTTTTTCTTCCTCTTGATAGGGATAGCATTGGCCATAGCCAGTCTAATATGGTTGTCTCTGAACTGCTGAGAGAAGCTGCTTCCATCAAGGTTGAATCATCTTACAATGTTGTTGTTAATGAGTATATTGTTCTCTTGGTTCTGCTCCCTTCGCTCAGCATTAGATCCTATAACTCATATGGTTTCTTTTATATAATCCATAGTATTTTTGTACCATAACTTCTCTAGCCATTCCCCAATTGATGGTCATCCCCTCAATTTCCAATTCTTTGTCACTAAAAAAGAAAGAGTTGCTATGAATATTTTGGAACATGTGGGACTTTTCCCATTTTTATGATTTCTTCTGGATAGAGGCCTAGAATTGGAATTGCTGGGTCAAAGGGAATGAACAGTTTTATTGTTCTTTGGGCATAGTTCCATATTGCTCTCCAGAATGGTTGGTTCACTTCACAACTACACCAGCAATGCATCAATGTCCCAGTCCTCCCACAACCTTTCCAACATCGATCATTTTCCTCTTTTATCACCTTAGCCAATTTGATAGGTATGAGGTGATACCTCATAGTTGTTTTAATTTGCATCTCTCCAATAAATAATGATTTTTCATATGATTATATATGGCTTCAGTTTCTTCATTTGAAACTGTCTATTCATATCCCTTGACTGTTTATCAATTGGGGAAGAAATCCATTAGTCTTTTTTTTTTTTACGTTTTTGCAAGGCAAATGGGGTTAAGTGGCTTGCCCAAGGCCACACAGCTAGGTAATTATTAAGTGTCTGAGACCAGATTTGAACCCAGGTACTCCTGACTCCAAGGCTGGTGTTTTATCCACTACGCCACCTAGCTGCCCCAGAAATCCATTAGTCTTAAGGGAGATCATAAAAGATGGGTCTTGAAGGAAGTCAGTAGATAGCAATGGACAGGGAAAAGATTCCAGCATGGGGGATAGCCAGTGAAATTATATGGAGTGTCTTGTTATAGGACAAATAAGAGGGCCAGTTTCATGAATCACAAAGCATATGGGTAGAATGTAAAGTGTAAGAAGACTGGAAAGGTAGGATAGGGCAGATCATGAAGTGCTTTGAATGCCAAATAGAGGACTGGATATTTGACTTTGTATATAATAGGGACATGCAAAACTTTGACAGCTGAGTGGAGGATGAACTGGAGGGGAGAGACTGGAGGTAAGGAAATAACAAATGCTTTTTTGATTTATTAGAATAGTCATTCCATGTAGAGGAGCTAGCTCATTTAGTGGAGAGAGTATTAGGTTTGAGGTCAGTTCAAATACTGACTTAGACACTTGGGTAACCCTGGATGAGTCACTTAATGTCTCTCAGTTTCTGTTTCCTCAACTACAAAATAGGGAAAATAACAGTCCCTATTCTAATTCTGCCTTTCCAGCTTAAAACATTGCCAAAGAGTGCTTCAATCCATTCATAAATTTAGAGCTGGACAGGACCTTGGGCCAACTCTCTCTATTTTACTGATAAGAAAAATCTAAATAATTTAGATGGCTTTCCAGATTTCATGAATAGAAAAAAAGTTATGTACATTATTGTTCTGTCAGAACATTAGAAACTGAGTCCATTTGGAGTTTTCCGAAATAATTCTCATTTTTCTATGATAGAGCAAAAAATGGAAATTCAGTCACCTAATTCAAAGATGAAAAATACTTTCTTCATCTCTCTTACCTCTTCATTTCCCCTCCATTCTTCCCCAACATCTCTGAAACCAAATGGATTCTAACCTGTACAATCTCAGTTCCAGACGCAGGTGCAAAAAATGAACTGTGCCTGAAAATAGGAAGACTGAGTGGAAAGGATGTTGTCAGAACCCTCAAGTAAGTGTAACCTTTGAAGAAATAACTCTGGGTAGTTTGCCGAAGTCAGATCTAGATGTCACTGTCAAAATATACTCCTGCAAAGGTTTAGCACTGAACTTGAGGTTTTTAACCCCTGAACCTTCCCATTCCATTTGGCTTTGGCAAATCATCATCTCTAGATGACTGTGCATTTGCTGTTATTCCCCTGGTTGCCTTAGAAGCAGAGAAAGAAATACTTTCAAGCAAGAATTTTTATTGTTTTCATCACAACGGCTTCAATTCAGCTATAAAAAAACTTTTTTATGAAATTTCTCTTAGAAAACAATGGATTATATGGTAGAAGGAAATTACCTCTGGCAACTTAAAAAAATATTAGTGAAACTGGAACCATAACAGAACTTCCTAAAGGCTTTTTGGTTTGAGTTTATTCATTTTTAGAAAAACTTCAATCATTTTTCGACTCTCCCTCCCTTACTTTAGGCAGAAAACCTGTGTGATAACTAATTACTCATCTCACATTCATCTTTTTTTTGGAATGAGGAGTGGTTTATTCCTCCCATCACATAGATAATTGTCATAACAGAAGTTGATTTAACCCAGTCATATTGTAAATGACTCCCTCCCTCTACCCCAAGAAGCTTAACCTTTGGGAAGAACCAATATGTTTTCCTTCTGCCATTTGGCAAGTAGCAAAATATTATACCTGCCCCAACTGTTATGTGAAGGCAAATTTGTCTGTGTTCCTGCAACATCTTTGGGGTGAACACAGGAGGATGTGAGAAGGCAGCAAAGAGAGAGAGCTTCTTAATTGTTCCCTGGACTGAGTCTTCATTCAGTTCTTCTTCCCTTCCTCTTCTCTGGAAAAGGAGCTAGCAGGTGGCATGTTATGCAGCAAACCAGCAGCGGGCCAATTACAGCTGTGCATGTCTGGCAAACAAATGTTTAATTTTGGAATTGGTTGTGGGCCAGATATTTTTAGTGGGGGAGGGGAAATCACCTGCTGTTGCTGCACGGGGGAAACAGAATGTGTCCACTGATGCTAATAACCCAAATCATCTCACATAAAAACATAAATATTGAGTCAGCTCCTGTGGCACTCTCCTAATCTCCTCTTCCCCTCCTTGGCAAGAGCAATGGGGGAGAAGGAGGACACATGGTGGGAGGCATGCTGGGAGGAGGTCCGGCCTTGCTGGGATGTGATGACTGTCAATGCATTGAATTCTAACTCATTCATTCTCTTTAGAGAAAGGTGGGCTCCCTATTGGCATGAAATGGACATTTTCATCTTAGAGCTCCTGTACAATGATAGCACTAAGTTGTTTACTATCAAGACAATCACTAGCCTAGATCCTAGGAAAAATCTGGTTTAATGGTCTAAATCCAGTTCTATCCTACATACACTGAGAAGACTATAGATGGGACTCTTATTCTTTTGTTGCCTTAGAGTCTCCAATTGTAAAACATACTTACTTTATTGACTTTCCTGGAATGTTTTGAGGGAGAATGAATGCAAGAATAAATTTTAAAATATTTTGGGTGGAGGATTGGAAGGTATGATTTACATTTGAGCAGCAAGACGGTACAGTGGATAGAGTTCTGAGCTTGGAGTCTGGAAAACCTGAGTTAAAATTCAGCCTCAGATACTCAGTGTGACCTTGGGCAGGTCACTTAACCTATGTTGTCTCAGTTGCCTCATCTGTAAAATGGGGCTAGTAGCATCAGGGTTGTTGTGAGAATAAATTATTAGTTAATTATTTTAAAACATTTAGCACACAGTGCCTGAGTGCTAAATAATATATGTAACTATATATTAGTTATATTATTATCTATTGTTATTATGTATCATTATAATATTACATATCATATTATTATGGGTAATATAGTATTATTACTTTTTACCTTATCTTTTGTCAGAAAATACTTATATCTATTTTATATCCCACCGGGAAATGTCTTATAGAAGCTGTACCATTTAGAGTAACTCTGAGAGTTTTTAGTGTTATATAACTGAGGCTGAGTAAATAAAGGAAGCTAGGATGTAAGTAATCCAAAAGCATTCACAATGGGATGTATGTATGTGCTACATTCTCCTTTTATGAGAAATAAAATAAAGAGAGGAATGTTCTTTGCTTCCAGGATGGAGACTGGTATGGAGGTAGTAGCTTAACAGAACTGGGGTGGGATTGACTAGATGGAAGGATTTATAGGACAAATGATCTCAGAAAGAGATTCCTATGAAGGTAAATGATGGAGGTGGGAGATTGTTGACTAGTTTAATGACAGGCAGGCTTCCTTGGGTAATGGCCTCTGGAGAATTTGAGTAGGGTCCCATTTTGGTGCTGAGGTTACAGAGATGGACTATGGATTAAGTCAGACCATGGAGCAAATTTTGAGAAACCCAGCTAAACAGATGTCCTGGGACCTTGGAGGAGAATTTCTATTTTCCTATTTGTCCTTACAGTTTCACCCATTAAAGTCTTCAGTGCTTATCTATTAGAAATTGTGTTGAATGAAAGATCATTTTAAAATAAAGCCTGTACTTTTGTGAGTTAACTGCCCATTAGTGCTACCCACCACAGGAGAGAGAGTTAGAAAAATCTTTTACATGTCACTGGAATGGTGGTTAATTCATTTCCATTCTCATGCTAAACCAGAGGGGGAGGAAGCTGACTAAAACCTGGGGAAAGGTAATGCTGTAGGGATGAAGCTAGGAAGTATGTGTAAAGTCATGTTTTTGGACTTTGCTTATTTTTTTCCTGTGCAATGCTCTAATTAAACCATGTTTTAAAATGTGACAATTGAGATTTGAATAACTGAAATAATGGTCTGTGCTGGGAAGGAATGAAATAGGCTAGTACATGGAAGGGTAGGGAGTAGAGGTTGGGAGATAGCATGAATGAAATCATGGTTCTTCTATAGTTATAAATGAGCACACTGGAGACTTGATCTCTTAAAATTTCAGGTTTTTTTCTCTCTAAAGTGGGATAGCTGGGCTACACGAACTCTCAGATCTTTTCCAATTCTAAATTTATGGCAATACATTCCAAAGAAATAGTACTGAGGGTGGATCACCAAGTGATTGACTGACAGGCATATATCCTAGGGTTTGGCTATTGTCAGTACTCAAATTAATACATGTTTTACAATATCTTCAATGTTGATATTGAGGACATATTTTAAAAGGCACCATCCTTGGTCTGCCATATGGATAAGATTTTTTGCTTTTTTAAAAAACTATTTTACTGTTCAATAAGAAGTCTCATCCATATTTATGATGTTGAACTTATAGGATTCCAAAATTTCTCACATACTCTCTAAGGATTATATTATGTCCAGCTTACTTTTTATGCACTTTATCTTATTCTTTGAAAATCACTCATCTATATTTGTATAGGTGTATAGGTTTGTATAGATTAGAAAAGTCTATTCCATGCCACTGGAATTGTGGCTGCTAATTCATTTTCATTCTCATGCTAAATTAACCAGAGAGGAAGCTGCTCAAAACCTGGTGAAGGATATTGCTTGAGAATGAAGCTAAGAAGTGTGTAGAAAACCCTGTTTTAGGATACAAGTGATTAGGGCTTTGCTTGTTTTTTTCCTGTGCCGTGATTTCTATTAACCAGAATATTCACTTACCTAGAACACTCCATTCCCTAATGAAGAAAAACAAATTGTGTATCAACATAAGTCTCTTTAAAAGGTGTAGCTGGGGTGGGGGAGGTAGAAGATAAACTGTTCTCAGAATTTTCTACATGCTATAAAATAGATGAAAAGTTAAAAAAAATCAGTTCATCAATTGGATATATACCCACATATTTAAAATTGTTGATGAAGACAAAGCATCTGGATCATTGTTTTCACTTTTACTTTTCATCCAGATGTTCACTATACACAGTATTAGTTTCCTCATCTCTCAGGAAAGGAAAATGCTTGGATCTTCTATTAATTGTTAAAGGATGATCTTTTGCATGGTTATCTTTGTGCTGTTCCTGGTATCTTTGAAAAACTTCATTAAAAAGTAATCCTAAAAAACTTTTAAAAAGTGTAATCATTCTAATTTTTATTTTGAAATATTGCTTGTGATGAGATAAAAATTATCTGGTGAAATAAATGAAAGTGTTTAGGTTTCTAAACAAGAAAATTTAGGAAGGAAATGATAACTGTCTTCACTGTTATGTGATAGAGAGATTAGACTTGTTATATTGGAATGAAGCTGTAAAACTAGGAGAAACAGGTGGAAATGTCAAAGAAACAAATGTAGACTTGAACTAGGGAAAAAACTTCTCAACTAGAACTATTAAAAAGTGGGATGGAATGATTCAAGAGATAGGAGGGGGTTCTCCTAATCTTAAGGCATTCAAACAAATGATGGACAAATGAAAAACCTGTCAACTGTGCTATAATGGTATAATGTTATTATCAATCAATATGTTTCTGGGGACACAAAAAATAAATAAAAGGTCTTTGCTTAAAATCTAATAGAGGAGCAATATGCAAACCAATGTATATAATGTAAGCTTTGTTTGGGATAAATAGGAAAGAAGAAAGGCAAGACACTGGAATTAAGAGGTAATGGGAAAGACTTCCTGTAGAAGGTGAGAGTTTATTTGGGACTTAAAAGGAATCAGGGAGGTCAGTAGTTGGAGTGGAGGAGAAATATCATTTCAGGTACAGGAGATAGTCAATTAAAACATCCAGCCAAGAGACCAGTCAGTGTTACTAGATCAAACCATACATATTGGAGAGTAAGGTGTAAAGAAAACTGGAAAGGTAGAAGGGGGGGGCTGGGCTATGAAGGGCTTCGATCACCAAACAGAGCATTTTGCATTTGATTCTGCAGACAATAAGAAGCCACTGGAGTTTTTTGAGTTGAGGAGGGGCATGATCAGAACTAAATTTTAGGAAAATTACTTTAGTTGGCCGGTGGTTCGGGGTGGGGGGAGACTTGTGGCACGTTGACCCAGCAGAAGGTTATAGAAATAGTGCAGGTGTTAGGTGATGAGGGGATAACTAGGTGGCAGAGTAGATAGAGGGCCTGGCCTGAAGTCCTGAAAACTCTTCTTCTTGAGTTCACATCTAGTCATAGACACTCACTAGCTATGTGACCCCTGGGCAAGTCACTCCAACCTGTTTGCTTCAGTTTCCTCAGTTAAATGATCTGGAGAAGGAAATGGCAAACCAGTCCTATATCTTTGCCGAGGAAACTGCAAATAGGGTCATGAAACTGCTGAGTGATTGAACAGGTGATGAGATTTGCACCAGAGTTGTGCAAGTAGAGATTACTCTAGATACCTCTGAGGACCTTCCTTATTGTGAGATTTTATGATAATGTGAAAACATATCTAACCTTACACATCCAAATGCTGGATATGCAATGTATCTGAATAGCATGATTTAAAGCTTTGTGGATAAAGGGGAAGGTTCCATCAGTCTACCAGGTTAGAGAGATACTTCATAAAGCTTCCACAGCACTTTTTATCAAGAGATTTCCAGAACTAATTTTTCATGACCTCTCTCCCATGCTACCTTCACAAATATACCTTTTTTTGTAGTATTCCAGTTTTTACTTCTCACCTACCTAGAACTCTCCATTACCTAATGTAGAGAAACAAGATTCTGTATCAACATAAGTCTCTTCAAAAGTTGTGGTGGGGGAGGAAGCTATCAAATATTAAGATCAAAAACAAACAAACAAATCAAAACAAACTAAAGCAAAACAAAAAAACCCAAAGAATGTTTTATTCTTAAATATAGTACAGGCTCAGATTAGGAAAAATAATATATTCAGATGCATTTAAATATAAATGTTTATTTATTTTTGGGTGGTCTAGTGTTATGTAAAGGTATACAATACAACTATTACTGTTTCCCCATCAACCTCAAAAATAAGCCAGCTATAGTTATTTAAATTTAAAAGCTGTTTCCCAACCATCCCCACTGCAAAAAAAAAATCTAGCTCAATAAAGTTTATGAGACAGCATTAGTTGGACCAATAGGAAGCTAGAATTATACAGGAAGAATGGAATTATAGTATTTGGTACATTCATGATGAATTTTATAGATTTGTATTTAAAATTGACCATTTTCTAGGCATTCATTGCTTATGTTAGACAGAGACCACCCTAACTCCTTAAAATGGATATTTTTAAGTTTGTTAAATTTCTGGAAAAGTTCCAAGGCAAATAAAACTTTAATATTAAAATCCAGGGAATAAGGGCAGCCTAAGTGACTGCAGTGAAAAAGAGTATCAGCCCTGGAATCAGGAGGACTTGAGTTCAAATCCTATTTGAGACACTTGATACTTTTAATAACCTTGGGTAAGTCACTTAACCCTATGATCTTATAAAAGCACAAAAAGAAATCCAGGGAATAAAGATTTTGAGACTGGGGTTAGGATGACAAAGTAGAGGATGAACAGAGTTCCAATCTGAAACTCAAGTTATCTCATTGTGACCTGTGTTTAATGTCTCCTTATCAGCTCTTAAAGTTTTAAAACTGAACTTAATTCTGGCAGCCAGAACTGAGAGACAGTAGAATATACAGAGTAGGGTGATGATGGGTCAGTCATTATCTGCAAAGTAGTCATTTTAAATGCAAGATTTTAGTATTATCTTTTCTACTTTGATGGACTTGTATTCCCACTGATATAGTCTTCAGTCATTCCTTTTCATTTTTTGGATGTTTTTGTCCATTTTATTTGGTTTTTGTTTGTTTGTTTCAATTGTCTCTGACATCCTTTTCTGAATAGGGATCTTAAAATGAGGAAATTGCCTCTATCAAAAAAGATCATTAGTTGCTCTACATTTCATAGTCTTAGAGTGTTTTCTGTTTTCACATCTTTCCATAAATCTTCCACAGAAGTCCAGTCAAATCCTTGATAATTTCCTTTGACTCAATATTTTATGGATACCATCAATAAAGTACTAAGGTAGTCTTATTACTCTTTATTCTTAATATACGTGACTAACTCCTTCCTTTTTGGGTTACACATTCTCTTCATGATAATAATAGCAAATAGTATGTGAGAAATACTATAGATAAAATTTCTCTAGATCCTAGCCAAGTTTTAGATAAAGTATTGGGTATAAAGTATTTATGGAGAAAAAGGATATATATATATATATGAATTTGATAATACAGTAATACAATCCAATGGACACAGAAGTGGCTGACTGGCCAGATTGAAAGAATAATTAGTTGTGAATAGTTCCATGTCAGTATAGCAGGAGGTCTTTAGTGTAATTCTCTAGAGATCTGCAGACATTTCTGTGTTTAACAATTTTATTAATGATTAGAATAAAGATGGGGAGCTAGGTGGCACAGTGGATAGAATGTTGGACCTGAAGTCAGGAAAACATCTTCCTGAGTGCAAAATCTGGTCTCAGACATTTATTAACTATGGGCTCCCAGGAAAGTCACTTAACCCTGTTTGCCTTAGTTTCCTCATCTGTTAAATGAGCTAGAGAAAGAAATGGGAAAACAATCCAGTATCTTTGCCAAGAAAACCCCTTGAAAACCAACTCATGAAGAGTCAGACATGAAACGACTGAACAACAACAAAGGCTGAAGACAGAGATGTTATATTTTGAAATTTATAGGTGACACAAAGCCGAGAGGGATAATTAGCACACTGGATGACAGAAACAGGATCCAAAAGGATGCTGACAAGCTCTCAGAGCATTGGACTGAACCTAACAAGATGAAACTCAATAGGAATAAATGTAGTCTTGTATTTGTAAATAAAAAAGATCAATTTCACAAGTATAAGCTGGAGTTGACATAGTTAGAAGGCAGTTGCTTCCAAAAAGATCAGGGGGATTTATCAAGCTCAATATGAGTCAGTAGTGTGATATAGAAGCTAAAGAAAAAAAAAACCTAATGTGATTTTATGTTGCATTAGGAGGAATACAGCTTCCAGGAATAGGGAGGTGATATTCCCACTCTACCTCATTAGTTCTCATTTGGAATATTGTGTTTAGGTCAGGGCACCATGATTTTTAAGTTGGAGTGTGTCCAAAAGAGGGATCCAAGGTGAGTAAAGTCATTTGCTGTGTCATGCGAAGATTAATTTAAAGACAAGACTATGTTTGACTAGAAGAGAAGACTCAGGGGCACCTCGTAGCAGTCTACAAATATTTGAAGTTATGTTGTGTGAATAAGGGACTCAACTGGTACCCCAGAGAGCAGAACCAGGATCAATGGGTAGATGATGCATGAAGACAAATTTACACTTGATGTCAGGGGAAAAATCTTCCTAACAATTAGAGATGTCCAAAAATGGAATGAGCTGTTTTGATGGGTAGTGTATTTTCCCTCTATTGAGGTCTTCAAGAAGAGATTGGAAAACCATTTGTTTGTTGAATATGTCATTGTAGTGATTCCTTTTATATACGAGTAGGATTTGGTGGTTACAAAGGTCCCTTCCAAATCTCAAATTTGTGATTCCATGAACTATAAGAAAAACAGCTAATAATTAACAATGTTCCTAATCTAGATTTAATTAATATCTTTTTCCCAAAGAATCAGAATGTCAAAAAAGAAACGTGAAGATTTTTCACTTATAACAAGGATAAATATAGATGCAAATATACATGTAAACATACTGTAAACATACATGTAAGCCAAGAAAGAGAACAACCATTAATGTTTCAATTTCAGAAATATAGATTGACCATCTTGTAACAGTCCTCTGTGACTGACAACCAAGAAACTTGAACTTAAAAATCCAGTTAGTTCACTGGAAACTCCTTCTTGGAGCTGAGCTGTGAGATAGGTACTAGGAAATTGCTGCTTCAGGGGTATAATAGAACTAACAAAAATTTAATTTAATACTTCCAGCTTTCTCATACAATGCTTTATATTTATCCATAAATCACATATGATTTATTGTCCCCAAACCATTCATATTGACATCTGTTCCAACAAAGGATAAAATATCACTAATTCAATCTATTTCAGAAAGTATCATAATTTCAACAAATAATTAAGGTTTAGTTTTGTAATTTTTATGAAAAAAAAGACATAGCCATATAACATCACCAGAAGAATATCAATGCTAAAAAGATAGTCTTAATTGGAAAATCTTCCCATGACTAAAAGCACATAATCTCTTCTTTTTCTCTCATTCATTTTTTATTTCAATTTATCATCTATTTGTAGTGCCTTCCAAACTATCGATATTAACTACCATAGGTTGTCTAACCAATTATACATCACAATTTGGATAAAAGGTATTCTTCATCCACTTAGTTTGTTGTATGTGAATATTTGGACCAAACTTTTTAGAATTCACTGCATGCTTATAAGTATTAGAATCTTTGAAGAATTAAAATAATACTCGACTTTGTGCATCTATAACTACATCAGATTGCTTACTGTCAGGGAAGGGGAGAAGAGAAAGGAGAGAAGAAAAAAATCTGGAATGGAAAATCTTATAAAAATGAATGCTGAAAATTATATATGTTATTGGAAAAATACATAAATATTATAAAAATGTTAATAACTTCAATTTTTCCATCTCTAGATAAGAATATTCATATTTGTACTGCCTACTTCATGGGGTTACTGAAAGGAAAGTACTTTCCAAACCTCAAAACATTATATAAATATGAGTGATTACTTAAAACAGTAAATCATGTAAAAATAATAAAAGACACACATGGTCAGCATATGTAGACTGCAGCATACTAACAATAAAAAATTCTGCAGAAATTTTAAGGATATTACCAGAGAGTAAGTTATATGATTAGAAAAAGAGGGAACCAATCACATAATAAGATAAGTAATAGACATCCTCTATTGGCATTCAAGCTCCACTGAAATCCATGCAATGCTAAAAGAACTAGAAGAAGGTCCTTGGCAAAAATAAGATGAAGAGTGGAGTCTTCTATGAGCTAAGAGTCTGATGGCTGAATCCCTTCTCTTAGGAGATGAACATTGATTCCTAGGAAGGAGCAGACCTAGGAGAGAGAGGTAGCCAGTTCTCTGAGAGCCAAGGGGTGTATTCTGTTGGGGGTTGGAGGGAAATAACCACCAGGGATCAATATGCTGATCCTTATTACTGAACAGGAGCTATCAACTCTCCTGCAACATACCTACTTAGTCCTAAAATATGTAAAAGGTTAGAGATGCCAGATATTGTTATTATGAAGGGAGAGACTAGAGACTAAGAAAATAAAGGGTGGATTAATATAGTAGCCTAAATCAGTGATGTCGAATTCAGATAGAAATGGGGATTACTAATCTGTACATAAGGATCTCTCTCAGTCACATATTAACTTAATTTTAAAATGGGATATTATTTATGTTTTATTGCATTTTTAATTATTTTGTTAAATATTTTTCAATTACATTTTGTTCTGGTTAGACTGCACTTGGAGTGTTGTGAGCTACATGTGGTGCATTGACTACATGTTTCTAGTCCAGATGAAAGATATTGAAGGCCTGGACCAGGATGATGACAGAGAGGTTGTAAAGAAGGGCATGACTGTAAAAGATAATTATAGAGTCAGAACCTGTAAGATTTAATGACTGGCTAGATATAGGGAGTAAGAGAAAAATACTCTGAAACTTCAAGCTTAGGTGACAGGGAGAATAGTAGTGTCCTTAAAGATATAGGAAAGTTGTAAGGAAAGACAGGTTTTGTGGGGAAAATGATAAATTTTGCTTTGGATATGTTGCTTTTGTGAAGAAGGGACATTTAAATGGATACATCTAGTAAACAAATAAAATATATGTCTGAAGAGAAGCAATATATGTCAGGAAGAGTCAGTATTAGAGATAGATTTATGGATCATTCACATAGAAGTATGGATACAGTCAATATACATTTATTAGGCACCTACTATGTGCCACATTAAGTATATTATACACACACACAATACACACACACATACACACACACACACACACACACACACAATGAATTGAAAATAATCAACAGAGGGAAAACACTAGAGAATTAAGGATGACTGGAAAGGGCTTCCTGTAGAAGTTGGGATTTTAGCTGGAACTTGAAGGAATCCTTGGAAGCCAGGAGACAGAAATGAGGAGGAAGACCATGAAGCTATCAGGGGTAAGAGTATTGAAGAAGAAGAGGCTAAAGAATGGAATCATTGGCAATTCATTCAATAGAAGAAGAGGAAGCTGATCTAGTAAAGAAAATGGTATTTATTTGTATGTTTGACTTTCTATAAACACAACCAGAGGATTCCTGGCCACATGGACTCCTAGAAACTTGGGAGAGACTTTAAAGACCATCAGGTAATGAGAAGAGATCACGCATCTATTAATCACTTAGAATGTGCCAGACAGTGTACTAAGTGCTTTTCTGGTTATGTATTTTCTAGTTTGATTCTCATAACAATCTTAAGAGGAAAATACTATTTTTTTATCCTTATTTTATAGTTGGGGAAACAATGATTTACAGGTTCAATGACTTGCTTGAGGGTCAGCTGGTAGGAATCTGAAGTCACATTTGAACTCAGGTTTTCTTTACTCCAGGTTTAGTTGAGAATACTGAGATTTGCTCAAAAACATCCTATAAGGAAATGGCATCCTCAGGACTAGAACTCAGCTCTTCTGACTCACAATTCAATGCTCTTGTCACAACACCTGTTCTGACTCTTCTAATTTGGAGCTTCATTTGAAACAATTAGTCCTTGGCAGGGCTCTCAGCAATGTAGTTTTCTATGCTTCCCTTGGGAATAATAAATCCTTCTGTTTCACTTCATATACTGGAGCTTAAAGAAATCATAGGCAGGAAAATTAACAAGACTAATAGGTGAATAAATATATATGTATTAAAATGGACACACTAGCCAGCCTGTTTAAATTCATGGGTTAATAAATTGTAGATAAATGTTCCTAGAATAATATTAGGATTTTTTTAGTCCTTTATGAGAGTGTCTACACATTTAATCAGTTTATAAAACATGTTGACCTTGTTCTAACTGCCTGTTTATAACTTTGTACTTGTCTCCCCAGTATCTAGAAATAGTGTGTGTAGCACATAGTAGGCACTTAATGAGTACTTGCTGATTGATTGATTATATATTAGCTGGTCAATAACATGGTTGTTTTCAAACCACTTGATGCAACAATAGAACACTTTTCAAACTAATTGTTTTAAAAGTAATTGATTTTATTCAGTCAATTAATTATCAAAAACATAGATT
This sequence comes from Macrotis lagotis, assembly GCF_037893015.1. NCBI lineage: Eukaryota > Metazoa > Chordata > Mammalia > Peramelemorphia > Peramelidae > Macrotis > Macrotis lagotis. The sequence continues at coordinate 125,703,966 of NC_133658.1, forward strand.
CTTGGAGTCTTTGCAGATTGTCTAGTTAGTCTAACTTCTGTACAATGTAAAAATCCCTCTATTACTCCACCACCTGGTGGTCATACAGCCTGGGGAAAAGTACTTCTAGTGACAAAACACTCTATATCTGTAATTAGTTACTAAAATATATGCATATCACATGCTTACAAATGTACACACATCATGTATGTATGATTTAAAAATTGTATAATATACAGATTTATCATTTTTTGAATACTTGTGTATATATATACACCCTCTGTGTGTGTATATATGCATATGTTCATATATACAAACATAAGTGTGCATATTTGTGTATACACATATTTTATGTGTGTTTATACTATATATAAAATACATATTTTATTGCATTTTTAACCTTTTGTAAAATGAAATAATGCAGGGATTTTTGAACCCTATATACATACATGTGTGCATATAAGTATATGTATGCAAATATATCTTGTATATACAATATGTGCTTAAATGATTGCATATACATTGGACCCAGATGGCTCCAAAGGAGAAAATAAAGCTGGCAACTTTGCACAGCCCTCCCTCACTTAACTCCTAATCACTTGTATATCATGGCATCACCTCCTTAATGTCATGGTTCTTTTTGAGAATGAAGGAAAAACAAAAACATACATACATAGGTATAATTGCATATCCATATAGAGATAGCTGGATGGTTGGATGACTGGATAGATGAATGGAAGGATGGATGGATGGATGGATGAATGATTGGATGGCTGGATGGCTGGATGGCTGGATAGATGGATAGATTTGGGTAAACTTGAGGGGTTTTTCTACTTCCACTACCAATCCTGCCCATCTAGGTTATTATATGCTACCCTAACAGAAGTTTTCAGGGTTGTGAGCTGCTATTTGCAAAATGACCCACAAGAAGGTGAAATATCACATTGAAAAATAAACTCCTTCCTTATCTGTTTCTTTTGGGGAGGAGAGAGAAATTTCTATTAAATTTAGTTGTTGTTGTTCAGTGGTTTCAGCTATATCTGAATTTTTGTGATCCTATTGGAATTTTCTTAGCTAAGATATTGTAGTCTTTGGTTTACCATTGTCTTCTCTGGCTCATTTTACAAATAAGTGAATTGCTCAGGGTACAAAGTGCTTTAGGCTAGATTCAAATTCAGGAAGATGAGTCTTCCTGATTCCAGATCCTGCTTTCTCACCACTGCACCATTTGGCTGCCCCAGTATACTTCATGCTCTCAGTTAATAATCATCATAGTACAGTTGAAGATGGAAAGAGACCTCTAGGTTCTCCTTCTGTAAAATCAGGGGTGAGACTGCATGACCTGAGGTTCCTCCCATCTCTAAAGTATGATTCTGTGATAATAGCTTACTTTGCTTAATGCAGTTTTACAGAGTACTTAACATAATTACCTCATTTAATCTGTAACATAAGCCAATGAGGAACATTGTATAAGTATTATTTTTTCTCTTTTGTAGATTAAGAAACTGAGCATCAGTGACTGGAAGCAACTTTCTCAGTCACATGGCTAATAAGTGAACAAGCAGCAATTGCCAGACCTAAATTCAGCACCAATTTCTGCTCTATTACATCTCTCCACCATTTTGTTGGGTAGACAAGACATGCAGATAGGAAATACCTGGAGAAAGACTAAGCAATGTGGTGTTGTTTATTAGTACAATAGGAGTTCATAGATAATAAAGATCAATATTATCTGGAGTAGATTGTATAATTATTGTTCAGTTGCTTCTGACCTTTTTGTCAACCCATTCAGGGTTTTCTTGGCAAATATACTTGGAGAAGTTTGCCATCTTCTCCAGTGGATCCATTTTGTCAGACAATCAGAGGTCATACAGCTAGGAAGTATCTGAGGCTGGATTTGAACTCAGATCTCCGATTCTAGGTCCAGCATTTATCTACTGAGTCAACAGCTGCCACTGGGAAAATCATATAACCTGGGCATTTTAAGTGAGGAATAAAAAACAAACAGGAATCAAAACTAAGAGGGAAGAATGGATTCTGTTCTGTGTGGATACTATTTGGGAAATAGTCTTGATTCAAGAAGGATGTAGGGGGAGCACCCCTATTATATAAGCACCCACAGTGCTTATAATCCTGGATTTGGAATATTACAACATGGGTTCAAATTCTTCCTAAGCTATTTACTACCTTTTTGACCCTAAATAATAGGTGATAATAGCTACCATTTATTTAGCACCTTCTATGCACTGTTCACTATGCTAAGTGATTTACAGATATTATTTCATTTGATTCCACAACAATCCTGCAAACTAAGTGACATTATTATCTCCCTTTTATAGTTGAGGAAACTGAGGCAAATAGAGGTTAAGCGACTTGCCCACAGTTGCATAGCTATTAGTTTTTTGTGGCCACATTTGAACTCAGGTCTTCTTGACTCCAACCCAGGATTCTTACCTATTTGAATCTCCTACCTGCCTCCAAACAAGTCATGTAACTTTTCTCCTCCTCTTTTGGGAAATGTGGGCATTAATAATTATCTCATAGAGATATTGTGAGTTAATATATGCAAATAAATTAATACATGTAAAGTGTTAAGAAAACTTTAAAGTTCTATATACCTTTTTGGTATTATTAGCTCTTAGGTAGAGCAAGATCAGAGTATGGAAGGCATTTGAGACAAGTCCATTTACTTCTCTGAATCTCAGATTCTTCATCTGTAAAATGAGAGGGTGAGACTAGCTGATCTCTGAGAACTTTTGATATTCTTTGGAAAGTAAAGAAGGTGGTGAGGTTTAATTCTGTCATTATGTCAACCAAGTATATTGGATGAGAGATGACTAAATTCAGAGGACTTAAGACCAGAGGTGTCAAAGACAAGACACATTGGCTGCATACAACTCATAACCCTATCAAGTATGGTCCAAATCAGATTAAAGTATAGTTCCAATCTGATTTTAATGTATTTACCAATCCCCCCCCCCCCCCAGAGAAAGCTTGATGAGATTCAAGGAAGGGAGCAGTTTGATTCAAGCAATTCATCAATCAATCAATATTTATTAAAGACTGTTCTGTGTCTTGCTAAACTTAAAAGGACGTAAAAGTAGTCTTTGCCCTCAGGGAGTCTACAAATATCAGAGGAGCTTACAATCTAATGAGATTTAAGTGTAATACCCCCCCTTCCCCCTCCCCATTATTCTATCAGATGGCATTATGGGAGAGAGGGAATTTTCTCTGCCCCTTTGGCCATGATATATTACAGTTGAGCTACTTGTTTGGTAGGAGATCCTCTGTCTTATAAAGACCTTAGACACCTACTTTTAGATTGACACAGAGAGAGATAAGGCAGAACTAGCTTCAAGCAGCATAATCTCTCAAAAGCAAAGAAGAGAGACAACCGTGGATACAAAGGAAAATGAGTCCTAGTCATTGAGAGTTGAGCTGAAGAGAGGCACAAGGCCAGAGAACCCAGCTGAATGACTCAAAAATTAACCCGATGGTGTAAACAGATGTCTCTCCCCCCCTCACCCCCCTTTTTTAACTCAGCCAAGTTCTGATTAGTCAACATAAGCTGCTCTGAATGCATAACCTAACCTGCTTGGGATCTGAATGTGTGTGCTTATTACCTGTGTTTCAGAGTAACCAAGATCACTGCAACAGAAGAATAAAATTCCCAAGACTCATTTATCAGATATGACAATTGTTCCATTGTGATCTCTCTTTGTCAAATGCGACAACCCACAGGCATTTAAGAAAACATAAAGATTTATCACCTGTCCAACTGCCTATTTTCGGTCACTTGGATATTTTGATCTTCACTTGGATGCTAAGCAATTTTTTCCCCTTTCATTATGTAGCATGAACACATCATCACATGAGGAGGCTTCCATAATATGCCTCCTACGTCTGAGTTTTTAGGTTTCGGGCCTTCTCTCCCATGATAAAATATGAACTGTCACAGATAGTGTTCGGTCTATTTATCTCTGAATTACTGCCCCTTGTATTAGAGTTTCCATCAGCTGAGTGGAGGGGAGAAATGACTGCGTTGTTTGCCCTCAAGGAAACAAATATCTGATCTCAGAAATGCTCTTAATAGTAGGGGCAAGAGCAGAGGAAGGAAATGGTATAATGATAGCAGCCATGCACTCGTGCTCAGAGAGAGGTGCAGCCAGTGAGTTATTTACTTTCTATCATGTTTCCAATCTTCCGCAGCTCACTCTGGGATCTTCTCTATGGATTGATGGTGTTTAAATGAAAAAAGAGAAGGAAAAGATAAGAGGCTGCCCTGTTTACTAGCTGATTCCACCTTGTCCAATGCCCATTTAGTCGCTGGGACACCAGTTCCCTTTTCATGGTTTCAGACTGGGTCTGAGAAGTAGCTTGTGTTGCATAGAAACTTGTGGTTATAATATTCATATTTTTATTTGTTTCTCACAAATAAAGTATCAGGGAAGGACAGCCTCATTTTATAGATGAGGAAACTGAATTGGAGAGTGATTGTATGTTATTCTGAAGGTCCCATAGTTTATAGAGCGCAGTCCTGATCTCAGATCTTCATACTACAGGTATTCTTGTCACTAATTTCTTTGAAGAAATTATATGAGGAAACAGTAAATGCATGAGACTGAAAATAGAGATATCTGAGATTCAGATTATATCTAGAAGAGAACTCAGTCTATCACTAGACTAAGTTTCATAGATTTTCCTCATTTTATAGATGAGGAAACTGAGGCCCAGAGAGAGTAAGTGAATTGCCCTAGATTATTCAGTTTAGCCAGTCAGTCAACAAGTCTATATTAAGCATTCATCTATGAATTCATCTTTGTGAGTTTAATCTGGCCTCAGACATTACTAGTTGCATGACCTTGGGCAAATCACTTTACTCTGTTTACCTCAGTTTCTCTCATCTGTAAAATGAGTTGGAGAAGGAAATGACAAACCACTCCAGTATCTTTGCCATTAGATCATAAAGAGTCAGATATGGGTGAAACAACTAAACAACAACAAAAACATGCTGAATATTGTGTTAAGAATTTGGTGATGCAGGGGTGGCTAGGTGGTGCAGTGGATAGAACACCAGCCCTGGAGTCAGGAGTACCTGAGTTCAAATCTGACCTCAGACACTTAATAATTATCTAGCTGTGTGGCCTTGGGCAAGCCACTTAACCCCATTTGCCTTGCAAAATCCTAAAAAAAAAAAACAATTAAAAAAAAGAATTGGTGATCCAAAAAAACATAAAAATATGATCCATGCCCTCAAGGAACTGACGTTCTAATGGGGAGACAATATACAAATAACTATGACTATTGTATTTTATCTCTCTCTCTATCTATCTATCTATCTATATATATATACAATCCCATAGATTTGTATATATCTATGTAGTTGAGAAAGAAAGACAGATAGATATATGAGAGACAGAGAAGGAGAAGGGGATAAGGAAAGAAGAAATAAAGAGAGGAAGGAAGTTGAGAGGGAAGTTAGGAAAGAGGGGGGAGAGAGAAGATAATGAAAGAAAGAAGAGAGTGAGAGGAAGAGGGAGAAAGGGGGGGAGGGATATGCGAGGAAGAAAAGAGAAGGAAAGAGATGAAAAGATTAGAGAGAGAGAGAGAGAGAGAGAGAGAGAGAGAGAGAGAGCGAGAGAGCTTAAAGGTACAGATCTGGGTGGCAGCTGCTATCTAAGGAACCCAACTCTTAAGAAGAGTATAAGCTGTGAAGGCAAGGGTATTTCTTAGAGGGGACTCTACACATCAAAAAAAAAAAATACCTCCACATGCCCATTCCCTGAAGAGTCTTCTTGGTCAAGTCAAAAAGCATCCTTGCTCCCATCCTGCATCCTCTGATTCTGTCCCCCAGTACCCACTCTCCTACATCACATTGCAGTCTCAGAATTTTGTGCTCACTTTGCCACTTGCCCTTAGGGAATTCATTTCATTTCTCTGGGCCTTAGTTTCCTCATCTCTAAAATGAGGAAATTGGGCTAGATGATTTAAATTCCCTTCAGGGCTTGTATTTCTATCATTTTGTCTATGAATCCAGCTCCACACCTGGGATTTTGAGTATCTCTCTGCTTCCCAAATACTGAATTTGCTTAATTTTTTTCAGTTTTCAGTCAGTTTCCCTAGGCTTGTTTAGACTGAGACTACACAAAGCCCAGGGACTTGGACTGGCTGATCTCCGAGGACCCTTCCAGTTCTAAATAAGTTGGTCCTAATATCAGTCCTGGGCTGTGGAGGAATCACCTGTGATGTGGTGCAGCCTTGCCCAGTTGTAGACTTTCGGCTGCCCGCCACACCCCACCCCCCAGGTGGCAATGATTTCAAGTTCTATGTCACCTCCCCTCATTTCCGTCCTTGGAAGCCTTGGGGAAGAGAGCCACATGCATTCAGCCCTGACAGGTAAGTGCCTGCCACTTATAAAATCCAATAAATAAATTCTAAATAAATATATTTCCAAATCGAAACCATTTTGAGCTGCTTAACTGAGTGCATATCTAGTCCTTTGTACACATATTTGTACAAAGTGTTGCCTGTAATTGTAAAGATGCTAGCCTCAGGGAGGCTTCGTTTTTCCATTGAAGTCCCCTTGATTTACTGTACGCAATATGTTACAGCTTCCTTATTTGCTCCTTTGGGACAGTTACTGACAGTAAATCTCTATTAAAATATTCTTCCATATGGTTGCATGAAAATTTTATTGCAGGGAGCCTGGGGCTGAAGGTCACAGCTGAGTAGCTGCAGTTAAGTATTGCAGTCTATGGACTCTGAGGTACATCTGTTCTGGGAGCGAGAGTAAAATTAGAATTTTACTGTCAATAGCAGCTCTCCAAAACTAGTTACATTTGTTTACTGTTGCAGGGCTTCTCCCACCGCAGAGTCTGAAATCTGTGTCACGGGCCAGAATGGGGACTGGATTGAGGATGCGGGTTTTGGTCCCAGGAATCGCTGAACCTGGAGGTCACTAGAAAAGGTCCCTAATGGATATTTCATTTATGATACATGAAAATTTAATTGTCTCTCCCATGATTTGAGCTGATTGCTTACTCACATGGTTTTTGGCATCAAAGTGGTTGTTTGTTCTAATGCTTCCTGGGCAGTTGATTATGCAAACTTAATAAATGATACCAAAGTATTATTTTTAATCAACTGCCCAGGAGCCTATAAGAGGCTACCTAAGCATCAAGTTCTCATCGCTTTATGCAGCTGCCTAAGAAGAATTGGGGGGCTGGGGGAAGGAATCAAGAGGTATTTGGCTAGGATTTGGACATCATTATTTCTTCAGTCAGTAGATCATACTCATCCGGAAAAAAAGCCCCTGAGGTTGGGAAAATCAAGGGATGTTTGAAAACACTACTCCATTCTAAGGACCTGGGGCATGTCAGGGTGTTATATTGCTCCAAACATTACATTTAGCATTTGGGAACTGGGGTCAGCCAAGTGTTAATCTTCAGCTTGTATTTGCTTAAAATAAAAACGGAAACTTCCAGGCATGTTTCTAAGTTCATCTTTTTTAGTGGTGTGACATCTATACTGACTGGCTCTCAGCCAACTTTAACCTCTTTCCATGTACAGCTCCATGTGGAAATTTGGATGGTGAAATCAGAGAAAATGCATGGGTGATTAGGACCAAATCTATAGGTATGGTGCTCAGGACTGCCCCAAACCTAAGCTATACTCAACCACAACTAACTACAGTCAGTCCCACCACTAATATGATAGTATTATTCACTCTTTTGAACTGAGTGATTTCAGTTCTTGTTTTTGAGAGGTCCCCCTAGGAAATCTATTATCCTTTAAAGGTATTGGGAAAGTGTTGAAAGACAATTGATTTCAATGTATTTTAATTTATTTTTTAAAAAAAGAATGTGGTGATAGCAGAGGAGGACATAATTCTGAGTAATAGAAATTTTAGAGCAGTGAAATTACAATCTAGTCTATAATCACAGAGTGCTGGTCCTAAAACCAAGAGGACCTGACTTCAAATCCATCTGCAGACACTTAAAAGTTGTGTGACCCTGGGCAAACCACTTAACATTGCCTCAATTTCTCATCTGTAAAATAAGCTGGAGAAGGAGGTGACAAACCACTTCAATATCCTTGTCAAGAAAATCCCAAAATGGGATTATGGAAGTCAGAAATGAGTGAAAACAACTGAAACTCAACAACAAAAGTTAGAGATTAATTACTATTTTTTAAATCCCCCATGCTAATGAGAGACATCATGGTACAGTGGGAAAAAAAGCTGATTTTAGAGTCAATGGATCTTGGATTAAATCCCATTTTGCTACCTATATATCCTTGGCCAAGGCTCTTATACCTTTGGGGGCTCAGTTTCCTTATTTGAAAAATGAAAGAGTTGGACTAAGTATGCTTTAAGGATCTTTTTTCAGCCTTAAATTCCCTTCCAGCTGTGCTTCTGAATTTCCACATTTCAGCACCATGCCTCATTTACAATGTCACCATAGAATGTTCCTTTGCTATGCCAACCCCATTACTAAGTTCCTTTTGGGACCTCGATTTTGGGGAAGAATCCAGGTTGATCAACCTTTATCAAGTCATTCATGAGCCAGGTTTTCATCTTTGTTTCTATTCCTGGCTGTGCTTCTGACTTTCCAGACTTCAACCCCCACCTACCTTCAATATCATCCCTTCCTACCTTTATAGCTTGCTTCTCTGTCTTGTCTTCTCTTTCAGATTGTAAGCTCCTTCAGGGCAGTGACCGTATTTCTTTTTTGAAAGAAGAAGGGAATAAGTATTTAGTAAGTATCAAATATATGAAGGTATTGTACTAAGAACCTCACAAGTATTATCTCATTTTTCCTCATATTTGTTTCTCCAGCACTTAGTATAATGGCAGATACCCAGAAAAGGCTTAATAGATGTTTGTTATCTTATCTAGCCTTGAATCTGTGTCTCTAGTCTGGCTAAAAGTTATAGCCATTAGTTTCCAAATCATTTAGTTGTTAAGAATGCAGACCCAGCTCTAAAAATGCATTATACATACATGAAAGCATTATCTATTTATCTTGCTATTTATTGATAGATATATACAAAAATATTATTTTATCCAATTGAATTTTTTTTTTTTTAGTTTTTGCAAGGCAATGGTGTTAAGTGGCTTCTCCAAGGCCACACAGCTAGGTAATTATTATGTGTCTGACATCCAATTGAATTTTGAAGAAATTCTGTTAAGTCAGATCGGAAATAATATTAAGTAGATACATTTTGAAGACATTAATATATCTTTCACTAAGCACAAAATAAAGAGGAAGATTATCAATAAATATATGGCAAAATTGGACTATGTAAAGGATAATTAGAAGAGACTAAACAATAACTAATATGGATAATTTTGCTTGAAAACTTATTGTTTCTAAAAAGAAGATATATTTACATTTTCAGAGATGTCCAATGCAGATTTGTTTTGCTTGACTCTGCAGATTTGTTGCAAGGTGGTTTGGAAGAGGGGGAGGGGATAGGTATAAGTCAGAAAAAAGAAAGCCATTAAAATGTCTTTCACTTAATGCATACAAGAAAATATGACAGAAGGAATAATAGACAAGCTTTGAAAGCTACAAGTTGAATTTATTATATATTTAAAAGAAAAAGCAAGCTATACATATCAAGGATCTGTGGTTTTGTGTACAATCTTCTGATGGAAGTATATTGTATATATATAATATATATATATATATATATTTAGAAATACCATTTTATTTGGTGTTAATGTTCAAAATTTTTTTTTAAAAAAGAACATTCATTTCACTGACATAGATTATTATCCTGAAATCTGTTATCTTGAATTATCTGAATTGGCAGCAGTTGAAATGTGATCAATGGTTTTTTCTAACAGGCAAAAGTAGTTTTTGCAAAAATTCCAGAGGAGTCAATTTACAGAGTTACCATAAAGAATGTGCCAAAAAAAAAAAAAAACCCAACTCAGATGCATATGAGGATCTCCTTCCCAGGAATCTTGGCATATTCAACTCTTCACATTGCCAGTTTAGAAACAACTTCAATCAACTGTCCTTTTGGAGAACTCTATATTTATTTGTCCTTTCTCACTCAATGTTTCTCTACATTAGCAGAGCTAAAACCAGACATGACTTAAACACCTGCCATATCCCATGCTCCATGGCTTGAGCATAGTGCTTCATGGCTGATACTTAGAAATTCTGACCACCTTAGTCATATGCCATTAAACAAAGAAATGAGCCAATCAGATACTTTACAAGAGCTCCTGGAGCCCCAGTGTCATTTGCTCAAGGCTCCAATTCAGAAATGACATACAACATTTAAGAACTAAAGGACTGGGGGGAGAGGGGAAGGGACTGAGCACTAGTAGAGATGAAGAGATACAACCAGGGAGATGCCAATTTTTTTTCTTCTTTATACACATCAAACAATTCATTTGGAGTAGAACACAGATATGTGTCCTAGTTCATGCTTGCTTTTTAAAAAAAATGAAATTCAAAAATCAATAAGTTATTTCCTTTTGGAAATGTATATGTTGTGTATGTATGCACACATACATTGCTCATTTATGAAAGTCTCTTAAAATATATTGTTTTATTTTAGATACATTTTTATTATTGCAGATGCTTTTCCTTTCTGTGAATACAGGAATAGATAGTCATAGTGTTAATAGAGAAAAAGGTAATTCTTCTGTTGTAAAATCACTATATAGGAGAAAAAGAGAGACAGAGACACACAGAGAGAGAGGATAGACAGAGGCAGAGAGATAGAAGGAAGTTGAGAAATGGAGAGGGGGAGAGAGAGAGAGAGAGAGAGAGAGAGAGAGAGAGAGAGAGAGAGAGAGAGAGAGAGAGAATTGCACTATACATTACTGTGCACATGGGGTCATGATTTGACTTTCAGGATAACTGAATCCATGATTCAGTGCTCTGTTTTATAATAGGGTTTTATTGGCTCATAAACTCATGAATCAAGTTTTTAGTTTGTTTTTTTTATCATAGTATTGGTGCATTCTAAATATTCTTGTATAAAATTTATTTGTCCAAATAAACATATAGAAAATTGTCATAGCATGTCAACATTTGAGATGATGAAACCTCTGTATGCAAATATGTCATCTCTATATTTTAAAAAATGTTTGAATTTCACTAATAGCTTCATTTATTTAAAAAACTCCCAGAAAAAAATGGCCTCTACGATGTAGCTCAGCAACTGTTCTATCACTTTGCATTTTATAGAGGTCCTTAATAAGTGAAATGATTTGCCTAGCATTGCATAGCTTTAATGAGGTGGCCCTTGAACCTAGGTCTCCTGATTCAAAGATCAGCTTTTTCTCCCCTTTGGAAAACAACATTATAGATATGAATATGTATACATGCACGTATTTACGCAACTATGTGCATAATTTTGCTCACACATACATATATATATCGCATGTACACTTATAATATCTATTTATACATTATTGTTGAGTTATTTCCATCGTGTCTGACTCTTCATGATCCCATCTGGGGTTTTCTTGGTAGAGGTACTAGAGTAGTTTCCTTCTCCAGATCACTTTATAGATAAAGAAACTGAGGCAAAAAGAGTTAAAAGACCTGCCCATACTCACAGGGCTGGTAAATTTCTAAGATCAGATTTGAACTCAGGAAAGATGAGTCTTCCCATCTCCAGGTTCAATGCTCTATCAACTGTACCATCTTGCTGATTCCATCTATACATATTTATATATAAACCCTCTAAAACAAAAGAGACCTAAAGAAAATCCCCATTCACTTAGGATGCATTGTGAAGCTTTTTTTGTATTTCATTATTAAAGAATGGGGAAAGATCATTTTGAAGTTAAATCACCTAGTGCACCCATCTATCATTTGCAAAAATGTAATGAGCTGAATCCGGAAGCCAGGGCCTCGGCTTTTCCCCCTTTCTGGTAAGACATAAAGAGTAATTTTTCTTGATGTGTGATCAAACAGTGGATTAAAACCCTTGTGGACCCAGTGATCAATTGCTGGGTAATATGTGATAGATCTTGTCAGACTGACAAAGACATACCCCTACCCAAAGGGAGGGCAGGCTCTGAGCTGTGAAGGTGCTTTCTTAAGCAATGGCCTGAGAAGAGGCTGCTTTCCTTCACCCTATCAATTATCTTCTCTACCCAAACCATGCCGTGTTTTGCATTGAAACCCACTGCTGTGCCTTGGCGTGTGAGCTAATATTAATTACAGGTATTTGGGTACTCACTTAGGTCTTAATTGGTTTCTTTGTATCTTATTTTTCAGGGGAGGAAAGTATGAACTCGCCCTAATATTTTACCCACAGAGAACGCACACACATGGACATGAAATGAATCCCCCTACACTCTCCCTCACATCCTGACAAGCCAATAAAAATGATATTAGGTGATTAAATGTAGAAATAAAAAAAAGAAGTCAGACATAATGATAAACTATAATGAAGTTAAACAGCTGGCAGACTCCTTGGTGAATTTGCCACCTGATGACTGGCACAAAGATCTAGGCGATGCCTGCAGCCTTCCAGTCAGTTGGCAGGCTCTCCATTTAACATTATCTCTCATTCATTAATTGGCTTGGTGAAAATGAAATTTCTTCTTTTTTTTCAGTCTTTCAGAGAGAATCTTTTAATTTTTATTTATTTATTTTTTGCTATGGATTAGGGGGTGGAGACACAAGGAAGAGAAAAGATATTGTTTATACAGCAAATCACAAGTGATTCAAACTAGCAGATTATAATTCACTCATCTTTATCTGGGAACCAGGTTTTGTTGTTGTTGTTAGGAGAGGGGCAGAGGGGGAAAATCCATTCCAGAGTTACCTGAACTTGTATAATTCTGGGAGGTTATAACTCAAGATTAGATTCCTATGGAGCCTCAAGCTTGGGGAGGAAAGCTCTATTTTTATACCAGGTCAAAGAAGAGGATGAAGTGGGTTTTAAATTCTCTCCTTATGCAAAGGGGAGAAATCTGACAAGTCAGCATTTTCTTCTGGTTTAGCTGTAAAGGAGGACATTACTGAAACAATTACTCCTGAATAATCATGCTGTCTCCCCATTTGGAAAACATTTATAATTGGTATGTTAGATAACATCCCAAGAAGACAGAGGTTGTACTTTTATAGTGATGCACATAAAAAGACAAGTAATACTTAGATGGGGGGAGGGGAAATAGTTATGGAGAAGAAAGGTCAGAGGTTGAAGAAGCTTAATTTTTGAACTAATCAAAATGGATCAAAGATGTAGCTAACTCTCATACAGACAAGCATGTCACTGAATCATAGAAACATGGATACTCGAATTATAAAGGAATCTTATATCTAGTTGGATCTCCTCATTTTATAGAAGCAATGTAGTATCAGGAAGAGCATTGGAATAGTAAGAAGAGCTGTATTCTAATCTTGACACTTCCACCAACCAGCTCTGTGATCTTGGGCAAATGACACACCTAGATGGCTCTGAACTAGTTTCCTAATCAATACATTTAAAATCTTAGCCCAGATAATTTCCCAAATTTTCCCAGTTCTCTTTTTCTTTCTCTTTCTCTTTCTCTCTTTATCTCTCTCCTTCTCTCTCCCTCCATCCCTCTCCATCTCTCTCTCTCTCTCTCTCTTCTCTCTCTCTCTCTCTCTCTCTCTCTCTCTCTCTCTCTCTCTCTCCCCTCTCTCTTCCTCCCTGTCTCTGTTTCTGTCTCTCTGTCTGTCTCTGTCTCTCTGTCTCTCTGTTTCTCTCTCTCTCAGATAGTGCCTGGACTTCTGTAAGTAGGTCGGCAAAAGCAACTCTTGGTGTGGAAAACAATTTAAATAAGCAACTAGTTTGCAATTTTTAGTCAGAAAATTTACATGATGCCAATGAGAAATTAAATACCTTGATCATCATCATCATCAGTTGAGCAATTATTTATTGAAAAAGCCTTAAACCTATGTTTTCCTGTCTCCTAAGGTGATTCTTTATCCACTACCCCACAGTATTTCTTATTTCTAAATTGTTCTTCTACACTTCAAGAAAGTAGGACCCACTTTTCCTCAAAAGTAACCCTTCAAAAATATTTAGCAATATTCAAAATGACTTCCTCATGTGATTGAGAATAAAGCAGAAACCTTTTCTGATTTTCTGATCCTGTCACACATTGCCTCCAACATATGGAGAAGTTTCTATCTTCTCCCTCCTATAGGGATTAAAAAGGATAGTAAGTAGAGCTTGATTATTGAAGAAACTGGAGATGAAACCTTTATGTATAGACAATACAGAAGTAGCTCAAGGCAGTAAAGTAGGTGACACCATAATCAATCAACACCAATTGATTTTTACTTTGTCATTTAATTACCAGTCACTTTCTTTGTTTTTCATTTTATTTTATTTTTCAGTTATGTTTGACTCTTTGTGACCCCATTTGGGTTTTCTAGGCAAAAATATTGGAATGGATTGCCATTTGTTTCCACTGCTCATTATACAGAAGAGGAAACTGAGGTAAACAGGATTAAGTAATTTATCCAGGGTTAAATAGTAAAATGTCTGAGGTTAGGTATGAATTTGTGAAGATTAGTTTTCCTGACTCTAGGTCCAGCATTCTATTATAATTTCACAGAAACATGGAATCTCAGTCTTTGGAATAGACTTCAGAAGCCATTAATACAACTCATACCTTACTAAGAGTTCTCTTTTACATCATACTCAATAGATGGTTGGCCTGCCTCTGCTTGATGACCTGTTTTAGGAAGAAATTCATTTTATTTGCACTAATCATTGCAGGTTCTCTTCTCTAGCGCCAACTTTCCCGTTTGTGGTTTTGATATGTCACAGGTCATTAAAAGCAATTAAGCCCTTTAAATACTTGAAGACAGCAATCATATCCTTCCCCCACCCCATCTTATCTTCACTAACCTCAGCCCATCTTTGTTTGCCTTGATTTCAAGGTCATCTTAGTTATCTTCCTTTGGACTCAATATTTTTGTCACAATGCAGATGTAGAATTAAATATAAAACTTCCAATGTGGTTTGACAAGCAGAGAGTCCAACAGAGATTTTTACTCTTATTGGACTCTTAATGAAACTCAAGATTTCTTTAGTTTTCTTGACTGCCAATCTATTCTGTTTATTCATAAAAAGCTTGCATTCTCCCAGAACCCCTATTCATTTGTTTTTCCTATCGCTTCTCTGTGCTGTACCTTCACACAGTTCTGATCAACAAGTATCCAAATAAACTTTTAAGATTCCTACAACTGAATTGTATTAACAATTAATAAATAAGTATTTCTTATGTTCTAGGCATTTTGCTAAATACTGAAGAAGAAAAGAAAGGCAAAAGATAAGTTATTGCCCTCAAGAAGTTCACAGTCTAGTGGGGGAGACAACATAAAAATAATAATGTACAAGCAAAATATATAGATATAGGATGAATTGGAGATAATGAACAAAGGAAAGGTATCAGCATAAATGAGGTTCATCAAAACCCTCTGAAAAATTTAATTCTGGAACAAATGCCATTATTATACTATGCTAGCTTAAAGTCAGATGTACAGAAAAACAATCTATGGAAGCTATCATTGGCACCTTGGAAACATTTTCAAATTTATCTAGCATTAGTATTGCTTAACTTAAAGAGAGGAGGGCTAAGATATCTTAGTAATCAGCTTGGAGCACTTTTTATTTAAGAGTTAGAAAAATCCTGCATCTCTATAGGCCTAATTTCCTACTTTTTTCCCAATGGAATTTATTACAACTACAGACTGATTCCAGTTACTAGCTAGACAAAGTTTCTTTCCATTTTGGGCAGGTATAAAAGGAGATACAATTCCTATCTCATCTCATTTGTGAATAGAGCGGTGACTACATTAACTAACTATAACCTAAAGTCAAGTTATAAAGGACTGCCTTGAGTAGAAAAGCATAGGATGGGTAGACAATTACTCTGGAAAGAAGGTAGGAGGAATTAGGGGAAAAGTGGGGTCCTAGAAAATTTGTGAAGGTAAAGAAATAATGTTCAAAAGATATTAAAGGAATAGGAACAAAGGCAATTAAAAATAAATATAGTAGTTCATTCACAAATATATGTTAATTGATTAAATGAATGAATGTAGATCACTAGGAGAAACGTATGGAAGTCAGACCAATGTCTCAAGGTGGAGGTGGAGGAGGAAGTGGTGGTGGTGAGACAAAAGAAGGGAGAAGTTTCTGACAGAAGAGGATTGGGAAGCATTGATCTGATAGCTTTTTATCTGAAATATCTTAAAGGATTTTAATCCAACTGCTGTCAAATTTCACTGGATGAAGGGCAGGGAATGGGAATCTGATACTTCTAATAAGCCACTTATAAAATTAAGGCATCTACATCCTCTTTGAATATGATCACATCTGAGGTATCAGAAAATGGGATAAAGTGATGTACAATTAGTTTTTTTTTAAATAGGAAAATCATAGAAGAACTTAAAAGTTGTGAGAGTGATTAGACAAAGAGAAATTAGTATTCCCAGGAATTCCCTGGAAATGGTTTGAGCAAAAGCAAAAATATGATAGTGGTCTTATGGGATATTCACAGGTTGGGTTTCAAATGGAAATATGAAGGAATTGCAGTGGTGAAATGGGAAGGCATTTGGCAAAAATATTTGATTCAAAAGCTTTGTATAATGACTGTCATTGAGAACTAACTTCAGAACCTAGATTTTAAACTGTATAGAGCAGTGGACTTGAAGATGAGTTCAAATCCTGCCTCAGATACTTACCAGTGGTGTGAATCTAGACAAGTTTCTTAATTGCTAGGTGCCTCAGTTTACCCAACTGTAAAATAAGGAAGCTCCCTCTAGCTCTGGATCTACATGTCTATGAAGTTAAAAGAATTATATTGACCAAAGAAAGACTACGTAAGAGGTAGATGAAAGAGAGAATACACATATGTGTACACAAATACACACATAAACAGACACACAAATGTACACATACATATCTAAATATACATGTAGGTGTATATATATATAATATATTTATAAATCAATATAGATATTTCCTATAAAAAAGTCATGATTTAGTACTCAAAAGTTTTCTAGACACAGTCTAAAACTTTAAATTCAGTGAGTAAACATATTAACTGTTTTTTAAATGTCTTTTCAAATGCTAAAATATAGGAAATGATTTAGTTGGTTTTTCACTACCTTGGTGATAACAAGACAGGATTCAAATGATGTTAGATGATGCCTTTCCTTATCTTCCACACCTCCAGGTATTAGTCCTTTCCCTCCCAAACCACATTGAATTTAAATGATTTTTATCTCCTTTTATATTTTTTCTGCCTATTTATATATGTACTTGTCTTAATTTTAAAAAATGCTTCTTTTGAGGAGGGATTGTTTTACTCTTTGAATTTCTATCCCCTTGTCAAGTAAAGTACCTGGTGCTTTAAAAATATTTTCATGTCGTTGATCAATTGATAGGGGAAAACAAACAAAAACTCAAACAATTAATTAATAGAGCAGGAATGTAATTTATATAAAGAATGTCATAATATAAAGGAATACCATATTGAAAGACTTAAGAACTCAATGACCAATCATAAGTTTGGAAGAATGATAAGGAGACACGCTTCCTACCTTTTATCAGAATGGTCATTTCTTAAAAGACCAATATGAAATATACATTTTCAGTCTTTGCTAATGTGGGAATTTGTCTTGCTTGTATTATTTGATATAAGTAAAACTTTCTGGGTAGGGAATTGGTCAATAGATAGTGATAATAATGGGGAGGGGGAGAGGAAAAAAATCAGCAATGAAGCATTTTAAAAAAACACAGAAGTGAATAAGAGATTCATAAGGGGACCAGAAAATGAGATGTTTTTGTTATTATTGCCTTAAATTAAGTATATATTAACATTAATACAACAGAAGTTCATAGTTTTGTACACAATCTTCATTTTATGTTTTTAAAATATATTTGAATGTTCTTTTTTATTGGTATTTCTTAAGTTCATAAAAAAATGTGCCCAAGGTCACATAGCTAATTAGTGAAGGAAACAGCACTGAAACCCAAGTCCCCTGACTTCCATATCAGTGTTTTTACTTACTGCTTACTCATTATGGAGACAGAAAGGTACAGGTTAAAGATGGCTTACTTTAGACCCAAAAAAGATATGGATTCAAGTCCTGCCCCTGACATATACTAGCTTTATTCCTATGGGTAAGTCATTTAACTTCTCAGCATCCTCAAGAAACTCATTAAGATTTGTTAGAGTCTCTGAAGAAGTGATGATAGTCCCCCATATCAATGAAATCACAGGTTTAGACTAAGAATAATAATAACTGATCATTAAATATACATATCACTTCACATACAACATCTTATTTAATCCACATAAAAATTCTGTGAGGTACAGAAAATACTTCCTATGTAATAATATGCATTTTACAAAGGAGGAAACTGAAGTTCAGAAAGATATATTCCCAGAGGTTATCTGTGACAGAGGTAGAATTCAAACTCAGTCTCTTTCTACTACATCACACTGACTTCATCATACCAATTCAATTTAATCAACAAATTACTTATTCTCCCTGAGTCTCCACTTCCTCATCTGTAAAAAATGTGGGAGTTCTTTCAGTCATATGTAAATCCCATGATTCCCCCATACTGGGGGAAAGAACTGGGAGAAATTACAAAAGGTATGTTTTACACAATGGATATTGTAAGATGAAATTCTTGCCCACCAGAAAGAACTGTCTTTTTGGGGAAAGAGGGTTAGATATGTACTGTTTAGCCCCAGAGGGCAGAATTAAGAACAATGGGTCAAAGTTGTCAAGTCGGGCTTGATATAAGGAAAAGGTTCCTACCCATGAAAACTTATTTAGAACTGGAATGAGTTTCTCTCATAATTGGTTCCTCACTCAAGCTCTCTCCCCCCTACCCCTGCCCACCCAAGTCATTAAGCAAAGGCCAGATGATCATTTGTTGGGTGAGCCATAAAATGGATTCTTCATTCTTGTTCAGTTATGGCTTGTACTAGGTCACCATTAAGATTCCTTCTGATGAGGGTGGCTAGGTGGTGCCATTGATAGAGTACTGGTCCTGGAGTCAGGAGTACATGAGTTCAAATATGCCTCAGACACTTAATAATTACCTAGCTGTGTGGTCTTGGGCAAGCCATTTAACCCCATTGCCTTACAAAAAAAAAAAAAAAACTAAAAAAAAGATTCATTCTGATGATCAGAGTTTATAATTCTGATTCTAAAATTTATGTTCATATTAGGAAGATGAGATCCAATGCAACAAATAGCATTTTCCAAATTTGGTCCTACCACACTTCTGAGTTTGAAACAGAAACTCGTAAATGATGGTCTTGAGGACTTGGAGTATGGAATATCCTTTCAATAATGGAGGATAAGAGAAATTTTTGGGAAAAATGGAAAATAATAATGAAGCAAACTGATATTTAAATCTCCTAATTTACAAGCACATAGTAAGTATTTTTATACATATATAGTTCCTATTTTAGACAAAAAAATATATCACTAGCATTGAAATCGTCTTATGGAACCTTGGGCAGGATGCTGAGGTTTTCTAGAAGATAGTTTAGAATATGTTAATGTGATACATTAATTGTCGCTATTATTATAAGAAAACTGAAATAGTAGTACAGACAATATGATTCAATAGAAAGTCAAAAAATGATCAAATCAGAGTTTAAAAAGTTTTTATAAATAAGGTAGGTCTTGGACTTATTGCTAATAGATGGCTAGAGTTTGAGAAGGAAGGAATGGAATATGGGCAGTTTTTGGTTTCCATGGACATTCAAACTGAAACCAAGGGAATGACCTTAGCGAAACCATATCATATCCCTGCATAAACGCTCTTTCTCACACGTGTACCCCCCAAAGCTATCCAAGTTCTAAGATACCCTATGAGTTAATACCTATCCTCTTCACAAAATGCAACAAAAGACTTATGATTTTAAACAAGACATATAATAAAGCAATACAATAAAATGACAACATCTCCCTATACCCACATGGGGCATATTCTCCTTTAAGTTGTTGTGCCAAGAGTGGAACGGCATATGACTAGGAAAAACACATGGAAGGCAGACATATAGGGTATGTGTGTGATCACAGAGCAGCAAGAGGTAAATACCCTGTGCCCCTGAGCACATGGTTGAAGTGAGTTATTCAAGGTTACACAGGCAGCAGGCAACAGAACTGGGATTTGAACCCAGAACCACTGACTAAAATAGCAATAGATTTTTCTGCATAGAAATGAAGTCTTTTTCCACCCTAGAGGAAAATACTTAAATTGAGGTTTAAGACATTTAGCTTCTGTACTAGGCCAAGCATGTAGATGAAGATGTTGAACCCCTTGAATAAATAAAATTAGCAGTCAATTCAATTCTACCTAATATGCTGAAACATGCGCTAACCACCCAGAAATCTGTGGAATCATGGAAAGAGAACTGGATTTGAAGTCAGAAGACATGGGTTCACATCTTTACTCTTTCTTGTACCAGTTGTTCCTCTCTCATTCTACTCCTCACTCTCAAGACTTCATTTTCCACCATGACCTAGCAGCCTTCTCATCCCAGAAGATTACTTTGCCCATGCAGTCCCTTTCTCTGATTTGTCAGAGAATGAATTTGTCAGGGAAGAAACAGCCCAAGTCACCAGGTTCACTCCTTCATTCATCTCTGGGTTCTATTCCTGATTCTCCAAATATTTTTGTCTACCATATCACCTTGTCCTTCCTTCCTCTTTTCAGTTTCACTTTTTGTGTCTTCCTCCATTAGAATTCTAGCTTCTTGAGGGAAGGAATAATCTTTGCTTTTGCTTGTTATTTGTGTTCTGGGAGCTTAGCACAGTGACTGATAAAAGTGCTTAGTTGGTGCTTTCTGATTTGACCTGCCTCAGTTTCTTCTTAGATTCATAAACTCAGAATTAACTTTGTTCCTGGGTTCCCCCCCCACACACAATTTCAATCTATCAGGGATTAAATGGAAAATTACAAAGAATTTATGAACTCTAAACAACATAAATTGTTTGGAACCATAGACATTGAGTCAGCACCAGAAACAGGTAGTCAAAATAATGTTTAATTATAATTCAGGATATTCTGACTGATTCACAGAATATTTTGTCAGCTAGTTGTGGTGTTCATAGCTTTAGATATGACTAAATAACTGTTAAGTCAGTCCTTGTCATAGAGAAACTTTCTGAAGAGTGAAGAACCTAGAAGATGCTACTAAAGACATGAAAACCAGAAAATGGTAGCAAAGAGATTCTTGGCACCAAGGATATGAACAGAAATAATTTACTTATAAGAAATGATGGTGCTCATTGTTCAGCAGACATGTGATGACCAGCAAAAAGCAGCACAGAGTGAAATGTCATCACCACCAGAATACATCTGTTGCCCAACAATGTTAAAAGTGTGAATTGTTCTGGCTTAGTGTGTGCTAATGTATCACATTACATGTATCACATACATCTATGGACTTCAACCATGTGCTCAGGGGCACAGGGTGTTTACCTCTTGCTGCTCTGTGATCACACACATGCCCTATATGTCTGCCTTCCATGTGTTTTTCCTAGTCATATGCCATTCCCACTCTTGGCACAACAACTTAATGGAGAATATGCCCCATGTGGGTATGGGGAGATGTTGTCATTTTATTGTATTGCTTTATTGTATCTCTTGTTTAAAATCATATGTCTTTTGTTGCATTTTGTGAAGAGGATGGGTATTAACTCATAGGGTATTTTAGAACTCAGGTAGCTTTGGGGGGTACACATGTGAGAAAGAGTGCCCCAAGTATTTCATACAAACAAATCAATCAATCATTCTATCTATCTATCTATCTATCTATCTATCTATCTATCTATCTACCTATCATCTATCTATCTCTCATCTATCTATCTATCTAGAAAAGAATATTTGAAACTAAATGGTGTGGTTAACTTTTTTCCAAAGATACACACCTCTTTTTATTATTAGACATTATAACAGCATTTGGCTTAGATAGGCTATCATACATATAAACAAAAATCTGTTTGGATGGAATGAGAAGGGGGATCAAAAAATTAAGATCCAGAGAAATTGAGTGATATGCCCAAGATCACCTAGCTAGCTAGTTAGCAGAACTGGGATTAAAAATCAGATTTCCTGACTCTTCAGTGGGCATTTTTCCCAACACTGCCCCATTTAGCCAATACATTTGTGAATTTCTGTATGAATATAAAACAAAGATTAGATTCAGCAAAATGATCTTTGGGTGCAGGCTATGATTCTGGTAATGTGTGTGTATTGTGTGTGTATGTGTTTCGGCGGGTGTAAAATTTTCTTTTATGCATTGTTTCTCCCAGTTAGAATGTGAGCTCCTTGAGAGTAGGTATTGTCTCAATTTTCTATTTGTATTCCCAAAGCTTAGCACAGTGCATGGAAAGCACTTCATAAATTATTTTATGTTTCATTCCATGATGTCAAAAAATTGCTTAGACTGATGTATTTACATTTCAACCAGGTGTTTTTGCATTGAGTAGACAATTGAGTCTTTCTGGTTAGTCTCCCTGTTATAGAAATATTCTTCGGGTTATTCACAAGCTCCTTATTGCATGGAACATGAGGTAAAGAAACAGGTCCTGGATATGAAATGTTCATTCATTTGAATATATTGCTGTAGATTTCCAGATGTGTTTTCAAATTTTGTAAAATAATGGGTGAGTCTCTTTAAAAGCAACTGCCACAAAAATGTATTCATCACCACAGTGAAATAACAGCTTTGAACCACAGCTATGCCACTTCCAAAACAGTAATATTAAAGACCAATCTTGCATAATTATCTACAAAGAATACCTTGGGCTAAATCCTGCCCCCATATGTTTATAAAACATTCTAGACATGGAAGTAGTTAAATAGGGATAATTTTCCTCGTAGATAATAAATACAGTGAGTTTTAGATGATTGAAATCTGCCCAACCTGCCTAAATCTTCAAAAAATGGCAAATTACAAGAAAAGGAAGACCACATACACAAAAGCAATTCTTAATCTCTTCATTATTTTTTAATTTGTTTTCCAAAATTGCCCAGGAGACCTTCTCAGCAAGAGCTAAACACATAGAGAAGTCATAGCATTTACAGATCAACCATTGTGGTGCCAGCTTCTTTTCCATTTTCTTTCCTTTAATAATTCTCATGAAAAAAAGACAAAAGCAGTAAAACATACTACACTAACACTAATGGTACAGCTGTACAGATAAGTCAAGCATGAGAAATTTTAGCTTCAGGTGAAGAACATGAGTAAGGTCCAAGTGACCATCATCATCATCATCATCTGAATTACTAAAAATGGTCCTAACACCTACACAAACCATTCATTTGAATAACAAATTGGTATGAGCAGTGTAAGAGCTATTAGGGTTTAAAAATAAAGGGGACATTAATTATTTGTGTGAGTCAGGGAACACCAGGAGAAAAAGCAACAAGGGAAGGAACAACTTGTAGCTTCTGACTCATAGAATAAAATGAGATTTTTTTTTACAAAGGTCGAAATTTTGTCCTAATATGGGATGGTTGGGGTAACCAATATCCACATTTCTATACCCTTGGGCTTAAGCATCAACTACAGTTGACTTGCATCTTTAGCATGTCTCAACCTAAAACTTTCTAGTAAAGTGGGTGAAATCTTAATTTTGGAGTTTTCTCTGCTTTTAGACAAAGTAAAACTTGTGCTGCTAGAGGGAGACAAAGGCATAAGAGACACGGAATCACAAATTCTCAGAATTAGAATTGCAGAGTTCATTGATCAGTGCTCTACCTCATGAATAGAATACCTCGATTACTGTCCAGTATCTTTTAAAGGAGCTTCCTATAAAGTCCTATAAGGTCACTTCCTCCTCATGTAAGTCATTCCACTTTTGGAGAGATCTAATCATTAGGAAGTTTTTCCTTACGTCAAACCCAAATCTGCCTTTTCTGTACTTTTTGGCAAGTAATTGTTGTGCATTTTTCAAAAACCTTTCTGAAATTTTTCCCTGGAGACTCAGAATCTAAATCTGTGATACCTGGAGAGTTAGTCAATCAGTAAACATTGAATTTGATGTATCAGGCACTATGCTAGGTGAAGAAAGGTAAAAAGATAGGTAAAAGGTAAAAAAGAAAGGTAAAAGATATTCCTGGTTTTCAAGGAACTCTCAGGCTCATGGGAGAAACAACTTGCAAACAAGTGTGTCTAAATATACTATATCCTGGATAAACTGAAAATAATCAACAGAGGAAAGGAATTAAGAGAATCGATAAGAATTTCTTCTAGTAGATCGATTATTATCTGGGACTTAAAGAAAGCCTTGGAAGTCAGGAGGTAGGGAAGAGAAGGAAGAGAGTTCCAGGATTGAAAATTGGGAAATGGAATGTCTTGTTTGAGGAAAGCAAAGAGGCCAAGGCCACTGAATTATGTGGGGGGGGGGGCAGGGGGAGAGGGAGGAAGTAAAATATAAGAAGATTGGACAAGTAGGGAGAGTAAGTTATGAATGCTAAGAAGAAGATTTTGTCTGTAACTCTGGAGGTGATAGAAAGGCAGTATGATGTAATGGAAAGAATACTGCTTGAGGCATCAGGAGACCCAAGTTCAAATCTTGGCTCTGATCTTACCTTTGTGAGCTTGGGGCTTTTAACTTTATAGTCCTCACTTTCTTTATCTTTAAAAAATGAGAGCATGAGACTAGGTAGTCTCTAAAGTCCTTTTCATCTCTAAATTTGTTAGAGAAAATAGAATATGATATGATATAATAGAAAGAGAAATAGATTCAGGAGTAAGATAACCCAGGTTCAAATTCTGGTTTTGGTACTTTATATACTGTCAACCAAGCATTCATTCAGTTAACACTGAAACATAGTGCTAAAAATGGGGTTGTGGTGAGAACATAAATATAAATGGAAAGAAACATAGTCCCTGCCCTCAAGGAATTTATATTCTAAGGCAGGGAAAACAGAAAAAGAAACTGAGACGAATGGAAAATGTTAGAGAAAGTTTGGGAGACTCAGGTATGCAGTTGGAAAGAACAACCTCATTGTCCTCCTTAAATAAAGGTTTGAGTTCCTTAAATCGATGAATCATCCAATCAACAGAAGAGTTCACAGGGGTAGAGGGAATTTCTGAGATATGAATTCCAAATCTAGAACGAGATTGCAAGATGAAGAGCTGAGTCATGACAAAGAGATTGGATTAGATGATCTCGAAGGTCTAAATCTTAGGATTCTTTGGATAGGTTTGTAAAACTGACTTTCCCAAACAAGTCTCCTTTGGACAGAAGAGGAAATGAGTTGTAACAAGAATAGAAAGAAATCAGAGTTCCTATACAATCATAATAATAATAATACCAAAATTTACAAAACAAAATACTTTATATACACTGTATCAGTTAATCCTAACAACACTCTAAGAGTTAAGTAGTAAAAGGGCAACTAAGTCCCAGTTACTGCAAAAATTGAATCTCATAAAGTGAATGGATTATTCTAATTCCTTCACATTTCCAGTGAACTGGAACCAATAACCATATTTTACATAATTATAACTTCAAATGATGTGAATTTAAATGTGTGCAACTATTTCACAACGTTTATTATTCCCACCATTTGGGACATGGCTATATTATGGTACCTATTTATAAATGAAGAAACTGAGGCAGCAGACACAGGCTTAGAATCCAAGTCTTCTGAATCCTAATCCAGGACACTGTTCTGATTCCAATAACAGGCCATACTTATATTGATAGTTCTCTAAGAGATATCTATCAGTATTTCCCCCATGATTCTGTGATTTAGTTATATCAATTGTTATGATGCTCATTTTATAGATAAGGAAATTAAGATACAAAAAGATCAGGTGAACTGTCTAAGTTAGTAAATGGAGAACCAGGATTCAAAAAAAAAATTCTGTCATTCTAAATTTAGGTCTATTTTTTTTCTTCATGACTAGTACTCTTTGCACTATTCCTTGCTGCCTTCAGAACCTGTGTTTTATGGCACTGGATACATTTTTTTTTTTGTGAGGCAATGGGATAAAGTGATTTTCCCAAGGTCACACAATTAGTTAATTAGTGTCTTGAGAGCAGATTTGAACTCAGGACTCCTGACTTTGGGGCTGGTGCTCTATCCACTGTTCCACCTAGTTGTCCCTGGATATATTCTTTTTTTCTTTTTGTAAGGCAAATGGGGTTAAGTGGCCTGCCCAAGGCCACACAACTAGGTAATTATTAAGTGTTTGAGGCTGGATTTGAACTCAGGTACTCCTGACTCCAGGGCTGGTGCTCTATCCACTGCGCCACCTAGCCGTGTCACCTAGCCGCCCCCCCCCCCCATATATTCTTAAATGGAACTAAAGCCATTTGCTTGACTTCATTTTAACTGTATCTATACAGAAAGGTATAGTAGTCTTGAGAAACTTTCCAACTGTTACCCAAAGACAAATTGATCTGCTCTGCATATCTACATAAGGAGACTGACCTCAAGCACTCCAGATTGCTGTTTGTGCTGTGTGTGCTACTCTAAAGAGGATATGGATTGTACTGCCTGACCTTAAGTGAAAAAAGAAATTCTGAGAAACAGTAGAAGCTGTTGTCAGTAAAGACCTTCAGGGTTAACACTGAAACATAGTGACAGATTCTCTGAAAAATATCACTCTTTTAAGGAAAAAACAGGAATTAGATACCATTATTTCCTTGTAGCCAATGATTTCCATTCTCAGAGTGGAAAATCTTGACTCATTTCTGGACTTTATGGATGGATTGAGTCTACAATTATTTTTCTTTTCTCAGATCAAAGAGGACAATTCAATCCACCTCAATTAGAAACAAAACACTATCAAATGTAACTGTGTGGTAGTAGTTTAGCTCTGGGAATTTAGAGCCCCTAATGAGATAAATTTGAGTGAGCAAACTCAAAAAGAAGGATTTGCCACAAGTAGGTGAAAGCTATAAGTTCTCTACAAGTGTGTGAGTTTTGTCTAGATTTATAACACCAATATCTTTCTTCTTAATACTTAGATTAAGGAAAGGGACAATTTAATCAATCCAATTCAGCTCAATAAACATTTAAGTGCCTACTATGAACAAGGCACTGTATAAGGACTTGGGGATAGAAACATAATAATGAAAAAGCCCTGCCCTCAGGAAGTTCACATTTCAAAGTGAAGAAATTATACAAACATTGATAAAAACAAAGCAATTTCCCAGGATGGAGAGTAAGGGTATGGAGAGATTAGTAACCAATGGTATAATGTAAATGAATGAGTATAGTATAAATAAAAGAAATAAAAATATTTTTAAAAGTTAGATGGGGTGAGGGCAGGGGGTGCAGAAAGATTTTGTGTAAAAGGGGACCTCAGACCTACATTTCTATAGAAGCTAGGGATTGTAAGAGGTAGAAATAAGGAGGGAATATAATCTAGTCATGGAGGAATTATGTGCAGAATGAAAAAAAGACAAATATTTTCAGCCTATGAATTTTAGTATGTGAATATTAGAGATTCTTCTATCATTAAATAATTCACACATTTATTAATTACAGGTACTGTGATAATAAAATTTTGCTGGGAATTGAAAAACAATAAATGAAATAATGACTAAAGATACACTTGCATGCCATGGTATCTCACCTCCTTCATGTCATGGTTTTCTTGGAGAATGAAGGACATACCATAGTATGTAATTGGAAAAATAAAATGAAATATCAATTGCTATATAAAAAAGAATGAATAACAACAACAAAGATGAGGAGCTTGCATTTTAATAAGTATCAATAAGGAAAGAAGGGAGGGAAAAGGAAGGGAGAGGAAAGAGGGGAACAACTCTCAGTTACTACCCCTCTTCCCATCCTTTCCAACCCTCAATCCTGGGGAATTACTTTGTATTTATTAATGTTTGTATAATTTCTTTCTTATGAAATGTATTCCCCTTAATGTTTTCCCTTATGTTTGTAATCCCAACATTTAGTACAGTGCCTTGCCCATAGTAGACACTTAAATGTTTACTGACCTGAGTTGAAGTGGTCCTTTCCTTAATCTGAGCATCAAAGGCAAAAATAATGGGGTCATGGGTAGAAGGAAGAAAAGGAAAGGGCATTTAAAAAAATTTTCATTATTTTGAATTTGTTATAATTTTTCGCCTAATCTTGCTCCCCGCCCCCCACACACACACAGAAGGCAGTCTGTTAGTCTTTACATTTTTCCATGGTACACACTGATCTAAGTTGATTGTGATGAGAGAGAAATTCTGACCTTAAGGAAGAAAAATAAAGTATTGTGCCTGATTGTTGCACTAATGGAATGAGCAAGTCCATCAAGGTTGATCATCACCCCCATGTCACCATTAGAGTGTACAGTGTTCTTCTGGTTCTGCTCATCTTGCTCAGCATCAGTTGATCAAATCCTTCCAGGCTTCCCTGAATTACCATCCCTGTTCCATCACATATATATATTACATTTTGTTAAGCCATTCCCCAATTGGTGGACATTCACTTGATTTCCAATTCTTTGCCATCACAAATAGAGTTGCTATGAATATTTTTGTACAAGTGATTTTTTATACATTACTAAAATATTCTTGTTTAATAGTAAACATAATTACCCCTCCCCCCAAAATGTAGAACCTCAAGAGAAATAAAGTAAAAGAGAAAGGAAAAAAATGTGTTTCAGTTTGTGTTCTGATACCATCAGCTCTGTCTTGGGTGGATCACATTCTTTATCATAAGTCCATCAGAGAAGTTACTTCCATATTTTTCCACAGTTGCTGTTGCTGATTGTAATTACCTCCATCCATTCCTCCCCACTACCATATATTATATTTTCTCTCTCCTTTCACTCTGTCCCTCTTCCAAAACTGCTGTAGGGTAGCTGAGTGGCACAGCAAACTGAACACTGACCCTGGGACCAAGGGTACCTAAGCCCATATACCACCCCTAAGACCATGCAACCACCCAGCCCCATGGTCCCAGACAGGTCACCCAATTCCACCCTCTTGAAAGAAGTAAAAAAGAAAATGTGTTATAGCTGACTATTCTCTCCTCTATCACCCACATCCCCCACTTACCCTTTTCCCCCTTTTCTCCTTTTTACTCTAGATATCTATACCCTTTTGAGTGTGTATGCTGTTTCCTCTCTGAGCCATTTCTGATGAGAGTAAAGGTTCCCTTATTCTTTTATACTAAATATATCTTAGCCTATTCCACCTCTCCTTTCTCTTACTCCCAGTGCATTTCTCTTTTAGCCATTGACTCCATTTTACACCATATTTTATCTTCAAATTCAGCTCTCTCCTGTGCTTCATCTATAAAAACTCCTTCTACCTGCTCTATTAAATGAAGTTTCATATGAATATTATCAGTGTCATTTTTCTATGCAGGAATACATGCAGTTCATCATCAGTAAGTCCCTCATATTTTACCCTTCTCCTCCACTCTCTATGCTTCACCTGAATCTTGTATTTGAAGGTCAAACTTTCTGCTCAGTTCTGGTCACTTCAACAGGAACATTTGAAATTCCCCTGGTTCATTGAAAGTCCATCTTTTCCCCTGGAAGAGGACGTTCAATTTTGCTAGATAGTTGATTCTCGGTTGCATTCCAAGCTCATTTGCCTTCTGTAATATTATATTCCAAGCCCTACGAGCCTTTAACGTAGTTACTGTTAAGTCCTGTGTGATCCTAACTGCAGCTCATGATATTTTAATTGTGTCCTTCTGGCTTTTTGTAATATTTTCTCTTTGACTTGGGAGTTCTGGAACTTGGCTATAATATTCCTGGGAGTTATTTTTTTTGGATCTCTTTCTGGGGGAGATTGGTGGATTCTCTCAATTTCTGCCCTCTTCGTCTAGGATATCAGCGCAATTTTTCTGTAGAAATTCTTTAAAGATGAGGTCAAGACTCTTTTCCTGATCATGACTTCCAGGTATTCCAATAATTTTTAAATTATCTTTCCTGATCCTGTTTTCCAGATCAGTTGTTTTTTTTCAGTGAGATGTTTCACATTTTCTCTAATTTTTCATTCTTTTGGTGTTGATGTATTATGTCTTGACTTCTCATAAAACCATCAGCTTCCTTTAGCTCCATTCTGTATCTGAAGGATTTGTTTTCCTCAGAGAGCTTTCTTATCTCCTTTTCCATCTGACCAACTCTGCATTTTAAAGCATTCTTTTCCTCAATAACTTTTTGAACTGTTTTATCCATTTGACCTATGCTGGTTTTTAACATGTTATTTCCTTCAGCAATTTTTTGGATCTCCTTGACTAAGGTGTTGACTTCTTTTTCATGTTTTTCCTGCATCTTTCTCATTTCTTTCCCCAATTTTTCTTCTATCTCCCTTAATTGATTTTCAAAAATCTTTTTTGAGTTCTGTCATAGCCTGAGCCCAACTTTCACTTTTCTTAGAGTCTTTAGATGCAGAAGCTTGCTCTTCCTCATCTTCAGATTGAGTATTTCTATCCTTCTTGGGATCATAAACAAAGAATTTTTCAATGGTGTTCCTCATTTGTCTCCATTTACTCATTTCCTCAGCCTGTGCCTGGTTTTTGGGTGCTTCCTGAGCTTTTGAGTTTTAATTGGAACACCCCAACAAGGACCTCAGTGTGTGAGGCTCTGACCATTCTCCTGGTCTGTGAATGACCACAAGCATAGTCCTCTGCCATGGGACTGAGGTGGGGGGTGTTCCTAATCCATGGGGGCCTAGACTGCTATCAGGATCTGAGGTGGTCAGAGCCCCAGAGTGCTGTTCCAGGGACAGAGGACAGACCTTGGCAGTCTCCCTCCACTGCCTTACCTTCAGTGGGCTGGGCACTCAGGGCGCATCTACCTGGAGGCTCCTGTTTCTGTTTTCTGGTTCTGGGCAGCCTAAGCTGCTGCCCTGAGGGTTTGGGTTTCTTACTTGCTCTGGCAGATCTCTGCAGGGATCCCCGTGGTTCCCTGCTGATCCTCCAAGTTGTACCCAGTGCTGCCTGGGGTATAGGTCAGGACACTGCTTCTACTGCTGGGAGCCACAGCTTCCAGGTGTCCTGGGGCTGTTTCCAGGAGGCTGAAGTTCATTCACTCTGGCAGGGCCACCCCTCTAACCCCATGGAGTGGAGTTTTCCACTATTTTACAGGTTACCTTGGGTTGAAGAATTGCCTCACTGGATCTTTCTGTGGATTCTGTCTCTCAAAAATTTAGAGTCATAATTTTAAGTTGAAATATTTTGAAGAGAACACCTAGGAGAGGCTCTTCTCCTGTGTCCATCTTAGCTCCACCCGAATAGAAAGCAAATTACAAAATTATCATCAAACCTAACATATATACTGTCTGACATGAAACCATCCTTAGATCATACCTTTCAAATGTGACTCTAGTGAGAACTATAGCCCAATAGAGGCTCACTGGGTTTGCAACACATCATAGTTTTTCTATATGGCTAGGTTATTTAACCCTTCAGGATCTCAAGACAAGAGGTTTTAATTGTATGAAAACTTAGGCTCATTTTAATTTGAATATGTTATGCATCTGTAGTAAAAATTATTTTTGAGCCATCCTGCAACTGCAATAAGAGACCAAGATGTGTTTAGGCACAGCTAACCCTCCATAAAATGAACATCTGGGGAGGTTTCAGAATGATAAATATAGGTCATTGCTCTAAGCCTGTGGGTAATGTTTCCAGATGACCATCTTGTTCATTTAATGCTAGAAGAACCTGCATATTCAAAAACAATGTATTGTCAACAAGTAGCAAACACTCTTTGAAACTTTGTACTATCTTCTAACAGCTTGGACAGCTCTAAACTCCTTATATTTTATGAATATAATCTCACTTAGGTCACTTTATTTTGTAATCTGGTTGGGGGAAGCTAAGGAAATGCCTTATTTTTGACATCACTTATTTGAAAGATTTTGCACTAGCTTTAATATGATCCCTCTTTCCAGTCATTTTTTTCAATATCTATGCTTTCGTGAATCCATGGGATGGTAAAGGGAGAATCTGAAGGAAAAAGAATAACAACAAATCATACTCACGGTGAACCTTTTTTATCCTTCCCATTCACCTTGTTCTTTTCTTCTAGCTCTTTGGTTTCAGTGTTCACTAGCATGATGAAAAAAACCCCAAACTTGGCTGTTGTGGCAATTGTGATTCAAAAGTTTCATAGAATAGTCTGACCCCACGTTGATCCATCAGCAGGGCAAGAAGCAAGTGCTAGGAATTAGACCAGGCTGTATACAGACAAATCTAGTCATTCCTTCAAGGTTGGCCATTTTGGCAACCTCTTCTTTCTAGCCCTCCCCTGACTTTTGCTGATACCAAGATCATGTTTTGCCAGCTAGTTTCCCCCACTTCAATTGTCCACCCAGTGTATACTTAGAGGGAAATTTAATCCATATGCTTGTG
Source organism: Macrotis lagotis (assembly GCF_037893015.1). Classification (NCBI taxonomy): domain Eukaryota; kingdom Metazoa; phylum Chordata; class Mammalia; order Peramelemorphia; family Peramelidae; genus Macrotis; species Macrotis lagotis. The sequence continues at coordinate 125,736,288 of NC_133658.1, forward strand.
ATTCATTTACACTTAAACCATTAAATACTGATTTAACATAGCTGGTTGGTGGCCAAGAAAACTCTAAGCTATTTTAAAACTCTTTTAAAACCATTTTCCCACTTACAAACCAAAAAGCTATATTTTGTTGGCCATAAACAAAATAAAACATCAAAGTCTGAAGCCCATTTGGAAAGTGCCTTAACAGTTCTTCTCCAGTTGTGAGGGGAAGATTGTCTGTCTCCCTGCTAAAGCTCAGGCACCCAGACTCACAACCACAGAAGACCTGAGTGACACACACCGGTTCTTGGCTTCAGGCAGCTCATGGGTACAATCTAATCTATCTTTTCTTTCTATTCACCAGCTGGTAGTGTTGGGAAAGGAAGCTTCAGAAAACAAAAAGGAGATCAATCCAAGAGACAGTCTCTTAGAAAAGTTGTTACCTTTGGCTCCTACTGTGTTATACTAGCTTGAGGTGAGCTAACAAGGTATCAAGCAGGAAAAAAAAGTCAGTATACAATCTAAGGGCCCAGAACAGGGTCAGGAAGCCAAGAGACTGCAGAAAAGAACATGTTTTTTTTCTTGTCAACTAGTAACGAACAAGGAATGCCGCTGAGTAAAGGGTAACAAATGGCGATAACCCTCAGCTGGAGTCAACAAGTTGAGATAAGAACCCCCTTTTGTATTTGGCTAGATTATTCTACAGAAGAGAGTTGGATGCCAGCTCACCAGCCTGTCCCAGGTAAAGTAAACTCCAGGTACTAGGCACATTAACAAATAATAATAAACCACTAAAAATGATACAAAAAGTATCAAACTACAAAAAATGTCCCCTGAACGCCTCTTGCCTGTCTGAGATCATTGCTTTGAAGAACTGTTATTACAGTATTTTGAAGTTACTAAGCACAATAGGTTTCCTCTTTTAGTCCCATTGGAGTCAGCAGGCTACAAGGTGTACAGACATGGGCATTGTATCAGATAGGATACAGGTGCATATGCATACACATACTGATACACCTGTACACTCTATGACAAAATGTGAGATGGATAAATGCCCAAATAAAAGCAGGAGAAGGTAGAAAGGAAAGAAGAAGAGGAGAAGGAAGGAATAGAAGATAAGTGTCAAGCAGTAGGACCAATCGTGGGGTAGGTAGCTTTAGGTGAATCTAAGGAATCATTCCACAATATAGGTCAGAGAGGCAATTGGCCACACTATTCTCCCAAAGATGCCTGTTTTGAGGGAACTATTCCCTCTGAAGACCTGTGTTTAGGGAAATGACAGTCATTCATATGAAAGGATAGGCTAAAATGGAAGACCATACTCCCCTTCATTCTACATTTAAAACATGGACTGCTGAAATGGACAATAATGACCATGGATTATTGTCCTTTTTGTCCATTATTTTGTCCTTGTTGCTAAGAAAACAGCACTAGCATCTTTGATGAATTTAGCCAACCATCTCAGGATCAGACATCTTGCCTTCCTTTAAGGTCAGGTGTTAACCTCACTCTGAAGCCTTTCCTAATTCCTGATCCCTCTCTCTTCAATTGGTTTTATATTTTACTTATTTTTGTATATGCTGTATCTCTCCTATAGTCTCCTTCCCACCTCTAGAAGCCTTTGAAGGTAGAGACTTAAATTTTTTTCTCCTTGGATCCCCAGTAGGTATAAATTACTGTGCCTTGCATTGTGTAGGTATTTATATGCTCAGTGAATTGAATCAACTATTCACAATATTATAGTATTCCTTAAAAGTAGATATGGTAGGCATAGCACCCTATCTGCTGTATGACCTATTGTCCCTGGGCCGCAGTTTACTCATCTCTAATAGAAAGAAGGGGTGGGAGTAGATAACCAGTAAGGTCCTCTAGGATCTTAGGATCATAGGTGAAAAACAGGGAAGGTCTTCAGAGGCAATCTAGTCTAGCTCTCTCATTTTATATTCCTCTAAATGAGGAAATTGAAGCTCCAATAGGTGAAGGGATATCACACAGATAGAAAATTCTGAATCTAGCTCCTCTGACTCCCAGGCAGTCAGTACTCTTTACAGTACACTATACTACTTCTATAGGCTCTAGCTCTAAGATCCTCTGACCTGGAAGTCATAGAAATAGACTGAATCTTAAAAAATAATTATTAAAGGTAAATGAACAGTCCTTGACATAGATGACAAAAATCAACTCCAGTAGCAAAGGATGGAAGAGACATAACTAGGTAGAATTTCAAACGAAAAATACTGAAGTTTTTATTTGACTGCAAATTCAAAGGTAGTGCTAAGTAGTTTCCTTTAAAAAAAAGGTAATTGAATCCTGAGTCGACAATATATAAATGTATCACCAAGAATACATGTACTCATAGTCTTCTTGTTGAGAGAAAAAACTTGTTTATTTTTGGAGAGTATCCTGAAACACTCCATAAGTCTCTTCTTTCTCTTTTATTTACTGAATCATGGAATTGAAAATGTCACACTTAACATAGTAGGTGCTTAATAATAAGTTTATTATGATTGATGGACATTCAGAGTCATTACGAGAAGGTAAACTAATGATGCAAGCTATATAATTATCACAATCCTAAGATGTTTATTTTGAGAAGATATTGAGAAAAATAAAACAAGTTCCCAGCCTCCATGGACATTCTAATGATGAAGGTAAGACCAACATCGCTATAACAAAAAGGAAGGCAAAAGCTGATACCAATAGAGCTGATGAAGGTACCTGGCACTCTCCCACATGTGGGAGCTTGTTTCTAGCTTGTCTCTAGAAAGTAGAATGACCTGGCTTCTGGGGTGTTGTTTCTAAATTTGGCCTTGTACTGAAAAAGCTAATTATGCTAACTAGAAAGACAGCTAATGAATCAGAGATAAATGTGGCTCTGAGGAGTCTGGTTATTTGGATGTTATATTTGGCCTAAAAAGTCTTGTGCAATGGGTCATATTGCCAGCTACCCAGGTCTCTCAGGTTCCTATGATATCAATGCCTTTTGTGAACATATATTCCTATTTATGAGATAGGTATGGAACCATTTCACTGTGATATGGTCTGATGACTATGTCCTTAATGTAACATCTGATTCTATTTTCTTGAGTGTGTCTATGACAGAGTTCCTTAGACTCTGATAGGTAGCAGTTTTGAGATACAAACATGTATACATTAAAAACATCTCTAAAAAAAGCTCTATTGTTGGTTGTTGTCTTTGGTTCTTTAAGGGGACCTAAATGACATCATTATGTTGACCAAAAGGATCTTGGAAGACTCAACCACAGAGTGGACACATAGTTCATAATACCATTTAAAGTAGGGTTGTCTCTAAATTTGCACAACTCATGCTTTTTTTGAACTACTGCAATTCTACTTTGCTCATAGAGCATAGCACCCTCTCTGATGAGGGCACATCATGCTGGTTGCTCCCATGCCAGTGTTTCCCATGTTTCTTAATCAATTCCAAAGTACTTTATAGAAACTTTGAGTGTCCTGATACTTTTGCAACTGGCAAGTAACTGAAACCCTTTACTGTGCAAAGAGGCATAGACTGATGATACCAATAGAATGAAGAAGAATAGTTGTTTAAGTTCAAGTAGCTGATCTAGAACAGTTTATTGAGGAGGAGAAGGAGGAGTGTAGCCCTAGCTGTTTGGAAACACATGAAAAACAACTCTACCACCTATTTTTTGTACTACCACCAGAGAGATAACATTATTCATGGGATCCTTGGCAGCAGATTCTTGACATTATAATAACACAGTTACCATGGTGTAAATTTGGCTGAGGGAGGAATGAATTTTCAGAAGTCCTCCCAAATTTCCATCCAAACAACTAGAAAACTGCTTCAGAATTGATTTAGGTGCAGAAAGTTTACCAGCCTGGCAAGAAAGACCTGCCTCATTGGGTGGGAGGCAGTATGTGTGGTGAGTGGCAGCAGGTGTGGCAGAGCTGAGCCTTACCTCTGATGGTGAAAGATTGGCACTCCAGGTATATGTACTCAACTCTCCACAATCAGAGACAAGTCTCAGTTCTGCCTCACCTACTGCTCCTTCACCACACATCTCTGGTAGAAGTGGAGCAAGGTCTAAGAACAGCAACAGCAGCAAGTCTCAGAACAGGGGGCTCCAAGCCTGGGGCAATCTTCTAGTGAGATCCCACCCTCCTACAAGCCAGCAGTTTCCTAGGCAAATGCAGTCTGTGCAGTGCAACAATGCCTCACTTCCTTGACCCTCACTATACAAGCCACTAGTAAAGCTTTGACCCCTTTGCTGATCAGTGAAGCCTCACCCTGGGCTGGCCAACAGTGAGACCCTGCTCCTGGGGTCTACCAGCAGAGAGACCATATTTCCATAGCAACCCATCCCTAGGGAAGATCAGCAACAAGATCCCTCCTCCAGGGCCAGTCACCAGAAGGACTCTGTTACCACAGCAATCCAGAAGCAGGGCTTTGCCCCTGTTAAGCCATCAGGTAAGGCCATTGGTTAAACCCCACATCCAAAGAAGGGCAAGAGGGAAACCCCTTTCAACGACTCCCCACCCCAGTACAAGACAGGAGGGAAGCCTACCCTCCAGAGAAAGCAAAAAGCTAGACCCTGAAGTTCAGTGAAAACCAGCAGTAAGACCCAGAGCCTCAATACTAAAAGCTTGGGACCGTGTAGGATCAGAGCCCAACTTTCACATAAAAACTTCAAGCCATATAGGCAGAGGAGGACAATAGTGTCAGAATGGCTACATGTGAAGTCTCAAAGAAAAATATAATTTGGTTTCAGGTACATAAAGAAATCCGGGAAGAGCTTAAAAAAGAATTTAAAGTACAAATTAGAGAAGTAGAAGAAAAACTGGGAAAAGAAATGAAGGTAATGCAAGAGACTCATGAAAAAAGGGTCAATATCATGGAGGAAAATATGCAAAAATTTACTGAGGAAAATAGCTCCCTAAAAAAATAGAATTGGCTAAATGGAAAAGGAAATATTGAATAAAACTGAATAAAATAATTACTTAAAAATGGAATTGAACAAGTGGAAACTAAGGACTCTATGAGACAACTAGATATGAAAAATAAATAAACAAACCCCCAAAAGTATGATAAAACAATCAAAAAGTAAACAAATAGGAGGAAAATATGAAATTTCTCATTGTGAAAATAACTGACCTAGAAAATAGATGCACAACAAATAAGAATTATTGAAAGCCAAGAAGAAATGACTTTCTTTCAAGAAATTATCAAAGAAGACTGCTCTGATATATATTAGGACCAGAGGGCAAAATAGAAATTGAAAGAATTCACTGATCAGCATCTGAAAGAGATCTCAAAATGAAAACTACCAGCAACATCATCACCCAATTTCAAACATCACAGATCAAGGAGAAACTATTAAAAGTAGTCAAAAAGAAATAATTCAAACATTGTGGAGTTAAAGTCAAGAACACCCAGAATTTTGCATCTTCCATATTTTTAAAGAACCAGAGGACTTGGAATATGATACACCAGAAGGCAGAGGCATTAGAATTTCAAACAAGAATCATTTACCCAGAAAAACTAAACATAATCATTCAGAGGGAAAAAATGGATATTTAATGAAACTGAAAATTTTCAAACATTTCTTTTTTTTTGGTTTTTTGTTTTTACAAGGCAATGGGATTAAGTGAATTGCCAAGGTAACACAGCTAAGGTAATTATTGTCTGAGGTTGGATTTGAACTCAGATCCTCCTGACTCCAGGGCTGGTGTGAAAGGGGTGGTCACTTCTAATGAAGAATAAATTAAGATACTTGTTAGGAGTAATTTGCTCAGTTATATGCCAATAAATTTAAAATTCTAAGTTAAATAAATGAAAATCTAATAAAAATATAAATTATCCAGATTAACAAAAGAAATAAAATGCTTAAATAACCCAATTTTAGGGGAAAAAAATTGAACAAGCCATCAGTGAATTTCCTAAGAAAATATACCCAGAACCAAATGGAATCACAAGTGAATTCTATCAGACATTTAAAGAACAATTAATCCCAATACTATATAAGCTATTTGGAAAAATAGATGAAGATGTAGTTCTGCCAAATTCCTTTTATGATATGGTGCTGTTACCCAAACCAGGAAGAGCCAAAACAGACAAAGAAAATTATAGACCGATTTCTCTAATGAATTTTGATGCAAAAATTTTAATAAAATAATAGCAAAGAGATTACAGCAAGTTATCAAAAGGATCTTACATTTTGATATGGCAGGACTTAAACCAGGAATGCAAAGCTGGTTTACTATTGGGAAAACTATCAGCATATTTGATCATATCAATAACAAAATCAACATAAATCACTGGATGCAGAAAATACTTTGATAAAATATAGCACGTATTCCCATTTAAAATAATTAGAGAACATAGAAATAAATGAAATACCTTAAAATGATAAGTAATGGTTATCTAAAACCATCAGCAAGTATTATTATCTGTAATGGGGATAAGCAAGAAGCCCTCCCTCCCAATACATTAATGTGTTGAGCCAGGATGCCTAGAATCATTTCTATTACTTAATATTGTACTAGAAATGTTAGTTAGGTTATAGCAATAAGAGAAGAAAGAGAAATTAAAGGAATTAGCCCAGGCAATGAGGATATAAAACTATAAGTCTTTGTTTATGATATGATATGATATTTGGAAAATTCTAAAAAGTTAGCTAAAAAACTACTTGAAATTATTCATTACTTTAGAAAAACGATACAAAATCACCATAAATCATCAACATTTCTATATTTTATCAACAAAATTCAGCAGCAAGAGATAGAGAAATTCCATTTAAAATAACTTTAGACAATATAAAATACTTGGGAGTCTACCAGCCAACACAAAACCAGACAAGACTATATGAATATAACAATAAAAAAGAATAAAAGTTTTTCATGTAAAGTCAGATCTAAATAATTGGAAAATATTGATTGGTCAGTCAACCAAAATAATAGAAGTGGCAATTTTACCTAAATTAACCTATTTAAGTAGTACCATACCAATCAAACTACCAAAAATTATTTTATAGATTAGAAAAAATAATAACAAAATTTATCTGGAAGAACAAATGCTCAAGGATATCAAGGGAATCTGAAAAAAAAACTGTGTGAAAGAAGTTAGTATAACCACACCAGATCTCAAACTGTATTATAAAGTAGTAATTATCAAAAACAATTTGGTACTGGTAAAGAAATAGAATGTGGGTAAGTAGAAAAATTGCCATATTTATATCATATGATAAATTCAAAGATGCAACTTTTGAAACAAAAACTTTTTTTTGATAAAAACTTCTGAAAAAATTGAATAACTGTATAGCAGAAATTCAGAATAAACCAACATCTCACCAAGGTCTATATCCCAAAGGCATCCAAAAAAATAGGGAAAAGGCCCATTTATGCAAAAATATTTATAGAGTAGTTCTTTTTTGTGGTGTTCAAGCATTGGAAATTGACAGGATGTCCTTCAACTGGGGAATGGCTAAACAAGCTGTGGTATATGGCTGTGATGGAATGCTACAAGAAATGACAAGCAAGAAGATTTCAGAAAAACTTGGAAAGACTTTCACGACCTGATGCAAGTAAGACCAAAGAGACATTGTATACAGTAACAGCAATAGTGTTTGACGATGAACTGTGAATAACTTGGCTACTAAGGCAATGATCCAGAATAATTCCGAAGGATTAATAGTGAAGCATACTATCTGTCTCCAGAGAAAGAACTGATATTGATATATATAGATTTGAAGTGTGTTATTTTTCATTATTTTTCATGATTTTTCTTTTTTTCAAGACTTCTTGTACAAAATGACTATTATAGAAATGTTTTACATAATTACAAAAAAATAAAAAAATAACAATCATTGGCATACCAGAAAGATAAGAGAAATCAATCAGAAATGACTGAACATATACAAGAGTTGTAACACATTTTCCCCCTTTCTTTTTCTAGTTGCATTATTTAATGCCTTTTCATCATTTGGAATTTTTACTACAAGACTTTCAGCTCAGATTATGAGCCCAGAAGAATAGGAGTCTAAAGTCATTGCCTTCGAGTATTTATTGCTTTGTCTAAGAAAAAATCATGACAGTAAAATGTAGGCAATTATATTTGCAGTTGCCTGTTTCTCAAAGTTTGAGAAGATGTTTATGTGCTTATTGTAGGGGTGTTCACACACACACACACACACACACACACACACACACACACACACACACGAGTGTGACAAAAACACTGTTGCCCAGTACTTTGTACATTCCTAAGTACTTTTAGAAACATCATTTAATTCAGTCTTCTCAACAACTCTGTGAGTTGGCAAATGAAGAAGACAACACATTGTTTGGTTAATTAGAATCTAATTGTGTAATCCCTATCTAATTGTGAGGTCTTTAACTATTGCAGATTTATTTCTATTATCATAACTATGACCCCTTGTATATTTTTATTTATGGGATAGGGAACAGGCCTGTGATTTCATTGATATAGAGGACACCTGGAAAGGAAGGAAGGGAGAGAGGGAGGAAACAAGGATTTGTTAAGTGCTGGTTATGTGTCAACACGGTTCCCTGAGAGCAGGGAACAGGGGAAATGCCACATTGGTCTTGAAGGTCACATCTTTTGGAACCAGAAAGACTAGTGCATAGAAAGCCACCCATGCACAATGAATATTGTTTCAGTTACTCCTTGGGAGTCACTGCTGTGGCATGTATGCTAGGGAATACCTGGAGCCAGGTGCTAAACCACTCTCCAAGCACCACCCTTATCCCATCCCAGTGGAAATGTATTTGAGCAAGGTCCTCTGGAATGGAGCTTTTTTCCCCCCTTCTTTAAATTCCTGATTGGGCTGCCATATTTCTCTCTCTCTGAGGTAGAACCACATGCACCAACCTAAGCCTTTGGAACAATATGGCCCCAGCTCCTTGTGGCCAGATTTATCTTGATCTAAATTAGTTTTTTTTTCTCCTCCCTTGGACTCCCTGCCATTTCCTTCTCCCTTCTTTTCTCTAAATTCTTTCCTGAATCTATGTTCTTTCTAGGCTAACCTAGACCTATGTAAATCTAAGCTCTTTCTCTTTCTCTCTTTCAGTTAAACTATTCAGTCTGTCTCAAGTAATTTGCTGTCTCTTCAGATGAAGTGTAATCTGTGAACTAATTTTACCTAGGTTCATCTGTGATGAACTTTACAAACCTGTGAATAAAAAATCTGAGCTTTTACAGCTCCAGGGTCAGTTGTGACTTCTTTGCTAAGAACCCTTATTTCTCTTTGGGATAGCATCACCCAAATTCCCCATCATCAATTTGATTTCATAACAACTCTGGAAAGTCAGAGTTCTTATTATTCTCATTTTACAGCTGAGGAAACTAAAACATACAGAATTTAAGTGACTTTCCCAGGGTTACCCAATTAGTAAATTCCTGAGCCTGGATTTGAACTGAAGCCTTCCTGACTTCAGGTCCAGTTTCTATCCACTGTGCCGACTAGTTGCCTCTGGGTGAGGAAACAACTTTGTCTACCATATAATTTGACACCTTCACATCAATTTATAGTTTTGGAGAGTTTTTTAGAGGACTATTGCTCAGAATAACATTAGCAGTATGTATCACAGGTAGAATTTGAACCCAGGTCTTCTTAGATTGGAGTCTGGCTTTTTTGTATAGCTAATGCTGCTTTATTCAAACAGACATATACACACAGTATCCCCAGTCCTGTACAGTTTTAAGTTATTTAATTTTATGTATTTTATTTATATATACTTTATACACACATACATTGATTGCTGTTCATCCTTTGTTCTCAAAGAGAACCTTAAGCAGGGTGATGTCTTGACTTGCAAGTGAATTGGATTTAAGTGAGTCAGGACTATACAGAGTCATCATATTCACTCTGTCTTCCAGTGGCAAGACATAGGTCAGAAGGACTGGTCCAAGATACGATGGGAGACCTTGAGGCCAGGAAAGAATGGCAAAAGGTAACCTAGTTTTCCTTCACAAAAAAATCAGTCTGGGAGAAGATTCTCAGAGTTTCTGGCCAGAACAGAATTATTTGTTATCTGCATTCACTTTGAGCCATCAAAATCCAAACAATGAGCAAATGAGACTCAGTGAGAACCAGAGTATTTGGTTTTAAAGTGTATTCAAGTAGTTCCATTGGAATCCCAATGGACGTTATCAAAACCTGGTTTTCCAGAGCTATATCTATAGATGATGCATTTGTGTAGACTTATGTGGACTTACATATATACACATTTATGTGGGCAATGCATATATATATATACATATATATATATATGTTCATTGATCTATATGTATTCTTTTTTAGTTTATTTTTTAAGAAAGACTTTATTTATTTATTTTGAGTTTTACAATTTTCCCCTCATTCTTGCTTCCCTCCGCCCACCCCCCACAGAAGGCATTCTGTTAGTCTTTACATTGTTTCCATGGTATACATTGATCTCAGTTGAATGTGATGAGAGAGAAATCATATTCTTAAGGAAGAAAAATAAAGTATGAGTTAGCAAAATTGCATAATAAGATAATGTGTTTTTTTATAATTTGCAGGTAATAGTCTTTGGTCTTTGTTCAAACTCCACAATTCTTTCTCTGGATACAGATAGTATTCTCCATTGTAGATAGCCCAAAATTGTCCCTGGTTGTTGCACTGATGGAATGAACAAGTCCATTAAGGTAATCTATGTGTATTCTCATATAAAATAAATCTATAAAACTAAAATTTTAATTCATAACATTCATTATTCCTTGTGACTCATCTTATTAGCTAGAGGAACAAGTTTTATCAAAAGGTAAGGCAAGTCGGTGGTGATGGCACAGTAAAGAAGAGATGTGTGTTTTTGTTTGCTTGGTTGGGCAGGGTTTTACTGTATCTTTGTTTTTAATATTTGATCTTTCCCCACAAATGTATGGATGTAGCACTGAGACATCCATTACCTGTTTCTCAAACATCATCAGAAGCCCCATGGGCAGCTGAATATAATGCAATGTGCCAACATGACAAGTGTGAAGTGTGTCAAGTCAGGGAATGCCATAAATCCTCTATTCAATTCTCAAAGTATATGATACACAAACGTCCATTCATCTTGCTCTCTCTAGCTCCCACCATTTACAAGGAAGCCTTCTGATAGGCTCATGAGAGTTCCTTCTGTGCTTAGCTCCTGAGGGCAAGGCTCATTAGCCATTTGGCCATCTCTAAAATCATTACCTCCAAACACAGAAAGAAAATAGGAACCTGAGGTAGTACACTAGGCCTTACTGATGTCATTTATCAAAAACTGGCACCAGTTAGGAATGACACAGGATAGCAAGTCCAGAAGCATCTAGAACAAACAAGAATGATTCATCACTGAAGACAGGGGGGAAATATATTCTGATCCATTCTCATATCAATTACAAGAATCTAGGAAAATTAGCATTGGTCTATATGCCTCAGGCCTGGAAAAAAATCAGACTTGGCCTCAAGGAAATTGGGTAATGGACAAAATGGAAGCCCAGCCTTGCTGAAAGAAATTAAGATGTGCTATATTCTGACTTTGCTCTTATTGTCTCTTTGATTTGCTTTTCAATGGAATTTATGTTTTTGAGGGAACCCAGCATTGCCCACTATAGAAGGATATTCCTTTATACTGGCATTATGGGAAAAAGTAAATGGAAATGGTAAATGTAGCATGGGGGCAACAAAAGTAAGTTTGGAGTATTTGAACTAAGTTTACAATTAACACTAGTGTCATCCTCTGATATCTCATTGTGCTGTAGAATTGATCCAGGTTTCAAAGACATGCCAATGGGATATAAGCTCTGGAAACTTCTATTACGTTAGAAGGTTCTTAGTTATAGACATGTGTCCTTTGTTCCATTTTAGTTCTGAGAGACTCCTCATCAATTAAGTGACAGAAGGAAGATTTATTTCAGCTACAAAATTGAAAGAAAAAATGATGATGGAGATGATGACAACTAGTATTTAAATAGTTCTTTAATTTTTTCAAAGGAATATTTGATCCTCACAATAATCTTATGAAGTAACACTACTATTAGGTCTATTTTACATATAGGAAACTGAAACTGTTGCCATTAAGAGAGAGTATTAGAGAGTTACTCTTCAAGTTCAGAAATCCCATGTTCAAGTCTGGTCTTAGTGACACTTCTCTTGGTCTCAATTTCTTCATCTCTAAAATGAGGATAATAAGAGCACTTGCCTCCCAGGATAAAATTAGATAATATTTGTAAAGCATTTTGCAAACCTTAAAGGGTTATAGAAATGCTTCATGTTGTTGCTGTTGTTAAAGGAGCAAATGTCCATACTGAAAAAAATTATAGATCCTTGAAGAATTTAAATTTGTAGGCCAAATAGAATTTTTATAAACATAATGAATTTTGAAAATATCTTCCAAGGCTGAATCTCCTAAACAAATTCATGCTTTTATGAGTTAGCTATCAATCATTTTTGAATTTGGTGATACTATTCTAAGCCAAGTTCAACAGAGAAACAAGATTCATTATCTCATTTGATCCTTGCAACAAATGTCCAGTTCTTATACCATCCCATTCTTTAATGAGAATTCCATGGTTTAAAGAAGATTATTAAAATAAGACTGAGATAATCAGGGTCAATGACCCCTCTGAGATATCACGAGAAAGAGGACAGGTATAAGCATTTATATGACCATGCTAAATCCATTTTTTCTTTCTTCCTTTTCCTTCTCTTTCCTTCTCTTTTATCCTTCCTCTCTCCTTCTCCTCCTCCTTCTTCTCCTTCTTTTCTTCTTCCCCAAATATTATCTTGTTTGGGATAATTATTATCCTAATTGTCTGAGGCAAACAAAGGTTAAGTGATTTGTGCAAAGTCACATAGCTAGTAAGGGTCTAAGGCCAGCTTTGAACTCCAAGTCATCCTGGTTCCCAGCCCAGAGCTCAGACCAATGTGCTACCAGCTGCCTCATCAGCTCACTAAAAGATATTTCATTGCTTTTGTTGTTGTTCAGTCATTTTATTTGTGATCCCACCTGGGGTCTTCTTGACAAAGATATTGGAGTGGTTTTACATTTTCCGTTCCAGTTCATTTTAGAAAAGGGGAACCTGAGGTAAACTGAGTTAAGTGACTTGCACTGAGTAACACAATCAATAAATATCTGGGGCTGAATTTGAACTTGAGTTTTTCTGACTAGGTAATTGCATGTAGCTGCACCAAATATGGACTGCTCAACAATTTGAAGGTATACAAAAGCCCAGGACATTCTCTGCCATCAAGTTGCTTAAAATCTGTCTTGAGAGATGCTATTAATCCATTTGAGATATGAAACATACATTATGATCAAGAATAATATAAAAATAGCAAACATTATTATTAAACATTGTAAGTACCAAGCTGTATGATATGCAAAAGGGATTCTTGGGGTTTCACATTAACTAGTTCCTTTCAGTTCTTATTATAACTACTATCACATGGGGATTTGCATACTTTAAGAAAAAGAGCTAACAACAACTATTATAGACTCTAGGCATTATAGGAGTTCTGAGGAGAAAGAGAGCTGTGAAGGCCCAAATAAACAGGAAAAGCTTCTTGGAGAAGTTGGTAACTTGAAAGATGTACATGATTTGAATAGACCTGGGGCAAAGAGAGGTTATACCCAGAAGGACAAGGTAAGCAAAAGTACCAAAATAGGATTGAAAATTTGCTAGTGAGATCATGAAGAAAATGTCAGTAAAGTAGAATTTCAAAGTAAATAAATGGAAGGTAGTTCATGACACAGAAGAGGTTTTAAATGTTTGATCAAGAGTCACTGTGAATGTAGTATCATATATGGCATGAGAAACTTTCTTTTCCTATTTAAGTGATATGACTTTGAATTTGTGACATGAGGCAAGAACCACTACATTTCAATATTTTAGCTCAGGCAGGTAAGACATATCAACTAATTGTCCTTCCTCCTCCTATCTATTTGACTATAGCTCAATTATTCTTTAAATTATGTGTCCATTGTATTATGAATTATGAAATTATTCTTTCTATTATGTACTATGAAAAGAAAATGTATTATTTTCGTGTCATGAATCACAAAACTATGGGCAAGTATTGTGAGGCTTGCCCTAGTTGGTGCTACTTGCCCTTGCCGCAAATATTGCTAGTTATAGGACAGCTTGAACAAGCAAGAGTGGAACCCTGAACCAAAAGAGAAAGCTAGAGTGGCCTTCAGAGAATAAAGTGTCTATCAGCAAGTCAGAAACTAAAGCAATCTTTTATACTTCTCTAGGACTTATCCCCTTCCAAAAATTAAAGCATAACTTTTGACAAGTTGAATAGGGCTTCTTCCTTTTCTTTCATTATACCTTACAATGTATCTTAAACACTGCTGAAACTTGGATGCAAATTTTCTTTATGTTCAAAGTAGAGACTCTTCAGAGGTGAAAGAGGCCTTAGAGAGAGACTATCTATTCCAAGCTCCTCATTTTATAGATGAGGAAAGTTTAGAATTACTTAGTGAATTCATGGTTGAGTTAACATTAATGTAGCTTTTGTACAAGTTTGCAAAGCATTTTACATATTCTTTTAAAAATTCTCAGCAACCCTATGGGGTATTATTTCTAATATCTTGCAGAGGAGGAGAAGGAACTCAGAGAGATTGAGTGACCTATGCTTATATAGTTAACAAGTTTCATTGGATGAAATTTGAACTCAGATCTCTCCTCATGTCAACACTCTTTCTACTATACTAGATTACTGTGTCTAAGAAAGCACATAAAACATGACATGACTCCACTAAATGAATGCCAAAGCTAAGTTACAGTACATAATTATTTGTCTATTGGGGAGGTGATTTAAAAGTCTAGATAGATGAATTAGAATATAGTTTTAGGGAGTTGTAGAAGGGACTGCTCTGGGAGACCCCTATTTTGATTTGTATTCAGGGGTCTTATGATGATATACTTCTTCTCAAACAGATCAGAGTCAGTTAGCATGTTGAGCTGCTCTGGACAGGGTATGTAGCTCACATCTCATTGGTGCAAGTGACCATGATGGCTCCTATGGAGCAGTTACAATACGTTATATCAATGAAGCTGTCACTCCTACTCATGGCATCCACAGATGCAGCAATGCTTCTATTGGGGGGGTGGGGTAGGGGAGGTTGTGTGTTGTCCCAGGTTAGTGGTTACCTGAGGGCAAGAAATGATCAATTATCCCTTGCAAAGTCCATTTGCATTTTTTCTTAAAGAAAGACAGTTCCACATCATGCACCATTGGGAAAGACTTTCACTTCTAAAGCAGAAACCATTTGGGGTGTGTTTGGATGGTGGACAACCAGAGTCAAAACTTGCTAAGTCATCTCTGTCTACCTCACTGGTTCCACTTGACATTTTGCATCCAATTTGCCTTTTTGCAATTGTTGGAAGGGAACCTGTCTCTTGGAACAAATAGAATTCTGGCTGTCTTCAGCAAATTTTAATGGTTGTGTTATAAACCGAGGAGGTGGGGGTGAGGATTGGGAGTTCATAATGGATATGACGACAGAGCTCAAACCAGAGTGTCACTAATGGCCCTATTATATTATGCAAGACCAATGAAATGGCCCTTTATCAGAAAAGGCTTTGGATCTCATTTTATACTAATCATCTGTTTCCAACAGGCAGGGCAAGGAGGGGAAAAAAGTGACTGATGAGTCATAATGCACCATCAATATCAAATTCTATAACCTTGTCTTCCAGATTCGTCAGGAATTGAGTAAAAGAGAAAAGACCTGTTACATTTAATACTAAACTGATGAGACATTTGTATTTATGTGGCAAGAAGCTCCATCTGCCAGCCAAGCCGCTGTCTTCCTTAAGTAAAAGCTTCGCGTCAGCTATTCTGTTTACTCAATCTCTGACTGCTTTCTGGTCTTACTTGCTTCGCTATATATTTATATTGAAAGACTACATTCTCAGCAGCTTTTAGTCCCTTAAATGCATTTCATGAGGAGACCAAGTCCAATCACTGTTACTTAATTAACACAATTGTGAAGACTTCAATCTAGCTACACAATAGCTTTCCTGACCTTGCAGAAGGAGGCAAGACTTCATTATTGAGTATATTGTTTCCTATAAACATATAAAACCCCTACAATAACAATCCCATCAGCCGAAATGAAGTTATCTGAGAACAGAATTAAACTCTAAATGACCCTTTGCTCTACTCCATAGCCCCCTATTAATAATTTCTAATCTAATCAGTGTGGATAAATGCACTAAGGCTGCCCATGCCAGGCATCGGGCCAGCACAGTCCATTGCCGTCCATCTGATTCATTCCCAGGCAGAGGTTTTCTGGAGAAGACACAGCCCTTGCCGAGAGGCCACTGGCTGATTTCCTCTTTTGTTATCTTTTAGTGGCAAAGTCATGTCCTTGTAACTGATAGACACATTTCTTTGTAAATAACCCTGGAGTGACTGATAGCACTTTTGCCAGACAAAGCCGGCAAATAGCAAGGCATTACTCATGCCAAACTGGAGAACACTGTGTCACGGCTGACAAATTTATGGTAGATATGAGCTCACCTCTTGCACAAATATATACTTTCCCGGCAAATTCATCACATGTTTTAATGGCCCCATACTGCATTTGTCAGCTGTCTGTCCCTGTGTATTGTTGCCTTTGGTTTCCTGTCAAGGATTGTTTGTTGAAATCATCTCGCAGCCCCATTCTTCAGCAGCTAGACCTGAGAAAGATCAATGATGACACATATATTGATAATATTTTACATTCAACTATTTGGCCGATAAATCATTTTAACAATGCTGATATGTTTATTGAGTGTCTGCCGGCATCACAATTATATGGAAAGTGATGTCAGCTTAAATCTTTGCTTTGTTGGCCTGTATTTTATTCCTTTCTTTTTCATTTTTCCATAATTAAAATACACTAGGGCTCATATTTGCCTTCCTTTTCCAAAAAGGAGAATATACGGTACCTCCCTTGGGGAGCAATGGAATGACCTTGTCCCTTCCTGATTAACTATCATACACACACACACACACACACACACACACACACACACACACACACGCACACACACATACTACCAAAGTAAAATTGTATTTGAAACTCATGGTCTTTAGTTCTGGAGAACAGAAAGCTCCCCAGTACCCACAATCCCATCAGCTCCATTGCCACATATCAAATTTCCAACCTTGATGTTAAATCCTATGAATGTTATTGGGGTATTTACCACTGTAAAGGTCTGCCACAGAGTTTAATAAAGTTCCATAACCACAAAGTTTCAAAGGAAACTTTTGGATTCTCAAATCCCTTAACACTTAACTTCCTCTCCAGGAGGTGCTATTTGAAATACACTAAGGGGGTTGTATGAGGAAATGAAAAGAGGGGCACACTTTTACCTCAGTAAGGAGAGGTATACTTTTGCCTTGACTGCAGAGTATTATTTCTCACTTAAGATTATCTTTCCTCATCTGGAGGTTCAAGTCACACACTGGGGCAGTGTCTCCAGGATGGCAAAGGTCCAGCTGAAATTGGAAAAATCTAGTTACTTAGACGTTTTAGCGATCTGATACCAAATAACTCTTGCTTCAGAAAGACTTGAATGTTTAGGCATCTTACAGAGAGAGCTACAGTGTTGTGAGTCTAGGAGTTGACTCATCGTGCTTTTCACTTCCTTGAAATTTCTTTGGAAGAAGCAAAATGAATGATGAACAGCACAAATGTATTGGGACCAGCCCAGGGGACAATAAACCTAAGTACCTAAGAAGTAAGTGGAATTTTTAACCTTTTTTTTCCCCGATAGAACTGGAGTTTTTAGCCTGTAGTCCTAGATCTTATTTTTTATGTAATTCGAATAGATGATAGATAGATAGATAGATAGATAGATAGATAGATAGATAGATAGATAGATAATGGATGGATAATAGAAATATATAATTGCTTATAATATGTATGTTATAAAATTATATGTAATTTTTTTAGTCATGCTACATAATTTACTTAAATTATTCTGAGAGGGGGGGTTTCATAGACTTCATCAGACTGCCAAAGAAGACCATAAGAGAAAAATGGTTTAGAACCCTTGAGAGAGAAAAAGAGTGGTGGTCAGAACCCTGGTACCTGGATCCACAAGAATTTACCTCATTTGCTTTGTGTAGATTGACCCTGAGCCCAACATCTACTTAAAAAAACAACAACCCTGAAAGTGAAAGTCCACAGACTTTACAGACTGTACTACTGGAGTTGCTAGTAAGCAAGTAGAAAAGTTAGTATTTTGTGAAAATATGAATTTATCTTTCCAAATCCCAGCTGCAGACCCATGTCACTACAGTCTCCAAAACTGCATTCATCATTCAGAAGAACATAGTAGCACATACTCTTAAACATTTTTCAATGAAGATAATTTTCTCATGAAAAAGGGTCAGGAGGTAATGATTTAAAAAAAGCATCAATTAATTTGTGTGGGAAAAAATAAAATATATAAGTTCACAGATTCTCCTTCTGTCTTGTTCTTTGTAAATTGAAATGTTTCTGCTTATTGATGTGTTTATTAAATTCACATCAAAATAAAGAGGGAAAAGACTTCCAAAGAAATTCCTCAGATACCAATACACTGAGTGTGTTATAGACCTGAGGTACCTGAAAAAATTTTAAGAATGTAAATGAGTATTGGTTCTAGATCTATTTAAGAAGGTCCACTATTTTGAAAATAAGTCAGATTCCTAGAATAATGAAGAAGATAGGTAGATTTATAGTAAGTACTTGGCCTGTAGTCATGAGGATCTGAGGTCACATCTAGCCTCAGATATTTACTCTCTGTATGATCCTGGACAAGTCACTGAATCTGAGTTTTCCATGTCAATAAAATGAAGACAAAAGATTACCTATTATACAGAAATCTTGTGAAGATCAGATGTGGTAATATTTCAAAGAGCTTTGTAAACTTAAAGGTGCCATTTAAATGTTGTTACTGTATATATATGTGAATATGTATAGATAATATACAACAAAAGAAATAGCATATTTTAAAAATATATTTAAAAATATATTTCCTGGAGAGCAATTTGTAACTATGACAAAAAGGCATAACTATGCATCATATATTTTGATCCAACAATACCACTACTAGTCTATATCCCAAAGAGATCACAAAAAGGGGTTAAAAAACCCCACTTGTACAAAACTATTTATATCACCTCTTTTTAAAAGTGGCAAAGAAATGGAAATTGATGGATGTCCATCAATTGGGGATAACTTGAACAAGTTGTGGTATATGAATGTGATGGAACACTATTTTTTTTTATAAGAAACCATAAGGGATGGGACTTCAGAATAGCATAGAAAGGCTTGCACAAATTAATGCTGAGTGAAGTGAGCAGAACCAGAACATTATACATACTAAGAAGAGCAATATGAGGTGAGAATCGACCCCCCATGGGTTTGATCATTTCTCTATTCAATAATCAGAGACAATACTAAAAGATTTGTAATGGAGAATACCATCTATATCCAGAGAAGGAACTGTGGAGTTTAAATACAGACCAAAGTTTACTATTGTCAATTTTTTTTTAAAAAAAAAAGTTGTCTTATGAATTACATTGTTTTTTTCACTCCAATTTTTTCTTCCATTTGGTTGTGATTCTTCTTTCATAGCATGATTAATATGGATCTAGGTTTAGCATGGTTATAGATATAGAGCCTATATTGTACTGCTTTCTGTCAGGGGGAATGAGGAGGGAAGAAAGGGAAGGAGAAAAAAAGGTAGTTGAAAACTACTGTTATATGTAGTTGGGGGGAAAAAAGAAAGAAATGGAAAGTTTTTTTTAAATAAATAAAAGGAACAGAAACTCCAAAAACAAAACAAAACAAAAATATATAAAGTTCTGTAAGAACAAACTGTCTCTTACTCACAGTGTGATTCTGCATATATTTTACCTTTTAGTGCCCCAGCCAACTCTCTCTAGGTCTTTGAATTGTGGATATGCATTGGTAGAGGGAGTTCTCTCACCTGGAATTGCCTATGCCTTTGAAATGAAGTAGGAAGAGAAGGAATAGAAAGAGAAAGAGGAAGAAGCAGAGTGGGAAGAAGAGGAAAAGGATGAGGAGGAGGAAGGAGAAGAAGAAGAAGATGATGATGATGAAGAAAAAGAAGAAGGAGGAGGAGGAAGAGAAAGAGAAGAAAAAATAGAAGGAGAAGGAGGGAGAGGAGGAAAGAGAAGAGGAAAAAGAAAGGAAAAGGATAGGGGAAGGGGAGGAGAGAAGAGAGGAGAGACAACCTCTTGTTTTATATTTTTGATCTCTTTCTCTTTTGATCTTCTCTGGAAATTTTCTACTTTGTTTATTCCATTTCCTGGAACTCTCATATTCAATTTTTCCTTGTCTACTTGTTAGTGACAAGGTCTCTCCCTTAATCCTGACATCTTTTAAAACTATTATTCAATATCTTTTGTTACTTTCACAGTCAATTTCTTGAAGAGAAAGAGGAAGACTTGAGGAGATAATAAAAAGTCTGCAATATTTGCTCTGGGGTAATGATGTTGATAGAATGTATGTAAGAAGAGAAAAAAAAGAGTGCCATGTAGTCGTAAAGGTCCAGTTGAGATATATAAAATAAGTTTGTAGTAGACTCAGTCAATTTGGTTGGGTGACGTCCTCCATTAGTCTTTAACAGCACACAAATATGAACAGAGATTTACATAATGGTGATTTATTTTCCTCTTTAAATACTTGTGAAGAAGTGATTAAGACAGTGGGCAGATCAGGTCAGAATACATGTCTGGTTATTATGTCCTAAGGGGACATAAATGAAATCATATTGATCTCTTGCCTTATCCTACAATGGCAGATGTTCTTAAACAAAAAGTGTTCCAAGCATTCCTGGAAGAGGCTAGAATTGGGACACTTACCCCTAACTATTGATTCATGAAGCCCCTGCTCTCTTACTTCCATCCAGGTGAGAGACCCATCCACTGCCCAGGCTCATACTCTCCAAATTGCCCAGGGTCACACAGATAGTTAGTGGCAGAGTGGGTTTCAACCCAAATCTTCTGAATCTTTGTTTGTTTTGTCCTATCTTCTCTGTCTTACAAATATTTTCATCTTTCTAGGACATGTGGGCAAAGAACCAGACCAAATAAACTTTTAATATGTCTTCCAGCCTTAGGAAACAACAAGCCTTTCTTATAGAGTAAGTATTCAGGTAAATGAAATTCATGTTTCAGCCTGTGGGAAAAACCCTGTCTGCAGTGGTCATTTCAGTTCCTTTGAGATAATTCATTTGTTTGCGGAACACCTTGATAAGACCCACAGTTCCGAAAAGGGTAATTTGTGGGGAAGGTCTTAGGCTGGGAATAGCAATTAAACTCTCCAGGTGGGAGCTGTATCCGGGAGAATTTGCGCAGAACAGTACATGTACTTTACCTTGACAGCTTTGTGACTTTCCAGGCTTTTCCACTGAAAGCCCTGGGATCCCAATGTCAGACCTTGAAGAATCACAAAATTGCCTAATTTTAGAGCGGGGGAAAGGAACTAAGAAACCATTGAGTCCAACCTGAATCAGAAAAAAAGAATGCCCCCTATAAGACATCTGTCAAGTGGTCCCCCAGCCCTTGTTTAAAGACCTCCAGGAAGGAGGAATCCATCACCTGTCAAGGCAGAACATTCTACTTTAAGGTGGCTCTAATTGCTAGGAAGTTTTTCCTCATAGAGAACTGAAATCTGCTTCTAATGTCTCTATCTTGATCCTTATTCTGACCTCTTGGGCCAAATAGAATCCACCTATTTTCTCTTCTACATGACAAGCCTTTGAACACTCATCTAACTCAGAGACTAGCCAGATACTGCTAGACTGAAGCCACAGGGGTTGGTAACCTTTGCACATTCCCATCCTTTACCTGCCTTTGCAGTTTGCCCTGAGTTCATTGCTCTTGGGTTGCTTGGTTCATCAATAGAAGTAGACTCCCCTGTGCTCCACTTCCACCCTCACTTCAGATTTCTAAGAAACAATTCTAACATTGTCTCTTAGTCTAAGGAGTTCTCCCTAGCAAGAACAAGGAAAAGGAAGTAGCAAAAGGTCCCTAGAGAACATAAATGAATCATCTATAGTGATATTTTTCTCATATAAAGAAGGGTATGCTTAGCAAGAATCATAGAATGATTACTTTCTATTGATAAGTTTGTATATAAGTATTGTTGGGATATTTATTTTTGTTTTATTCTCAACTTAAAAAAAACCAACATATTTCTTTGCCACAGTCTTCATATATGTTTATTGTATGAGGGTGTATATGTGTGTATGTGTACACACATACATTTATACATACACACATACACAGAGATATGAGTTTTTTCAGTTTTCCTTTGTCTCATTCAGGTAAAATGATATTCCTAGGATGCCTGTTCTTTCCATATCTTTCTCCCTGTTTGTGTAATCTTTATCTCATTCATTCTATTGCCTCCCATACTTCCCATTTCTTTCTCCACCTGAGACTATCAAAATAAAATAGCAGCATTCCCAGGTTCTCTGCCTTGATAGTAATTAAGATTCTGAGAAAATTTTTTTTCTTTTTCTTTTAGAGTGAAAAGAATTCTTTATTATATAATCTCTTCCATTTAATCATATGTATATTCCTTTGTTTCTTTTGTCTCCTGAATTTGTTTTTAAAAGATTCTGCTCATTTCTGACCTTTTCATTTAGCTCTCTTTTTCATTAAAGGTTCATATTTTATACATAGTATAATTATTTTTTGTTGTTGATTTTTGCAAGGCAATGGGGTTAAGTGACTTGCCCAAGGTCACACAGCTAGGTCATTATTAAGTGTCTGAGATCAGATTTGAATTCAGGTCCTTTTGACTCCAGGGCTGGTGCTCTAACCACTTTCCACCCAGCTGCCCCTACATAGCATTATTCTTCATTTTGCCAGGGAGATTATTCTTCATTGCAAGCTTTTATTTTCTATGGTTTGGAATACTGTTTTCTGCTTTTCTTTTTTAAATGGCAGCTTCCAAATTTTTTAAATCCTGACTCTGGTTCCTTGATACTTATACTTTCTTTTAGACTGCTTGGATTATTTTTCCTTAGATCTGAAAGTTTTATATTTACTAGAATGTTCCTGATCTTGTTGTTGTTATTAGGTTGTTTATGTTATGTACTGTTCTTCATGTTTGTTCATATTTTCTTGGTAAGGATACTAGAGTGGTTTACCATTCTTTCTTCAGTGGATTAAGGTAAACAGAGATCAAGTGATTTGCCCAGGGTCACACAGAATTTGTCTGAGCTCACATTTGAACTCAAGTCTTCATGACTCCAGGCCCAATGCTGAGACATTAAATTGCCTCTTAGAATGTTCCCTACAAGTTTTCATTTTGAAGTTTTTTAATGGGATGTGGATTCCTTCTATTTTCACTTTGACTTAAAATTCTAATAGATTTAGACAGTTTTTGTTTATAATTTGTTAATAAGGGGCATAGACTGATTGTCTTAGTTTTCAGATAGTCCAACGATTTTTTCTTTTTTAGAAAGATTTTATTTATTTTGAGTTTTTACAATTTTCCCCCTACCTTGTGTCCCACCCCCCACAAAAGGCAGTCTGTTAGTCTTCACATTGTTTCCATGGTATACATTGATCTAAGCTGAATGTGGTGAGAGAGAAATCACGTCCTTAAGGGAGAAAAATAAAGTATAAGAGACAGCAAAATTACATAATGAGATAACTTTTTTCCCTCCCTGATTTAAAGGTAATAGTCTTTGGTCTTTGTTCAAACTCCACAATATTTTCCCTATATGCAAATAGTATTCTCCATTGCAGATAGCCCAAAATTGTGCCTGATTGTTGCACTGATGGAATGAGCAAGTCCATCAAGGTTAACCATCACCCCCATGCTATTAGGGTTTACAATGTTTTTCTGGTTCTGCTCATCTCATTCAGCATCAGTTCATGCAATTGCTTCCTGAATTCCCATTCCTCCTGGTTTCTAATAGAACAATAGTGTTCTATGACATGCATATACTACAGTTTGTTAAGGCATTTCTCAGCTGAGGGACATTCACTTAATTTCCAATTCTTTGCCACTACAAACAGGGCTGCTATGAATATTTTTGTACAAAGTGATGTTTTTACCCTTTTTTCATAATCTCTTCAGGGTATAGACCCAGTAGTGGTATTGCTGGATCAAAAGGTATGAACATTTTTGTTGCTCTTTTGGTGTGTCTCCAAAAAAGGTTGGATGAGTTCATAGCTCCACCAACAATACATTAGTGTCCCAGATTTCCCACATCCCTTGTCCCACATCATTGTCCTTTCTGGTAATATTGGCCAGTCTGAGAGATGTGAGGTGGTATTTCTCTAATAAATAGTGATTTAGAGCAATTTTTCATATGACTATGGATTGCTTTGATTACCTCATCTGTAAATTGCCTTTGCATATCCTTTGACCATTTGTCAATTGGAGAATGATAGTCCAATGCTTCTAAAAAATCTTTTTGTCATTTTTCCTGGTGAATTGTTTCTAATAATATATTTTATACTTTCTTCTTTTCTCAATATTTTGTTTTCTTTTAATATTTTTGTTATCTCATGGAGTTGTTTCTTCCTGTTTGGTTCATTTTTAAGCTTCAGAGAGTTAAATTTTTAGGTAAGGTTAACAATTATCAGTTCTAAGCTTTAAACTCTCTCCATTCTTTCTTCAGTAGGTATTTCATCTTACCTCATTTAGTATACCCCAATAAACTACATGTAGACTCTTTCTTTTGATGATCTCTCTTTTTATCTTACTCTGTGTCTCTCCCTCTTTCTCTGTGTGTATGTGTGTCTCTCTCTCCCCCATAGTGTCTCACTCTGTGTCTCTCTCCCTTTCTCTCTCTCTTTCTCTCTGTAGCTCTCTCTCTCTCTCTCTCTCTCTCTCTCTCTCTCTCTCTCTCTCTCTCATCTCATCTAGTCCGCCGACCCTCCATTATATTATACTTTTTCTCCCTTGGAAGCCAATAGCCTGAGACTCAGGGAGGAAGCAATAATCATTAGTATTTATATTATACTTTAATGACTACAAAGTATTTCACATATGTCATCTCATTTAATGTTATATGAGATAAGTTCTATTATTATTTTCCAGGAAACTGAGGTAGATAGAGGTTAGATGACTTGTCCAAGGTTACACATCCAAGTCCAGTACTCTTTTCACTGAATCACCTAGCTGCCAGCTGACTATTAAAATTTCACAAGGTCCTATGCAAAAGAAAGAAGACATAAATAGACTGTTTCACCTCACACACAGGTTTACCCATTCATGAGATCACAGACCATGGACTAGCGGGAAAATAGTCATTGCCTCCACCAATCCTCTAGGGCTTAAAAGTCAATTAAAAGAATCCTTTTAGCTGACAGGAAGTTGAGGGTATTTGTGCCTTCTTTAAACTGGACAAGGAGGGAAAAAGTCCCTCCATTATATTAGACTTGTAGAAAGCTATGGTGTCATTCCTCATCTCCTGATTATTCTCCTCAAAATTGACCCTCAAAACACAGGAACTGGTAATCATTCATTATCCTTATTGCCGTCATCTCAGTGAGCACAATTTACCAATGTCCTTCCCAAATTTATTATTTAGTTGGATCTCTATTGTCCCCTATGACAAGTGGGCAATGGATAAGTCACTGGGCCTGGAGTCAAGCAAACCTGAGTTAAAATTCAACCTCAGATACTAGCTTTGGGACCCTGGGTAACTCATCTAACCTCTGCCTCAGTTTTCTCAACTGTAGAATGTGAATAATAACTGCCTCTCCTAGGGTTGTTTTGATGACCAAATGATGTTATATTTGTAAAGCACTTAATACAGTACCTGCTACATTATAGACTCTCTATAAATATTTATAACCTCCCCTTTCTTTTGCCAATTCAATCTACTGATAGCTCTTTAAAATGGTAGACCTAATTCTACCCATAAAAAGAGATAGACTTGTTCCCATGGCAATTCTTTTGGGCCTTCTAAGCTACCATTTCTTAAATGCTTCTTCATTCTTGGTAAGAAAGAATCAGTGCTCACTTTTTTCACCTATAGATTCAAGTTGAATCTTAGAACTGTCTTTATACAAGATGGTCACAAAGTCCTCCCTTGGCTCATTTATTAGCCTCTATCTGAAAAGCACACATTATAAAGTTTACTGCATTGACAACAGTGCTGATAGGTCTTTTTGGACAGCATTTCACTTCCTAATGCTCTTGGTCACCTGTGTAGACAGAAGGAGCTCACTCAAGTGAAAAGAGACTTTGGCCTCAGTTTGGATGAGTGGTCTCCATGTGTAGACAGCAGTGGTCATTTTTTTCCTGCCATATGTTCAGATGTGCTGATTCCAATATGGTTCTGATTATGCCATTATTTTCCTTTAAAGTATAATTTCTTTAAGAGGACTGGAAACTCCTGAAATAATTTCACCCCAATTCTGCTTGCCTCCCCCAAACAGCTGCTCACAATCTCAAGATCTGACAATCCATGACACAAGGAAGTTTTTGTTTTCCTTGGAATGTCAACTATTTATTCCATGGAGTTGGGAGTGAGACTTTGGAAAGGAATACTGATTTTGAATGCTTTCTTTTGGAGGAGTTAGGATAAAGGGAGAGTGATCCTGTTGTAATTACAAAAGCAGGATAATACAGTGGAGAGGATGGATGATTTGGAGTCAACAGATCTGAAGCCAAAGCCTGACTCTTACACAATCTGTGAGACCAAAAATAAGCCACTTAGCTTATCTGTGACTTTGTTTCTTCTTCTACAGCTAGAGATGGAGATAGAGATAATATAGTTTATATTCCCTCTCTCACAAGATTGTTGTGAAAAAAGTGATTATTATTGGGTCGTGGTGGATTGATATTCATTATTATTGTTGTTTGTCCTTCATTTTTGGAGAGGACCATTATATCAGGAAGGAAATTGGATATAAATGAGGGAGGACTATACCAAGTCACCAACCTCACTTTTCCCTCCAGAGCCATCTGGGTCCAGTGGCAAGATATGGATCCAGACAATTGGATATCTCATCTTGGATGCAGTAAAAGACCTTTTTAAACTAAGATCTTTTATAGGTCTTTGTTTGACTGAGGCAATTCCCATTCAGTGATTAAGGCTGTGGAAGAAAGAAATAGAATGGCCTCTTTTACCCAATTGAGTTTCATTAAATTATATATGGATAGTCATATGATTTGGATCTGTCACCTACTATTATTTTGCAAAGTAAGATTTTCACATCTCTTGGTTTTGATCAAGGAGAAATTATAGAATTCAGAAACAGAATTATATAAGTTGAAGTGATTTACCTTGACCCACAATCTCATGAGTGAATAATGATATTCCAAAAGTTGCCTAAGAAGACTTCCCACACAAGCTATTAATATAATTAGCTCAATGAAAAGTTATGAAACACAAAATGAAGGATAAATTAAAAAATTAAGAATTCTACAGAAAACACTCCCCCTTCAAGACTCAACTAAATGGTACCTTTTCATGAAACCATTTCTGGCCTTAACTCCCATAATTAGTCAAATATATATATATATATATACATATATATATATATATATGTATATATATATATATATATATATACACATACATACATACTTTCCCCAAACTATCTTGAATTAATTTTGTATATAGTCTTCATATTCTTATATTTGTGCATGTTGTCTGTCATATTAGAATGAAATCTCCTTGAGGGCAAGAGCTATTTCTATTTTGGCTATTTTTATCATCAATATTTATTATAGTATGTGGTATACATTAAGTGTTTAAAGAGTATTAATGATTGATCACAGAATTGTAAAAAATCATGAGATCATATAAATTAGTCACATGATTGATTGATTTGTATTTCTAGTTATAGAGTCATATCTAACAATTTTGACTCTCAATACAAATAGCACTAAAAATGTTATCAAATCAACTATTTAAAATAAATTGAGTTGGATGAGGTAAGGGATATCAGATCCTGGGGACAAGGCCCCATAGGATGGGAGAAATCTGATCACCACATATACTGACTCCTGTGGGAAGAGACCTGTCCTGTGGAGAACCTGGTACACTAAAGAGTCTGGGAAGACTAGTGAGGACAGAAAGCAGGGTAGATGAAGAGTAGGCTGAGGAAGAGCTCAAATGAGTTATTACCACTCAGGGAGGAACTAACTTCTGGTTTCAACTATTATATGACAGGCTCCACTTTTTTGTTTTGTTTTGTTATTTTCTATTTGCAAAGGTGCTAGTAGCACCTTCTAAACTTCAGTACTCTGGGACAAAGCCCCAATGGTCTCATTCTTTTTATGATTGTCCCCAACTATAATATATCCTCCTAAGGGACAGGGACTACCTCTTATATTTTTTTTGTTCAATGGAATATATAGCATTATATCATATACATAGTAGAGGCTTAATAAATATTGATTGCTAACCCAGGTATAATGATGGTCAAGACAAATATTATATTTGCCACCTTCCTCTTTTCATAGATACTAAATCAGATAGTGTATGTTGCATGGAGGGAGGGAGGAAAAGAGGAAAGGCAGACAGAAAGTATGATATTGTGGAGGGATTGATATGGGAGCAAAAATAAACTTGTAAGGATTCCAGGATTGTAGTCATATCACATCTCTTTACTTTCGGACAACTAGGGCATCAAATATCTTGAAGATAAACAGTTTAAATAGTCATCTTTCCTTGCCAACATATCCACTAAGTTTCTGGACTTTGTTATCATCAGGGAACATAAATGCCCCCCATGAATGCCAAAATGATTCAACTCCTTTTTTTCCTTCCCCCTTTGGCAATTTCATATATTCTAGTCACTGCAAACTCAATTCCCCAGAAAATTGAGAGAAACCCAATTTACTTCCCTTCCCAAATGTTTATATTCATTCTGGCTTATTGCATTAAGAATCTCAGTACCAGTTGAGGTTTCAGACATTGCTAACAATGTCACACTTCAAAATAGAGGAATGATGGAAGGAGAATTAATTCCTGATTCATGTAGCAATAAATTGGAGCATGTCGACTTGAGCAATAGTTTTGCCAAGTACTTATGCTGCCTGATTTTATTTACAGAATGTCATCATTTTCCAAAACATTATCATTTTCTTTTTCAGATCTATGCCGCCTGTCTAGAACATGCCTCTTGGAAGGATTTACACATAGCGATCATCTGAATCCTTTAATTTATAAAACTGCCTGGCACTATGCTCATTAATGGCTGATGAAAGCGTCAGTCTAAGGAAAGCATCAGGGTGGCTCTCACCTGGCAAGTTTAATTGCTGCAACCAGACTAGACCTCTTCCCAAGAACTTCCTTGAAAGGAACTCACAATCCTAACCCTGGGAACCTTGCAAGAATGTGTTATCTAAGTGGAAGTTGAAGGGGGCAGGGCAGAGTGTGGTTTGAAAATGTGATTGTCCCATTGGTTCAGTGTTGAAGATGAGGTCATAGAATACAATTTGGCAGAGCTCCACTTCACCCAGGTGGGCTCTGTGATACCTTTAACCTACTTGCTCAGGTCCAAGACTACTTTCCCATTTAGAGCACTGAGAACATTGTCCAGAAGACAATGAACTTTACAAGATAAAATCGTAGTTCAAATGATTTTGACATCTGTCAATTAATGGTACAGTGATGACATCATACTCCCTGTCTTTTTGTTCCCTTCATGCTTTCCTTCTTCTGTCTTTCTTCCTTTCTCTTCTTCCCTTGTTTTGTTTCTTTCTCTGCTCTCTATCCCATTCCCCTTACTTTCATGTCCCTGCCCATACCTTTTCTTCTCCTTTCCTTCATTTTCTATATTTTACCTCTGTCTCTCTTTCCTTTATCCCTCTTCCTTCCCTTCTCTCCTCTACAGGTTTCTGAATATGATAATAATATTCTGTTGACTAAAACTCAAATCAAATTGCTGTCAGATCAATGAGGAAACATTGTGGAATAATAGAAAGTATACTAAAATCAGAGTTAGGTCACTAGATTTAAAACCCCAGATCCACTAAAAGTAGCATTAGAAAGGTCATTTTACATATCAGAGTCTCAAGGTCAGGTCCTGGAATAGATGATACTTATGGCTCACTTCCAGATCAAGAAAAAAACCCAATACTAGTGTCCCAATGAACTCATCATCTCATCATAGAACTTAATCCATGGACTGTTGTTTTATTCCTTTGTCTTTCATTTTTGAAGAAGGCCAATGACAAAATGAGATGATGTCTTGACTTTCATGCAAATTGGATTTAAGTGAGATAGAATCACAAAAAAGTCATCAGCCTTATTTTCTCTTCCAGAGTTATTGAAGTCTACTGGAAGGACAAAAGTCAGGATGCCTGGCAATAACCTGTAATGCAATGGATGACCTTGGCATCTTTGATGGTCTCATCAAGTTCTAAGTGTTCTATTAGTGCCTACTACAGCTGCCTTCATGGCCATTGGAACAAATTATTCTTATCCACCCATTCCAATCAGGGAAGTCTTCACATGCTTGAGATGAATATCTCCCTACCTCACCAATATGTTTGAGACTTGTTGATTACTCTCAACTTGGTTTTGCCTATCTACCAAGATGGTTTATCAGGATGTGGACATTGCACTTGCTACAGCATCTTGAAGTGAGAGGTATATAGGTTGCTCAGGGAGGACTAGCACTTCTGATATGTGAGATTTTGCCAAGGCTTCTCATTTTCAGGGCTTCTCATTCACTTTTAATGTTCACTTTTCTTCATTGATTATTGGATAGATGGAGTAAGAGATGATAGCATGCAAAGCCTTATCTAGTTTTCTATTTCCTTAAATGTAGAAAAGCAAATCAGATCAGGGACATCTCAAAACTCATAGCAGGAATTCTAGGATGTATTGTTCAGTCTGTTCTGGGTAGTTTCTCAGTCTGTTCTAGATAGTCTACAGTACAAGGCAAATTTGAAACCCAAAGGCAGAGAAGGGAACTGTGAAAAACATCCAGCCAACTGCCCAAGAGAGAGACATGATATTTTATGATTTTCAGAAAACACTCTTGGCATCATCTTCCAGTTTTATGGAATAAGAGGAAGTTGATAAAAAAAAAAGTCTGACTGGAGGCAGCTCATTGAAAGACAAGCCAAAAATTAAATCTGAAGAGAAAAGGCAAAATTTCAGAGGGAAAGTGTTATAACTGATAGACTACGAGTTATTTCTTTAAAGATCTTTAAATACCTTAATATTCTTTCTTTAATTACACTATGAGTTCTTTTGTCACCCAAGGAAAAGTGATTGGCACTTTGTGAATCTCCAGTCATACCAATATTATCAAGCATTTAGCTGCACAAATATCAAAAGCACAGAACCCAATTGATCCATTTGTCAGTTAACCATCAAAGAGCCATTTGGAAAGGTGATTGCTTGGAATTAACAGATAGAGGAAAGAAGAGAATGAGAGATTGTGGGTAGGAAAGAAATTATGGGAGAACAAAGTAGAACAAGTAAACAAGAGAATTTTCCAATGTCTTTGGATAGTCTGTGGTCTTTCATATGAATTATCTCAATTTTTCCTGTTGATTATTTCTTCATCTCACTAGTACGCTGACTGATGAATTCCAATGGCAAGATCCCTTGTTTATAAGGGATTTGATTTGATCTTAAGTCAACAGGATATTATTATCATATTCAGAAACCTGTTCATTGCTAATGGTAGGGAAATCATTTGGTTTAGATTCAGAAAACTGTTAAAAGACACAGTTCTATCACTTATAAACTTTTTATCCCTACATACAGTGAGGGATAGAATGGCTTAGGCTGAAGTTAAGCAAGTAGAAGTTAAACTTTGGTTGGTCAATAAGGGTTTTTTTTTATTTCATATGATCATTTTCTTATAGGAAGAAAATAGGTGAGACCAGTTAGTTAATGTTCTCTCCATCTCTGAAATTTTTTGATGAAATCCAGCAAGGCTTTTATACCACAAAAATTTCTAGGAGTGCCTTTGTGAATCATAGGGTCATAAGACTAGAGATAGGGAGATACTAGAGAATATATCTTCTTTTATAGATAAAGAAAGGTGAGGTGTTTTGCCTAAGGTGATTAATTTAACATATATCAGACACAGATTTTCAACCCTGATTTGAAATCTAATGCACTTTCCTTGAATTGTACTGAGAAAGTTTGGACAGCCAAATTTTAGCATGAAAGAATCGAGATATATACATATATATATATATATATATATATATATATATATATATATATATACTGCCCAAGGGTCACCCATTTCATTCTCATGTACCCCAAATGCCCTAAGTATGTTGGTCAGTTGATAAATATTTTGTAATGCTACATTTTCAGAGTTTGAAAGTAGCATATGAGCACTGCTTTATGATAACTGGTAATGAGCTAGCATGCAGGAGTCAAAATGAAAATACTTCAGGATTATCTCCAAAACACTTGAGAAAGGCCATTTAACACAGAATTACATCCAAAGTGAGCTATGCTGGAATACAGCATAGGTTAATTCTAATTTTCTGAACATTCTGCTAGGATTTTTAAGTTATATCCTCTAAAGTGCCTCCCTTTCAAACCAGTTATCTGATTACCCATCAGCTTCTTCTTCATTGGTTATCAGAATGGAGGCAAGGAAATCTACTCTATTGCTCTATACTCATTATCACAGACTCAAATGGGAATTTGCACATTTCATTTTAACACATGCTAGTCCAAGATGTGCTATCTCTAGGCACCTGAGTGATGGTCGAGAAGAGATCACATGTTCATTTGATGGTAGCATTCTGCAGTTCTATGCAGTACAACAATATACCTTGAAACAAAATCCCTTAGGATTCTTAAGAGTCCTCTGGTCTGAAGAAGGGAAAGGGCTTTAAAGGGATTAGTAAAGGCTTCTAAGAAATCAAATAGCTCTTACAGAACAATAGTTGCATGAGTTAGAACTAACTTTTGAGCTAACTCTAAATGAATCAGAAACATATGGTTGAAACTTCCTTGCAAATTCAAAAGTGGGGGGGGGGGGTGGCTAAAAATTCAAGGGGAAAGGACTGGGCACAAAATACATTGTGAGTTTTGCCAAGTCCCAGACCCTAGAACAATAGTTTCAGCTACTAAGGGTTGCCAGGTTCATCAGGTCTATTTATTAGTTTATAATGTAGAGATCTATAGAAATTCCCCCCCCCAAAAAAAAAAGAAACAGTGATCTCTGAGACCAATACCTGGGTCACATTTCTAGTTTTTATGTGTTACAAAGGGGGCAGTTTGCCCAGCATTCTCTCACTGAAAACTGGCTTGGAACATATTAGAAACTAGATGGTGACCTCAAAGGAGCCCCAAGCAATGCTCCCACCAACCTCTCAAACAATTTTCATTAAAACCAGAGTATTAGAAATTGAATGATAGTTGAACAAATCAATTGTTGCTAAAGAATATTCCTCTAATCGAGTCCTGATGGCTTTACAATGCACAAAAGAATGTGCTGTGCTTTTTAACAACTCCTTCACATTCCCCATGACAAAGGAACCCAGCCCAGAAAATCACTTAGGAAGACTGGGACAACAGATGGTGGACTGAAACTGAACAATGATCTCAATAATTGAGGCCTCAGAGATGTGGTGAACACTTGATAAATTTTGCAGCTGGATATCATCAAGCTTGGGCACTAATGTTTCAATGGAATGACCAATATGGCACTAGGGATAGATAATGTAGTTACCTAGCAGGGACCTGGGAGAAGGAACCCTTTTTAAAGTTTTGTTGTATAAACACATATTTTAATGCCCTCAAATTCTACCCTTCCCAAAACATAGCATTTATTTTATGGTAAGTTGAGATTCCTGTGTTATAGCCAAGGCTCAAAGCATCTGCTAGGGAGTAATAGTAAGAGAGAAGGACTGTGTGTAGTGGAAATGGAGAGACTTAAAACTTGTATAGACAATGGCTGATTGAAGTTTAAATCAGGTCTCATTAGTTTTGTGATCCTAGGCAAGTCATTTTGCCTCAGTTTTCTCTACTACAAAATAGAGATGTATTGTTGCTTTGAGGAGGAAATGTAACAATATTTGGAAAGCACTTAGAATTTCCTTTCCTTGTTCCCTAGGGAACACAAATTACTTGTCCCAGCTCTTGGACTGAAAGCAAGAACTGTGGACTACATGTGTAAAAATATTCAAGACTGATGGGTTCAAACTAGGCACAGTGGAGGGTGGTATAGTGGAGGGCATGCAACACAGGAGAGTGGTATGATAGAGGGCATGTAACACAGGAAATTAAGTCCAGATTTGAAGTTTAGCTTTACCACGACTTGATACAATTGAAATCAGTTCTTCCCAATTCAGGGGAGATGTGAGACCTGTATTTAGGTTTTTGAAAGACAGTCAAGTAGAAGAAGAATAAAACTTAGTTAATTTGGTCTTAAAGAGCAGAAACTGGAATGGATGTAAATTGCAAAGAGACCAATTAAAAAATTTAGATGTTATGTCAGAAAAAACTTTCTAAAAATCAAAGTTGACCAAAACTGGATGGACTGCCTTGATGAGTGTTGTGCTTTTCATTCTCAGAGGTTTACAAGGCAAAAGATGATGACTGCTTAATGAGTATTTTGTAATAGAAATTCCTTTCATATATAGATTAGACAAGTTGCTCATTGAGGTCCTTTCCAATCTCAGATTCTATGAATTTAATTCAATTAAATAAGTATTTTTAGATACCTACTATATATAAAGCAAGTGCTTAGTGCCAGGAATACAAAAGCAAAACCAATATTTGTACCTGTCAACAAGGAGCTTAAATACTACCACATGCAATCTTAAGTTGTTTAAACTCTTTCTGACTCAATTTCCTTTGATGATCATGCTTTTACAACTTATTTTACAGGGTTATTTTTACTGATATTTTATTTTTTCAATTACATGTTATGAAAGTTTTCCAACTTCATCCATATGCATATTTTATAAGTAACACAATTTTCTTCCAACCTCCCTTGCCCCCCCCTCAGCAGGAGACTAGTGAATATTGTATATGTACATTTGTGTTTAATATGTTTACATATTAGTCATTTTGTATATGACAAATTAGGACTAAGGGAAAAGTAAGAAAACCATAGGAAGGAAAATTTAAGTGAAAGTTTTTAAAAAGTGAATGTAGTGTTCATTCAGATTCTGTGGTTTTTTGATTTTTTTTTTCATCCGGATGTGGATGGCATTGTCCATAACGGGTCTCCTAGGGTTGTCTTAGCTCTCTGAACTGCTGAGAGGAGCTGCATCCATAAAGATTGATCAATTCAGTGTTGTTAATATGTTCAATTTTCTCTTGGTTCTGATCATTTGACTCACATGAGTTCATGTAATTCTTTCCATGTTTCTCTAGAGTCTAACCATTCATGGTTTCTTATAGAACAATAGTACTCCATACCATTCATATACCATAACTTCTTCAGTCATTCCCCAATTGATGGGCATCCCCTCATTTTCTAATTCTTTGCCACTACAAAAAGAACTGCTACAAATATTTTGGAACATGAGGGAACTTTCCCGCTTTTTATGATTTCTTCTGGCTATCAGCCTAGTATTGGAATTTCTGGGTCAAAGAGTATGATCAATTTTATTGCTCTTTGGGCATAGTTCCATGTTGCTCTCTATAATGGTTGAATTAGTTCACAACTCCATCAACAAGCACATTAATGTCCCAATCCTCCCACAACTTCTTCATCATTGATTGTTTTCCCTTTTTGTCATCTTAGCCAATATGATAGGTATAGGATGTTACCTCATAGATATTTTAATTTGCATTTCTCTAATCAATAATAATTTGAAGCATTTTCCATATGATTATATATAGTTTTAATTTCTTCATTTGAAAACTACCTGTTTATATCCTTTGTCCATTTATCAAATGGGGAATGACTTGTAACCTTATAAATTTGATTCAATTCTCTATATATTTTAGAAATGAGACCTTTATCAGAACCCCTAGCTATCAAATTTGTTTCCTAGCTTTCTGTTTTCCTTCTAAACTTGGCAGCATTGGTTTCATTAGGGCAAAACCTTTTTAATTTAATATAGTCTAAATCATCCACTTTGCAATTTATAATGTACTCCATATCTTACTTAGTTATAAATTTCTCACCTTCCCTAGATCCCACAGAATATTTTTTGATCTGTTAATTGGTCTATGGTATCACCCTTTTAAACCCATTTTGACTTTATTTTGGTAAAGGGTGTGAGATGTGGACCTATGCCTGATTTTTGCCATAATATTTCCTATTTTTCCAACAGTTTTTGTCAAATAGTGAGTTCTGATCCCAGAAGCTAGCTAATGTCTTTGGGTTTGTCAAACAATAGATCACTGAAGTCATTTACCACTGTTTCTTTTCTACCTATCATAATCCATCAGTCTATTACTCCATTTCTTAACCAGTACCAGGCAATTTTGATGACTGCCACTTTATAGTATAATTTAAAATCTGGTACAGTTGGGTCATCTTCCTTTACATTTTCCCCCCTTGTTATTCTTGACCTTTTAGTGCTTCAGATGGATTTTGTTACTATTTTTTTTCTAGCACTGTAAAATAATGATTTGTAGCTTGATTGGTATGGCACTGAATAAGCAATTTAATTGGGGTAGAATTATCATTTTTATTATATTAGCTTGGCCTAACCATCAGCAATTGTTTAAATCTGACTTTATGTGAAAAGTGTTTAACAACTGTGTTCCTACAGTTTCTGGGTTTGTCTTGGGAGGTAGGTTTCCAAGTGTTTTATGTTGTCTACAATTACTTTAAATGGAATTTCTCATTCTATCTATTGACCTTGGACTTTGTTGATGATTTATATGAGTTTATTTTATATCCTGCTACCTTGCTGATGTTAATAATTCTTTCAAGTAATTTTTAGATGATTTTATAGAATTCTCTAAGTATATCATCATATCATTTGCAAAGAGTGCGAGTGTTGCTTTCTCATTGTCAATTTTAATTCCTTCAATTTATTTTTCTTTTTATTGCTAAATTTTAGCAAAGAGATTGTAACAAGTTATGCCTAGGCTAATACACCATGACCAGGTATATTCAATATACCCTAATGAAACCAATGCTGCCAAGTTTAGAAGGAAAACAGAAAGCTAAGAAACAAATTTGATAGCTAGGGGTTCTGATAAAGGTCTCATTTCTAAAATATAGAGAGAATTGAATCAAATTTATAAGGTTACAAGTCATTTCCCCATTTGATATATTCAATACTATATTGAATTGTAATGGTGATAATGGGTACCCTTGTTTCACACCTGGACTTATTGAAAATGCTCTTAGTTTATGTAATATATAATTTGTTGATGTTTTAGATAGATATTGCTTATTATTTTAAGGAAAATTTCATTTATTCCTATATTCTCTAATGTTTATAATAGGACTGGACATTGGCTTTGTTATTAATATGTTCAATTATGTTGAATGTTTTCCTAATATTGAATATCCCTGCTTGATGATCCTACCAGATCATGATGTATTAGCCTAGGCATAACTTGTTACAATCTCTTTGCTAAAATTTTATTTAAGATTTTTGCATCAATGTTCATTAGGGAGACTAGTCTATAATTTTCTTTGTCTGTTTTGACTCTTCCTGGTTTAGATATCAGCACCATATTGTGTCATAAAAGGAATTTCGCAGAAATCCTTCAATTTTTTAAAAATAATTTATGTAGAATTTAAATTAATTGTTCCTTAAATGTTTGGTATAATTCACTTGTAAATCCATCTGGATCAGGAGACTTTTTCATTTTTGATACTGCTATTTTGGTATTTTTCTTTCTTTTTTTAAATCAGATTAACCAAGATTAATCTATTTTATTGGATTTTTTCATAAAACCAACTCAGTTTTATTTATTAGATTGTTTTCTTGCTTTCAGTTTTATTAATCTCTCCTTTGATTTTCAGAATTTCATTTTGGGATTTTTAATCTGTTCTTCTTCTAGTGCTTTTAGTTGCATACTCAATTCTCCTCTTTCTCTATTTTATTCATATAAGCATTTAGAGATATAAAATTTCCCCTTAAAACTGCTTTGACTGCATTCCATAAATTTTGCTATGATATCTCATTGTTATCATTTTCTTGGATGAACTGGTTGATTACTTCTATGATTTGTTCTTTTATCCACTCATTCTTTAAGTTATTTAGTTTCCAATTAATTTTTGGTTTAATTTTTCCATGGCCCTTTATTACATGTAATTTTAATTGCTTCATGATCTGAAAAGCATGCATTTATTATTTCTCCCTTTCTACATTTGATTTAAAGGTTTTTATGCCCTAGTACATGGTCAATTTTTGTATAGGTGTCATGTATTAGAGAGAAAAAAGTATTTTCTTTTCTATCCTCATTCAGTTTTCTCCAGAAGCCTATTATATCTAAGTTTTCTAAGATTTTCTAAAATTTCTAAGATTTTATTCACATCCTTAACTTCTTTCTTGTTTATCTTGTGGTTAGATTTACCTAATTCTGAGAGAAGGAGGTTGAGGCCCCCCATTATTAAAGTTTTGCTGTTTATGTCTTCTTGTAATCCATTCAACTTCTCCTCTAAAGATCTGGCTGCTATAGCACTTGGTGCAAACATGTTTAATAA
Source organism: Macrotis lagotis (assembly GCF_037893015.1). Lineage (NCBI taxonomy): Eukaryota > Metazoa > Chordata > Mammalia > Peramelemorphia > Peramelidae > Macrotis > Macrotis lagotis. Next base: position 125,774,822 of record NC_133658.1, read on the forward strand.
AAATATAACTTCATTGCCTATTGTGCCTTTTAAGATTCTGTAGTTTCCTTCCTTATCCCTTTTAATGAGATCTATTTTTTGCTTTTGCTTTGTCTGAGATCAGGATCACTAAATCTGATTTTTTTATTCCAGCCTTTGCTTAAAATGTGTTTCTTGTGAACAACATATTGTAGGATTCTGGGTTGGGCTTTTTTTAGGTTTTTTACAAGGCAAATGGGGTTAAGTGGCTTGCCCAAGGCCACACAGTTAGGTAATTTAGGTAATTATTAAGTGTCTGAGGCTGGATTTGAATTTAGGGACTCCTGACTCCAGTGCTCTATCCACTGCACCACCTAGCCGCCCCAGGATTCTGGTTTTTAATCCATTCTGCTATTTGCTTCCATTTTATAGGAGACCTCATTCCATTCATATTCACAGTTAAGATTACTAATTCTGAGGGGTGGTGTACAAATAATAGCACAACAGTGCATCTCTTTTCAGTTCTGGAGAACAGCAAGCTCTGTATTATTAAGCAGTATCATATGATAGATTAGCCAAGAAATCTAATGCAAATTCAGACTGTACCTGAGATCCAGAACTAGGGAGTGACAGTTTTGTTGTACACTGACTCCTGATCTGAAAAGACATTTTAGCTCTGGGCATTTCACCTTAGTAAAAATATTGATCAGCTGGAGAGTCTTGAGGAGAGTAATGTGGTAACTTGGTAAGATCCATACCAAATGAGTATTAGTCAAAGGAAATAGGCAGATGTAAAATAATTTCTCAAGGTTGTTTTAATTTTCAATATTGATAGGGACAGCTAGGTGGTGCAGTGGATAAAACACTGGCCCTGGAGTCAGGAGTACCTGGGTTCAAATCCGGTCTGAGACACTTAATAATTACCTAGCTGTGTGGCCTTGGGCAAGCCACTTATCCTGTTTGCCTTGCAAAAACCTAAAACAAAACAAAAGATTACTAACTCTGTATTCCTCTCAATGCTGTTTTTCCCTATTTCTACTTTTTCCTTTCCCCTTTTCTTTTTTACCAGTGTTTTGTTCCTTTCTCCTTCAACTTTTCTTTTAAATTTAAACTTAAACTTTCCTTTCCCTTTTACCTTCACCTTTTCTTTTATTAGTCTCTTCTTCCCTTACTTTTTCTTCCCCACTTATTTCCCTGTAGGGTAGAATAGATTTTTAAACCTAATAAAGTATGTTATTCCTTCTCTGGGCCAAATCTAGGATTTACTCAGTGTTCACACCTCCTTTCTTTCCCTCTTCTATAAAAGGTCTTTGTGTCTCTTTATCCACTAATACCTAACTTTCTCCTAGAATTAGTCTTTTTTATATTTTTATTGTTTTAACCTTATTTTGTACTTATAACCTCTTTGTCAAAATATATTCATATTATCTCTCCTGATAGAAATACTATTCTCAATGGTTGATTAATAAGCAGCATTGACTCATAGTCACTATATATCCCTTCCCTTCTTCTGTCTCATTAAAAATACACTTCTCAGGGCAGCTAAGTGAATAGAGCACCTACCCTGAAGTTAGGAGGACCTGAGTTCAAATTGAACCACAGACACTTAATACTTACTTAGCTGTTTGACCTTGGGAAAGCCAGTTAACCTCATTGCCTTTCAAATAATTACCAAAAAAAAAAATACATTTCTCAAGAGTTATAAATCACATCAAATCATAATCACTTTATAATTTACTCCCTTTTCAAGTACACTCCATAAACACACAATCATCATGAGCCTAAGCATCATGCAAAGTCAAATCATTTCATGAACCATTTAGACCACCAAGCATACTCCCTCCAAATTTAGCTAAAGTGTCAAGCAAAACAAAAATCTCTTCATGACGTCCAGTCTCTCTTTTTTGTTTTTTTTTTTTTGCAAGGCAATGGGGTTAAGTGACTTGCCCAAAGTCACACAGCTAGGCAATTAAGTGTCTGAGGTTGGATTTGAACTCAGGCCCTCATAGGATAGAGTCCCTCTTAATAGCTGCCCCTCCAGTCCTTCTTAATACAATCCCTCCCTCTGTCTCTATAGTAAACCAACCATAGCCCTATAACTGGCCCAAACCAAAGTATTAGGTATACTTTTTCCCACTATCCCTTTAGCACCTCAACTGTGGTGGTAAAACCCTCATTAACTAAAATATGGATTAAGGCAAGAGCACTTCCTTATCTATGTAAAACCCTTCTAAAGTAGCTCCCATCTAACTAAGGTATCTAATAAAGTAAGATCACTTTTGATTTAATTATGCATAGAACCTCTAAGTACTTTAAGGACTGGGACACCTTAGGGTTATTATTAGGAACAAATTAGGATCAGCTGGGTAGTATAGAGGATAGAGTACCTTCCCTGGAATCAGGAAAACTTGATTAGAAATACAATTTCTTTGAAAATTTTAATGTGTCATTGATTCATAAGATAGTGAAGAAGAGAAAAAGGGGAAAAGTTATCTGCTGCACAAGCACACAGTTAATATTTAATGTGTCTTCAGATCTGATAGATATAGATTCATTTTAATAAATAAAATGTAAATCAGAAGACCAAGTAACAATATCTAGAAACTTATCACAAGGTTTGGGGTCAGTCCTTAAACTATGTCCCTCAAAACCTATGGAAAAGCTACCATTTTTCTTCGAGTGGACCACCCATAGGCACATGATCTCTAAAAATAGCTTCCATTCAATGATATTTACCACTAGAAGGATAGATGAGAGCATTTATCTGTTTCTATCAATACAAAAGGTGTTTTCCCCCCTAAATTTGAAAGGCATTTAATCTTTCTGTCAATGGAATCTATAAGAATCTTAGCAAGTTTTGGGATCAGTAGTAGTTGTAGCAGTGATAGTAGTAGTAGTAATAACAATAGCAAGAAGTGACATGTATCTATCATTTTCTATTATAATACAATATTATTTATTGTTTTCAGGTCCACAAAGAACTTATACCCATTAACTCATCTGAGAGGAAAACAGACTTGAAGAGATGAATCACTTTCAAAGGTGACATAGCTAGTATACATTTGAGAAAGGATTGAAACCCAGGCTTCAGTTCCAAAGGACTCATGATGAAAAATGCTCTGTACATTCAGAGAAAGAAACTGATGAGTAATCTATACATTTTTTTCACTTTAGTTTTTTCATGGCTTGTTTTCTTTTTATATGTTTCTTCTTTCACAAACATGACTAATATGGAATTAAGTTTTATATGATTACATATGTGTGTATATATTTATATGAAACTATATCAAATAGCTTACTATCTTACAGAGGGAGAAAATTTGGAACTCAAATTTTTAAAGAAATGGATATGAGATTTATCTTTATATGTAAATGGGAAAAATAAAATATTATTTAAAAAAAGAAATGCAGGTTATCTTTTGACTGTGAGTTCCTATACCACATTGATTCTGTCCAACATTTTAGACAAGAACCTTCTTCTTTCCAAAAAACACTGTCAGAATTCAGTGGCATGAGAGGTTTAACTATTTCTACTGAGTTAACTATTTATTAACTGGCTGCTAAGTGGACTGGTAATATAATTACTTAAAATAGTCAAACCATTTGTGTACATAGATAAAACTGAAGAAACTAATCAAGTCAAACTATGTAGTTTTTTATATTGTGAATTAGGGAAGCATCATCAATAAAGGAAAACCTCCTGCATTCAGAGTTGGCAGGACCTGGGTTCAAATCTTACCTCACTCACTTCTTAGCTCTGTGTCTATATATAAATATGAATTCATATATGAATTAAAACTGAACCTCTTTGAAGCTATTTTTGTCCATAAAATGGAGCTTTTTCCATAAAATTGCATGCAAAATACTTATTAAGCCTTAAAACAAATTATAAATGTGTGTCTATTATAATGAGTAAAAAAGAAAGCTCAGAAGAAACAAGGTAAAATTCCCCCTTCTCACAATCAAACTTGCCTTGCTTGAAACAGCACACATAAGTCAAATGTTACTGTCTGGTCAATCATGCTTAGCTAGGTCCTGAAGATGCAAGCCAGGAAAAGGTCATGACCTGCAATATACTCATGGATGAGATGAGATTTATCAGACAGCAGTCTAGTATTTATTACAGTGACTGTTATTGCAGATAATTGATCAGAAGGATTTGAAACAGAGGAGTCCTCTCAAAGGAGCTGCCACCACAGAGAATGATTTAAGAACCCTGGAGGGCAGTACTGTTTCATAATTAGGACATTGAAGGAGACATTCAGGTCACTGGAGGGGGTGGGGATGCAAGAGCAGCCAAATGTACAAGGGGTGACAGATGCCTAGGTTACTCATGTGTATAAGTACCACAGGTATCAGAGGTGTGATGCTAACCTAAAATGAATATATATTTTTTAAATATGGCAAATAAAAAATAAATTGGAACAAACAGGAACAAAATTGTTCCTTCACTTCTAAGGACCATTATGATGGACTTTCGCACCTAAGAAGTCATCAGAGGTCTAGGCATGAAGATAGAAAATGGGGAAAGGGGTAGGAGGATGATCCCCTTCCCAAGATAACATGTTCTATCTTGAAGTAGGCAGTCTCATGCTCTGATACATCCAGCTGTCCTGGCCAATAGGAGCCATGGCGTCAGTGTCTGGTAGATGCAATGCACTGATAGTGTGCAGGGCCAATGACATTCAGGGATGCAGAATAGAGAAATCCAACCCAGTCCACACCCTCACCAAGAGTGCTGCAGGGTAATGCTTGAAGCTCTGCCATTCTTGAACCTGTGCCAAAAGAAACAGCAAGGGCTAAAATAACAATAAGGAACAGGAAGAAATAGAACCATCACCCAATAGCACAAAACCTCAAATGCCCAAGGGCAGTCTGCACAGAGACCCTGAGCTGTTGGAAGAGAAACATAACCACTCTGCCCAGCAGGGAAGAAAGGTCTTCAAATGACCCACCAGAGACTGAATTACATCAGATTGAAAGCAGCCACTGACTATTGTTTGAAAGCCACTTCCTTGCTCTGCCTTCAAAGTAGGTGCCAAAGGAAGCAGCTAGAAGAGGCTGTATCCATGATGTATATCTATTTCCATTATTTTGATAAACCCTCTTTGTACAGCTGGTAGATCATAAATCTCTGGTTTGTATCGGGATATTATTTAATTAGGGCAGCTCTTAATGATTTAGAGTATTTTGTCATTTTAATGATTCTTTATTTTTCTCACATCTAATTGATAAATCATTGCTTATCATGGTTTATGACCATTTTTTTTCTTTATTGCATAGAACTCTCCTAGCCGCTGTCCAAGGTGATGCAAACTTCAAGCTATTGACTTTTCTCACTCCAGAATGGAAGTTGTCATAGAGAATTAAGTTATTGACATATCAACAGTGCATATTGGGAGCGTCTTCCTGTGTGAAACCTTAAGAAATATAGGAACTGAGTTCAGTTTGGCCTGAAGTCACAATGTGCCCTAAGACCCTGTCATTTAGATGGAGTACAAAAATATACATCTTAATAAACTGCAGTATTTTTAAAAGTTTGATAGCATCTATGAACATGATGAAAAGGGTTTTCACCACCAGATTTGAAATGTTTGACTTTTTTTTAATCACAGACTTCTTTTGTCTAAAACATGTTCAGGCAGCAGAATGTAATGAATGGAGTTTATACTTACTCACATATTTTCTTCTCCCAGAAGTGTTTTCTTTTGCAGAAGCAATTATTAGAACATTGCTATTAAGCCCTTGCCAATGAAAAGATCAGTTAATGAATCTCATGCTGAGGAAGAAAGGTGACAAATAGCACTTCATTTTAGGTTTCTCATAAGGATTTCAGCTTGTTTATTTACTCCTTATTTCCTTCAGAGGACCACTTTTATAAACTGATAGAAATGTCTCAGGTATATGAATCAGTGATTCTAATTATCCATTCTCTAAAGACTTCAAAATGCACACTTGTACAAGCTATGATTGAAAACATACCTAAATTGCATCTTTTATGGGGACAATACTATGGTTTTGAATACAGTAGCTGAAATTAACTGCCTGGTTAATGGTGTAAGGAAATATTATAAATACATTTATTAAATATATACTGTTAAGTCACTAAAATGAATTATAAGAGTAATGATAACTAAAATGCATACATTATTTTAAAGTTTGCTAAATACTTTCTAAACACTACTACATATCATTGTTACAACAAGCCTCTGAAGTAGATTTTTTCTTTCAGCCAGATGTCTGATTTCATCAGTGTAGGGAGTTGCTGGTAAGGGATTTTCTGTAGCAATGTAGAGCAGCACCTGTTCTGTAATTTAGAAACTTGGAGTCACCTGGATAGACTTGAAGTGATTTACCCAGAATAACAGTCAATATTTTTCAGAGTTAGGACTTGAATTGAACATGGTCTTCTTGACTCTGAAGTCAAAACTCCATCCACTTTGCAATACTCCCTATCAAGAAGTAGATGTAAGCATTATTATACCCATTTTACAGACAAGGAAACAGGTTCAAAGAGTAAGTGCTCATAGTCAGAAAGCAAGTAAATGTCAGAGACAGAATACAAATTCCCCAGTAGTATTTCTCTAACACCAAGTATCTTTCCAAGGAAGCCAGGTTGGGTTTTCTAAAGGATTCGCCAAGAGTCATGGATGAACCACAAAGCCTATATGATGGCTGAGAGAGAAGGTTTCTGTTTCCTTGAGATAATTATCTGTGCTTGAACCATTAAACCATGGCTATGATGAAGCATGAAATGTGTACAGAAAATATTAAAAGCAACTCTAGATTTAGAAAGACAGTTTTAATGATTCAAGAAAAAAAAAAGCAAGTTGGCAACCCTAACGAATGCATTATACAAACACCAGGTCTGTAGTTTTGGAGGTACTTTCTTGATGTGTTTACACATGCCTTTCATCAGACTTCAAAAGCAAATTGCTTATGATGAAGAATACATACATATTCACTCAAAAAAATGAGCAAATTTTTTTCCTCCAGAGATCAGTTGTGCAGTTAGCTCTGAAGGCAGCATTTCTTGTAAAAGAAAGGTAGAGATGATCCTGCAGCTCCAAACAAATACAAATTTGACAAAGAAAGATAAAAAAGACAAAAGTTACTTTTGTTCATTTTATTTTCTCTTCTTTTTAATTTTCTTTATTTTTTCCAATTTCATGCATAGATAATTTTCTGTATTCCTCCTTTTGCAAGTTTCTTCCTCATATTTTTTTTACCATTCTCCTTTCCCTTCCCCCTCCATGACTATCAACAATTTGATATAGATTATACAAGTATAAACATGTTTAACTAATTTCCATATTAGTCATGTTGTAAAAGAGGGATTAGATCTAAGGGGGAAAAGCCATGAGAAAGAAAGAAAAACATAGAAGAAATTTTGAAAAGTGAACCTAGTATGTTTTGCTCAGCATTCTGATGCCATAGTTTTTCCCTTTGGGTGTGGATGACATTTTCCGTAACAGGTTTCTCAGGATTATCTTTGCTGAACTATTGAGAAGAGCTGGATTCATCATAGTTGATCATCACAATGTTGCTGTTAATGCTACACTTCATTTTCAGTATATTCTGATTACTGCATTTATTCCTAAAGAAATTTGGATTTGTCAGAAAAGAAAATATGGAATACCACTAGGTTAGTAGAGTTTTCACTATTCAATTGGTTGCTTGTTCATGGCTCATATCTTCAGCAATGAAGAACAAACTATATTAATTTATGTTCTCTTTACTGTTTGTTTGAAGTTAACTTCTACCTTCTTAAGACACACTCCAAAGTGAGAATGTGCTTAAATTTTGGTTGGTTTGTGGGAATGTACCATTTTACATCTCACAGCAGGCCCTAGGCTCAGTTAACACTTTCCTGTGCTGACATCTGAAATCACCTCAGGGGGTCTTATGAAAGCTAACCAAAGCTTTAACCTTCAGAGAAGCATAAACATAATACTGATCTCTGAATCGGCCAATTGTGCTTCTTGGCTACATACAAGAACTTTACACAGTTTTTAGCCATAACATAGACACTACTAATACATGAAAAGTAGTCTATGTTCCTATTCAACATTCAGTTTTCCCCCAATGAAAAGAGATTGGTTGGCATGGCTTGTTTTGTGTTTTATATTCTGAAGTTGATGACACTGAGAGGTAAGTTGCTTACTCAACATTCAGCATGGCACAATGATCAGGATCATTGATTTAAATTTTCAAGAGACCTTCGAGGTGACCCAGTCCAACTCCTCACTGTCTAGGTCAGGACCCAGTCTCAGAAAGTTTAAGTGACTTGCTAAAGGTCACACAGGTAATAAGTGGCCAAATCAAGTTTCAAATAGAGGTTTTCTGCTTCTAAAGTTAGCAATAAATGTTCAGTGTATGTTTTTCAAGGTCTTCCAAAGAATTGGACTCTTAGTTATTCTTCTCTTTGATTACTTCCCTACATTAATGTACTGGGGATGAGGGAGGGAAGAGATAAACTGGTCATATTCTCAAGTACTATAGTACACAGAAAGATAATATTTACTCCACCCTTCAGGAACTTGCAATACACAAATAGAGTTAATGAAAACTAAATTAGCATAAGGGACAAGATATCCCACATTTCTTATATATTATCATCCTTGTTTTTGTGTTTTTACTCCCTCTGACATCCCCACTTTCAATTTCCTCTGTCTTCTCCTCTACCTTTTGATGATGTTTGTCCTTCATTCTCAAAGAGGATCATGGCTTCAGGGAGGCTATAACATGACATGTACATGAATTGGATTTGAGTGAGGGTGCTGCTGTGCTAACTCACCAACTTCACTTTCTCCTCTAGAACAATCTGGGTCCCACAGTCAGGTATGGATCAGAATAACTGGAGATAGTCCTAGATTTGAGGCAATCAGGGTTAAGTGACTTACCTAAGATCACACAACTAGTAAGTCTCTGAGATCAAATTTGAACTCCAGCCTCCCGACTTCAGGACCAGCATTCTACCTGCTGTGCAATCTAGCTGCCTCTAAGTGTTCAAGTAACATCAGTCCTTCAAAGCTCACTTCCTCCATGAAATCAAAACAGCTTTAGTCTTAATAGGATCACATGTTCTGAATTTTTTCTAATCATTGCTAATTTTAAATATTCTTCTCCATATAACTCAGTAACCTAATAATTCTATTCAACAAATACTAATGGAATTAATTTGATAATAACAAAGAACATACATGTTGTAAAGGAAGAAAAACAACAAAAGACAGAGCCTAACAGACAAAAGAGACAAGACAATTAACTATGAAATGAAAACACATGTACACTAGTCATCCCAAGTACATTTGTAGCTCTACTTGTGGCTGGTGGCCACTGGTGGCATGATGTGGGATCTGGAGTAGAGGCAAATAGTTATGACATGTCTAGTCATAAAACACACTGAAATCACAATTATATATGCTAACATAAAAGAGATCACAATTGTGGTGGCAAGGTAATGGTGACTAACTATGTACCACAATAATTAGCTCAGAAAGTAGCAGCCCAGAACCACAGAATTTCAGAGTTAGAAGCAACCTCAGAAGTCATCACATTCAATTTGTGCTTGAAGGAGAATCTATTGCATTATAATAACTAATTTTTTATAGAGCTATCATGACCACAAAGTATTCTATGTATAGCATGTCATTCAATCCTCATGAGAATTTCATAAACAGATATTATTATTAATCCTATTTTAGAAATGAAGAAAATAGGGCTCAGGGAGGTTTGAGGATTTGACAATGGTCACAAAGCTAGTAAGTATCAGAGACAGGATTTAAATCTAAGTCTCTGAGTTCATGTCCACCATTCTACTTCAGTGACCCATGTTACCTAACCAGGGGCCATTGAAGATTAATTGGATATGTAAGGTTACTGTATCTAATGTATTAAATATTCCTCTGAATTTTATAGCCACATCTTAGTTCTTAAATGCTGTCTGATTATTGAAAATGTATTCATTTTGTCTTCCTTGAAGGTAGTAAATTTTTTTTTCTAATTTTTCCAGTTTCCCAGAAAAATCTAGCAGGGAGTTAAATAAAGTATGCATTAAACATACATGCATGTGCACATGTATGTATACATACATATTTATATAGCAAGGTCCTAGATTTCCTTTCCCAACCTACATGTGCATTACAAGGATAGGGCCGTAGAGAATAACTGTATACAACTCCCTCTGACATTTCTTGGGGCAAACTTGAGGAGCAGTGATTTTTAAAAATAGTGGCATAAGTTCTTATCCTGGTGTGCCCCCAAATATCAATCACCAGTGATTGGCATCCCAATTTCATTTTGCTAATTAATAATATAAATTAGCTTCTGCAAAATGATATGTATTAAAAAGATATAGAAGGAACCAAAGTACATCATCCATCTCCTTCACAAACTGGGGCACACTCTTCTCTTTACCACCTCAGTTCCTTAGGAGACACAGCTCAAACTTAAAGGAGTTCTAATGTTTAGTAGGATGTCAATACGATATCTTCCCGGGATGGTATAGCTGCTAGCTCATAGTCCAAACCCCAGCTATGTTCCTTGGGGTTGAAGTCATTGGACTCAGTTTCTGGTAAAGTCGCTATGTATTAGGATTCCTTGACTTCTTATGACACTTCTGAGATTATGACAAATGGAGAAGTTTTGAATACTATGGACAAGTTCACTTACCTTGACAGTGTCCTTTCCAAGAAGGTACACATTGATAATGAGGTTGACACTTACATTGCCCAAGCTAGTTCAGCATTTGGGAGACTCTGAAAGAAAAGGTGGGAGAAAAGAAACTGAAGGTCTACAGAACCTTTATGTTGATCCCATTGCAATATGCCTGTGAAACCTGGACAGTCTACCAGCACATGGCAGGAAACTGAATCACTTCCATTTAAATTGTCTTAGGAAGAGTCTGAAGATCACCAGGAAGGAGAAGATATCAGTCACTGAGGTCCTTTCTCAAGCTAAACTACCCAGCATTCTAACATAACTACCGAGAGCAACTATGATGGACCAAACACATTGTTAACTATTTTATGGAGAATTCACACAAAGCAAGTGATCAAAGGGGGGTCAGAAGAAGCAGTCCAAGACATCCTGAAAGTTTCATTGAAGAAATTTAAAATTGATTGTTCAGCATAGGAGACACTGGCATAGGACTGCCCAGCATGGCATGCCCTCATCAGTGAAGGGGCTACACTCTTTGAGGAAGGCAGAACTGAAGCAGCTCAAAGGAAACAGGTGTTCACATGGACTATTTGTGGTCAACCTGTGATAGGGCATTCTGAGCTCATTTTGGTCTGATCAGTCACAGTTGGACACACTGTAATTTGTCTCAAATGTAGTGATGTCATTTTGATCTTCTTTGATAATGAAGGACAAGAACCACTATGGCACTTCTGATCTTTCAAAGTTAGAAAACTTTCAGAAACATGAAGAATATGAGGCATGACATGAGACATATGTCTCCTTCACATGAGTAAAGTCTGAAACCTAAGATTAGGTTGAGATTATACCTTAGAATTCCTGGTCTAAGAGTTAGTCATTAATTCACTGAGTCATATAGCTTCAGTCTTGCTAATAAGGTTAATGATACCAAAGCTTCAAAATAGAAAGAGATTATTGTTTGGGTGGGCAGAGTGGTCAACATTCATTCAGACTTTCAGAGAAGAGAATTTTCTTTCACTAAACTAAATCAAATGAAAACTTAGAAAGGAACCACAATTTTCAAGTTTAGAAATTGATTGTAAAGTCTTGTTCTTCCAATGACAAGTTCCCATCAAAAGAAATCTAAAGGCCTCCACTCATCTTATATTGCAAATACATCAGTAATTATCTCTACTAGGCTTCTAAAAGAAATTGTGGCTTAGTCTTTCTTACCTCATTTCAACTCTAAACTCTCATCTTCATTCTTTGCCCCACAGAAATTGTCAAATGGCTCTTCCATTCTAAATGGTCTGGAGGGACCTTGTCAAAGAATTAAGGAAAAAACCCCAACCATCCCTGGTCCTCCAAGCACAACTAATCAGAAAGCATTTTGCATTTAAAGATCAAAGGCAATCTGTCATGAGAAGTTGTAAGGATTTGCACTTGTAATTCTGGGGCAGAGGTGCTTGAATATAGATGATTTCTAACTGTGGATTTGGGGGACCCTACAACGAAGAAATATAAACACAGATGTCAGGTCTTTCATCCCTACTGTGTAAACAGTCCCTCTGCCAGCAGAATGAGAAGAAAACTGAATAGTTGAGGGATGATGTTTTGGCTATCAGAAGGCAGGGAAACCGATCTCCTCCTTAGACCTTCCAAATTTAAACAATCCCCTGGGACAACTTCCCAGGGAACAGGCAAAGTCTTCACCAAGGTAAGGTTGACTCTTGTGTCATCCATAAATCAACAAAAATATATTACCTACCAGGGATGACTAGGTGGCGCAGTGGATAGAGCACCAGCCCTGGAGTCAGGAGTACCTGGGTTCAAATCTGGCCTCAGACACTTAATAATTACCTAGCTGTGTAGCCTTGGGCAAGCCACTTAACCCCATTTGCCTTGCAAAAAAACATAAAAAATAGTATATTACCTATATAGTAGTCACTGAGCTCTACTTTGGGATACACAGACAAAACTGAAACTTCTTAACCTCAAGGAATTTGCAATCTTTGGAGAAACATGTATCCATTTAAGTAAATAAAACATGTATACAAAGTGCATACAAAAAAATTTGCAGTGGGGCAGGTAGAAGCAGCTTAACAGAAAAATCAGGCAAGATTTCCTATATATAGCTTGAGCTGAGTATTGAAGGATAATGGGAATTCCAAGAGTGAGAGTTGAGGAGGGAGTACAATTCCAGTATGGGAGCTAGCCTGTAAAAAGTCATGTATTGGGGAGATGCATGAGATTGAAATGTTGTATATAAGGAATAGCAAGAAGATAAATTCGACTAGCTAGAGATTAATTGGCACCATAGGCTGGACCCAAGATGAAAAATGTCAAACAGGAAATGTTATTTTTTTTAATCCTAGAGGAAATAAGGAACACCTGGACCTTTTTGAGAAGAGGAATAAAATAGCCAGATGTGCTGTCTAAAAACATATTACTTTGGGGATTATTTTATAAGAAATAATGTGGGGATGATTTCAGAAAAACTGAGAAGACTTTTATGAATTGATGCAGAATGAAATGAGCAGCTAATGAAATGAGGGCAATATTGTAACAATGATCAACTGAGAGACTTTTCTACTCTGATCAATACAATGATCCAAGACAATTTCAAAGGACCCACCTACAGAAAGAGAGAACTAATGAACTATGAGTGCAATTAAAGCAAAAATTTTAAATTTATTTTTTCCCTTTTTTTGCAACATGGTTAATATGAAAATGGTTTTGCATACTTTCACATATTACTTGTTTTCTCAATGAGTGGGAGAGGGTTTGCAGGAAGGAAGGGAATTTGAAACTAAATTTTTTAAATGACTAAAACTAGTGTTTATTTAAAGAAATAGAAAACTTTGACAGTTGTTTGAAGGATGGATCTGAGCTGAGAATAACTAGAGGTAGGAAGCTACTATCAATAGTCAAGCAAGCTCAGCTCTTCTCAGCAGTACAATGACAGAAGACAATTCTAAAGAACTTGTGATGAAAATGATCATCCACATTTTGAGAAGCAACTAAGGAAACTGAATGCACTTTTCAAAATTTATTTTATGTTTTTCTCTTCTCATGTTTTCCCCCTTTTATTCTGATTCTTCTTTAATAACATGACTAATATAAAAATATGCTTAACATAATTGTACATATATAACCTAGATCAGATTACTCCTTGTTAAGGGGAGGAGGGAGGGAAGGAAGGGAGGGAGAAAAATGTGTAACGCAAAGCAGAAAAATGAATTTTGAAAACTTTCTTTGTATGTAGGTGAGAAAATAAATATATTTTTTTAAAAAAATAGTCAAGCAAGAGGTGGTGAGGAGCTGAGCAAAGGTAAAGGCTGTGTGAATGGAAAGAAAAAGACAAATGGGAGAGATATGGTGAAAGTAAAATCAAATGGACCTGGAAATTCACTGGGTATGTGGGGTGAAAGGAGAATGAGGAGTTGAGGGTGATACTGACAGGATATATATAAACCTGGGTGACTGAAAGGAATATAATGCTAATTTGCCTAATAGAACCTGGGCTTAGATGGCACATTTTTTTTTTTTTTGCACTTGAAGGGCTTTCTATTCTTGTTTTCTTCTGGTAAGTGAGCACTCTGATGAAAGTGAAGGGCACATGAGAAATTTGAGAGTAGTTCTCTGCTATCCAAAGGCTTTAGAGCAACTCTTATGGCACTGTTTTGCTTTGTTTTTCTTTTTTGGGTGTCTCCATCCTTACTGTTGTTTATTCCCATAGACTGACTCTAGTATATGGACTGGCTGAAAAATTTGACCTTCCGTTGAGCATTTGTCAGGACAGTTGAATGGTTTCCTATTTTTAAAAAAGGAAGAAGGGAGGTGCTAAAATATTTCTAGTGTGTTAGTATTTGGATTCACAAGTAATTCTATACCCAAACTGCAATAGAACTCTTCCCACAGTTAGAGAGAGACACAGAGAGAGTATGCAAAGGGCATTTATGGGGAAAATATGTATAATATGTGTAATAAAATATGTGTAGTATGTGTAATAAAGTAATAAAGTATACTATCAAATATTTTTCTAAACAACACTTCAATTCATGGAGAAATATATTTTTAATTACATCTTGGACTACTTCTAATAATTTATTTATATGTGTGAGTCATATCTTTCAGGGGAACAGTTGGAAAAGAGGTGGAATTTTAGGAAAAAATTGCTGAGATTATCTTTCTATCAGGATTGACCTTCTGCCTAAGAGTTAAAAACAATCAAAATTGATTTCTATTGAGGTCTTTCATATAAACAAATGAGTCTATATATGGTTTTTTTTTAAAGAAAGGGAGTAGAAATTTATAGCTTAGCCATAGAGTATTTAATCACATAATGACCAAGGTAAAGTGGGTATAGCACTGGAAGACCTGAGTTCAAATCTGCCCTCAAACACTAAACTAGTTGTGTGACCTTGAGCAAGTCACTTAACTCTGATTGCCTCATTTCCTGGGCTATCTCCAGTCATCCTGATTCATATCTGGCTACTAGACCACATTCACATGCATGTCATGGCATCACCTCCCTGATGTCATGGTCTTCTTCGATAATGAAGGAAATCAGGGGCAGCTAGATGGCGCAGTGGATAGAGCACTGGCCCTGGAGTCAGGAATACCTGGGTTCAAATCCGATCTCAGACACTTAATAATTGCCTAGCTGTGTGGCCTTGGGCAAGCCACTTAATCCCATTGCCTTGCAAAAAAAAATGAGGATAATGAAGGAAATCAGCATCTTAATCATCATCATCATTATCAATAATGCATTTCTTCCCAAGCTGATGAAAAAGTTGTCTGCACCCAACAAACCTTCCACATTTGTGAACTTGCTGAGTCATTTGGGTTTAATGATCTTCCTTGTTCTAAATGTAACTTTTCCCCACTGCTTGGAACTGGGAAGAAAAGATACCCCCTGCATCCTGTTGACTATCACTCCTGCTTGAAATGGTTGTCCATGTTAAACACATTAACAGCAAAGAGGGAAGAAGACACCCAAAAAGTAGATTTTATTTCAGAGCATTGCCTCATTACTTATTACTCTGAAATTCTGTCTTGGCAATTTTTAGATTCTCAGAACCAATTTTCCATTGCTTATTGATAAAGTCATGATTCAGCTCAATTCCACGTATCCCTATTTTCTCTCTAACTCTTTTTTTCAGGAGTGTATAACCTCTCTGAGGACATTTATGTCATTGTATCCCCAGTTACTAGCATATTAGAGGTACATGTGAAATATTTGTTGAACTGATTTGATTAAACTGAATGCTCGCTCTCCCAACTAGTCCTATATGTATATATATATATATATATATATATATATATATAAAATATATATTTAGTCATATATATATATAGTCATATATATATATATATATGTCTGTGTGTGTGTGTGTGTGTGTGTGTGTGTGTGTGTGTGTGTCTTCAGATTTGCTTGGAACAATAGCTTCTTCAATGAAAACAGTTGCTAATTTTGGAATGAGTTGATTTCTTATCCCATGGCCTCTGCTCATGGGGAAGAAGATTTTTATGACAGTAAACACAAGTTCTTTGCACATATTTTAAAAAAGAAGAGATATACACAATACATGGAACTGTACTAAAAAATGGAACTGGATACACTTACAGTGAGATACACTATAATGATGAGGTAATTTCTAGGTAATTTTAAAAAATATTTTGTGTGTATTGATGTGTTTGGTTAACAGATGCTTAAATGACATGGTCACTTGCTTTACAGGAGCCTAGAGAACAGCAAAATCAATACATGCTTCACCTGAGAACAATCTTCTGGGTTTGTTGTGTGACAATGATTCCATGAGCCATGTCCCTGGAGCCCCTGCAATAATTACCATTCCACAGTCAACATTCTGTTAAGGACTATGTAATTATCATCTTTAGCTGCAGTCAACTGTTACTATTATTATTTCCATTCAGAAGTGGGGGGCAGGGAAGAGATATTTGGTGCACATGGTCCTTCTTTTTGAGTCGGCTTCCTCAAGTTCACCTTCAGGCTCAGGTAAAAACTACACCAGGGATCAATTCCACCCTGGGCCCTTGAAGCACAAGAAGTAGTTAGTGAGATTTTGCTGGGTGGTTTAATTTGTGCAGCACAATTGTGCCTTTGGAGGATTAAAGTCCACAATGTCCTGATTAAACACTTAATTGGACATAATAAAGTACCACCAGTTTTAAATAATTGATCCACTCATTAGTTTAATATGCAAATGATAGACGTGCAGATGAGAGGAAATGGAATAAAATGTACCCTCTGAGAAAATGGGAAGAAATTAGATTTTTGCTCTGAGATTGTTAGAGGTAACTCCTCACTCTCACTGGCATCAGTAGGAGCTGGCACACTTCATTGTACAGGGAAAAAAAAAGGTACAAACATTGGCTTATTTTGCTTCAATATCTATGCATCATCTAATCAACAAGCATTTATTAAGGGTCTACCATGAGCAAGCCACTGTGAAAGGTGCTAAGAATATAAAGACTCAAATGAATCGATCCCTACCCTCAAGTAGCTCAACTTCCATCTGAGGAGAATGACATGTACATGGTACTTTGAAAGCTACTAAAGTGCTCATCTTCACCAGTACATAGGAGAACCCATCCATGACATCTCATTTTCAGTAGTTCTCATTCAAATTTTTCCATAAATTCTTCCTAGAGGATCCACAATGTACTAGATCCTTTCCTTAAGTTTTTTTTTTAACTATCTCAAGGACATCAATGTATCACCAGGCTGTCCATTTGCTATTCCCCTATTCTCACTATATTAAATTACCAGTCCCCTTTTAAAGAAAAATGAATGTCTTTGATGGTGTTTTAAATACTAATTTTTATACAGAAGTCATCATTGATCCTGAATTCTTCTGATATTCATTAGGAATCTTTCCATTGCTCATTGATCAAAGGATCAGAGATTCGTAGAGTTGAATGAGACCTTTGAGATCATTTAATTCAAACTCCTCATTTTATAGATAAGAAAAGTGAGAGACAGAGAGACAGAGATTATCTAAAAACCCCACAGATGATAATAGGCAGGTTTTTGAATCACCTACAATTCTGGTTCTTTTAAAATTGTGATACTCAATGCAGTACAACTATATGGAATGCCCAAATTAATGTTGGCATTAAAAAAATAGCCTTGACTGGATGACATTTATATGCAGAGTGAAGTAAGCAGAACCAGGAACAAAAAGTGAAGTAAAAAGAACAAGAACAAGAAGCTCTACAATGCAGTAAACAAAAAATTAAAATGACTGAATTTTTTTCTCCTTTTTTACTTTCTATATTTTTAAAATATATATTATATATTACATGTTAAATATTTTAAATACTTAAAAAAAGTTTTGAATTCCAAATTCTATCTCTCTCTCTCCCATCCCCCTTCCACCTTCCCTGAGATGGTAAGAAATGGTAAGAAATCAGATATAGATTATACATGTGTATTGTCATTTTTCCCAAGAAGACTCACATAAAAGAAAAAGAATGAAAGAAAGAAAGTGAAAATAGTATATTTCACTTTGTATCTGAACAATATCAGTTCTTTCTCTGGAAATTGATAATATGCTTCATCATTAGCCTTTTGGGATTGAATTGGATCATTGTATTTCTGAGATTGACTAAGTCATTTATAATTCATTATACAAGATTGTTGTTACTATGTTCAACATTCTCTTGGTTCTGCTCACTTCAGTTTACATCAGTTCAAGCAAGTCTTTCCAGGGTTTTCTAAAAACATCCTGCTTGAAAAAATTGAATTTTATTTAATTATAATGATCAGATTTGACTCTGGAAAAGAGATGAGAAAATATACCTCCCTCTCTTGAAAATATGGGAGACTAGAGTATGGGTTATTGTTCTTAATTGCCATTTTTCTCTTTTGAAATCTCTGTCTTTTACAAGGGATAAGACTCTGTAGAAGAGTGTAAGGAATATATTCAGAAAAGAAAGCTAAGGAAAAGCAAAGGAGGACAATTGAAAAATGTTTTTCAATTTTAAAAGATGAATTTTAGTAAAAGCAAGCAGGGTGTAATCATTAAAGATGTTGTAAAATCTTCCAAATGTGATCTCATTTGATCACTTCTTCCTGTTCAATTCTAGGCCAAGTCCATTGTGTATTATTAACACCTGCCTAAAAATAGATAGACAACAGACATAGAAAATGAATTACAATTTGACTTCATATTATAATCTAGACATGCACAGGTCTGATATGTTATCACCCTATTAATAAACTTGTGTCATCCTATCTCTTCTAGGTTCAAATATAAATCCTTTAAAAGCTTTTAAAACTCTTTTATACCCCTTCCAACCTTCTCATTGTTCTTACATTTTACTGTCCTTACACCCTCTGTGATTCAGCAATCCTAATCTATTTGCATTTTCTTTAACAAGATACCTTATTTTCCTACTCAGGATATTTTCATTGCTCTATCATAGCTGGGATATTTTTCTTCTTCATCTATATTTCCTGGCTTCCCTGATTTCCTATTACACATGACTAAAATATTGTCTTCTGAAAAGGCTTTTCTTAGTTTCTCCTCTTCCTTCCCACTTTTTGTTTGTTTGTTTGTTTTTAGGTTTTTGCAAGGCAATGGGGTTAAGTGGCTTGCCCAAGGCCACACAGCTAGGTAATTATTAAGTGTCTGAGGCTGGATTTGAACTCAGGTACTCCTGACTCCAGGGCTGGTGCTCTATCCACTGCACCACCTACCTGCCCCCCCTCCTTCCCACTCTTGTTATTTGTCCTTTATTCTAGAAGAGGGTCAATGATATAAGGAGAGATGATGTATTAAATTGCAACTGAATTGGAGCTATGCAAATTCATTCACTTCACTCTCACTTCCAGTCATCTGAATCCAGTGGCAAGACATAGGTCAAGATGCCTAGGGATGGTCCCTCTTCCCACTAGCGCTTCCCCTCTGAAATTATTTCCTCCTCCCCTATACAGTTTATATCTTGTGTGTACATTGTTGTTTACATATTGCCTCCCACTTTGAGTTTCTTGGGGAAAGGCAATAATTTTTTTTGGTCTTTATTTGCATCTAGAGTTTAGTATGATGCTTAGCAAATAGTACTCATTTAATAAAAGCTTGTTGATTAATGATGATCCTTGTTTGTTTGCTTTTAAGTGTGGATGATTAGACTGATTTTAGTTAATTGTTTAAATTTCAATTTAGAACAATGCAGTAGAAAGAACTACAGATTAGGAATCAGGAGACCAGGGCTCTATAATGAATTTGTTGTGGGACTAATGGATTGGGCTAGATTTACCAATCCAATAAACATTTATTAAGTGTAGATAAATCAGTCACTGTGATAAGTGCTAGTGATATAATGAATAAGAAGAAAATAGTCCCTACACTCAATAAGCTTACAATCTAAAGGGGACAATAACACACAAAAATAGTCAAAACATCAGGGGGAGTGGAGGAATGGTACATCATTTGAAGAGTGGAATGATCTGAAAGTCCAAGTTTTGCCCTTTATAAAGGAAGACATTGGAGTTTCATACTCTTCCCTCCAAACCAGAAGAGAGGGGAGACTGAGGTAGGTAGAGTCAATCAAGGCTTGCGTTTGCAGCATTAGTGATGAGATTACAGATGATGATTTTGTTCTAGGCCAGAGAGAGTCATCTTGATTCACAGAGGAAACATTCAAAATTGAACTCCATCTCTATAATTATAAGATTCTGTCTTATCTTTAATTTTCTTCTTTCTTTACTCTTAAATTCTAAGTAAAATAACTTTTGCCATCTGTGCAATAAAACCCCTGACTTCAAATCCTGGTTTAGCTATTTACCATATTTGTGATATGATACAATTCTGATATTGCACTAATCTTGTTGGGAATAAATTATTATAATTTTATTAACTTACACCACCTGGAGCATCCTGCAAGAGAAGTATAAGAATATTAATACCTCCTTTGTAACTGTGATATAGTAGAAAGAGGGTTAGATCTGATAGCAATGTAATTGAATTAAAATACCTGTTCTGTCACTTATTACCTGAGGACTATATGTAATTCACTTAACCATTGTGACCCTCAGCTTTCTCACCTGTAAAAGGGGGTTGGACTAGATGATTTTTGAGTTTCAATTTGGGGTTTAAACCCTTAATCTTGTGATTATTCCTATATCCCAAATAGAACTCAAAATCCTTCATTGACATCAGAAAAACAATGTCCAGGATATGACACAGTCAATAAAGGCAGTATCCAGATTAGGGAGAGGCTAAGCAAAAATTCAAAGTCAGGTGTGAAAAGTTTCATTTCCTTGAAGGAAAAGCTATAATCTGAGTAGTATAGAGATCTTTAAGCACAGGTTGAACACAATGCTGAGAGTCCATGAATTTGTGCGTTTGGTTGGACCCAAAGATATTGACAGACAGATATAGTTCTAGTCTAATACTCCTCTTAGAAATGGGTGAGGTAAGTAGCCTTTCCCCTCTTCACCAAGAGGCATAAATTATAGTCACCCTAGGAGACAGCTGGGCTAGATTCCTGACATTTCTCAATTCCTCTCTCATGAGCCAGATACACATTACATGATGCATCTTATAGTGGTACACACATATCATATATAAACACACATAATCGTAAATTAATATTATAAATTAAAAGTATTTAATTAATAATAAACAAGAGGTAACCAGGAGGGTCTCTAAGAGCCAATGATAATATTATAGAGAAAAACAACTTTGAAAATTTTTAGGTCTCTCTGATCACCACAGCTATTAATCACAAGTCTAAGGAATGAATGTGAAACATAGTACTCATTTCCTGACAGAGGTGATGAACTTAAAACACAGAAAGAAATCATTTCTGACATAGCTAATGCAATAATTAATTTTTTTTAGTTTTTTTTTTGCAAGGCAAATGGGGTTAAGTGGCTTGCCCAAGGCCACACAGCTAGGTAATTAAGTGTCTGAGACCAGATTTGAACCCAGGTACTCCTGACTCCAAGGCCTGTGCTTTATCCACTACACCACCTAGCCACCCTGCAGTAATTAATTTTATAATATATTCAATATATACAGTATATTAAGAATTTTTTTTATTTTACTCAATTTGGGAAGGGAATATAGTATGAGGGATGAATTGATAAAATGCTCATTAACTAAAAAAGTAAAAAATAATGAACTGCTTAAAAAAAAAGTCACCCCAAAACAGGATTGCGATGGAGTAGACTAACTTTCTAGGAGCATTTACACTATTCAACACTGTTTTATTTGCTACCAACTAAAGCAAAAAAGATTTACTAACTTCTGCTTCAATAATATAATTTCTTTTTTAAAAAGTTTGATGCTTATTTTTTGTAAAAGCAAAAACACCATAATCATTGTCCACTGGTTTATCCTGAGTACTGAGTGTTGTCATCTAAGATAGAAAAAATTAAGCAAAACCAAGATACTGGTATTGAATACCATAGTCCATATCTGAAAATCCTCACTGTTTAAAAGAGAGAATTGTTATATCCTCAGTTCTTCAGGGCCTAAATTTAATATTATAATTAATTAAAACTCAATTGCCTTTCAATATTATTTTCATTTATATCATTGGAGTTATTTTTGCATTACCTTCTTGACTCTGCTCCATATTATGTCATTACATGTCCCGTGTTTTTTCTGAATGCTCTTTTTAGATCAATATTATTTAGCTTTTTTTCAACTCCTCCAAATAATGAATACTCAATTTGTTTCCATTTTTTGCTACTAAATCAATGTATGTATGAATGAATGAACGAACATTCATTAAGCATTTGGTATTAGTAAGGTACCATGCAGGGACATAATGGCAAAAGTGAAATAAGTCCCAGTCTTCAAGGAATTTTTATTTTATCTGTGTGAGAGGACAATATCTCTCTCTCTCTCTCTCTCTCTCTCTCTCTCTCTCTCTCTCTCTCTCTCTCTCTCTCTCTCTCCATATATATGCAAAATAGATACAATATAAATACAAAATGATTGCAGAAGAGTAAATTAGTAATTGGGGGTATCAACAAGGGCCTTCTGTAGAAGGTGGCCCTTGACCTGAGTCTTGAAGGAGAGAAGGCATACAAGATATGGGGAAAACGAGGTAATGTATGGGGACAGTCAGTGCAAAGGAAATAAAGGAATGGAGAATTATGTATGTGACTGGACCATAGAATATGTGTAAGGAAATAATGTATAATGGAGCCAGAAATGTAAGTTGCAGCCTACATTTGTGTGGAGCTTTAAATGTCAAAGAGAGGAGTTTATATTTGATCCTAGAGTTAATAGAATTTATTGAAAAAGAGAGTGACATTTGTCAGATCTGAACAAAAGGATGGGAAATTGTTATAGAACTGTGTTGAGGTTGGACTGGAGTAGAGGAAGACCTGAAGCAGGCAGGTCATTTAGGAGATTATTGTAATAGTTCAGGTGAGAAGTGAAGGGGGATTCAATAGAGTTTGACTTAGTAGCTAGAAAGAAAGGAATGAATTTGATAGATGATGCAGCTATGATAATGACAATCAATTCGACATGTGAATTGTGTGAGAATAAGGAATCTAAGATAATAATTATAGCTAACATTTATATAGTACTTACTAGGTGACTAGCATTGTCTAAACTATTTTTTGTTTTTTAGGTTTTTGTAAGGCAAACGGGGTTAAGTGGCTTGCCCAAGGCCACACAGCTAGGTAATTATTAAGTGTTTGAGACCAGATTTGAACCCAGGTACTCCTGACTCCAGGGCCGGTGCTTTATCCACTGCACCACCTAGCTGCCCCTAGAAATTTCTGATTGATAGATGCTATGGAGTACTGAGGCTCAGGAAAGTGAGTCGAGCTATATCTGAAGATTTGGACACCATCTACATAGAAATGATCATTAAATCCATGTGAATTTATGAGATTATCAATTGAGGAAGTGTAGAGAGAAATGAAAAGATAGTCTTGGACATAGTAATGGTATGTCACAGTTAAGGGAATAATATGGATCCTAATATTGGAAAGGAAACTAGAGTGGTCAGATAAGTAGAACTAATACAGAATGGTATGAGAAAATGCTAGAGAGGGGATAATTTTCAGTAGGAGACAATGATCAAGAGTGGCAAGTGTTGGAGAGAGGTCAAGAAAACTAAGTAGTGAGAAAAGGCCATCAGATCAGGTTACTTTGGAGAGAACACTCTCAGTTAAATTCTGAGATCAGGAGACACTTTACAAAGAATTGTGAGAAAGTGAGAAAAATGAAAACAACATTGGTAGGCATTCCCTCCCATCCCCTCCCCTTGGAATTTGTCTGAGAATGAGAGGAGAGATATATGATGTCTGTTAGAGGGGAATAGTAGAGTATGGTGAATGTTTTTTTAAGGGTAGGAGAGACTTGGAAATGTTTAAAGGTAGTAGGGAAAGAATTAGTAGGGAATAACCAAAAATAGGATCAAAGAAAGAGAAGGGATAATCCTGGGACCAATCTTCTGGGCAATTTATGAGAAGACATCAAGTGCATACATAAAGAGATAGTTCCTGGCAAAGAGAAAGATATCTCTAGATCAGAAAATTGCATAGAGGAGAGAATAGGGGATTATGTCAAAATTATAAAGTGCAGAGAATATAATAATCAAGTGGAATCCAATTTTAAAAAATTCTGGATTGTGACTTAGAATGATATTCCTAAACAGGTGGAGTAAAACTAACAAAGGTTGATAAGACTGTATTTGTCTTGCAAATGTAATCAAAAGGGCACTAAAAAGTTTCTGGGAGGATGCCAATTTATATTCTAAAGTAGACACAATAGAAAGTTAAAAACCTTGATTGGACCATGGCCTTGGGTAAGTATACTTTATTCAAAAGATATAGGCAAGTAAGGTGTGGAGGGTAGGCTAGTATAGACTATTAAGAAGCCATACTAATGGCAAGAAATCCAAGAACTGGAGGTAAGAAGCATGTTGGAAAGTATTTGTATAAAAGTCAAAGAGAGAGAAATAGAATTGAATTTGCCATTGGACAGAAGAACTACTTGAATAGGAAGAAGAAGTAGGTGAGGAATTTGGAAAACATCTTATCTGACATAGAAGTTTGATATCTTAATATTGAGGTATTTCAAATACTTCATTATTCCCATCTCTCCATCTGTCTTTATTTTTCTCTTTTGCTCTCCTTCTCTCTGTCCCTCTCCCTCTCCTCATAAAGACCAAGTAAGTAAATAACTTCTTTTTAAAAAAATAAATCACTTTATTTTCCCTCAATTACATGTTAAAACAACTTTAAACTTTTTTTTAAAAAAAAAAGGTATTGAATTCCAAATTCTATCCCTCATTCCCTCCCCTAACTCCTTTCTGAATTAGTAATATAGTGATATAGATTATACATGTGCAATAATTTCATATCAATCATTTTGATTAAAAAAAACTGAGCTGAGACTAGAGAAGAAAACTAAGGACAAAGTATTATTGTATTTTAAGTTGTATTGAGAGATACAAGAGGATGAAAGAAGGGAAAAGATCTTTCTTGGATTGAATAAGACAATGATAATTGACAACAGAGAGAAACTAGAGCTACTTGATTCCTGTTATTTCTAATTCTTCTGCAAAAGAAAATTAACTCTTCACTTTAAAAGGTAGAGCAAAATTGATTAAACAGGGAGCTGATACTCAAGATAAATAAGGAAATAGGAGAACCTACATAATGAATTAGAGGCATCTGATCCAGATGAACTATATCCTCAGGTCCTAAATAAAAGAGCTAATATAATTACCAAGCCACTGTCAGTGATATTTTTTAAAATTCAATTTTATTTTCTGCTCCAAATTCACTCTCTTCTTTCTTGCCATCTCCCACCTTTAATTGAGAAGGTAAGAAAAACAAAAACCCATTACAAATATCTACCATCATGCAAAAAAAAATCCTTCATTGTAATGTCAAAGAAATAGAAAAGAAAAAAAGGAAAGGAAAGAAAAAGAAAGGAAAGGAAAATATACTTCAATTGAAACTCTGAGTCTATCAATTCTTTATCTGGATGTGGATAACATATTAAGCATGAGTCTTTTTTTAAGTATGATTGTTCAATGTCTTGATCAGTGTTACTAAACCTTTCAAAGTTCATAATCTTTACAATATTGCTTTTTTATATAAATTGTTTATTTACTTCTCTTTGCATCATTTCATATAAGTCTTTTCCAGTTTTGCTAACAATGATATTTTTAAAAACATAGGAAAACTGAAAAGGTACCACAAGATTGGGGAAAACCCTAGTTTTCAAAAAAAAATTAAAAAACCAAGTTTTTAAACTATAGTCCAGTGAGATTTGCTTTATTTTTTTTAAAGGATCATTAGAGAATTGCTTGATGAATATCTAGAAAGTGAAGCAGTGATTACAGAGTGTCAGTATGGCCTCATTAAGATCAAGTCATGCCAGATGAACCTTATTTCCCATTCTGACAGAAGTACTATCTTAGTAGTATATGAGGGGAATGCTGTGAATATCTTTTCCTGTTTTAGCAAAGATTTTGATAAAATAACTTGTACTATTCTTCTGAAAAAGTGCACAGATATATTTGGGGTGATGACATAATCAGATGAGTTCAGATTCAGACTTGATGGCTAGACTTAAGGAACAGTTGTTGATGGTTCAGGATCAATATGGTAGGAAGTTTACAGCAAAAGTAACTCAGGTGTCCTTTCTCATCTGTGGATTAGAATTGCTATCAATTACATAATTAAAGAGACATTATGCATCAGATTTGAAAAAGGCAGAAAGCAGAGAGGGGTAACTATGATGGTGTGCAACAGAATCAGGATCTTGATAGCCTAGAAGATTTGACTAATCTAACACAATGAAATTCAATAGGAATAAATATAAAATCTTATACTTGAGCACAAAAATAAAAATCAACTACATAAATATAAGATGAAGGGTACATAGATAAATAGAAGTTCTCAATCAGATAATATTTATTAAGCACCTATAATGCTGCCAGGCAGTGTGACAAGCATTAAGTATACAAAAAGAGGCGGAATAAAACAGTCCTTGACCTCAAGGAATTTACCATTTATTGGGGCAGATGATACTTGTTCTTTGTTCTCAAAGACCATGACATTAGGGAGGTGAGGCCATGACAAGTACATGAATTGGATCTGAGTGAGGGGGTGCTGTGCTAAGCCACAATCTCACTTTCTCCTTCAGAGCCATCTGAGTCCAATGGCTAAATATGAATCAGGACAACTAGAGATACCCCTGGATGGCAAACAGGGTTAAGTGACTAGCCCAAGTCACAAAGCTAGGACAAGTCAAGTATCTGAGGTCAGATTTGAATTAAGATCCTCATGATTCCAGGTGGTCTATCCATTGTACCACCTAGTTCCCCTAAAAGTTTTAGAGTATAAGTTAAAAAGAAATAATAACAGAAAGAAGATATTAGAATTAGAAGGGTTTAGGAAAGGCTTATTGCAGAAGATGGAATTTTAAAGAAACCATGGAGGTCAGTAGTCAGAGAAGAGAAGGGAAAGAATTCCAGGATTGGGGAGAGAATGCCCAGAATCAAAAGATGGAGTCTATGAAGCAACCAGGAGGTCACTGTCACTGGATCAAAGAGTAAGGTAAGACTGAAAATGTAGAAGCTGATTAGGCCATGAAAGGCTTTAAATATTAAACAGAACATTTTGTCTTTGACTCTGGAGGCAAGAGGATGCCAGTGGAGTTTACTGAGTAGGGAACTGACATGATCAGATCTGATTTCAGGAAAATCACTTGAGTGACTGAATGAGAATGGATTGCAATGGGGAGAGACTTGAGGCAGGTGGATCCACCAGCAGGCTATTGCAATAATTCAGGCATGAGGTAATGAGGACCTGTACAAGAGTGGTGGCAATGTTGGAAAAGAGAAGGGGTCATGTTCAAAAGATGTGGTAAAGATGAAATCAGCAGGTCTTAACATCAGCTTGGCTATGGATGAGTGGGTGGGGGGGTTAAGATAGTGAGGGATACAAGATGACTTGTAGGTTGTGAACCTGAGAGACTAGGAGGATGGTGTTTCCCTCTACAGTATTAAGGAAGGTAAAAGAAGAGATGGTTTAGAGAAAAACATAATGACTTGTGTTTTAGATACACTGTATGTAAGATGTCTATTGAACCACTAGTTGGAGATGTCTGAAAGGCAGTTGGAGGTATGATATTGGAGATCAGTAGAGAGTGCTCTAGCATCAGGATAGTGAAGAGCCTTGAGTTTGTGACATGTGAAGACTGCATAAAACTAGCAACAGAAAGACTAATATACTCAGGGCTAAATGAACTTCATTAGAAATCCAGAAGAAGGAGAGGTCACTTAAATGGAAGGGAAATAAAAATTGGAAGTTTGAAGCTGTTCCTTGAAAAAATGGGTAGAAAGAGAAGGATGGAGAACTGGTAAAGCCTTCCTAGTGAAGAAGAGGGTGAGCAAGGACATAAAAAGGAAATTATAACTCTGTAAGATCCTCAAAAGGAGAAGTGGAGCCAAGATGATGGAGTGAAGGCAGAGACTCCCCCAAGCTCTCTCCTCAACCCCTCCAAATACCTTTAAATAATGACTCTAAACAAATTCTAGAGTGACAGAACCCACAAAAAGAGGGGAGAGAATTTTCTAGCCCAAGGCAACTTAGAAGGTTGACAAGAAGATCTGTTGCACCAGGGTGAGAGAGGAGGGCAAGTCAGAGCAGGTCAAGCCAGTGCAGTCCCAGTCCTAGCCCCAGTAAACGAGGGCCAGGCTTCCAGAAGGACTGAATCAACAACAGGTCAAAAGGAGATTATAGATTCTCTTGGCCAGCACAGAGGTAGGTCTCTGTTGCTTTGCCAATATGTAGATATTGGTCAGAATCCTGGGTGGCAGTCCTAGGTGGAGGAGGAACACTAGCATTCCAGAACCACTGAGGAACAGAGACCCTCCTCATAATTTCAGGGCTTGTGGACATTCACAGACCAGACTACCACAGGCCAAGAAAGCAGCAAGCACCTCTTCTTAGATCATCCCACCTTGGAAGAACTGAAAACTTATAAATCCCCAAAGGTATTTATGAAATTAGCTATGCAAAACTCCAGAAGCCTGAGACAGTGCATCCTCTACCCTGGAAGCAGAGCCCTGCTTTAACAGAGTTAAAATCAAGTAGTAGTCTGGGAAAATAAATAGGCAACAGAAAAAAAAATCGGAGCATAGAAAGTTACTATGATGACAAGGAAGTTCAAAACACATACTCAGAAGAAGAAAGTTAAAGAGCCTACATCCAAAGGTTCTAAGAAAAGTATGAACATGTCCCAGGTCACAGAAGAGCTCAAAAAAGTATTTTAAAAATCAAGTAACAGATATAGAGGAAAAATTGAGAAGAGAAAAGAGAGTGATGTAAGAAAAATGAGTCAGCAGCTTGGTAAAAGAGACACAAAAGATAGTGAAGAAAATAATACCTTAAAAAATAGACTAGGACAAAAAGAGGTTCAAAAAGCCAACAAGGAGAAGAATGAAAAACTCCTTAAAAAGTAGATTTGGTCAAATGGAAAAGGAAGTAGAAAAGCTTACTGAAGAAAATAATTCCTTAAAAATCAGAATTGATTGAGCAAATGGAAGTTAATGGCTTTATAAGAAATCAAGAAAAAATAAACCAAAACCAAAAGATTGAAAAAAATAGAAGACAATGTGACATAACTCACTTGAAAAACAATAAATCTGGAAAATAGATCCAGGACAGATAATTTAAAAATTTTCAGACTACTAAAAACCAAGATCAGTAACAGCAATATTGTAGGATGATCAGTTGTTTATGATTTAGCTTTTCTCAGCAATGTACTGACTCAAGACACCTCTGAAGGATGCAGAATGCTATCATCTCCAGAGGAAGAGCTGATAGTTTTCAGAATAAAGATTGAAGCACATTTTTTTCTTTTTTGGAGGAAGGTCTTGGTCTATGTTTTCTCTTACCACATGACTACTATAGAAATATTTTGTGTGACTACATATTTATAACCTATACCAAATTGCTTCCTTTCTCAATGTGGGGGTTGGGGGTCACAAAGGAAAAAGGTAAAAAATTTAGAACTCAAAGTTTTAAAAACAAAAGTTAAAAATTGTTTTTATATGTGACTAGGGAAAAATAAGATACTAAATAAATTAAAAATAAATTTTAAAAAATCCTCGTCTATCACCCATAATCTATATACTATAACCCCATTAAAACCATGTATACTCTCAAAAAGACTCTGTCTAGGATTCCTGATGGTGGTGACTATGAAAGCAACTTTTTTAAGGGTTTTGCAAGGCGAATGGGGTTAAGTGGCTTGCCTAAGGCCACACAGCTAGGTAATTATT
Organism: Macrotis lagotis; assembly: GCF_037893015.1. Classification (NCBI taxonomy): domain Eukaryota; kingdom Metazoa; phylum Chordata; class Mammalia; order Peramelemorphia; family Peramelidae; genus Macrotis; species Macrotis lagotis. The sequence goes on from NC_133658.1 coordinate 125,804,729, forward strand.
AAGTGTCTGAGGCTGGATTTGAACTCAGATACTCTTGACTCCAGGAACGGTGCTCTATCCACTGCGTCACCTAGCTGTCCCCAACAATTTTTTTTTTAAATGCTGAAAAGATCAGCTATTTCTACCATTCTCCATGAAACACTCTGCTCTCTCCGTTCCTTCCACCAAGTACTGCTTTCAATAGTTTGGCAATAGTTAACTTACGTCTTGCTCTAAGTAGCAGATTTAAGGAATACATTCTTTTGGACAGAAGACAGACAGTAAAACTTTTGAAAAAGGTGTATTGAAATGTAACTATGGTCTTACTCATTTGCTTTTATTTAAATGCAGGGAGAGGAGAAGAGGGTACATCCATAGAATCCCAGGTGCAAAATCAAGTCAGACAGCATCACACTTTTAATTTTTTTTTCTTTAGCTGCCACTGCCTAAATTCCTAAATTCTACACCAGTATAGGCTAGGCATGCAGGCTAGTGCAAATAGCTTGTCTCAACTGAAAATTCATGTGAAAATATCTATTCTTATGCACACATTACCACACACACACACACACACACACACACACACATGCACACAGATTCTCACACACACACACACACACACACACACACACACACACACACACACAGCCCATTATGAGAAAGAAAGACCCTGCCATTTTCCTCTCAATCTTTGGAAAATTGAAGGAGCATTGGCAGGCATGTTCCACTCTGTGGAGGACAGAGCTAAAATTACCACTGGAAAGCAAATGCAGTGACCTTTAAAGGAATCGAGAAGAAGCTATTTCCAGCACATTACTAAATGCTATATTTTAAAGGTTCTAACCTTATTTGTTACAAGTGTATAATATCAAGGAAACCTTGTGAGGAAAGGGTCTGCATTCATCATAAGACCCAAGTCGCTTACAGAAAAGATGGGGAAAGTTATTACTTTCTGACTTGCAGACACCAAAGTTCAACATCGTTCCTTTTGTGGCTTACCGCATTAAATAAGGTTCAGAGATCATTTAAGAATTACAGGCTTCTTGACTTAACAAAAAAGAAAAAGTTTTCTGAAAATAGCAATGGCTATATCATCATGGAGAACAAAATACACACATTCTCTGTATATGTGTCTGTCACACAGATACAGACACACATATTGTCCTTTCCCCAAACATCCATCCTTACTTCTCCAAGGGCAGTTCCTGTCAACTGGCAAAAAAAAAAAATGTCCATTTGATTCTTCCATAGCACAAACCTTATTAAGAAAAGTATTATTTGAGGTGAATTGTTACTGATATTGAGTCTTTGCTGAAATATAAAGAATGGGCAGATGAAAGATGATGAAAGGAAAAAGTCCTGGGAAGCCACCCTTAAAGCTGCAATTGAATTCCATTCTGGAAGTTATAAGGTGGTGTGATAAGGCTATTTTAACATGATATACTGACATATTCAGTGGCTGCCAGAATCATCAGGTTTGGAATGTTTAAAATAAACCAAAAGACACAACTGAACAATAATAATGCCAACTTATCTTTATATAGTGCATTTAGCTTTTCAAATTGCTTTCATTTCTATTACCCTGTTTTATCTTCACATTAACCCTAGTGTTGATATTAACAAAGATATCCTTAAATTGGGGAAAGTGTTGGAGAGAGCTATATAGGTTATACTTCGCATCTTGAATTTTTAAAAGCCTCAAAGAGCAAAAACAAAAAATTGACTCAAAAGTCAAGGTGAGCATGAACCCAATTTCACAAATACTGACCATTGAGTCAGTGGAGGAAAACAAGGAAAGGCAGCAATCAAATGCCAAATTCAAAAGAATTTCATCCTAAAGATCCTACCAATTGCTCCCCTGTGATTTAAAGCATCATGGATCCTGAATGTCCTTTATGGAGTTACAGGAAATCTCAGGTTTGTCGACAGCAGCTGACCTTTAATGACACAATGAATGTACTAAAGTGTATTTTAGACTGCCATTGTTGAGGCTTGCTAGAGTGAAACCAAATATACATTGATTTTTAGAATGTAGTTCCCAGTATTACAGTAAGTCAAAAAGAGGTGCTGTGAGATAATTCCTGGAGCCCGAGACATGATGTAATGTAGCCAGTGAAAAATCAGAGAATTTGTGAAGTCTCTTGCATTTTGTTTGGACTTGACTTACCCTAAAAAAAATCTTGTGATATACAAACTAGATATTTCAAGAAACACTTCATGATACTCTATCCATTCCTCCCTCATCTCAGAAGTTCTTTCTTATAAAACATGGTTTGACTTCACCCAAACTCAAGTTAGCTAAACAAAATTATCAGCATTGCACTCATGCAATAATTTATTTTTATCTCTTTGTCTTCAAAAAAGCCTTTTTTGCATTGGTGAAGCTAAACTAATTGTCCCCCACCAACTCCCTCCCACCCACACATACTTTGACAAAACAAATACTTAATGAGAAGGTAGAAAGTAGAATTTTTTAGACAAACTACTGTCACAAAATTTTTCAGATGTTTGCAAAGATGAGGGGTGGATTATTCCAGGTGAGAACAAAGCAACATATATAGAATTTTGATACTGTGCCACCATAATCTGGATGATAAGAATAATTTACAGTTATGTAGGGCTTTGATATTTATAGATTTATATACATTATTTCATTTGATCTTCATAATAACCCTATTTGGAAGATTCTATAGTTATTATTTTTCTTCCTTTATAGAAATGGAAACTGAGGCTCAGTGAGGCTAAATAATTTGTCTATGGTCACACAGATAAATTTCAAGGTTGGGATATAAATGCTCATCTCTATTTTCATTGTCATATTACCTCATTTCTTAATAGAAAGTTGTGGATAATATTTCTCATAGACCTCTCATTTGGCTTATTAAGAGATTTAATTCACTACTCTTTCACTCATTTTTTGTCTTAACCCTAGCTAATACTTTTAAGATTCCTCCTTCTGCTTGAGCTCCACTGCCCTTGCTTCCCACTGCTCCCCCCATGTGAGTTTAGAAATATTGCTTAGAAGCTTATTCTTCTTAATTAATGTAAAGTAATAAACGAAAATCCTCAGAAATGAGCTTAGCTCACAGGCTTTTCCCCCCCAATCTTCAGAAATTTCATCATCTTTTCCCAGCCTTCCCAGAACCATAGCTATGTTTCACAACCCCCAAATTTTCTCCCAAAGGGGAAGACCTTCAAAGACTTTCATTTGTTTGCTGCCATATTTTTTAAAAGCTCAAATTTTTGACTGAAAATAACTAAAAGGCTGGACTATAAACAAGCATAGAGACATCACCAGTGTGACTGGATTGCTCAAGGAGACAGACTGTTCCCAGAAGGAGATGGTCATCTTGAAAGCCAGCCCACCCAATAGCTGATTAGCACAGATAGGATTATTCTTCTTTCTGCTCCCCCCCACCCCAAACTAAATCCACTTTCCCCACAGCTGACCAGGCTGAACAGAGACTGCAAAGAAATGTGATTGATTAAATAACATGCCAGAGATTTTATGCCTAATTATTTAAAAAACCCTAAAGCTTATTTTTAAGAAAGCAGTTAAAATGATATCAATAACTCAAAAGAGATAGTCTTTACACTGTCAAATGCAAGTATAGGGTGTCAACAAGGTCTCTTTTGTAAACTGAATTGCAATATTGTGAGTGGGGTGGAGTAAAGGATCAGTAAAGAATGCTTTTGCCTATGAAAAACCGCTCATAAAGACCACATTATAAAGAGAAGCAAGAACTAGTGGGTGGTTCAGAAGAATCTCAAGAAAGTGGATCTACCTGGTTTTCTCATTCCTTTACTGCCCTTACAACCAGCAAAGTTAAAACAAACAAAAACTACCAGAAATGCTTGCTTTTTAGTTAAAGACCTAAGACCCCCAGTTTAAAGGTAACATAAAATGAAAAGAATCTCCAAGAATTGGAAAGCACAGTAATGTGGTTGAACAAGTCACAGGACTAGTTATTGGTTGGTGAGCATTCTTGAAAAGGAATCCAGTTAATAAGTTATAATGTCTCTGACATCTCAAATTGCTCTGGGCTGAAACATGGTCTACAAGTTGTCACCTTGGGTGTGTCTTTTCTTCCTTGAAACCCTAATCCACTAAGACATATTTGAGCCCTAAAAACTCTGTTTTCATATGGCTGCAAATGCTCCTTTGGGGGCCAAGTTTTAGAAAACCAAATTATGAAAAGATACCACAAATGGGCTTTAAACATAACTTTTGAAATAATTACATGAAAAAAAGGAATCAGTAACTCACCTTGAAATAAAGTTAATCCGAACAATGTTTTTCTTTGTTTTTTTAAAGTAAAATTCTCTGGTCACTGGTGAACAAGATTTAGTGAATTGTTATTGTCATTGTTTGTTCATTTAATATATATTTTTAACTGCAAACTGAATTTCAATATTGTGAGTGGGGTAGAGTAAAGTATCAGTAATGAATGGAACTTTCATGGATGTTAATATTTTAGTTGTTGTTGGTTCTGATGGAGGTGAAATGAGAAAGGGCTGACTACCAGAATCTTAGTCTTCTCAGCAGAAATTATTTGACTTCCTCTTAAGCATCCCTAGAATCCTTAGGTTGAACATCTCCTTTGCTTTTATCACATCCCACTTTTTAATATACATATATATATGTATATATATATATACATACATATACATATATATATGTATATGTATGTATATATATATATACATATATATATATACCTGTGTGAATGTCATATCCTCTCAGGAAAATTGACTTCCTTGAAGGAAAGGATTATTTCATTTTTATCTTGGTAGACCCAAAGTCTAGCAGAGAACAGTAGGCAATTAATTAATGTTTGCTAAATTGAATAACATTGTTGAATCCTAAAGGATTTTGAAAACATTGCAATCATAAGCCTCACTGGAGAGTGCTCAATAACTTGACATCAGTATCATCAACTTCAACCAGAAGCGCTTATTAAAGTGCCCACATTGGTCCGGGCATTGTCTTAAAGTGCTAAGAAAAACCAAAACTATGGGTTTTGCTCTGGAGAAGTTCAAATGTGGAGACAAAACAAAAATAATTCTATTCTTATAATTTCATACACATGCAGTGTAAATGGGAGCTAATCTCAGGGAAGGCCTTAGTTGATTAGCTAACATAAAAAGTGAGATTTGAATTGAGTCTTGAGGGAAGACAGGAAGCTGAGATGAGAAGGGAAAACATTGTAGGCATAGAACACATTCAGTGAAAAAGCAGAGTTAGCTGATGGATAGCATGTGCAAGAAATAACAAGATGACCAGCATTACTAAATAGTATAATAATGATAGGGAGCAGTGTAAGAAAACTGGAAATGAGGAAGATGGCAGGTTGTATGGTCTTTAAAAATCAAAAGCTTTTATATTTACTTCTGAAGGAAATGGAGGACCATTGAACAGGGCAGTGGCATGGTCAGATATGTTTTTAGGAGCTGATTAGATGCTACACAGGAGAAGGGAAGGATATGAGACATGGAGACCAAGCAGAAGGCTACTGCAATCATGAAGGTTTTTGCTAATAAAGGACTAAACCACCGAGGTAATTCTGTGAGTGGAAAGACTAGATATATTTGGGGTATTATGAAGGTAGGAATAGTGAAACTTGACAAATGAACAAATATGTAGAGTTGAGAACACTGGAGGTGATGAGTATAACCCTAAGTATTCAAGTCAGGGTGATGGGAAGGACAATTGACAATTGACAGTAATAGAAAAATTTCAAAAAGGGGAAACAATAATGAAATGGTATCTCATGAGAAATTAAAGGATAAGACTTAGAATTTCTTGGTCAAGTATACTACAATGAATAAGTAATGTTCGAGAAAAACCAAACCTTCAAAAATATAGATATGCTCAGAAGCTTCTCTTTCTAATCTATCAAACTATTTTAATAGTCCTTTCAAATTAAGTGATAAAAATTTAACAGCACTAATTTAAAGGATGAAAAATCTAAGAACGTGACACAGTGGAATCAATTCCTAAAACACTGCATTCCTATATATAGATACTGTCTATATAATAACACAAAACTCACATAATTTTAGCTGGATGGGACCCCAAAGGCCAGCTTGTTCAACTTGAATCTGAATAACATAAGCTCTATATTATATTATGTCCCACAAATAGTCAACCAGTCTTTACTTAAAGGACTTCAATAAAAGGGAATCTATTACCTCCTAAGGCAGCCTATTCCACATTTTCTAATCATTAGGAAACCATCTTTACATCAAGTCCAGAATCTGACTATGTGCCTATTTGCTTCAAGTTCTGCCCTATTGGACCCTTTGGAGTCAAACAGAGCACATCTACACCCGCTTCTACATGCTAGTCCTTCAAGCTGCTGACTTTGCACAACCCAATGTGTGGCAGAAGCTGCCCCACTGTTGGACAGTTGGGCAACGTAGCTCTCTTTTCCTCTCCTATCCTCTCCTCTCCCTTCTTTCTGTCCACATAGAACACCTGAGTGTACTCTGCCCAAAAGATTGTAAATTTTTATCACTCCAAAACCTGACAAGACATCTTGAAGTTTACAGACCCCAAATCACTCTGGCTCTCATCAACTGGTCAACAATAGGTTCCAGGTCAAGCACCATTTGGTCATTGAGTTCAGATTGGCTGAGTCAATATAAATGTTCTGTTTTGGCCAGAAACCTTGAGGGTCTTCTCCCATATTGATTTTTAATATTTTTTAATACTTAAAGAGGCCACTCTCTGCCTCATTTCTTTCTTACCTAGCCCTAAAGACAGAATGTATATTGTCTCCATCAAACTGAGCTTTAAAAGTTCAGGATCTCTGACTGTACTTAGGGCCATCTCCAGGCATCCTGGTCCATATCTGGCCACTGGAACCAGATGGCTCCAGAGAAGAAAGTGAGACTGATAACTTTGCACAGCCCTCTCTCCTTTAAAACCAATTTACTTACATGCCATGGCATCACACCCCTAAAGTCATGATTCTCTTCAAGAATAAAGGACAACAACAACCTTCAAGTTAGAAACTTATATGTATTATATATCATGTTCCTTTTAAAATCTTTTCTTCTCCACCTTAAATAGCCCCAGTTCCTTTAATGAACCTTTATATGATATCTTGAAACACTCTGAACTTTTCTTTCCTCTTGAAACTCTCCAGATATGGGGAAAGTTTAAAAATGATTCATTTGGGGGTGGCTAGGTAGCGCAGTAGATAACATGCCAGCCCTGGAGTCAGGAGTACCTGAGTTCAAATCCAGCCTCAGAGACTTAATAACTACCTAGCTCTGTGGCCTTGGGCAAGCCACTTAACCCCATTTGCCTTGCAAAAAAAAAAAAAAACAACCTAAAAAAATGATTCCTTCAGCTATTTGTTTAGAGTGCTTGATATCAATTAAGACATTTGAATATATTTTTCACCAAACTGACTAAAAACATTAAATTCATCTTAAAATTTACTTAACTTTTAAGTTTAAAAAAATTCTAACCAAAAAAAGTTAAAAGAAGAATCTCAACTCAGGGAGAATTATGACAATAGTTATACCATAAACACACCAAGCAAACTCGGGCCACATGTTGTTGGATCAATGATTCCTAGACTCTTGGAGGTGTAACAAACTTTTGGCAGAATGGATGATTTTTGACACCCATTCACTGTCCTCTTATGCCTGCTATATGACATGTATTTGCTTTAAAATAATGAAGCAAAACATTTAGAGCATTTTGTGAATTTCACAGATGGATGAACTGATAATAAATAAATAAATAATTTATTAAGCACCTGCTATGTGCAAACATTGTGCAAAGCATGCTGGAAAAAACTTGGTAATCATTGCTAGAAGTTCTTACCAAGTAAGAAACTAGTGATCATCTTTATTCTTCAGACTTAACTATTTCATCCAATGTTTCATTTTTACAACATGTGTAGTATCTTTGTCTTTTACCGTACCCTAACCTTTCATATCTAAAAGCATCTCCCGGTGACTCTAAAGTTACTCTCTCATTTGTTCCCACCTCTCTATTTCTACTGCCAAAAATCTATTACAGGTACCTATTGTTATTAGTCCTTTATACCCAAAGAGGACCAATGAGATCATGAAAGTAATATCCTGAATTGAAAGTGAATTGGATTTAAGGGAATGATCAAAGGTAATTCTAAAAGACATGATGGAAAATACAATCCACATTCAGAGAAAGAACTATGGAGTCTGAATGCAAACCAAAGGGTTTTCTATTTTCACTTTTTAAAATTTGTTTCTTGTTTTTTTCTTTCTCATGTTCTTTTCCCTTTGTGTTTTGATTCTTCTTTCACAAAATGACTATTATGAAAATATATTTAAAAATTGTATATCTATGACCTGTATCAGATTACTTGTTGTAGTGGGGAGGGGGAAGGGAGAACAATATGGAGCTCAAAATCTTACACAATAAATGAATGTTGAAAACTATTTACATGTAATCGAAAAAAAAATTTTAATTTTTTGATGTAGGGCTGTGCAAAGTCATCAACTTCATTCTCCTTCAAAGTCATCAAAGTCCAGTGACAAAACATAGGTCAAAATGATGATAATGACCCTAGACAAAGTAAAAGACCTTGGCTTTTTTAAGCTAAGGTCTTTTCCAGTTTTCATTTATGACTTTGGAAACTACAGGTACATGCCTGAATTATAGTATCCTAATACATCTTTTTTGTTTTATTCTCTTCACCCACCATCCAGCTTTATATCACTGTTACACTTATTTTTCTTATGTATTGATATGGCTGTGCCTCTACTCAACATAATTCAAAGAGTTTCCATTACCTTCCAGGGGCAGTCAGGTGGTACAGGCAATAGAGCACAGGCCTTGGAATCAGGAGGACCAGGGTTTGAATCTGGCCTTAGTCCTGGGGCAAGTCATTTAACACTTATTTACTTGCATCTGGAGCCATCTCCAGTCATCCTGATTCATAGCTTCCCACTAAATCCAGAGGCCTCTGGAGGAGAAAGTGAGGCTGGTGACTTTAGGAGAGCAACCCCTCACTCAAATCTGATTCACATGCTTGTCATGGCATCATCTACCTGATGTCATGGTCTTCGAGAATAAAGGACAAAACATTATTACCTTCCAAGTATAGGTGTATCTCTTTTACCAGTCTTTCAAAAGTCTACCACAATATCATAGCAGCTTAGCCTTTCTACTCTTTCTCATACTATGTTCTACAAATTTCATTCATTTGACAAAGTAAATTTCTCACCATCCTCTATATGTGCTTCCTCCAAAACAGATTTTAAGTTTGGTATGTACTCCTTCCTACAATCCCCTCCAAAGATGATCTCCAAAGCCATTCCCAGGAAACCTTTCTTTATTCCTTGTAAATATGCCCTTTCAATCTTGGACCTCACAAAGCATTTCATTTTGTACCTTTCTTGTGTATTTGTATTACATCATTTTTGTACATTTTATTTCCTTCCCAAATCAACTAGAAATTAGATGAGGAGGATAACATTTGTGCCTTAATCTTGAGGGCAGGAACTATTTTGTTTTTTCTTAGTATCCTCAAGGTTTAGAACAGAGTCTGTCCTTACTTCTACCTCATAATTTTCCTCTCTTTGATCAAGAAGCAGCTCAAACACCATCTTCTACATGAAGTCTTTTCTCATTTCTCCAATTGTTAATACTTTTCTTTTCCAACTACCTTGTATTTACTTTGTACTCACACTGTATGTGTAGGTAGGTATGTGTGTGTGTGTGTGTGTGTGTGTGTGTGTGTGTGTCTATATGACTTCATTCTTTGTATTTATATCCTTACTACCTGCCATAGTATTTAACACATAGTAGAAACAATAACATCTTGTTGAATGACTTGTTGCTTGATTGAATTAAGAATGACAACCAAAGGAAACAAGAAGGTTTGACTTCATGACCTCAGATTAATTCTATAATTTTCTGGTTAGATGACTAGTTAACCTCTAAGACCCTTTTGTGTACTTGCAGATAGTCTCTAAATCCCAGAATTATTTCCTAACCCTAGTGAGGAATTAGAGCAGACCTTAATGATGATGATGATGATGTTGAAGAAGACCATGACATCAGGGAGGTGATGCCATGACAAGCATGAATTGTATTTGAGTGAGGGGTGTCTGTGCTAAGTCACCAGTATCATTTTCTCCTCCAGAGTCATCTGGGTCCAGTGACCAGATATGAATTGAGATGACTTTGGATGTGAGGTAATCAGGGTTCAGTGCCTTGCCTAGGATCACACAGCTAGTTGGTGTCAAGTATTTGAAGCTGGGTTTGAACTCCCATCATTCTAACTCCAAAGCCAGTTCTCCTTAATGAAAGCTAGCACAAAAGAATAGACACAATCATAGAAGGGGTAATAATCTGAAAGACTTTTGGAAAAATAGTTTAGAAATATTGCTGCATTGAGGGCTCTCAGAAATTCTTTTAGATGATTACAATTATTATACGCATTTTACAGGTGAGGAAATGGGCTCAGAGGGCTTAAACAGCTTTCCCACAATCACATGGTCCATGAGGATCAGAGGCAACAATTGAACTCAACTTGTTGTATTATCCTTCCAGCTTGGGTGATTTATGATTATCTGAAATAAGAACTGGAAGAGTCTATTGGCACTACAAGATTGTTTTTTATTTTCTTGCTTTTGTTTCATAGCACAGCTCTCCATATGTTGCAATGTTTCTGCATGTCACCCACCCCCTATCATTTCACTTCATCAACAGGCAAAGTTTTCAGTGATTAAAGAACACCAAAATATGTTAGTCCTTTTGGTGGTCATCCCATACCTTCCTATGTTTTAAAGGAAAAAAATGTATGTGCCAAGCCTAGAATTAGCTCTCAGGGGCCATCCAACTCAAGTGCTAATATTTTGAAACCATCAATTTCTTTCTTACTATTTAGAAAAGTTACAACAAATTCATGTGATGGCTTTGGGAAATGAAAAGAATTTCAGCAAAATATTTAATAAACAAGAAAATATGATTTTAATAATAAATACATACGCCTCCCAACAGATACACAAATACCTTGTGTACATAGGCACCCACAGACAGAACTTTCATCCTTTAAATGTTGAGTTATTTTTAAAAAGAGCTACTCCTCACTAATGGGACTAGTAGAACATTGGGGTGTAGCCCTCTGCTGTGAGGGCTGCCAAGTTCTTTTCAGGGTTGTTTTCTGGATACAAGGCAATTTGGTCCAACAACCATGAAGACAGCTAAAGCAGGCACTATGGAGAACTTAGAACTTGGTTAGACATTGAAGACACCAAAGTCATCCACTGCACAATTGTCTTGACTCTGTCTTACCACTGGACCATGATGTCTTTGGAAGAGAGAGTGAGGCCAACGACAACGACTTTGTGCAACTCTGCCTCACTTAAATACAATATACACACAAATTAAAAGACCTGTGGCAATAGGTAGGTGATGAAGCAGCAGGGGTGAATACACCAGGAGCTGAAGTCACAACCCTGTATATAGTTGGTCCAGGTCATAGGGTGGTCTCCTTACCGGAAGCAGCAGTGGAATTCAGCAGTCCCCTGGGTGTCTGAGCAAGCTTTTGAGGATCACACTACTCACTTCCTGGTGTGAGGAAGGGGCTAGGAAAGGTGTCCTAAAATGTCTGTTTCCCCAATCTTGGCCTGATTACTGAGGCACGTGGGGATCCCACCTGTGGTCAGAACACAAAAAATTTTACAAAAATTCTTCAAAGGTGATTCCACTAACCATTACATGGAATATACACACTCATAGATAAATCAAGATCCAGTAGAATTGAAAGATGAACACCTCTTATTGCATGAGAACTCAACAAGTATCACATATAAATAGCAGCCCTGAGTGAAACAAGTCTGACAAATGAAAACCAGATTATTGAAGTCAGAGCTGGATACAAGTTTTTTTCTGGAGTGTCCATAGAGAAGGGGAGCTGTGAAGCTGGAGTAGGTTTTGCAATCAAAACTAATCAAGTTAATAAACTCATATGCCTACTGAAAGGAAACGACAGCCAAATGACAATGTGATTGCCACCTGCAAAAAAAATTCCATGCCACTATCACCTATTTTCCCACCATGATGAACCCTAATGAAGTCAAGGAACTTTTATGAAGACCTGGAGATTCTCATAATCAATGTACCATTAGAAAACAAGCTTATAATTCTGAGTGACTTTAATACTAGAATAGGCTCAGATTATTAGATATGACAGGGAATCCTAGGGAGGAATGGAGTTAGAAACAGCAACAGCAATGATCCCTTTATGCTAAAGACTTGTGCATCTCATGATCTTTTCATCACCAAAACTGTCTTCATTTTTCCTAAATGCAATAAAACTTCCTGAATACATCCTCACAGCAAGCACTGGCATCTAATAGGCTATGTGATTGTAAGGAGAAGAGACATACAGGATATGAGAGTAACAAAAGCAATGTGAGGTGCACTCTTCTGGACTGATTACAGACTCCTCATCTCCAAGCTAAATATTCATGTTCAACCAAACTGGTAACTCCAAGGCAAACTGACTATGAGAAGAATTAATGTCAAGAGATTAGAGTACTTCTCTGAGTGGGAACAGTCTGTTGCTAACTTGGAGGGAAAGATAAACCAATACCCAGCTGGCAATGGGGGAGAAGAAAAGGAGTGGGCAGCTTTCAGAGTTTTGGTGTATTTCACTGCATTTGCTCAAACTATCAAGACTGGTTTGATAAAAATAATGGGGAAATACAGAAACTGCTAAATGAAAAACAAAAACCCCACAGGGTTTACTAGCATTATAGTTCATCTATCTAAGAAGGCAGCACTTAATTCCATCCAAAGGAAAGTGAAGCTTGGAGAGATGCAGGATTCTTGGCTCAGTAAGAAGGAATATGAAATTCAGTTTTATGTGAATAATAATCCAGAGTGCTTTTATGATGTCCTAAAGGCTATTTATGGACTAAAAGAAGATAGTATGTCTAATCTACTCAGTGCTGATGGAACCACATTGATTAGTTACAGGTATATAACAGACCATCATCAATTGATGTGGAAGCCATTGATCTCAAGTTGAAGTCAATCTGTACCTAGCTGAAGTTCCAACTGAAAAAGAGATTCTGAATATCATTAGGATCTTTTATATGGCACCTGGTGATGATTCTGTTCCAGCCAAGATTTACAAGGTAGGAGGGTCCATTGCTCATTCAAGAGTTGACTGAAATTTTACAGGCTGTATGGCATGAAGAGATTTATCCCCCAGAAATGGGGGATGCCTCCATTGTCCATCTCTATAAAAGTAAAGGGAATAGAATGCCCTGTTTCAATCACAGGGGTATTCTCTCTTAGTCATTGCTGGCAAGATTCTTGCTAGAGTCCTCCTAAATAGGCTGATCCCTTCCCTGGAAGACAGTCACCTACCTGAGAGCAGGTGTGACTTTAGAAAGGGTCAAGGAACAGTTTATATGGTATTTGTTGTTTGACAACTCCAGGAAAAATTCCTAAAGCAGAAAACAGGTCTGTATACAACTATTGTATTGTACATATGACCAAGGGCTTTTGATACAGTCAATAATGAGGGCTTATAAAAAATTATGTCCAAATTTGGTTACCTGGAGAAGTTCATCAACTTCATGGCAGCATCCATGCCTGGTTCCTGGATAGTGGGTGATGCTCTCAAGATTTCCCAGTCATCGGGGCGGCTAGGTGGCGTAGTGGATAAAGCACTGGCCTTGGAGTCAGGAGTACCTGGGTTCAAATCCGGTCTCAGACACTTAATAACTACCTAGCCGTGTGGCCTTGGGCAAGCCACTTAACCCCATTTGCCTTGCCAAAACCTAAAAAAAAAAAAGATTTCCCAGTCATCAATGGAATGAAACAAGGATGTATTCTTTCTCCCATGCTTTTTAGCATGATATTTTCAGTCATGTTATCAAACGACTTCACTGAGGATGAACATGTTCTCAAGGCTAGTTACTACACTGATGGCAAATTCTTCCTGAATTTAGCTTGAAAAGGCTACAAGTCAAGACCAAAATGAAGGGAATGTTGGTGCATGATTTTCTGTTTGCAGATGTGCACTCAATGCAGCCTCTGAAGCTGAGATGCAACAAAATATGGATTGATTCTCTGCTGCTTGTGCTAATTTTGACCTAACAATTAAGACCAAGAAAACACAGGTGCTCCATCAGCCAGCACCACATCATTTATATGTGAAACCATTGGATACAGCAAATGGAAAACTTTTGAAGTTTACTTACCTTGGCATTATACTTTTCAGGAAGATACACATTGATAATGAGGTTAATACATACATTGCCAGAGCCGGCTCAGTGTTTGGGAGGCTCCAAAAGAAAGTATAGGAGAGAAGAGGTATTAGACTGACTACCAAATTGAAGGTCTACAGAGCCATTGTGATGACCTCATTGCTATATGCCTGTGAAACCTGGACAGTCTACCAGTGCCATGCCAGGAAACTTAATCACTTCCATGCAATGCAGGAAGATATTCAGGATCTCTAGCAGGATAAGATACCAGACATGGAAGCTCTTTCTTGAGTTAAACTGCCAGGTGTTCAAATGTTACTACAGAGAGCATAATTATAATGGGTTGGCCATGTTGTTTGAATGTCAAAAGTAAGCTTTCCAAAGATACTACTCTTTTGGAAAACTCACAGGGTGGGGTAAGAAAAAGCATACAAGGATCTCTAAAGTTCTGTCTTAAGAAGTTTGGAGCTGATTGTGCAGTATGGGATTCACTCACACAGGACGACCCAATATGGTATGCTCTCATTTGAGAGGTGCTGTGTTCTCTGGACAAGGAAGAATGGAATCAACTCAAAGGAAATATGAGATGCACAAGTTTAGAGAACCCACCCCAGGTGTTTACAGGCCATTTGTGCCTGACCTGTGGAAGAGCATTCCAAGCTTGTATTGGTCTGATCAGCCACAGTTGGAAATATGTAACTTGTCTTTAGCATAGTGATTGTTGTTTTTATCACCAGTAATGAAGGACAAGAACCAGAGCACTGAATCATTAATCTCTCCAAATGGTTAGCTTACTCTCTTGCAGCTTGTGTGTTATTGACTTTGCTGTTCATGAGTAGTAAGGCTATCTTCTAATCTGAGAATTTTGTGCTTTCACACTTTCTGTATCCTAAAGATTGTGTGACTAAAGATCATCACGTACAGCTAAGATGGGGCTATGTCATCAGACAGAATTACCAACATCAAACCTTGGTAAATCTTTCTTCAATTCTCTACTGTTTCATGTGTTTTCTCTTTTTACACATTCCTGCATGTTTAAAAGCTGTGAAGACTCCTCCATAGAGGCTTTCCAGATTACTATAACACCTGGTGATTGCTCCTTTTTCTGAATTCTCATTAGAGTTCATGTCATTCCCATCTACTTGGGTTCCATTATGAATATTTTCATTGATTTATATATGTGCTGGTTTGTTCTCCCTCACTGGATTGTAAAGCTCCTAGAGGATTCAGAGTTGCCAGGTTGTAGGGATTACTGATATACTGAGAATTTTCACTTTTTTTGGCCCAGACATATATTTTTATTGTTTTAGTGAATATCCCATTAGGAAACTCCCTCCACCAATGGCAAGTACTCTTCAGTTTAAACCTTAGAGAACTCATTGAGAAATTAAGTGAATACCCAATGTCACCCAATTAGTGTGGGTCAGAGAGAGGGAGTTTTAGTTTAAGTTTTATTGACTCCAGGGACAGCTCCTTCTCCTGTAAAAATCAGACTATTAAAACTTTGATAGTAAAGAAAAAAACATTCTAACTTTCGTTTGCTCAGAATCCTAATCAGATATCCTGAGCAGTGGTATCAAACTCAAATATAAACATGTCCCTGTAGGCTACATAATGACTTAGAAAACCACAAATTAACATGTTTCTATGTTTTAGATCCATAAAATGTAGCTTTGTTTTACTGTATTTTTATTTATTTTGCTTAACACTTTCCAGTAATATTTTAATTTGATTCAGGAAGTCTTCAAACCTCAAGTGACCTGCAGCCAAGTTGTACACCTCTGTAAATTTGAGATTTACAAATTACTTTTCCTCACAGCAATACTGAAAGGGAGGGATTGCATTTATAAAATACTGAGATAGTGCCTGGAAGATCCTAGTTACATAAAAATTGCTTGTTCTCTTCCCTTCTTCCAACCACACAAGGACATTATTTCCATTTTCTAGTTGAGGCAACCAAGAATAAGAGATGTCATGACTTACTTCCGGTCACATAGTCCAAGACTCCTGAGTTTGACTCCAAGTTCAGAACTCTTTGTACTGAGCAGCATGACTCAGGTCAAGAGTGACACTAATAATAATAAAAATATAATTTACACAATGCTTTAGGGTTTGCAACATCCTAATATTATCTCATTTTATCCTCACAACAACCCTGGGAAATAGATGTTATTATCAAGCCTATTTTATAAAATGAGAAAACTGAGGCAATAGGGATTATGATTTACCCAGGGTCAGACATCTAGTATTTAAGACTGGGTTCAACTTAGGTCTTCCTGTCTCCAAACCTAACCTCTAGTCACTGTGCTATCTAGCTTCCACAAGGCATGAATTTGAAAATATTGAGAATTATTTACAAATTTATCAAAACAAATACATGACAGATTTGTTAAAACAAATATACCAGCATCTTTAGCTGCCACAAAGCATAAATGTAAAAATATTGAGAATTGTTTACAAATTTGTCAAAACAAATACATCAACATGAATGAAGTAGTTTCTTTCCACTTAATCACCTTGGGAGACTGTTTATTCTAATGATGTTATTATTTCAGACATGTCTAGAATCCTATAGTTGTGTAGTAGAAAGAAATAGAACCTGGAGTCCCAAGACCTAGGTTCAAGTAGGATTTTTGTGTAAGGATTTTAGTGCCTTCATCCAGAAGGTACTGGGCTGGATAGAACCTCTAAGTTCCCTTCCAACTCTGGATCTATCACGGTTCCCTTTTAGAATTATCTTCTGAGGTAGTTTATAAGTCAGTTTTACTACTTTACAGTCAGCTCTTGTATTTTTTTTTTGATGCATTCTCCCATTCTGACCAATAGATAGCAAGTTGATGTATGACTCTGAATGACTTTTAACTATTTCCTCAAATTATTTCTACTGTTACTGGATGGATTTTTGCCACTAGTAAAGCTAGTCATGAGTACCAATGGTAGCTGCTAGGTTGGTTGGGGTGTCCTCTGCTTTCTCCTCCCCACTTTTTCTTGTTTCCCTCTGTACTCTTCAGCATTGTTGGTCATATGCTTCAATCATCTAGCCACCTTGGCCTAAAAATGTCATTTCCTTTGTGCCAACTGTGACTCCAGAAGTATTCCCAAATAAAACCACTTGATGATAGCATCCAAGAGTACATCTTAGATGGAGTTAGATATGTGCACTGGTCCCTAGCTGAAAGGATACTGATTGATTCTTAGTAACTGGCTAACTTTAAAATGATTGAGGTCTGAGAGTTAGGGAGACTCTTTACCAATTTTCCAAACATCTTTACCTTCTAGGGCAAGGGCAGAGAATATCCAGCCTGTGGGCTGTATAAGGTCTGCAGAATCATTTGTTCTTTTGCTACTATGGCAACTACAGGCAGAACTCAAAAGTCAATAAATCTAGGAGCTTTTTTAGGGGTGAATTGATTAAATGACCAAATATAGCAGGCTAATTTTTAAGTTGATAATTTTGTATGATACATAAATGATGTTATAAATATCCAAATGGCACTTAGCATAAAAAGGTACCCCACCCCTACTTTAGGGAAAGCCTAAACAACAAAATGACACCCTGAGTCTAGGAAGAGACTGTGTGTGATCCTACAAAAGCGAGATTTCACTACATAACAACTTTAAACTTGGTTGTCTTCTGAGGGGTAACTGATGGGTTATTTTAGTGTTTGAGGTGGTTCTTTCTATATGTTTCTATGGACTTCTTCAGATACTTTGGACCTTTCACATTTTTTCAGACAAAGTAACGAATGCCCCATATCCTATTTAGTACTTTGAATGCATATGTGGAAATTGAATACCCTGCTGGTCACATTTGGAGAAACCTTGGCACAAGATAGACAAAGAATATATGTAGAGATTTTCATGGTGTTATCCAATTAGGGGTTACAAAGGATTCATTTGGGAGAAGGGAAGTGTCATTTCCTGTGAGATAGCTATAGATATTTATAGATCTATACATAGAGAAATACAGGTATAGATGTGCATATATAAGGGGCAGTGTGGCACAGTAGATAGAGGGCAGGCCTTAGAGTCAGGGAGATATTAGTTCAGTTTCTGTTCCTGACACATATTGGTTGTCTGATCTTGGATTTAGCCTCTTAATGTCCCACATAATTCTTTGAGACTATAAATTGCCTGGTGTTGCCAATATACCTGATGCAAGAAGTTTCCTTATGGAAAGCTTGCTATTCAAATGAAATTTCATATCTGAATACATACACATGCATGTTACATGTATTATAATTTATTTCTAGACTATTAACATATTTTGGAAAACTCATAGTACCCTACAGTGTTGCACAATCGTCATCATCACTACTAATATTTTGTAATCACTTTATGACTAAATAAATACTTGATAATAATGTCAATGACCTTTCTTTGAGGAACTTATGACGACATGAAATCTGGCAGTTATCTCCTTTTAATTTGGTGGAAGCCTTTGTAAAAATGATAAATTATATTCAGTTTTCAGGAACTGATTAAGCAGTTAGTAGATGATTCAGACTTCTTGTTTCTCCATTGATTTAATTCTTTGGACTGGTTTGCTGTTCATTAACACTTCTGCCAGAAATAACAGAGATATGAAATTCCATTTGGTAAATTTTGCTGGTTGTAAGGAGGTCTGGTCCATGATTTTGTGGGAGAGATGGTTGAGTCTGATAGTCTAACTGAATTTTTCCTACTGCCCATGTTAACCTTGTTTCCTATAGTTATAGATAATCAGGAGTCAGATAAAACAATCAATATAATTTTGTCCTACTTTCTTTTCTCTTCTATCCACTCCCTTTAAAAAAAAAGTCAATCTAATTTCAATGGATCAGGTGTCCCCATGCCAATCAAAGAAGTCTAGTGCCACAAATGATCATTGCCATACCTGTTTATGGCAACACAGAAAGGTAGTTTCTTATGGGGGGAGGGACTCCTAAAAATTTTACCATGTTGCCTCTTATGGTGAGACCAAAAATGGTATACCAGATCTAACACTTTAGGTCATGTCATTAGCATTACCAATTAATGACTTAGGAATCTTCTCATTCCCCCACCTCTTCACTTCATTCCCATTCCTTTGTCCCAGAATGGTTTTAAGTTAACAGTAGGAACTGATGTCACAAAAACTTCATCTCTCACCAGCTAAAATCTACCTGGACTATTGAGCTTCTATTTTTAGCCACTCCTATCCAGCCCCCCCCCCCCCCATAGACAGTTTTCAGAAAATTACAAAATCTTCCAGTGACATCAATTCATTGATTATATTGAATTTTGTTCATTGGGTAAGTAGACCATATGGATATTCCTTCCTTCTATGTTAACAGACTTTCCTTCTATACCACCCCACCCCCATCCCATACCCCAAAATGGAAAGTAAAATAAAAAAGTAGGAAGAATATGATGGGCAGGCACTTTCCTGGTGATTTCTAGTCTAACTTCTAACCCAAATCATTGAAAAGACTTCTGTTTGTCTGACATGGAAGAACTTATTAATATTAACTCTTGCAAGAGGGAGATTAAGGATATTATGGCAGCCCACAAATGACAGTTAGTGAACAAACTTGCAAACTCTTATATAGTCATGCTTAGCTTGGCTTTAGAGTTCCACCTCCAAATAGCTCCCAACCACATAAGTCAGATCTATCCGCCCCGCCCCCCCCAACTATACAATATATCTGGGTTTCTTCCTTTTTAAGTATCTCTCCCTGGAGTATCATTTCATTGTTTCTTGGATTTGACATGACTGTATTGGTCCCAACAACCTTTCCCAGAGAAAGCATCAGCACATATTGGTTGGTTTTATGGTATGGGGGGATAAAGCTCTTCCTGATGTCTGTTATGAATTTGTTTGTGCTTTATTTAGGGTGTATCCCTCCTTTGTTCTGTCATATGTGTTGGACTGAAAGTAATCATCCAGCCTGAAATCCATCTCTAGCCAGACCTCCATGTAAATTACAGAGAGAGATGACAAATTTCATGGCCTGGTTATGGTAAAAATGGCAAATTTCACAGTTTGTCATGGATTAATAGAAAGGGAAAACAAACATAAATGAAGTCATCCCAATTGTTAGGAATGATTCTGGAGTGGCTATCAGATGAATTTAAACAATGCAAAGGAATGCAAGTCCTTCAACACGCAATCCATGATTTCAAATTTAATAAAGGAACCTTGTTGTTTCAAATTTAAAAAAAATACCAGAAAGATTTAGGCTCCAAGAACTCATACTCTTTGGCATAAGTCTGTGGCGAGAGAGAGACACAAACGTCATGGATTTGGATTTAACCTCTTTCACAGAACAAAAAAATGCATCACTATCACATTTTCATGGTGGACCAAGAATTTAAGATTTTGTGACAACATGATAAATGAGGAGCTTTATCTGCATGTTTGGATTTGATATATAGCTCAGTTGAGCCACCTGGAAAATATCTTTAAAAGATTAAGGATCTGAGTTCATCCTCAGAGTTTATTCTCTACAGTTCCAGTTTCAACTTCACTTCATTTCTTTGCTCCTTCTCAATTACAACTTTGACCTTGTGAAGATGTGTTGACCAGAACTGCAATCACCATGGTATTTTGAGGAAGGTCTTAGGAGAGAATTGGGCAATCTGTCATCATCTCCTTAGACTCATATTCCACTTCTCAGGCCTTGAGTCCTGGCATTCCTGTGGCTTTTGTAACTGTTTCCCCACATTGTCTGAACATTCTCAAAAGAATTACCCATTGTTCCAAGAGTCTGGACAGAGTTTTCAGTATGTATCTCATCTTTGTGCCTATAATATGGTTATTACCCATGAATTTCTTTGAATTTTTGTAGTACATTCTAGCTCAGTGTCTGAGCATAATAGATAAATATATAGGATGTGTCTATTAAAATTGGATGGGGTTAAAAGAGACACAAAGATTATGATTCACTGCATCTGAGGAAGTCTACTTTATGGGCATCAGAAACTGATGCCTTGAGATTTCTGCTGCTCACAGAACCCAACCATAGGCTACCATAAATCATACATACTATAAATGACAGTGATATCCATTTCTGCTATCAACCAATCAATCCATCAATAAGCATTTATTAAGTGCTGACTGTGTGTTCCAGGAACTACATGCTAGACATGTAAGGAATATGAAGAGAATAAATAAAATAATCTCTACCCTCAAGGAATTTATATTCAATGGAGAAGATAGCACGTGGTCATATTAATGTAAAGAGAATAAATACAAAGTTAAATACAAGATAGTTTGAAAAATAGGGTACTAACATTTAAGAGGATCAGGAAAGCCTCCACATGGAAAATGGGGCTTGAGCTACATTTTGAAGTAAGAGAGGAATTTTCCACATCAGAGGTGAGGAGAAGCAGTCATTAGAAAAATATGGAAAAGAGAGCTGGAGTGTTGTATGTGAAGAACAAAGAGAAAATCAGTAATTTATTATTAGATTAGACGAGAAGGTTGGGGTCAAGTTTTGAAAAGCATTAAAAAAACTAAAAAAATAAATAGGACATTTAAACAATCTATTTTCAAAAAAGAAATTGAACAAATCATAAATGAGCTTCCTAGTATCAAGACCGGATGAATTTACAAGTGAATTCTACAAAACATTTAAAGTCAAATAAATTATTTAGAATAGTAAGCAAAAAGGGAGTTTTACCAAACTCCTTTTATGAAACAAATTTGCTACTGAAACCTAAATCAGGAAGAATAAAGGCAAAGAAAGAAAATTATAAACCAATTTCATTAATGAGTATAGACACATGAATTCTAAATAAAATACGAGCTATGTGACTACAATACATTACAAACATTATACACTCAAATGAGCAGAGAAACTTTGAATGACTAAATGCTTCAATCAACTATAAAAAGGAAGATATTATCCACATCCAGAGAAAGAACTGATCAGTAGAGGTATATAGAGTATGGTTTTATGTACAAAGACATGTGTCTATTGGCACATATGTCTGTTGGCAGCCATTTCTTGGGCAGGGTGTTGGAGGAAGGCAGAAAAAAATTAGTGCACAGAAGAGCAAAAGAAAACTTAGATGGAGATATAGAAAAATCAGGATAGTTTGAAAATGACGTGTGGAATTGATTACATGAGTTTTTTTTTAAAAAGAGAACAGTGTGAAATGGAAATTCGGGGTTATATATTGAATCCTCCTTTTATATTGTGCTGTGGTACATGTAAACTTCTATATTTTTGTATTTAAGGGTAAAATGAATAAAAATTTTACAAAATTTTAAAAAATAAGCAGAGGAATTTATTTTATTCTAGAGGCAATGGAAGCCACTTAAACTTTTTTGAGAAGGAAAGTGAAGCAAATATCTCTATGTTTAAGTAAAATCATTTTGGCAACAGTATGGAGGATTGACTTAACAAAGGGGAAATAGGGAGATCATTTAGGAGGCAGTTGTCATAAAATGAGAGGTCATGAGAGTCTAAAATAAGGGAATAGCTCTGTGATGGAGAGTAGAAGTCAGACACAAGTTTTATCGAAGTGGAAACAACAAGATTGGGTGCTTGATTGCTTATATGTTGAGGGAAATTAAGGACTCAGTGATTACATTAAGGTTATAATCCTTCAAAGTAAGAAAATGGTGGGGCCATCAGTAGAAATAGAGAAATTTGGAAGAGAGGAGAATTTGGGGTAGGATTAAGAAAATGAGTTCTACTTTGAACTTGCTGAGTTTGAGATATCTCTAGAAGATTCATTTCAAAATATACCATAGCAATTGGTTATGAGAGACTGAAGCTCAGGGAAGATATTGAGCCTAGATATAAATATGTGTGTGTGTGTGTGTGTGTGTGTGTGTGTGTGTGTGTGTGTGTGTGTGTGTGTAGAAAAAAGTGAGACTTGGACAGTCTTGGGAATCTTCACACTTATTGGGTATGATCTGGGTGATGAAGTGGCAAAATGACTAACAAGGAAAGATTAGATATATAGGAAGAGAATTAAGAATACAGAGTGACATGGAAGTTCAGAGAGGAGAAAATGCTCAGAAAGAGAGATTAGTCAAATGCAACAGATCAGTTAAAAATAATGACTGGGAAAAAAAGCACCAAATTTGGCAATTCAGGGATTGTTAGTAATTGTAAGTTAAAGTTGATATGGTCATTCTTCAAAAGCATTTATGAATTGACTCTTTTATGCAAGGTTCTTGTCCTAGGCAATGAGGACTCAAAAAGCCAAAACAAAACAGTGCCTAACCTTAGGAAGATTACAATCTCCTGGGATATAGATAGAAACATGCTAGATTTATGCAGCTAGTAGCACAATGGAGTAAGGCAGGAAGAATCCTGACTTATATAGAACTAGCTGTGTGACCCTGAGCAAATTACTTGGCCTCACTCTGTGAGGATTCTCACTTTGTAAGGATCAAATGAGTTGACATAAGCAAAGCAAAGTCTAATCTAAAGGCATGTTATTTCTTATTTAAAGTTTCTTAAAAATCCAAGCCCTGGAGTTGTATCAGTTCCATTATTTTCCAAGCATGTCTGTGTCTTTGTGACCCCATTTGGGCTTTTCTTGGCAAAAAGACTGGGGTAGTTTGCTATTTCCTTCTTCAGTTCATTTTACAGATGAGGAAACTGAGGGTTTAGTGACTTGCCAAGGGTCATATAGCTAGTGAGTGTCTGAGCCTGCATTTGAACTAAGGAAGATGAATTTTCCTGACTCCAGGCCTGGACACTATCCACTGTGTTATCCTCCAAATTCTATAGACAATTCAGATTTCTAAGGAAGAAGAGGAAGAGTCTCTCTGCTTTTAAAATTCCCTTATGTATAAGACATAAGTAGCATTTCATCTTTGCATAACAATAGATTATTATATTGGAGCTATAGCTAACGTCAGTTTAGAAAACACATATACTTCTCTGGAAAATGGAGATAGAAATATTAGAACTAAGAAAGAGGGTCCTTTTCTCTTCCTTACTCTACTGGGAAATCAATTGTACTTGTAATGGTAGAAGAAACAAAGTGATCATCCCTTCCCTTTAAATCCCCTCTGAACTTTAACAGTTTGAATCTCTCTCATACTTTTTTTTTACTTTTATATTAAAGATTTTATTTATTTTGAATTTTACAATTTTTCCCCAACTTACTTCCCTCCCCATACCCCCCCCCATAGAAAGCAGTTTGTCATTCTTTACATTGTTTCCATGTTGTACGTTGATCCAAATTGAGTGTGATGTCTCTCATACTTTCCAACCAGAGAATTGTTTTCAAATCATTTCATTCATGAACACCTTAGCTCTCCAAAGGAACAGTATCATATAGTGGACAGAGTGCTAAAGTGACATCATGAAAAGACCTGGTTTCAACTTTCACCATCTATTTACCACAGCTAAGCCTACATTCCCTCTCTTATATTCACAGCATCAGCACAATGACTGGCATATGGCAGATTCCCAAGATCATTGCTTGGTAAAATTCAGATCTAGCCCCAGGGTTGTTGGGAGGCAGAGAAGAGATAATGTATGGAAAGAGTTGGGCATGCTTTGGTGTGATATAGATGTCACTTATCAGTTTTCCAAGCTAGATGGAAAATATTCAAGACCAGAAATTGTGTCTTCTACTTCTTTTATGTACCTTCCACTGCACATATTTTGTGTTTATATAGGTTTATCTGTGAATTCATTCGCTCTAGGAAAGTCCTAGCTGACTTGAAAAGATCCTCTCAATGTTTGAATCAAGACCCTCAGAAGCACAGATTGCAAATTTAACTAGGCTCATTTGCAACAGGTCTCCCTAAATCATTGCTAAGGACTCAAGCCTCCAGAGTTTCAAGTTGTACCTCACTTAATATTCCCAGCACTACCATAGAAAACAGCTTCATATGCAAATAGAGTCACTCAGCTTTCTTTTTGTAGAAGCTCCATATTAAAGAAAGGCTGCTTAAGCATCTGGTGTACCATCAAGTTCCAAATAATGCCATCGGTAAAGAGTAAGGCTGACTCCAAGTATAAAAATGAGAAAGAATAGTAGCATCTGGCTAAGCCCCCATCCCAGATTGCCAATCAAATATGAAAAGTCCAGTAGTTTTCTTTGATTTTGTTTCTCAAAACAGAAGTTGGTGATCTAGTGATGAGAGAGGAGTCAGATCAGAGAAACCTTGTGTTTGATTGCTTATATGTTGAGGGAAATTAAGGAGTCAGTGATTACATTAAGGTTATAATCCTTCAAAGTAAGAAAATGGTGGGGCCATCAGTAGAAATAGAGAAATTTGGAAGAGAGGAGAATTTGGGGTAGGATTAAGAAAATGAGTTCTACTTTGAACTTGCTGAGTTTGAGATATCTCTAGAAGATTCATTGGAATTCATGGAAGACAAGTGGTAGGAACTAGCAATACTAGAAAAAGGAAGTAATACCAGGTCTAATTTCTTATTTTGTCTTTCGATTTCTTCCCTTTCTCAATACCCCTCTTTTTCCAAGTATCATCCATATTACAATGTCCCTTCCATTTGGAATTCCACTTTGGAATTTATGTTTCCCCTTTAATATCTAGATCTGTGATACAAAGCAAAAGAAGGCACATCCACAACCTTTGTGGATATTCAATATAAAGTATAAACATAAAAAGACAAATTTCAAAACATAAAAATAAAAATTATTTAAGTAACAAATGAATAACAGAGACCAACAATGCTGTCCTGAGTCAAAAGATGAAGATACCCTGATAAGGTAGGGGTGAGGAATGGTCATGGATGACTTTATTGGGTTTTGAAGGAAGGCAAGGAAGTAGATAATTAGTTAGAAACAATGAATCAAAAGAACACTAGTCTTGGGAATCAGGGAACTTAGGTTCCGATCCAGGTCCTGCTAAAACTAGTTTGTGACCTTGAATAAGTCATTTAGTTTCTACCCCCCCCCACACACACACACACTTCATCTTCATTTTACTTTGACATAACAATATCAAAATCATGTGACTCCTTGTATAAATGAATGCAGATCACAACCCATCAACATACTGTTCTTTAAGATTTTTGACCATTTCTTTTCATAAATTCTCTGATTACCTAATACACTAGAGATCTCCTTATGGTTCTTTTCATATTTTTATGGATCCCAGAAAATCTCCAAAACTATCCACCTATTTCTCCTCATTTTTTTATATATGTCCAAGTGCTTTCCAAGACATATATATATATATGTATATATATACATATATATATATACATACACACCCACACACACCCACACACACACATACTCAATGATATCCTTTCATGTCATTCTTATATGCAATTAATCATTGGTAATATACTACAATCTACATACTCCTTAAAAGAAACAATAATGTGTCTTTCCAAAATCCTTGGAGTCATTTGAATCTCCTGAGATCTTAGAATTCCTTAAGCATATAATTTCAACTGGACCCTCATTGCAACAAAGCAATCTTTTTATGCTTCTCTACTTTATTCATTATTGCATTTACTCCAGAAGACTTCTCAAATCTTTTCATTCCAACCAAATCTTTTCATTCCACCCACACTTTCGGCTGAGGACCCTCATACCAACATGTTCCTCTTCCTCTTATCTACTTTCTGGCCTCTCCAGATTACTTCAAGTCAAGCCTAAAATTCTACCTTCCACAAGTAGCCATTCTTGATCTCTCTTAATGTTTAATTATCTTCCCTCACTAAAACACTATTGATGGAGTTGTGAACTGACCTAACATTCTGGATTTGGTCCTGGAACAATGCCCAAAAGCTAAAAAAAAAAAACCCATATATACCCTTTGATCCAGCAAAACCACTACTGGGTCTATATCCCAAAGAGATCATAATAAAGGTTAAAAAAATACATGCACAAATATTTTTAGTGGCAAAGAACTCAAAATTGAAGAAATACCCATCAATTGGGGAATGGTGAAAAAGTTATGATATATGAATATGATGGAGCACTCTTGTTCTGTAAGAAATAATGAATGGTTGGACTTCAAAAAGCCCTGGACAGACTTGCATGAACTGATACTGAGGGAAGTGAGCAGAACCAGGAGAACATTATATACATTGACAGCAATATTGTGAGATGATCAACTATGATTGACACAGCTCCTCTCAGTAGCTCAATGATCAAGAATAGTTCTGAGAGATCTCAAATTACGTTCATTTTTTTAAAAAATATTCTTTAATGTTTTTTGCTTTCTTTTTCTTTCTTCCCCTTAGTTCTAATTCCTGTTCTACAACATGACTAGTATAGAAATATGTTAAACATGAATCTGTCCAATCTATACCAGAATGTTTGCTGCTATAGGGAGGGAGAAGGGAAGGAAGGATGATAGTGAGGAATTCAAGAGCTTGCCAAAGGATGAACTTTGAAAACTATCTTTGCATGTAATTGGCAATTGTTTTTAATTTAAAAAAATAATTACCTTCCATACATTAATTATCCTGTATATATCTTATTGTACATTTGTACAATATTTGTACAGTATTCCCATTCTTTCTCTCATTAGACTGTGAGTTCCTTGAGAGCAGGGACCATCATTTGCCTTTCTTTATATCCCTATCCTTTACTGCAGTGATTAGTAGGTACTTCATTGACATTTACTGACTAATTGATTTCCAAACTTATACCATTGTCATGAGGATAAAGGAATGAGTTTTGTGACAGAGGAGCAACTTTTGATCACCTTAATTACTGGGGGCAATTCCCTAGGTAAAACCTAGCTCCAAATTGTTAAATCCTAACCCTTAGGCCTCCTCTTCAGCTCTGGGCCCCAATCCTTTCTCATCTGCAAAGCCTGACAATTTCTTTCACTGCAATGAAACTAAATGTTGTCCAGTGTACTCATCAAAAAAGAAGATGGGCAAATTGTTTAGAGGAAAATGAGAAGCACAATCTGAGGCTTAGAGACTGTTTACACAAGTCAAATTAGAGTGATGCCTCATTATCCATTGATGGAAAGCACCTGCAGTCTTCTAAAGCATTAATCAGAGAACCAGAAGTGAAGACAACAGACTCTGAACATGAACAGAGATGAAAATAACCAAGAACCAACATATGAAGAATATAGTAGATTAGATGAGATTGTATCAGGAAAGAAACCATTGCCTAAAATTGTATTCAAAAGCAATTCTTTTCAAATGATGACTCAGATTTCATTCATTTATGACTGGAACTATGAACTCAAAGGCATTAAAAATTCCCTGCAACAATAAAGAATAGAGCTCCTCTGTAACTGTCTTAGCAACTAGAACTAGAAGGGAAGTAAGTTCCCCAAATATTGTAAAATATTTATAACAGCACTTTTTGTGTTAGCTAAGAATTAGAAATAAAGTAGATACTCATAATTTGGTGAAGATATAAAGAAATGTGGCACATGACTGTAATGGAATATTATATTGATGTTAGAGATGCTATATGATGAAAAAAGAGAAGTATGGGAAGAGCTATATTAACTGATTCAGATGAAGTAAGCAGGGAGAGGGCACCTAGGTAGCATAGCCGATAGAGCTAGACTTAGAATCAGGTACTCTTCATGAATTCAAATTTGACCTCAGTTATCTATTAGTTGTATGCAAGTCACTTACCCCTGTCTCCCTCATTTCCTCATCTATAAAATGAGCTGGAGAAGTAATAATGGCAAAACTCTGGTATCCATGCCAAAAAGACCCAAATGGGGTCACAAAGAATTGAACATGCCTGAAAAAGAAAAGACTCAACAGCAACAAAAAAACAGAATGAAGGAAAAAACATATACAGTAACTGATACAATTTAAGTGGAAAGGAGAACCATATACAAAAAACAAAAGTAAATATAATAAAATTATAAAAATCAAATAAGAGATATGATAATACTCCTTTAACCCACCCAAGGTCCACTCGAGTTATATATTACACATTTTCAGACTTTTTCAATGTATTGATCAGTTTTACTCATTGTTTTCTTCTCTAAAATATACTATTTGTCATATGGATGGCTCTCTTGGAGAAGGAAGAGGCAGCAGTAATGATGCAACAAATAGAAAATATTAATATAAATTTATTTTAAATGGAAGGTCATTTCCCAATTTATAAATGATAAACAACATGAGCTGGCAGTTTTGCAATAAATAAATCAAAACTATATATAGCCATATTTTAAAATTCTGTAAATCACTATTGATTAGAGAAATAAAATTAAAATATCTGTCAATCTTTGAACTATCATCTTTGTTAGGTGATTGCGAGGATAAGAGGAGAAAGATACTAATGTTGGTAGGAATGTGGCAAAATTGGGACATTAATTCACTGTTGGAATTATGAACTGATCCAGTAATTTTGGAGAGAAATCTGGAATTATGCCCAAAGAATTTTAAGGCTGTATATATCTTTGATCCTGCAATGCCTCCAAGGCAAATAGGGAAAACTGAAAAGAATTATTTATTTGTTCTAAAATATTTATAGCAGTTCTCCTTGTAGTGGCAAAGAATTAGTCAGTGAGGGATGTCCTTCAATGGGCAGATGGCTAAATCAGTGGTAGTATTTGATAGTGATGGATTAGTTCTGTGCTATAAGAAATGATGAGCTGGTTGATTTTTAGCAAAACATGGAAATACATGGACATATATGAAGTAATGAAAAGTGAAATGAGCAGAACCAAGATTATAGGATATGCAATAACAGAAATGCTGTCATCAGAACAACTTTGAATGACTAATTTATTTCAAGATCATAAATACTCAAATTAACTATACTGGAGCTTTGAAGGAAGATGCTATCCAAATCTAGAAAAAGAACTGATAAATAGAAGTATACACAGTAAGTTATATACACACATACCCTTCTCTAGGGTGAGGTAGGGTGGGACCAAGGGGGAAAAAGAGTGCACATCAAAGAACAAAAGAAAACTTAGAAGGAAGCTCAGAAAAGCAGAATAGTTTAGAAAATAATGAATAATATGCATTACATAGTTTTTTAAAAAGGATTAATGTGAAATCATAGTTATATATTGAATCTTCTTTAGATGTGCTATGTACATAAAATAATCTTTTTTTGCACTTAAGTACAAAATGAATTTAAAAATTAACAAGAAAGGAAGATAAGTACAAAAAAAACACAGGAAAAGAAGGAAAGGAAGGGAGGGAGAAGAAAAAGAAGAAAGGAAAGCAAGAAGGGAGAGGAAAGGAGAAAGGAAGGAAGGAAGGAAGGAAGGAAGGAAGGAAGGAAGGAAGGAAGGAAGGAAGGAAGGAAAGGGAAGGGAAGGAGGAAGGGAGGGAGGAAAGTAGATGAAACAGCTTTCTAGGGTCTGTATGGCAGAAGCAGAACGTGAACAAAGTTGAGCACTACCCACTAGGCCAGTGGTTTCCAAACTAGAGGTCCCTGCCCCAGTGGCTTGAATTCAAGTTCTACATTTGATAATCCTGGGTTTATTTCCAATATAATCCTACCTTGCTGTTCACTCATCATAACTCCAAACTCCCACATTCAGATGCCTTCTTTTGTGCACTTCCAACCTCTCCCTTCATTTTCCTGGGGTTGACCCCTTAATGCAGTTATTACCTAAATTGAACCCAGGCATATACATCAACAACCACAGGCAGTTTCCTCAATGTGCTCACATCCTGATTGCCAAATCAACTTATGGCTCTGACAGATATCCCTCAGCAGGTTCTGCATTCCTAGAAGCAACCAGTGTGTAAGAGACTAGTCCTCATCATGCTTTTCATTTTGAAAATGATTTAAATTGATGAATTTATTATATTATCCTTTTCCCCAAATCAATACCTCTTTAGAGTCTATTTTTTTGGTTGAGGTGAATACCATTCTTTCAGTCACAAAAGTTCATAACCTCAGCGTCACCCTTCCTTGACACTCAACTTTCCCTCACCAATCAAGTTCAATCAGTCATCCAGACTTATCAATTCTATTTCCCTCTCATCCCTGGCATCCATTTCCTCTCCACATACCCTTCTACCACTCCCATTCAAGACCTCATCACTTTTCACCTGGATCATTATAAATTCATGCATATACACATAGCTACTAAATTTATGCTCCAAAAATTTAGGTCTACTTATGTCACTCTTCTCCAAGATCATATTTTATCTATATCACATTCTTTTAACAATTTCTGTTTTTATATAAGTTGTATAATGTATGTAGTAGAATATTCTATATATGTTTTATGGATGTTACAATACCAATATTGGGAATATATTGGATTTTTTTAGACTTATAGAGGAGTAAAATAAGATTACTGTACTAGACCATGCTGCTTCTCTTGAATTTTATATAAAATATTAAAATTATTTTTAAAAATACAATATTATTTAAAATTATTTTCTTCTGATATGTGATTTAAAACAGAAAGAGAAGTATAATGCGTATATATCATTATACATACATAGTTATATATATAATTACTAAAGCATTCATCTATGTATGCATTCATGTACATATAAACATTTAAACTGTCAATTGTGACCGTTCATTCATATTACAAAAAGAGCCAGAATAGCTTGTTTTAGTAAAGAATTGCCTCCAACTTTAATTAACTATTCAATAAGAAAGAGTAGAAAACCTAATAGGATAACATAAATAGAGAATGGAAGAATGTAAGTCACCCAATCTGACTGTTTAAAGAATCATATCCTGATCAGAAAGTGAGATTGAGAGGAAGCAAGATAGTGGTTTTTTAAAAAAAGGCAACCTTCATGGATTCTACCTTATCTTGTTCTGACTGAGGGGAAAAAAAGGATAGAATCCTCAGATGGGCTTAGAAAAAGAGAGAGGAAAAGATCCTGAAGACATCCAAGAGCCCCTGAATATCTTCTGCTGTATCACAAACAGAGAGATAAGAACAAACTAACATAACTTTCCACCATCATTGACTATTGGCTGACAGTCATCAGTTAACTGATATTGTCTGTGACTTAGCAGACTTCTACCTCTTCTTGTAATATCTGTGGCTCAGGTCTGCCAGACTGTGGCTAAGATGTTTAATCTTTATTTGCCTTAGTTTCCTCAACTGGCAAATGGGAATAATAGCAGCATCTACTGCCCAGGATTGTTGTGAGGGTCAAATGAGATATATTTCTTTTTATAAAATCAGCACAATTCTTGGCAAATATTATGTCCCCTTTCCCTCCTTCAGTTCCCATACTTTTCTGCTTTATCTTTCTACAACAAATTCTCACTCCTTCTTGTGTTTATGGAAACCTGGCTTCTCTTAGAAGCGAATACCTCCCAACCATCCTCTCCAGCATCTTCTCTCATACCCCTTGACACACTAAACAAGGATGAAGAAAAGGTATATTCCTTGCTCCCTGGTGTTACTTCCAGTTTTCCTTTTTCTATCAGCTCAGTCACAATTATCTTTGAATCCCTAATACTTTTGTTCTACTATTATCTATTTCTTGCCAAACTCTGACTTTGAAGTTTATTTACATGAAGGAAGATACAAAGCTATGCCAACTGAGTCCATCAAGTATTTATGTTACTTTAAACTCACTTGGGTTCTCAGCAAACTTCAAAAATGCTTTCATTATTTTCTGATTGACTCAGGCCTTTTCTAAACCTTTTTAAATCCCTTTAAGTCCCCTATACCAGAAGTATCAAACACAGCCTATAAAAATTTAGCATGCAGATTAAAATGTAATTGGGAAAATTTGACAAAATAAATAAAATTAAAACAACATAGATAGCATTAATATGTGGTTTTGTAAATCAATATGTGGTCCAAAAGGATAACCAAACATAAACCCGTATAGTTTAGTAGTCCCCATTTCTATCTGAATATGATACCACTGTCCTATACTATTTCTTCCCATCATTCTCAACAGAAAGCTTCAACTACTTTACATAAAAAAATTGAGACTACCTGTCTCCTCTCTTAATCCACAAAATCTGTTTCTTTTTTTTTTTAGGTTTTTTTGCAAGGCAAATGGGGCTAAGTGGCTTGCCCAAGGCCACACAGCTAGGTAATTATTAAGTGTCTGAGGCTGGATTTGAACCCAGATATTCCTGACTCCAGGGCCGGTGCTTTATCCACTGCGCCACCTAGCCACCCCACAAAATCTGTTTCTTACTGTAGTTTCTCCTCCTTTGCTTTAGTTTTAAAAAGAACTGGAGCACCCCTTTGCCAAGTCCACCACCCTTGGTTATCCTCTCTTCTTCCATTTCTTCCAGGGAAAAACTATACTATTTGATTGTGTGTGTGTGTGTGTGTGTGTGTGTGTGTGTGTGTGTGTGTGTGTGTGTGTGTGTTGTATCTTTGTGGCTCTGTGTCTGTGTGTGTGTCCCTCTCTGTCTCTCTCTGTCTCTCTGTCTCTGTCTCTCTGTCTCTGTCTCTCTGTCTCTGTCTGTCTGTCTGTCTCTCTCTCTCTTGTTCTCTCTCCTGCTATGCTACCTATAGACATACCCAGATGCTCCCTCAAATCTATATGTCCATCTATAATCTGTTTCCTGAATTCCCAGTCAGCATTGGTATCTGCTTGTTGATATCTCATTGTGTCATCTCAATAGGCATCTCAAAAAAAAATAAGTCATTATCTCTTTCTACTGAATGCAACCCTTCTTCAGATGCTCATATTTCTATTAAAAGTACTACCATTCTTCCAGTCACCCATGTTTGCAATATAGCAGGAATCCTTGACTCTTCTTTCTGTTTCACTCCTCACATCCAGTTTCTAAATCTTGTTGAATCTTTATAGCATATCTTGTTTCCACTTGATTGAACTGATGGAAAGCGAAATGAGCAGAACCAGGTGAACCATTTGATGTTGCTCAGTCATCTTTTAGTCATGTCCTGTCCTTTATGACCCCATTTGGGATTTTCTTCTCCAGCTCTTTTTATAGGCAAACAGAGTTAAGTGACTTGTCCAGGGTCACAAAACCACTAGGTATCTGAGGCTGGATTTGAACTCAGGAAGAGTCTTTCTGACTCCAGATCTGGCACTCTATCCATTGTGCCACCTAGCCAACCAATCTATTTATACAAAAATAAAAATGATGTAAAGAAAATCAATTGTAGGGGCGGCTAGGTGGCGCAGTGGATAGAGCACCGGCCTTGGAGTCAGGAGTACCTGAGTTCAAATCCAGCCTCAGACACTTAATAATTACCTAGCTGTGTGGCCTTGGGCAAGCCACTTAACCTCATTGCCTTGAAAAAACTAAAAAAAAACCCAACTGTAAAAGACTTAAGTGATCAACAAAAATCAAAATTCCAAAGGTTTTATGATGAAGCATTCTTTCTAGATAGAAAAGTGATTGAATACAAATTGAAATATTTTCTTTTCTTTTTCTTTCTTTCAATAAATATTCCCAATAGTTCTTGTTTTTCTTGCTTTCTCAGTGGGTGGAAGAGGGGGAGAGGGAAGGAAAGAATTTGGAACTGAAAATAAAAAAAATTGAATTATAAATAAATTACAATTTTAAATTATAAATAAATAAAAATAACAATCACAATAGAATATATCTTAGTTCCATTTCTTTCTCTTCACCCATATGGAATCCACATGGCTCCTATATTCCTTATCTTTCCACCATAGTTCAAACATTCACAATATTTCTAGTCCAGGCTCTTATTACTTCTTACCTGGATTATTACCTGATTAGTACAGGGCCTGGCACGTGGTAGGTGTTTAATAAATATTTATTGATATTGAAACTCCCAGTGGATATTTCTGCTTCTGATCTCTCCTTTCTCCAGAATACCCTTTTGGTCAGTTGTTTCAGTCATGTCTGATTTATTGTGATAGGGGTTTTCTTGGCAAAGAAGATACTGGAATGGTTTGCCATTTCTTTCTCTTCATTTTACAGATGAGGAAACTGAGGCAAGCACAGTTAAGTGATTTTCCCAAGGTCACATAGCTATTAGGAGTCTGAGGTTGGATTTCAATTCAGGAAAAGGAGTCTTCCTGTCTCAGATCACCTCGTGTCTTCTCAGATATACTATAGGCTCCTTTCAGGACAATAGGGACTGCTGTATTTTTGTCTGTGTTTTTCCAGCACTAGAACATTTCGTAGTGCATAACATGTACTTACGACATATTCTTTCATTAGTAGATTGATGAAGCAAACTGATTATTTTCAGGATATTGAGGTGTTTCACTGTTTTTTGGAATTCTTTCTTCTCTGATCCTCCTCTTATCCCTTTAAAATGGAATCAACTATGCAGGTTATCATTCTCTGCAGTGATTATATTTTTAAAAAAATACCAGTTACACTGGCAAAAACTCCAGTAAGTGACTTTTGACTTCAATTAAAATGCTTCCCACTTAACATGAATATAAGATCAAAAGTAGTAGCTGGCGGCAAAGTCAAATCATCAAAAATATTCAGCCTCTAGAGCTTTATTTCTTTTTCTCATTTACTTTCAGGATTAGTTAACATTTTATAATGTGACACTGAGTACATATACCCCAACACCAAATAGATGTTGTATAGCTCTATATGGTATTCACATTCCAAAAATAATCCCTTCATCCCCAAAAGTCATGTTTTGGGGACTGACCACTGTCATATCAATAGGATCTAAGACATAGCATTCAAGAAAAGTCCAACAAAAAAGCTTCTAGTCTCTATAGACAGACAGAAGCAAGAGAGAAAAGAAATCTGTGTCTATTAGCATCATGGAACTTTGATATTTTCTCTACTGAATTAACTCCAATCATTTTCAAGAAAGAAAATTTCAATACATTTTTCTGACAGGTAGGAAATTAACTACATACCAGAAGCTATTGAATTCAACTTTAACAGTATCAATAAACATTTCTGATTAAATTATGAAATTGATTTTATAATTTTGACCATTATGTTTTTACATCAATATCATCATATGACAGTAAATGTAGTTACTGCTTCCTTATTGATCTCAGACATGGCACTCTAAAGTACTCATTTGACTATATTACAAAATCAAACTTGATTTCCTGTAGGATTGCAGTAACTTCAGGTCATAATCTGGTCCTGGGAATCAAGAACAGATGAATTATTCAGTTATTAAAAGATATATTTTCCCTTGGAGGCAAAGGAACACTTCGGTTAAGTTATTCTTACTCACTGGGTTGTAGGATATGACTCTGAATGGAGTGATGTTGTGAGGAGGATACACATAGCTATGACATCCCCTAAGTCTGGTTGATAGTGTGATATTTCATGCTTTTGGTGAATCAAATGATATCAGCAGCACTCGGAAAGAAGATGACATGGCTTAACCTTGTCACATAAGAATCTGACAAAAATCAATGCTTTCATGACTCATAAAAAAGCTTGTTTCTTATTTCACTAGTCTATCCTATCAAAATAGTAGTAATCTTGTGGCCTATTCTATTTCCCTATAAAGCTAAATGTTTACTTAAGAAAATATATAATTCACTAGTTAAAAAGTAACATGGAAAATCAAAGGGCAAGAAAATATGTGAATGTAAAAGATATTATTCTGAAATATAAATCCTGAACCTTGGTTTCATACCCCAACCTGTGGTAGACTGGAAGCATCACTGACTTTAGAGTCAAAAAACCTGAGTTCAGATTCTGCTTCTAGATCTTATTATGTGATCTTAGGCAAATCGCTTAATTTCTCCATGCCTTAGTTGTTGTATCTGAAAAATGAGAGATCAGCTAGTCCTTAAGGTACATTTCAACATTAAATCTTTTATTCTATAAAAATATACAAAATTGGTTCTAAAACTTAAACTATACTTCAAAAGTGTAAAAGTTTCACTAAAAATAAAATTAATTTATAATTATTTTATAACTTACAAGGAACTTAGAGATATTAATTAATCCAACTACCTCATTTTACAGAGGAGAAAACCAGGACTTTGTTAAAGGACCTATCTAAAACCATCCTATGATAATTAATGTTGGAGTCAAGACAAGTTTTCAGATTTCCTACCTTTTAATACAGTCTTCTTTCCATACCACTATGACCTAAAAATCAAATTATTGAAAGTTCACTTAAAAGTAAAAAGTAAATTATAGAGTTGATAGTTTTTGGATAAAATTCCAGAAGGGCTGAAAATCAGAATCAACAAAAGTAAACATCCTACTCATACTGGGGAAGTTATCATATTTTAATTCTTCTGTGTTCCCACTTTTTGAACTTCTTTCCACAAAATTACCGAGATTATGAACAATTCTTTAATAAAGGCAAGACAACATCACCTGAAATGTTTTAGTTCTGTTGGTTCTGGTTTTACTTCCATCTACTATCTAAAAGGACTGATGTGTGAATTTATATTGGATAATGTTTTTTTTTCCTAATAGCTGATAGCATTTCTCCTTGTAATTTCTATCAAGAATGGGAAATGGAGAAGTTATTTACAGTCCTCTGGTCATAGAAAAAAACCCTATTAGTTCATATTTACATTAAAATTTGTAATAATAAAGTCTTTTCCTTGAAAACATCACTGATACCAATGAACTGGCATATCATGAATTCTTCTACTAGACTCTAAGTTCCATGAGGGTAGCTTTGCTCATGTGATTCTAGTCTGATATTTTGTACATGTTAGGTGCTTAACAAATACCTATTTGATGAATTAATGAACAAGAATCTTTATATTCAATTTCATTTCAATTTATCATCACATAACTCCAATCCAATGACTGGGCAATAAGCTACTACTTCCCAATGTGGGAAGGTAGATACTAGGAAAGCTAGTTTGTTGTAAACTTGAGATATTTAATCAAAGCTGGTTGTATCAGGTTCTTTGGAAATAACCATGGCAATTTATTGCTACTTGAAAGTTTACAAAAGGGTTTACACCCCAGAAGATTTTTTTCCATGTAGTATTATGCCCATTTAACAGATGAAGGAACTGAGGCTCAAAGAGTTTAAGTGACAATGACAGACTCCAAATCCAGTGCATTGAGAGGTTACTTGAACCAAAAAAGGGTCATAAGTTCTCCTCCCTGTTGATACTTCCTAGTGGCTATCTGTACTTGGTCCTACATCTTACTGAGCCTCACTTAAGAGAAAAGAATGATTCTATTTCCTCTCCTAATATAAAATGAAGGGGCAGAAACTTTTTTTAAAATGCTGAGTATAGGTAAATGGAGCCACTAATGCTGTGTGAGCTATAGTACTTAGAGGAACAAATGACAATATTCATAAAAACCTATTCAGATCTTCAAATCTATATAATTGTGAGATACTTCATGGCAAAGGAAAGAGTTTTTGGACTGGAAGCTAGAAGGAAGTGCTTTAATCATTACTCTACCACTGGCAAACAAATTATTCATTTTCTCTTTCATGGATTAATTAAAAATATTTATCATCTCATCTTCCCTACATGTTCCCACTATCTCCCCAATTGAATAATTAGAAGGGGGAAAAACAACTTCTCATAACAAAGATGAAAAGTTCAACAAATCAAATTCCCATGTTGGTCCTGTCCAGAATTGCATATATCATTCTTCTATCGTTTTCTTTGGCAGAAGGGAGTATTCTTTAGTCCTCTAGGCTTATGATTTATCATTGCATCAACCAGAGTTCTAAAGTATTTTAAAGTTATTTTTATTTATAATGCCACATAAATTGTTCTTCTTGTTCTACTCACTTCTCTCTACAAGAGTTCATAGAGTTCTTCCCAATTTCCTCTGAAACTGTCCTGTTTGTCATTTTTTATGACACAATATCAATTATTATACCATTAATTAATATTCCAAAATATATCTACATATTTCCCAATAGGTGGGAAACACCCTTAGTTTCTAATTTTGAGGCAACTACCAAAAAGTATGCTATAAATATTTTGTACATGTGAGT
This sequence comes from Macrotis lagotis, assembly GCF_037893015.1. Taxonomy (NCBI): domain Eukaryota; kingdom Metazoa; phylum Chordata; class Mammalia; order Peramelemorphia; family Peramelidae; genus Macrotis; species Macrotis lagotis. Next base: position 125,843,637 of record NC_133658.1, read on the forward strand.
TCTCTCTTTTTTAATTTGGTCTAGTAGTGGTAGTCATTCCTTTTCTCAGCACAGTATAGGGGAATAGAATTCTAGGCTTGTATTCAGGAAGATTTTGCTTTAAAAACCATTTGAGACCTTTAAATATAGATGACTGTGGGCAAATCAACTAACTAGAAAACCTTTATTTAGCATTTACTACATCCTAGATGCTATGCTTGGCATTTGGGATAAAAAAAAAACAAAAAAAATTAGACCTTTTATTTCTCTGATCTTTCATGGGCAGACCTGGCACAGTAACTAGAATACCAGGACTGGAGTCATGAAGACTTCAGGTCAAATCCAACTCCACACCTTTCCTAGCTATGTGATCCTGGGCAGGTTCCTTAACTGTAAATGGGCTGGAGAAGGAAATGCTGAACCCTAGTCCAAAGAGGTCCCCAATAGTCTGATATGATCAAAATGTCTTAACAACAAATACATCTACATCTACATGTGTTTCTATATGTGTATGTATATGTACATTTATCTCAATACATGCATAAACATTTATATATAGAACAGTTAACAGACATTGAAATATAAGGGTAACCCCTTTTTAGGTCTTGATTCGTCCATTTGCATAAGAAAGAATCAAGAAATAGTTGAGAAATGACTGCCTGAAAAGGGGGGAGGGGAGGTGGAGACCTGCACTAATTCCCTTTTTGCTATTTACTTTTTCATCCAGTTACTGATATTGATGAAGCTGAGGGACTAAGAGTTTGAAGGAAGAGAATTCAAACTTGAGAGTCTCAGAGTCCATCAGCAAAACTTTCATTAGGTGACTAGTATTTTCTGAGTCCAGGGGGGGATACAAAGAAAGGCAAAAAAACAGTACTCAAAGAGTCTAATGGAGAAGATCATAGACAATTGAAAGCCAGCTATGGGCCATGAAAATTCATTATTCACCTTTTCCTTTCTTTTTTTTTTGATAATTCCACAAGAGGAAAGAGGGAATTTCTTCTCCTCCTCTTATCACAGACAGTTGTATCTTGTATCTTGAAGCAAAAGGTTATGGACCAAACGAGACTCTACGCAGCCTGAGAGGAGATTCCAGCTTAGAAATCTGGCTCCTGAACCTGGGATCCTACACGAAAGATGACCCCAGAGCTAATACTTACTGATGGTCCTAGCATGTGACTTTGAAGTCATCTGAGTCTCAAGGTGGAGATGACAGTGACTACAATCAAGTAATGAGCAGCTTCTATCAATACAGCTTCTAATGGTGTCCAATGGAATGATCCACAACAGACTGTGATACCCAGGTCCATAGGACACCCATGTCCACAAAGGCATCACCATTCCTGAAGTAAATCTGAAGTTTATATAAGCCATAAATTGCCCAAAGTTCCTAAGGACCTTGGAGACAAGTGCCTATATGTACCTCTCTAATGTATCAAGCCTCTGTGTTTTTTATGAGAATCCATTCCAGGTTTATGGTGATGCTTTGTTGCTCCTGTTCTTATTATGTTATTTTAGCAAATAACTTTCCTTTTCATTACTTGTGTTCTCTGACTAACTAGAAACAAAGTACATATACTCCTGGAGACTAGTGAATTACATAGTTTTAGGAGTAAAGACCCACAAAGTTCTTTGAACCTGGGATCAAATCCCATCAGAGAGGTTAATTTGGGGGAGGCTGATCCTAGAGGGATGGCTATATATATAAATATTAATTGCCGCTATTCCACCATCACCATCATCATCTCTGTGTTTAAGAATCCTCATCTATAAAATCAGGAAGAATAATGCATTTCCCACATTCCTTACTGGGCTGCTAAGAAAAGCAAATGAATTAATGAATATAAAAATATTTGGGAAATATAAAGCACTATACAGACCTAAGAAATTATTATTATTATTATTATTATTATTATCTAAATGTGCTATGGACCCAGAGCCAAAAGAAATTTCTATCCTCATGGGTAAACAGAAGTTCAACAGGTGTTTTGAGTAAGACTTGGAGTTACAATTTGATTAACCTAAGTGAAGCCCTTACATCATATAACGCCAAAATGCAATGTGATACAGCCAAACAGAGCCCCCTTGGAGTCAAAATAGACTTCCAGTTTCATGTTGTTATGATTTTGATTTTCATTCATTTCAATGACCTTTGAAAGCCCTCATTTGAGGAATGAAGTGGGGAGGGGCAAGGACCAACAGAACCCAAGGAGAAGAAGAAAGGATGTTTGCTTTTGCAAGCAACAAATTAAAAAACAAACCATCAAACTAATTAAACAGGCAGGTCATTGAGACTTGCCAAAAAGGTGTAATGAAATGAACAAGGAATATTTGGGTTGTTTCTTTGTTTTCCCAAAGGGAAGCAGTGGTGAGGATGCATCCTGATGCGTCCTGTGATGAACTTCTCCTGTGGGTAATATCTGTGCTTTGTTTTATTATGTAAATAAAAGAAGTGGCCCAATCTCATTTACTGAACATACCGTAAATCACAGCTATTAGAAATGATGTACGGGCAGTGAAGATGGAAAAAGAGGCCTTCTCTCTGATGACTATATTTGCAAGATTACTATATGGAAGATACTGGCAGTCTTTCTGAAGAGGAAGGAAAGGCAGCCTCATAGAAAATTCAGGTCCCATGTGAAAAAGAAAAAAAAAACAGAAATAGGAATGGGCTAGGATGTGCCTGGTTTGAAAAGTGGCCTCCAGTTCGGCATGACTAGCAAGATAACTAGGTAAATGATTCATCAGGTTCATAACTCAGCAGGTGTATTGCTGTGTGTACCCTGGAAAGAACGATTCACGGCTGTCTTCAAGCTGTGCCTTTCTCTGCATAACAACAAACGGGCTCCTTAAAGTAGCTAAGGAGAGAAAAGGAAGCCCATGCCCCAGGTCCCAGTCTATACCTGCAATCCAATGTGTTCAGGAGTTTCTGATTCACTTCAACTCTCTGTATCGTTAGAGAGTACTTAGGGTTTCTGTACCAGGTGACAGACAAGTGGATGAAACCAGAAGGCAGAAAGCATCCTCTTGAAACACCCCTAAGAATGGATAGGTAGCATTGCTTTCAAAGACAAAGCAGGTTGGCATCACAAACATCCTATTGGAGGAAGTAGTTCAAGTTTTATGACTATTCCTGTGTTTCACCCCAAACCTAACACATCAAAACCCAGTATATCATCTTCCCTCCAAAGCTTATTCCTCCTCTGACTTTCACTTCTTCTCTTGATTCTATGACCACTGTTCAGTACATCTCCCCTTTTTGAAACCTGAGTGATTCTTCCTTCTAACTCACATCTAATGCTTCATCAGTTTCAGACTTATGTGTACCCTACTCAACTCTCATGGCCATTGTTCTGCATCCTTGATATCAGCCTTCCTGGAGGATTCTTTTGTATATTTTATTGCTATTTATATTTATTTTGTTGACATTGCTTTTTCTTTTGTTTAAAAAAAGTCTTTATTTCAAAAAATACCCCTTTCCCCTCTTCTTCTTTGTTAAAAAATAGAAGAGGAAAAAAAATCAGCAAAAAAGAAATAACACATTAACCAAGTCTGCCACTGTATTTAATGTTCCATAACTATAATCCTTCCTTCCACCTCTGGAAACATGGGAGGAAAATGTATTTCTTTTTTTCTCCTTTAGGGTGAAGCTTCATTGCTTTAATTGTCTGTGTTCACTTTCTATTATTGTTGGTCATCTTTGCATTTGTTGTTATAATGATTTTGCATAGTTTTCTTTGCTTTGCTTATTTATTTTCCATTGGTTTATAGGTTTTCCTATTCTTCTCTGTCTTAATCATTTCTTATACTGCAACGAAGACAGTATGGGATCCAGAGTAAGAAATATTTTTAATTCAAATCCTACCTCAGATAATAAAATGTGATCTTGAAGGTGTTAGTTAACCTTTGCTTGACATTTACTCATCTGTATCATAACATATATGTCACATGGTTGTGGCAAGGATCAAATCAGATAATATTGCAAACCTTTAAATGTTATATAAATGTTATCTGGTATTATGATTACTATTACTAACAATTTTATTTTATTCCATTGCTGAGACCATTGCTACAGCATCTTCGCACCTTCATTGTCTCACTCCCACAATCCCATCTTCCAGGCATTTATCTTCTCTAATACCATTCTTCTGCTCAAACATCTTCAGTGGCTTTTTATTGCCTACTATCCAAGTTCAAATTATTTTTGCTACAATGACTATGACTAATTCCAATACCAGAACTCATTAAAAAAAAACCCATATTTATATAGCACAGCATCATTTACAAAGCATGTTCTCCACAACAAGCCCTCCACAATCTGGCATCTTTCTAGCCACAGTTCATTAAATGTCCCACCCTTACTCTCTAAGTTGTGGCTAACATGAACCAGAAAATCACAGAAGGGAGAAAACAGGGCATAGTGGACTTTTGAGTCACAAAGAACTGAGTGAAAATCCCACCACAGACACTGATGTAAACCCGGGCAAGACATTTAACCTCAGTCTATCCATTTTCTTTATTTATAAAATGAGGCTAATCAGAGCACCTACTTCAAATAAAATTCTATATAAAGTGCTATATGAATTTTAATCATTACTATTATTATTTTCCCTAAATACATTCAGTTTCACTGTCTTTACTCATGCTACCTCCCTATTTCCTTCATCCTAACCCTCAACTTTGCCTGTTGAATCCATAGAAATAAAATACTGGTTCTTCCAGGAAAACTCTATTAATCTGTGAAATCAGTATTGACTTCTCTCTCTCAAACCTCAAAGCACTTTTTATTACACCAATCAGGTATTATTTTGCATTAGAATTATCTATGCATATATCGTAGCTTCCTCTTAGTTTTTGTCTTTGAATTGCCAGAACAGATCTCATCTAAACTTATATCTCTCTATCTAGGTTAATGCACTACACACAATAAGTCCTTAATAAGTGTTTATTGGATTGCATGAATTATTTCTACCTTACAGATGAAAGAACTAGTAAGATGTGCAGCATCACCTAGGTAGTGAGTGGCAGTCAGAATTTGAACCTAGATCCAATATTCATATATTGAGGCTATATTAACTTGACACTGCCACTTCCCATAGTCAGTAGAAATACTGTTTATATAATACTAAAAATTCCTCTACATTACTAAATGTAATGTCTGCCTAATTAGGTGGTTCTAATTTCATTTTTCGACTAGATGTTTGCCTTTATATTAGACTGAGCCTGAGACAAATGACTTATTTCTAAATTGGCTAAATGAAATGTTATTATCCAATTAGACTGTAAACCTCCTAAGGTCAAGGATAGCAATCCTGCATCCTCAGTACCTAGCAAAGTATCCTATATTGTAAAGTCTTCACAAATAAATATGATTTATTATTGCAGGAAGTTTGTTTTGGTGAAGATGGCTTATTGAACATCTGTGGTATTTGATAGACTGCAATGGCAAGGACACAAATACCTCCCATACAGCATTTAAGTTTACAAAGACTATGGATCTAAAGTTGAATTTGTGTTCCTCTTCATACTCTAAAACTCCAGACCTGCCTCACTTCCAGAGGATGAGCCATTCCCCTACCACATGTTCTTCATATAGGAGAATCAGGACAAAACTACTTCATCACAAAGTCATTTTGAATAAAGGAGAAAAATCAAATCACAATTTGTCTCATGTCTCTGATGCAGAAATCACCTCTCTATGGACTACATTCAACCAAGTATTTTGTGTACTACTTTTCTGCAATCTCTCTTCCTCAACATCCTAAGTGTTCCCTTTGGACAAGGTATAACTATTGTTCTTTGATTCTTCACCTCTTTCCAAGACTCCTTTTCCAGTCCCTTGTCTGGCACTTTCTCCTGCCTCTGACTGATTTTATTTCCTAGTGTACCAGTCATTTTCAGTGGCTTCATCCCTGCTCTGATTAATCTTCTTCATTCCTCCTCAGGGAAGCCTCTGTCTCTTTTCTTCAAAGCCTGCCTGTTAAAGTAATCTGGGCTTTTTCTTCAACCCTGGGTATGGAAATCCAGTCATCATCTTTCTTCATCTTATTCCTTCTCTGACTTTAGGGTTCCCCAGGGTCATTTAACTTTAAGGTTTGGTTTGAATGCTAGTCCTAATGAAGGGCACACCTTACTTCTCATGTAACTGCATGTAACTTCTCTCTTATGTTGTCTATATTGACATTTTCACAGAATTTCCTAGGCAAGATAAATCAGCTCTCCAGGTCTACATTCAACTTATTTATAATTTAACTTATATCTATATATCCCCAGTTAATAGCTGTAGGTTATATAATCAGATGATCAGTCGTTCAACAAACATTTATCAAAGACTTATTACCTCATGTAAGGCACCGTGCTAAGTGATAAGGTTACAAAGAAAAGCAAAAATATTGTCCCTGAAATCAAAATCCCACATTTTAGGGGAGAGGCAATGCACAAGTACGATATATTTCTGTGTTTACAGAAATGCATACACCAACAAGATCTAGACACTGTAAATGTAAGTTCATCTCAGAGCACCAAGGATAGCACTGGGGAGGAAGAGGAGGGAAATGGGAATTGTAGAAGACCACGAAAATCCTCCTCCCAAAGATGGGATTGGAGCTGTGATAAAGGAAGTCAGAAGGAAGAGAAGAGGATGGAGATTATTGTAGATATGGAGGACAGATAGGTTACAACAAAGAATTTGGAAATAGAATATAATAAGCAAAAATAGATAAATGGGTAAGAAGACCAATGCCAAAAGAAAAGACCTGTGGAGAGAACATGGAGAGAAGTGTAAGAACACTGAAGAAGTTGTTAAATGCTGAAAAAAAAAGTTATATTTTACCCTAGAGTGAAGGAGCCACTGAAGTTTACTGGATAGGGGGTGGCATGATCAAAGTTGTGCTTTAGGAAAATCACTTTGGCAGCCGAGTATAGAGACGGAAGAGGTTTGAGACAGGGAAACCATCCTGCACTATGTTTGAAGTGCATCATGAAGTTATGAAACCCTGTATCAGGATCCTGGCTATGTGAGTGAAAAAACAAGGGATGTATACAAGAGATGTTGTAAAAAGATAAATGATGAAATCTGGCAATAGGTTGGCTATGTAGGATGACCATGAGGAAGGATGCCATTGATGAAGTGAGCCTGGGTGACTAAAAGAATATTGGTGAAAATTGGGAGAAGGGAATTTTGGAAACCTAAAGATATTAAGTTTTCTTTTAGACCTGTTGAGTTTGACATGCTTGCAGAATATCCAGTTTAAGATACGTATAAATTCTCACACATCACCTTGTGGATCTGGTCTCTTAATCTTCTTCCTTGATCAGCAATACCTGAGTTCAAATCCTGTCCCAGATATTTACTAGTTGGGCAAATTACTTAACTATTTGTCATATTCTACATCTGGAAAGCAATTCTAAGATAAATTGTACCAACTTCATAGGATTATTAGGTGGATCACATGAGACATCAAATGCAAAGCATTTTACAAATCTTAAAGTGCTATGTAAATTCCTACTCTCCACATCACATTTCTGTGATGCTTAAACTCCTGGTAAAGGGATCCATTTGAAACTGGAGAACATCCTTAAGACTAGGGAAATGAGTCAGTTATACTTAATTGTACCTTCTTATTTGCACATATCCAGTTTGAGGGAATTTTCAATCCATTCCAGCCAGTGGGACTGCAATTCTTTTCTTATTTACACTGCTAAAGTCTCGGTTTTAAAGAGCATTTGATCTTCATCCTGGCCCTACATGACCATTCTGAATAATGATAATAAACTGAATATAACCCTCTACTCCAGCTCTCATTGCCTTCAAGTGGGGCCTGTCAACTTTATAGCCTTATTATATATAACTCCCTTTCCACTCTAACTGGACTTCTTATAACATTCCTCACAGAAGACCCTTTATTTCCCACCTCCACATTTTTTGTACCGGCTCTTCCCCATCCATGGAATGCATTTCTTCCTCATCTCTGTCTCTAAAATTTTCTTCTTTCCTTCATATCTCAAACTAAGTTCTACCTGTTGCATGAAATCTTTTCTGATTCCTCTGAGCTACCAATGCCTTCCCCCCACAAATAATTGTATTAAAACTATATATGTACAAATTGTTTCCTCCAGTGGAATATAAACTCTTTGAGGACAAAGATTGTTTCAATTTTTGTTTCTCCAGCAGTTAGTATAGTGTTTGACAATAAATATTGATATATTAAATAAATTGCTAATAAAAAACATCACATCCTAATTTTTCCTGACTCTCGATAGTGCTCAGAAACAACAACTTGCAATTATAGAGTCTTTCTCAACTAATCCATGCTAAGGTATTAATAAGTGTTTATGGCAGTGACTACCCTTTCATTTTAACAGGGGCCTTCAGGAAATCATAATGCCTTAATCCAAAGAATGAATGGTGGAAGTAGCATAGAACCTTGCATTGTCCCTTTTCCTCTTTAAAGGAAACTTGACTTTGCCCTTCTCCTGATCATTCCAAGTGTCTACTTCTCTTGCAACAACTTATCAGACCCAAACACTCTAGTTTTATATTTATTTTTTTGTTGTTAATCTCATGGCAGCACACGTTGAGTAAATAAAATCAATTCCCCCACCGGCATCCTCCAGTGGTGTCATTCCCTCCTCCAAAGGAGTCTCAACAAATGTGCTTGCTTTTCTTGTTCCCTGACCAGGTGCTGGTTGACACAGATCTACATAATGCCACTCTTGCAGGTTGGTAGGAGAGTCTGGACAGTGTGCATCTATCATCACCCCAATGCCACAAATGTCACCTTGGGTCCACATTCCCACCTGGAGTCTCCGGTCTCCTGTTCCTAAGCTGTCCATCTGCCTCTGAAATCCTATTCCAGTATCAGACTTCAGGGAAAATGGGGCTTTGGGGATCTTGACATCATAGGAGGACTGATATCAAGGACGCTCCTCTCATTTGACCTAGAACCAAGGACCCTAACTAGGGACAGATGTTTGAATCCAATTAGTCCTGTGGCAATGAGAACCATCATTCTATCAACCTGGAGCTTTGTCGTTCACATCACACCACACACAATCACACAATGCAGATTCACTTTCCTACCTTACAACCAAGAAACTTCTTTCCCCCCACTTTTCTCTAGACAAGATTGCCCTCAACACATTCAGAGGTCCCTGTTCTAATCTCTGCTTGCTTTGAAAGTGGAATTCTTTTCTAACCAGATTTTTGGAAAGTGAGGAGGCTACTCCTCATTTTATTCCGTCCAACGGCTGTTTGGCTAATGTATTCTCCTGTCAGTATTTTTCATGAGTTCAGCAACATCTGCAGGATGTGGAAAGCACAGAAACAAACCAGATGTTACAAAAGGTAGCTCCACTAAGCCTTCTTAACCATAATTATTGCAATAGCTCATCCTCATTTTATTGTGCCTCCTCTATATTTATATGCTGTTAACTTTTCCTGTTGAAATACAAACTGATGGATCTAAGGTCTTTCTAAACAGATTTGCGATCTTTTTTTTTAATTTTTTTTTTAAATTGACATATACCCTCCATTAAATCCGAATTTCCTTTATCAAATTTTAGAGGGGGAAAATAGATTAAGAAAACATAGATATTTATCTCAGCCTTCAACATTTACTCATTTACTTAATTAGCACTTAATTACACTGTCAAAGGGAAAAAAATTTCACCAGAGGCAGACCAAACACGACCCCAAAGTCTCGCACTTCTTAGAAGAGATAGCCCTGTTCTCTGTGCCAGCTCATTTCTCCCTGAAACATTTGTAATGATTACTTGACAAGAAGTGCAGATACAAAATTACGCAACCGAGAGCTATCACTCATTTGTCCCCCCGTTGGAGGCCCTAAGCTAGAGCAACAGTGCCCCCAAAAGCAAACAGTCAGAAATACTCTGAAAGAGGACACCCGGATCCTCAAACTTCTATTTTCTGCCTCCCAGGCCAGAAGAGCTATTTTAAGAGCTGCTGGCCAGTCTCACAGCTTCCCTCCAATCCACTGGACACTCAGTCCAAGCTAAGGGAGCCTTCACTGTAAGCGGAGGATTGTTCCGGCAATTTGAACTCAGATAACAGAAATTCTAGGAAGGGGCTACAAGGGGCCTGAGGAAAGAACGGGAGAGAATCAGCCAGCTTACAAGGTTTGCCAAATTCTGGAGGGGAACGAAATATAACTAGATTAATACATAAATCTTATTAACTGAAATACGGCTGAATATAGTCGTTTGTTATCAGAGACTCTCCATCTTTGAACAAATGGCTATGTATTTTGGTCTCACAGGTTCCCTGCCAAGTTGAAGGCCTCATTAAAGCAGTTGGAAAAGAATAGTGTTCTAATTAGTTTAATTATGATATGATGAATTATCAACCTAATTTTAAAAAACAATATGCAATTAGCCTTTTTAAGTTCAAGGCCCTGTTTTCCAAAACAGGAAATGAAGCATAACATGCTTGTTTTTATCATTAGGGTAAAATCTGAGACACCCCAATGAAGGGGTGTAATGAGCATGTAGGGAAACAAAGAGTCCCTACTCCCCCCAATTACTCCTTTTGTGTATTGACTAGACTGCCTTTTGGCTCCAAGAATGGAAACTGCATTAAGTCCAAGCCTGACCCAAATTTTCCCTTTCCAGTTCTAAGCCCTCTTTTCTGTTTTCCTTCTGGGATGGGGTCACCCTAGAAAAACTGAAATATCAAATTTCTGAAAACCAAGGAGCTGATGATGTCATATCAGCATAGGGAGTTGCAAAGGATGGAGTGAGGGGTTATGCTGCTCTTCGGAATATTGAAAGTGAAAAGACATGTCATATGTGGAATAGAGAATCCAAGTCCTAGAATCCTAGAGTCTAAGAAATGCTGACCATATTTATCCTGCAGGCAGATTGGAGGCAGAGGACCAGGAGACATAGGCAAGAGAGAATTGGAATCCTCAAATTACAATCAATCTTAATTGATTAATATGCACTGTAGTGGTTCCTAGGAAAAATAAGGAATTCTAAGGGAGGTGGCAAGGTAGAACTAAGCCTATATTAGATTTAGAGGACCTAGGTTCAGATCCTGATCCTGAAGCTACTTTTTTTTAGATTTTTTTTGGTTTTTTTGGTTTGTTTGTTGTTTTGGGTTTTTTTTTGTTTTTTTTTTTAGTTTTTGGAAGGCAATGGAGTTAAGTGGCTTGCCCAAGGTCACACAGCTAGGTAAGTATTAAGTGTCTGAGGCCAGATTTGAACTCAGGTACTCCTGACTCCACCGCTGGTGCTCTATCCACTGCAACACCTAGCCACTTCCCTGAAGCTCCTTCTAATGTGACCTGAGGTGAAGCATATTTCTGAACCTCAGTTTCCTCATGTATAAAATGACAGCAATTGGATGACTTCTAACATCCCTTCCAACTCCACATCTCTGATGATCTGTGAGTATCAGAAGACCCAGATTTTAATCCTGGCTCTGTGACAAATGACTTGAATGACATTGGGTGTGTCATTCACCTATTCTCAGCTTTTTTTCATTTATAAAGGGAGTGTTCTAAACTTTAAAATTCTATTTTTTAAAAAGGTCCTTGGGAAAAATAAACCATATCTACCGGAAAAGCGTTTTAGAATTTAAGTCTGGAAATGAAAGGTGACAAATGAGTGGTACAGAAAATATGGGCTAATTCACTTTAGAAGAGGAAGAGAGTCATTCTAGCTGGAGTCATCAGGAAAGATCCCACAAAGGAGATGGGATTTCAACAGACCTTGAAGGATGGATAGGATTTGAGTGGGTGGCAGATGAGGGGAGAAGACATTCCAGGCAGGAAGAATGTCAAAAGAATGAAGAGGATAAAGTACAAAGAGTTTCTAGACAAAGTGAGCAGACCAGTTTGTCTGGGGTGGGGGCTGGCGGGAGTGTTCTATAAAGGACAATCATTCTAAGACTAGTGTCCAAATAGAAGTCTTTCTCACCTGACAGTCAATCTAAATCAATTCTGTGCAGTAGTTGGGTTTTTTTTTTATTGCATAGATCTGATTATAGCAGTCCTTTGCTCCAATGATTCCCCACAGCCTTCCAAAATTAAGTTCAAATTCATTGATACAACACTAAAAACACTTTCCAATCAAATGCTACTCTACTTTCCTTTCTTATGTAAATAGGATAATGAATTTAAAGCTGAAAGAGGTCACCAAGACCATCTAGTTCAATACCCTTATTTTATATATGAGGAAACTGAGGACCCATACTTTTTCTTTATGTATTCTCTTGTTCCTGTCAACTAGAGTACTTACCATTCCCCCTTTATGTCCTGAATGTTTCAACCTTTATATTTTTGCTTATGTGTGTCCTATACCTAGAAAATTTTCCACTTACCCCACTCCCTTCCCCTGTTAAACTCTTTTATCTCCTTTAAAAATTAAAGCAAATAATCACCTTTTCTATGAAACCTACCCGATTCAACCAGTAGAAATAACCTTTCCCCATCTCTAATCTGGCTTAGTATGATTCTCTAATGCATGTTGTATTGTGTGTTATTCTTACTTCTGTATATTTTATATCTTTCTGATAAAAAATAATTTTCATGAAAAGAGAGATTTTGTTCTATATAAACTTTATCCTTCCCCTGGAACTATAATTTTGCTTAAGAAATGTTAACTTGAATTGAGTAGAATCAAATTAAGTCTGAGAATCATTTTATTTGTAAAATTGACTTGGGCTGTTTATTATATTCTTTTGGTAATTTTGTTGTTGTTCAATCATTTCAGTTGTGTCCAACTCTTTTTGTCCCCATGGGGAACAAAATCCCCCCCTTGGGATTTTATTGACAAAAATACTAGAGTGGTTTGTCATTTCCCCATTCAGCTCATATAAAGATGAGGAAATTGAAACAAACAATGTTAGGTAAGTTACCCAGGTTACAGAGCTAGTGTAAGTGATTGTATTTGAATTCAGGTCTTCTTGACTCCAGACCTAGAGCTCTTCCACTGTGCCACCCTATTTCCTTATCTGCTAATACTTAGCAATTTTAAAATCAAAACAATATACTGCTTCGTGTATATGATGCCAAGAAATTGAGTAAAAAGCGACTTATGCAATCAAATTACCTTTTTTAAAAAAAGCATATCAACATATCAACTTAATACCATAAATATTCATTATATATTACTATAAACATCATATATTTTCTGTCTTGATTTCCTCATCTAACCTTTCTTCACAAAGCTGTGAGGTTTAGCTGATATAATGTATGTAAAGTCCATTGTAAACTTGAAAGTATTATGAAAATACCATTTGCTTTTATGAACCTACTATGTGCCTATTACTCACAAATGAATGATGGAAAAAATAGTTAACTAAAATGAATTTATCTATTTATTCATGTGACTTGCCTGGTTGCTGAACTAGATTAACTAAATTCATATTTTGAGGAGGGTATCATGTGAATTTAACCAGAATTGTTAAGATAGAATTCAAAGATAGAAATATATGTAAAATATGGCAAGCCCAAGCCTATCCACAGTAGAATGAAAGTGGTGGTGGAGAAGGTAGAAAGTTCATTAAAGCCAAAACCCCTTATTTGATGATAGCTTTGAGTTAGGCCTAGGAAAAGGAACAAAGCTTTATCCAATTGTCATTTCATCAAAAATGATTTATTTATTCTTGTTGGTCATCTGGAAACAGATGGAAAGAAAGAACTGAGGATAACACTACAGACACCTGCCTTCATTGGAAATAATTTACTTCTGAGCTCAAAAGTTGTGAATCTAAGACACCCTGAGCTCTAGCCAGGGTTGATGCTGCTGCCAAAAGCTGTTCTTCAGATTGGCTTTTTGAGAAGTATGTTTTTCACAGCTGCAGAATCAAAACCAAAGGATTCTGTTAGTTTGATTCACTGAGGGGACTCTTCCTGGATCCATAACTAGGACAGCTAGTGCTAGTCTTCTTGGGATTGAGCTGCCAAAATCATGCAAATGTGGTAATAGAAACTTTTGGTCCTCTTCACAATTTTGACCAAATTCCATAAAATAGTCTTAGCTGATTCAATTCAACAAGCATTTATTTATTTTATTTTTAAATTTTAATTTAATTTAATTATTTGATCAGGAATTTATTAATTACCTATTATATAAGGACTTGGTGGGGTGATAATAAGACAATTTGAAGAAAATACCTTTCCTCAAGGGGTTTATTACTGGACTGATGTTATTATGCATGCAAATAAGTCAATATAAAATTTAGACAGTGATTTCAGAAGAAATGGTGAAAAATTCTATCATGAATAACAATGTTCTCTTCTGTAAATATTTAAGAAAGTTAATTTTCAATAATCATGAGATGGGATAGATCATCAAAAGATAAAAATACCTTAGTTTTAGACACAGAAGGCTCTGTAAGCTTAATAGAAACAAAACTGAAACCCACAAATAATCTCCAACTGGTAGAATAGTCACACTGTGACACCAGGTCTATTAGTTCATCTTAAGTACACTAGGGACAACTATCTCCCTAACTTTAAGTCACATTGACCATATGAGTCACCAGTAATCCTGGGTCTCTCTCAAACATGTTGATAGACAATTACTGAATGGATTGCCAGAGAGCTATCATATGAGAGTTTCCAGATCCACTCTAACTCTCAAGTTCCTTCACAATCTGGTCCCAATCTCTCTCTCCATCCTTGTTTCCCCAAACTCTCCTACCTTTCTCCATTATTACATCCCATATCTCTAACCAAAAATAGCCTTTTACTATAACTCTAATGCACACTCAATAAACATTTTTTCACTGTTGACAGATTGATTCTGCTACAGTGCATATATCATTTCCTCAATCTTCCTTCCTATTGAGGCTTTTACTGGAATTACCCTCTGGGGAAGATTCTGACAGGCAAGAAAATGACCAAGAGGTGGGCAATAGGAAAACAGAGGAAGGTTACAGCAGCTAGCATTGGAGATCCAGAGCTCACAAATAATGTGGAAAACCAATCACCGTTCAATCCTTAGACTGGTCCCCACCACCAAATTAAGAATTGGGCAAAGTTATATGGTTTACCTTTCACTCCTAGACAACCAAAAGAAACCTTCCAGTCCTTTAACTTATTAAGTGATATAGTCCTTTCTTTCTATCATTAAGGACCATCATCAGATACTATGGTTTTTATACCATTTCCCAGGATGTACTCATTATACCTCAATGATAGAGTTGGGACTGGTCAAACACGGGGTAACACAAGAAATTGTTTTATAAGCCGACTTGTACAAATTGATTTCCAAACTGGGTAGCAATTACCATTAAGCAAAATAATTTGCCAGCCCCAAAGAGGGAAAGGAAAGGCAGTAGGTCCAAAGATAACTCAAGCCATCATTAGAGAAATCCAGTTATTTAGTCAATTTTACTTATTTACAGGACAGAAGATTAATGAGTTCAGATACTAACTCAGACAGTAATTAGGTTTCAAAAACATACTATAACACAATCAATCATGGCTTGTGAGCATAATGGTATTAGGGTAGAGCCCTCTTTCAGCTTCAGTTATTAGCATGTGATTGGTGAAGACTGGACCTGAGCTGAGTACCTACCCCAGGGCCCTATAATAAAATGAAAGGAGACTCTTAAATGAGGGGAAACTATGTCTTTGACCCTTTGTCCTTTGCCTGGGGACTCTGTGATATTGTGTTCAGGATTTAGGGGTCTATAACAGGACTTTAGGGAATGATGGCATTTCAAAATACCATTGGTGTTTCACTTTAAACAAGACTTTACTTGTGACACCAGCAGTATATATGTCTTTTAATCCAGTCCTCAGGGCTATTATCAGTTTCTTTCAGGATTTTTCAACTTACTTCCTCAAGTCTTTACAAATAAGAATAACTCAAGGGGATTATAAATATCCTGGGACCTTACTCTAAAGAAAAAGCTGCCAAGGTAAAGGCTAAAAGGAAAAAGGCTTCCACTGGGGAATAGGTTTCTATCAGTAGCTTTTGCTGAGCAAAGAATAGCTAAAAGTGGTTTTGTGCAAACCTTTAAAAATCCACGTGCTGTATTCATGACTTAAAGAGTCAACTTTGGGGAAAAGGCAGTAGTAGGAGGAAAGGGAGAGAAGTCTGGATTTCATAACTGATAATTTAAATGAGGTAAAGCATTAAGGAACAAAATATTCATGGAAAGTTTGAGTTGGCTTTCAAAAATAGATAAGATATGGATGGAAAGAAGTGAGGCTATGTCAGACAAGGGGTAGAAGATGAATGAAGATCTGGAAATGGAAATGGGTAGAGAGGATTCAAGGTTAACCTGACCCTATGCTCAACCTTCCCCAGAAAAAAAAGACAGTTAGAATCACAGAGCTAGGTTTAGTATTTATAGGGAATCTGAGGCAGACTCGGAGTTGTTTCTGTCGGGAACAGATTTTCCCTACACAAAACTTCCTTGCTCAGTTCTTAAAATTTTCTATACTGAGGGCAGATTGAGCAGCTTCAGTGATAGAAGTTTCCCAACATTATTCTAATGGCCACTATCATCAAAGGACTCACAGGACTATGAAGGGAAGGCAAGAAAACAGCTGTCAAAACATCTGACAAAAATCACAGGTAAATTAAAAAAATATTCCCTTCTTTTCAATTAATATGTGGGAGACAGTCTAAATCTAGAAAATGCACAAATATGGCATTCACCTTACAAAAAATTCTAGTACATTAGAGGGAAAAATCTGGAAGAGAGAGACAGAAACTGAGAAAAAAGAAACCAGAGACAAGGAGAGAGAGAGAGAGAGAGAGAGAGAGAGAGAGAGAGAGAGAGAGAGAGAGAGAGAGAGAGAGAGAATTTCAGTCACTCCATAACCTTAGGGAATAGTACACTTTTCTCAAAATGTACATCATACTGCAATATTTTGCTTGATGGCATCTCTAGCTGAGGTTTTACCTTCTGGTTCAATAGATGCTCCTTGCCACCAAGTTCAGTTAGGGAAGAGGGAAATAGATATTTTATTCCCTTTCTAATAGTCATCATCAATGTTGTAGTAATGTTATTATTATTATTATTATTATTACTAGTGGGAAGGTAGCAGCAGCAGCAGCAGCAGCAGCAGCAGCAGTAGTAGTAATTGCTTCTTATTGCTGTTGTTGTTATAGGAGCTAGAATTTATTGTTGTTGGCCTTTAGTGTAGACACACAACTGACTTTACCTGACTGTAACTCAGGTCTCCTACGTTCAAGCAATCAGCCTACTTAAGGTCAAAAAGGTTATGTTTACAAAGGATAAATTTATTGATCAATGGAGATAATACAAGAAAACTATATAAATTATATCAAATATAATTTTATACTACAGGTTGAAAAATTTAGATACTCTCAAATACCTAGGAAGATATACTTATCTGAGCACAATTATATACCAAAGCTCTCTTAACAAATTCCTAGAAAGACACTTGTCCAGAATTATTCATTGGAATGGGGATAGAGGATGATGAGTTTCTAATGTATAATTCTGGCCAAATAAGCTTGTATGTGAGAGATATTATAAATGTAAAATCAGTAGCACTTGGCAACAGATTGACTATAAGGAGTGAGAGGTTGTGAGGAATTGAGGTTGACTCCTATATGGTGGTGAGGCCAGCTGAGTATCTGGAAAGACAGTGATGGCCTCTATGGTAAGAGGAAAGACAAAAGAAAGGGGTTTTTTTTTTGGGGGGGGGATATTGAGTTCAGTTTTAGACATGATGAGTGTAAGATGGCAGTCAGAGGAGAAAAGGGAATATCCATGAGAGATGTTATAAATGTAAAATCAGTAGGACTTGGCAGTTGATTGATGATAAGGGACACACACACATACACACACACCTATTCAATGATCCATCCACAATTGCCTTTTGCTGCTCTTCACCCAAGATACTTCATTTCCTGACTCATTGCATTTTTGATGATTGCACCTTATATCTGGTATGTTCTCCCTCCTTATCTCTACTTCCTGATCCCTAGCTTCCTTCAAATATGAACCAAAATTCCACTTTCCACAGAAAATCTTTATTAATCTCCCTTAATGTTCATGTCTTCCCTCTTTTAATTTTCTTTAATTAATCTGCATATATCTTATTTGGACATACTTTGCATATCAATTCCTTCAGACTATGAGATCCTTAAGAGCTGAGACTGTCATTTGCTTTTCTTTGTATCTTTAGCTCATAGTCAGCTCTTTATAAATGTTTGTTGACTTGAAGCCACCAGACAATAAATCCATTTTCTACAAATACAGACCCCATGCTACCTTTATTAATTAAATTATACTAGAATCAGTCTTGGCACTACTAAAGCTAGTGCTCAAAATCACTTATTCATAAAAAAGTATGTTTTCCATTAAAAATGTAAGAACAATATATTCAAATAGATGTCTTGGTACAAAATATCCATTGCCAGGGAAGCTAGGTGGTGCAGTAGATAGAGCACCGACCCGGGAATCAGGAGTACCTGAGTTCAAATACAGCTTCAGACTCTTAATGATGGATTAACTGTGCGACCTTGGGCAAGTCACTTAACCCCATTGCATTACAAAAAAAAATACACTTCCAACCCAGGAATGAAGAAAGAGAAAAAAAAGAAAACGCAAAATATCTATTGCCTCCAAATTATAGGGAATGAAAAGTTTTCAAAATACATAAATCTAGTAAAAGTAATCAAAACCATGTAGGAACAAGACAAGGTCTATCCCATTCCCATCATCCTTTCTTCTAAGGGAATTAACCTAAGGAAACTTTTAGTGAATCTATAGATGATTTTATATCCAGTTACTAAAAAAATAGTTTATTCATATGTATGACAGTCTAAAGAAACTGGCAAGGCATGACCTAGTAGCTCGAATTATACTTTAGAACTTCCTATTTTTGGAATATCAGGTGAGAAATCAACAAACTACTAAATTCAGATCTCATATTAATTCTCAGACAATATCTTGTTCTAGAAGTGGGCCATTATCACAGACCAATCTGCTGTCTACAACTGCCCAGATAT
The DNA here is from genome assembly GCF_037893015.1 of Macrotis lagotis. Classification (NCBI taxonomy): domain Eukaryota; kingdom Metazoa; phylum Chordata; class Mammalia; order Peramelemorphia; family Peramelidae; genus Macrotis; species Macrotis lagotis. Next base: position 125,862,582 of record NC_133658.1, read on the forward strand.
AACGATGTATAAAAACAATGTTTTCAATAGATGTTAATATAGCAAATATTCATAATCTCCTAGATACACAGAACAAAGAACTTTCAAAATATAGAGAATTATCAGAGAACAAAACCATGGGAACAAGATAAGATGTTTGTCTAATTGTCCTATCAGCTACTAGAGTTGTACTATGGATGCTTTCAGCAAAGCTAGGGAGGACATACTTACATCTTAATATCTATATTCAACAATAAAACTACTTATTTGATTTATTATATATGTATTATATATTATTGTATATGTATTATTTATTATATAGTAATAATAATATAATATTACTATATAATGTACATATATATGTACATTAAGTAAAACAATAGCAGGGTGGTAACTTGTGGTAGGACCAATATTTTGAATTCCATTCAACAGATTAAAAAATAAGAATAAAATGTTAATATTTTTTATGTTCTAAGATTTCCAAGTCATGTTCTTTTTCTTTGATTATAAAAGGCAAGGGGGACAATTCATTATTTGGTCTCCAAGGCTGTCATTTTTTAGACTTTAGGCTTTGGACCTCCCTTATTTCTCTGGGAATATATCTGACCTAGAGATACCCTTTCTCTTACCCCTAGTTCTGAATTCCTTGAATTCCAAAGCAAATCCCTTTGTGGTACATTTGCCCTTTTTTGCCCACTGCCCTGGACTCGTGTTGGATACTCTGGACTGGGACCACAAAGCTTAGGCATCCATATTACATGAGAAAACCCTCAAACCATTTCTCATTATACATCAGATGAGATAGATAACAGAGGACCCTGAGATAGTTTTGGGGAAGCACATTTTAACAGGTCACAAGTATGGCATTGAAAAGTCCTTGGAGATACAGCTTAATATAAGGGTGTAGAACATTAAAGATAATTCTAGGGTTATGTGAAACAGGATTTATGCATCATCAAAAGGCAGAAGGACCTAATAACCTTTACCCATTTCATAATCTTAACCTGGGTTATGACATAAAAAAAACAGGTCATCCATCACTCTAATGAAGGTGGAAATCTATTTTCCCCTTTCTAAAAAAAAAAAAAAATTAAACCTACCACCTGGAACTGACATAACACTACCCCTAGAAAGGTTAAGTATTTAGCAAATGATCGCCATTCCTGTATTTCTGGACCCAGTTTTACATGCCTCAGATGGACCTCCAAATGGCTAATCCAAGAGCCTGAAGCCTGTTGTCAGCATTTCATAGTCTGAGGTCCTCACATTCTGTCCCCGATCCTTTGCCAACTTGGACCAGTGTGACCAGCGCTATGGGGTAGCCAAGCCACATTTTTTGTTTGTAGGGAATAAGCGTGAACCTACCCTCCTTTCATCAAATCAAAAACCTAAGGCAGGGCCCAAAGTATCTGAGCTCCTGTTCAACATTTCATGCTTTAATATTTTAAGAAAACTTTATTATGACAAGTCAATGACAGTGCTTTTAAGAGGTCAATAAATCACAGGCAGATCACATAGCAGAGATGACAACTATGCAAAGCACCACAGGAAACCTGAGAGCATTCAACCAAATAGCAACTCCAGCCATTGGGCACTTTGCATCAGAGTGGTTATTATTATCATTATCATCATCATCATCATCATCATCATCATTATTATTATTATTATTATTATTATTATTATTATTACTATTGAATAGGAGAATCATTTTAATTAGGTATCTTTAAAAAAATTTCCCTGAAGCATGGACAATTTTAATGGAAGATTTTTTTTTTAAATGTTGTTTCTCTTTTTTTCTTTTTGGCACTTAGTAAAAATTTATTTGTTGAATTGAATACAAAATAATAGAAAAGTGTTTGTAGTCCAAAGTAAAGTAAAAAAAAAGGAGATAGTTGTTACCAATGTTCCTTATACTGGCACTTACTTGTCAGTTTCCATAATTTCCTAATATCAAGAGGCAAGGGAACCCAAATGGATGAATAATAGAATAAATAAACAAACAAATAAATAAATAAATAAATGTTAAATAAATACATCTAAAGATTTTAGAGAGTTTCTATCACTTTTAGTTTCTTTTTCCAGTGAAGAGAAAGAGAATAAATTCTTTTTATGAACCTTTTGGTGGCAGTAGGGTGGGCTGCGAGAGGAAACCACCCAGTTATTACTGTCAGAAAGGGAAAAAATGCCTTTCATACCAGAGATTTCTAAGCATCTGTCAGATGTGAGGTGATGGATGTAAGCAGTAGAAAGTTTCAAAAGGTAACAGGCACTTACGGGATTCCCAAAATTGGTGACAAGTGAAAATGTGCAGTTTCAAGTTTTGTCTTTTCATTGAGGAAAGGTTTGGTGTGGGGAAAGGAAGAGAAAGGAGGGGAAACAGGAATCTAATTCTGTTTCCCCTAAACATCCTCCATCTGGAATTTTTCCAACTCCATGCCTACAATGCTGAGTGGCAACTTCTCCAGATGGCGAGGAGTGACCATCACACATGTTTTCTCCACTTGCAGGCACACAGTTTATCCTGGCCCATTCAGGGAGTTTCTCAAGTCACCCAGTGTCTCCCAAGCACCTGATTTTTTAATCTGAAACCAAGAAGAGCTCGGATGACCGTGATTGAGAGAAGCTGTTGCAGCCAATAGCTGAAGTTCCAGCCTTTGGAAACAGCTTACTCAACAGTGTTCTAGGGCCCAGCCTATTCACTCAGCTCTTCATCTCAGGCCACTCCCCAGAACTCCCCAGCCACCCAGGATACCTTGTGGGCTCACGGTCAAGTCACAGACTCCCAAGTTCTAGCTCTACTTGCCCTGAAGCTGCCCATCACTGATCCTCACTGTGCCAGCCCATCGGAAGGCCAGCCCGGATGGAAGGTCTGCAACTAATTCCCATCCACCTTTCACAACTCCCAGTTCTCAGGTAAACATCCAAAATCACGAGATGGAACGCCAGGTCCCACAATGTGGGATATGCCATGGTGATGGTTCTTGTTCTTCATTATCAAAGAAGACCAAGATAACATCATTCTGGTAGAGACAAGTTACAGTAGCTAATCAGACCAATATGAACTCAGAATACTTTACCACAGGTTGGACACAGATACTCCAAATGAACACCTGGGATAGGTCCTCTAAACTTACAAATCTCCCATTTCATTTGAGCTACTTCAAGTATGCTTTGCTTCTAGAGCCCTCTCTGCAGAGGGCATGCCATACTGGGCAGTGTCGCCTCTTCTGATCCCACTGTGAGCACTTGGCCTTGTATGAGTTCTCCATAAAACAATCTTTTTAGCAAGTGTTCCAATGGCATTGAAAGGATGCATAATAGAAAGAAGCTAAAAGGACATTGTTCTTTTCCCCTTTTTCAATTCTAAAATGTCTCAAGTTCCTGATAATCAAACCTTTAACCCAAGCTATCCTTAGAGTACAAATAATAATAATTTACAATATCAAAAGGTTGAAAAGTATTTTGCATATGAGGATTTTATTTGATCCTCATACTTTTCCCACAAGTTAAGTACTAATGGTATTATTATGTCTTTTTTGACAGTTGAGAAAATGAGGCTCAGAAAGGTTAAACATCAAGGAAGGAAGGAAGGGAAAAAAAGGAGGGAGGTAGGGAGGGAGAAAAGGAGGAAGAAGGTTGGAAGGAAGGAAGGAAGAGAGGGAGGGAGGGAGAGGGAGAAAAAAGGAAGAGTGGGAAGAGGAAAGGAAGGAAAGAAAGGAGGGAAAAAAAAGGAGGAGAGAAGAAAGAAAGGAAAGAATTTATATCTGTATCTCCAGCAACTAGCACTGTGCCTAGTACATGCTTAATAAGTGTGTATCAATTAATTAATTGTTGGTTTGATTTAAAAGGAAGAAGGATGGGGGAAAGAATGAGAAAGTTTGATTTCCTAACAATTCCACTTCCCTACCTCCCAGAAATTAGTCATAGTTACTAGGTAGATGAAAAGGCATATATAGATTGACCTTAAAGTACTGCTAGCAAAAAAAAAAAAAACCTGTCCCTTACAAAAACACCTCACTATCTGAATATTGTAGAAATTAAGGGGAAAGATAGAAGAAAACACAAATTTATTAATCACCAGTTATATACCAGACACTGTTATGTTTTTTGCAAATATTATCGCATTTTATCCTCACAGCAATCCTACAAGATAAGTACTATTATTATCCCATTTTATAAATGAGGAAACTGAGGCAGATAGAGGTTAAGTGAGTTGCCCAGAGTCACACAGCTAATAAGTATCTGAGGTTGGAAATGACAAATCTTGGAGGAAATGTGGAAAAACTGAGACACTGAAACCTCAATATAAGCAGATTAGGAAATTTCTCTAGTTTAGAGTCTTCCTAGTTTAGAGAGATGCCTGGGGCATCAATGGATTAAGTGACTTATCCACAGTCACTCAGCTAAATGGGTGTTAGGGATAAGATTTAAACCCAGGTCTTCACGATTGTGACTAGCTCTTTGTCCACCTTGTAATGCTGCTCTCTGAGTGACTTATATTTTTACTTAATAAATCACAGTTAAGTGCTTTAGTAAATCATGTAAATAAACTATGTGTATAATATATATTTAAAAGCAGTTTTGACAGATATGTAAGTTTATAAAGGCATATATAATAATCCTCAGCATATCAACTCTATAGCTATTCAGCACTCGCAACAGATTAAATGGATATTTGTATTTCAAAAGATCAGGGTTCTGAAGCTGAAAGCTACTGCAGAGGTCATCTCATCCCACCCCCACATTTGACCAATTGGGAAACTGAGGCCAAAGGAATTAAGTGATTTGTCACAGTCCTACATATAGTCAGCTCCAGAAGCAGAAAGACAATGGCTCTGTAGAGAAAGGGGAAGCTTAGAAGAAGTCATAACCTTACAAAATCCTCTAGTTTTCCCTAGAACTCTGGGTGTCCAGGAAGCAATTCCATAAAACATCACTATATCCAATTCACACAGCAATTAAAAATTAAAAAGAAGATACCAAAAGTAGAATAAAGGTTCAATACAAAGGATGTGCTTATGGGTTATTATAGTTGTATTTGAGACAGGGAGAAAAAAAAAGGATGAAAAAAGATTTGTCTCTTTATAAACATTGCAGTGGATAGAGTAGTAGGCCTGGAATCAGGAAAACAAGATCAAATCTGGCCTCAGACACTTACTAGTTGGGTGATTTTAGGTAAGTTACTTAATCCTATTGGCCTCAGTTTCCTTATCTGTAAAATGAACTGGAGAAATAAATGACAAACCACTCCTGTATTTTCTATATTTTCATATAGAGTCCTATATGACTGAAACAACTGAACAATAACAAAAACATAGAATATTTTTCTACACATAATTGGAAGAAAATGCATTAAGTGCAGAAAGACAATCTTAAGGGGAAAGGGGTAGAATAGGGGATTGAATGGTTAAGACACTAACTCCCTATAACATTACTGAAAAGTCAAACCTACATAAATGGAAGAAATATTCTGCATGTACAAAATGAATTTTCATGAATACCCCTGGGATTTTTAAAATATTGGGCTTACTCAAGATATATTGGAAAAATGAAAACTTGTGAGGAACAAAACGTTGAGAAATTTTATTTGGGGCAATAAGTTGTCCCATATGGTTAGAGAATGAATAGGAACCTGAGTTGACTTGACTGTTTTCTCCAAGTGCCTCTGAGAATAGGATTGGGGGCGGGGGGGGAGAGAGAGAGAGAGAGAGAGAGAGAGAGAGAGAGAGAGAGAGAGAGAGACAGAGAGACAGAGACAGAGAGACAGACAGAGACAGACAGAGACAGAGACAGAGAAAAGAGAGAGACAGACACACACACAGAGGATAGGAGAGAGAAAGAGAGGGCAGTAAGAGAGAGAGAAGGAAAAACATGGGAAGCTTTGATTTCTCTGTTGTCATTCAGTATGAGGCAGAAGAAGAGGCAAATAATTTTAAATTTGAAGTTTAGGAGCTTGAAAAATTATAGCAAAAATGACAGTAGGATAAAGCAATAGAATGTGAGAGAGGAAAAAATTGAAAGACAAATGATTATTAGTCTCTAGAAAATGTATGGTAATAAATATGAGACTAAGGGGAGATTCATGTGTGTGTGTGTGTGTGTGTGTGTGTGTGTGTGTGTGTGTATGTGCACGCACATAATAGGTACATTCTGAGTGATAGAGCAATGAGATGTAAGGGAGGGACTTGAGCAAGGTATGAAATGTTAATTGAAAAAATTACTTTTACAGATTATGGGTTGAAATTAAGATAATGTAAAAATGATAAACATAGAGAATGAAAGGAAGATAAATTATAGAGGAGGTTAAGATAAATAAGACATTTTTAAATACATAAGGAACAAGAGGTCAGTGAGGGAGATAGCAGGGCCTTGAAGAAATAGAAAAGGAAATTTATGGCCGAGAGAGACCAAAAAAAAAAAAAGTTAAATGAATTCTCCGCCTGAGTGTTCACAGAGGATGGGGGACAGATGCCAGAAACAGACATAAATTTACAGGATAAGGAAAGAGAAATGCTTAAGGAAACCAAGATCAATAGAAGAACTAGTCATCAAGAAATTGGAATGTCCAAAGCTTAACAAAACTCCAAGAACAAAGATGGTAGCCATGCAAGAACTTGAAGGGGAATGACTAAAGTCTTTGGAAGTATCCTCCATGCAGCAACATGGTTGGAATCCCAGAGGAGAAGGATCTGTCCTTCAGAGGTGAAATGAGGTATAAGTTATATATAGTGGTGGGGGCCGGGGGAGGCTGGTACTGCAGTGTAATACAGTGATTGTATTCATTTTAGTTTCTTGGTGTTTTGTACTTTTTGAATGTTCGTCACTATATACTTCAGTGACTTCGAGAGTATTTTTGCATCAATAAGGTTCATGCATGCTGAACTGAGATTGACACAAGAGTTTGACCCATTGTTGCACTACCATATGATGGAGCCTAAATTCAGATTAGGGATGTCACCCAAGCACTATTTCATGGCTGGTATGTTCCTTCTTGAAAAACCAGATGTCACTAAAGGATGTTCATTCCCAATAAAAATGACTAGTATTTCTACACTCTCCCAGGGGCCAGCTGTTTGCTCCTCGACCTACAGCAAAGGCACCAAGTAACAGGATAAAAGCATCTGTTTTTGATGCTTTTTTAAGCCCTCTAGCCAGAGAAGACTTCTTTAATGCAGTTCAAGTGAAGGAAAGTTGCCAAGACAAAAAAGCTGAGAGGAAAAAATTGGGGAACTGTGGGGAGTTATTTCTTTATAGGAGGTGGTGAAACGGAGGGGGGAAGAAGGGGTTGGAGCAAGGTAGAGCTGAGGGGGAGGAATAAGAAGAGTCAGTGTGAGAGAGGGAAATATCTAGAAAGGTGGATGAAGAAAAAGTTAGTAAATATAAGATGGGAAAAAAGACAAGAGAGAAGGAAGTCATTGAGGAAATCAGGAAAGGGAAAGATGGAATAGGTATGGACTGATGGTCTTCCATTTGAGAAAAGTTTTTTAAAAGTTTATGGACCATAAGCATGAGAAGAGTAAGAATTGGGGATATCAGGTAGGGGGAGGGTGCTGACACACTCCAGTTATGTTCTATGCCTTCTGGGAGGATGCCATGGCAAAATCTGCCAAAAAGTACATCAATAACAACTGAAAGAAGAAGGATAACTTATTAATAATAGAAAAGGATAATACATGGAAAATAATCAGTGGGTGACAAGGGGAAGAGGGCAGCATTTATACTGAAATAAGTCAGAAGATAGAACATTAAGGAAAACTATGAATAGCTTAAATGTAGAAGGTGATGGAATTTTATTTTACATGAAAAATAGATTTTCTTTATTGTATTTAAGCTATTACATTAATTTTGGGGGGTTTGTTTTGTTTTTACCTCTGATGATGTCAGAAAAAAGAAATCATTTGGGGGTCAAGTCATATATATATGAATCACTTTTCTACTAACCTAATATCCAAGTTTTGATTTTATAATACAAGAATTTCATTGCAAGAAATAATACTCGATGGTTAAAAAGACAGCATTGACATATTTGAAATTTCACATTTAGAAGGGATTTCAGTGGTCATCTTGTGAAACTAAAAACCAGAAAGGAATTCCTTCTACCAACATACTCAACAAGTTCAAGTGGGTTCTTTGAATCCTTGAAACCCATAGATCTGTGCAACCCCACTGCTCTGAGAAAGCAGAGAACAGGCAGCAGGAGAGTGTGGAGATAAAAAGTGAAAAAAATACTAGTCCTTAAAGCAGGTGAAGAAGCATGCCCACAGTAAAGACATCATAGAACAATCAACAGGTTGACTAATGGATAAAATTTGACTAAGGAGGAGAAATTTTTTAAAAAATCAAAGAAAAGGTCGAAGTTATGTTACACCAAAGGAGATTCAGTCAAAATTCCCTGAAGTGGGTAAAAATATTATAGGCTATCATATATGCCCCAAGGAAATAACAGTAAGGCAGCTCCAAAGTCTTATAGAATAATTCAGAAAGACATAAAAAGAATTGTGAAAATATTATAGAAATAAGGATTGAAATTACAGTTCTAGGGAAAGAGTTCTCTAAAAAGAGATTAGAGAATTTAGAATAAACAAGATAATCTCTAATAAAATAGATTTTCTGAAAAAAAGAATTACAATTGAAATATAAAAATGCCAGAGCAGAAGCAAGAGTAATTATACCAAATCAAAAGGCTACAAGATAGAAGGATACATGAGAGCTTTATGAAGATAAAAAATTGAAACTAGATCTGAAAAAATAATAAAAAATTATAGGTCTAACTTTAAAAGGTCATAAGAAAGAAAATATGAGCATAGGACTTGAGGAAATCATATCAAGCAACTTTGAAAACAGAAAGGAAAATATTGATTGAGGGAAGCAAAGAACAACAGAAGGAAACCTGAAATTGAACTTATCAAAAATATCATAGTCAAAATAAAAATTTTACTACCAAATACCAAATTTTATAGGAAACAGGGAAAAAAAGTCCTTTGTGGTTCCAGGAAGAAAGAAACAGAATATCATAGGATTTTCCTTGTTTATAAGATATCAAAGGAAACATTAGAATATAAAAATTGCCAAAATACCAAAAAGATAAGTTGGCATTTAGAATAATGTCCTGCAAAACTAAGCCTAAGCATAAAAAGAATAAGTATACCTTCACAAAAGGGATGAATTTCAATTATTAATTCAAAAAAACCCCCAGAGATAAGCAAAATGGTCAGCACCCAAATTAACCAAACAAAAACCACTTGAAAATATCAATGATATATCAAAAAATGAAATTGTTTTCATGTAGTTAGACATAGATGGACATTGGGGGATTTAAAAAAAATTGCTCAATAAGTTCAATAAGCATTCGTTAAATACCTGCTTACTATATGAGGGGCACTATGCTAAGAGTTAAGGTTTTCAAAAAATATGCAAAATATAGCCCTAGTTCTTAAGGACTTCATATTCTAGTGGGAGAAATAACATGCAAACAATAATGTACAAACAAGCTAAATATAGAATAAACAGTAGTAATCAACAGAAGGAAGGTTTCATCATTGAAGACACTCAGAAATGGTTTCTTTTGGAAGGTGGGATTTTAGTTGGGACTTAAAGGAAGCCAGGAAACCAAAAGGTAGAGATGAAGAGGGAGAGCATTTTAGGAAGACAACCAATGAAAATACTTGAAGTCAGAAGTCTTGAACTAGCAAAAGCAAGATGACCAATACCACTGTACCCCAGAGTACACAGGGTGGAGAGGGTGGTTAAAACATAAAAAGAGTGATGAGATAGGAGGGCAACAGATTGGGAAAACTTTATTTTGGGGGCAGCCAGGTAGCACAGTGGATAAAGCACCGGCCCTGGAGTCAGGAGTACCTGGGTTCAAATCCGGTCTCAGACACTTAATAATCACCTAGCTGTGTGGCCTTGGGCAAGCCACTTAACCCCATCTGCCTTGCAAAAACCTAAAAAAAAAAAAAAAACTTAATTTTTTGATCCTAGAGGTTATAGGAAAACTCAGAATTTATTGAAAGAGTGGAGAAAGGTAGTAATATAATCAGACTTGTGCCTTAAAAAGACCACTTTTCTAGCTGAGTGGAGGATAGATTGGAGTGGGGAGAGACTTGTAGTAAGCAGAGCAACCAGAAAGCTACTGCTGTGGTCCAGGGCTGTAGTAATAAAAGTCTGAACCAGGGTGGTAGTAATAGCAGCAGGGAGATTGGGAGTTTATATATTAGATATAGGATATGAAAGAGTGTGATGCTAAAGAATGACTCCTAAGGAGTGAACCTCCAGAATAAGAGGTATGTTTGAAGATGAAGGTGGAGGGAAGACAGAAAATGAATTTAGCTTTGAATATGTTTGGATTAAGATGTCAATATAACATCAAGGGAATCTAACCCTGACCTAATTTAAATTTGAGATGTCTAACAGGCAGTTGAAAATGCAAATCTAGAGGTTAGAAAGAGGTGAGGGCTATATAAGTAAATCTGAGACTCAGCATGGAAATGATAATTGAATAAGTGAGAGTAGAGAGAGAAAGAATGAATTGATAAAAATAAAATACTCATTGAATTTATGATTATAATTGGTAATGAGAGTGACAGTTGGGGAAAGGAACCTGGAATCAGATCTGTAATAAAGCAAAACAAACCAGAGACAAATTCTGACTTAAAAGAAGCTATATTCACACTTCACACAAAAGATATATATATATATATATATATATATATATATATACATATAAAAGTCAGTAATGAAAATACAATTTTTTAAAATTCTCAGAATTAAAATTTAAAATTCTCAGTATTTTGAACATATAATAAACACATACAGAATGAAAATGAGAGGATGAAACACAATCTATTGTCCTTCATACCACTCTTTTAAAAAACCAGAAGTTGCTATCATAATTTTAAATAAGGCAACAACAAAAATTGATCATCTCAAGAGATATTAAAACTACTTTATACTTAAGTTTATTATAAAAAATAAAAATAGCATTATCAAATACATGCACCAGATATATAATATCAAGGTTGTTAGTAAATCTAATCAAATTAAAAAGAATTAGATAATATTAGGAAGAGATAGTTTCATTACTGTCTTAGAGCTAGACAAATCTAACAGCTAAAGAAGAAGGGAAAACAAAGTCAAATAGATTAGTGGGAAAATGGTTGACCTGTGGTAAGTCTTGAATGGAAATATTAAAGAATATACACATTCGGGGCGGCTAGGTGGGGCGCAGTGGATAAAGCACCGGCCCTGGAGTCAGGAGTACCTGGGTTCAAATCCGGTCTCAGACACTTAACAATTACCTAGCCGTGTGGCGTTGAGCAAGCCACTTAACCCTATTGCCTTGCAAAAATCTAAAAAAAAAAAAAAAAAAGAATATACACATTCCTAAGCATCCCACATTACATTTACAAAAATTGACTTTCTATATAAAGGAATCCTAGGTCAATTTAAAAGACAGAAATAATATGTCTCTTGCAGATTAGAAGATAATAAAATAGCAATTAAAAGGAAAACAAGAATAAAATAAAAGATATACCTCAATTTGAACTTAAAAATTATACCTTGATTAGCAAAAAGGTAAAAAAAAAATAAAATAATGACATTAATTATAATTGGAGCAATAAAACAACATTTCATGAAAATGTACATCTCTGAATACTTTAACAAAATAGAAAAAGGGGGACAAATAACATGGAGATAAAATTAAAATACTAGAAACTAAGGTAATAAACTAAAATAAGTTCAAAAAAGACATCTTGAAAACTAGAGAAAAAATAGGGAAACTTAAAAATATTTATTGAAATGATTAAGCTAACAAAATTGATAGACCATCAGCTAACTTGATCAAGAGAGAGAGACAGAGAAGAAAATTAAATTACAAAATAAAAAAGACAAGTTTAATTCAGACTAGAAATAGAGAATCATCACAAACTCATATAAATAATTATATGCCAGAAAAATTAAGACTTCAAAGGAAATGATGAATATGTATAAAAAATTAAATTATTAATTTAACAAGAATTAGAGATCTTAAGCAACCCAATCTAGATAAGAAATTGAGCAATCCATAATTGAACATTCTAGTCACTGAAAATATGCTGAGAATTGAATGGGTGATAATAACCACTCCACTTCCTCTGTCTGCTAATATACCTAATTTCTTATAAATTTTACCTTGGTGGTATCCACCTCAGGTTATAAATTGCATCCATTTGTTTATGGGGTCAGAGAATTGCTTTATACTTTTACTATTATTGACTTTGTGGCACTTAAATGGTATATATATATATGTGTATATATATATATGCGTATATATATATATATATATATGCACATACACACAGGTGTATTGATGGAGGCTCCCTCTCTAGTATGTGCCTATCTCATATAACCTAAAATGAGTTCTTTTTTGGTTCTCTGATTCCCATGCCATTATTCTTTACATTAAACAAAGGGAATTCAGGCTATATAATAAGTTTGTGAAAACAAGGTCAGTCCTGAATAATAGAATAATATAGGCATAGTATCTCCAGTCAACTTTGATATGATCTTTGTCAGAGTAAATACAAGGCTTTCAAGTACATTGTAGAATATCAGATTGTTTATAGTTCAGAAACAATAATGCTTACTTATTTCCTGAACCTACTAAACAGAATAGATAATAGAATAATTTCAATCTATTTTTATCATACATAGTTATGGATAATATTATTAAAAGATGGTAGACATAGCTGACCCCTAGTGATGTACCACAATTATCTGGGCCCAGAGGGATCTTTAATACAAAAACAGCAAGAGACAAAGGGAAAATGATCCTAGGCTCTCTTAACCCAAGCAGCTAAAAGATCTGAACAAAGAATGAACATCATGTCTCTCACATGTTATAGATTCCTTGTGTTCTATATCAAATATATATTCATATTAAACAAGTTTTAAATAAACCCAATAATCAAAATGGGAAATGTCTGTCACAAATATGGGGATTTAAAACTAGAACCGATTGCATAAATCAAGTTTCCAAACTCCACCCCCGCCACACACACAAACACACAGCACATGCAGACACACACATCTTAATTTCAAAGACAATAGAAAATTTTAAATACTTCTTTTATATTTCAGAAATTTAACTGAAACAAATTATTCAATTACAGAGGTGTTATTTTCCTTTTAAACATTTCACTTTTTCCAAACTACATATAAAGACAATTTTTAATATTTATTTGAATTTCATATTTTCTCCCATTTTGACTTCTTGGTGTATACTGTAATATGTTGGTCTTTATTATTGTATTCTAGAGAAAATCAACCCAGAACTGTCTGTGAAACTCTCTAAGTAACTCTTCAAGGAGCAGAGGTCTAGTAGTGTAGGGGGAAATGCTGGCCTTGGTGCTAGGAAACGTGAGTCCATATATATTCTCCAAAATCCGTGGTTGTGAGGCCTTAGGGTAGTCATTTAACCTTGTTGGATCTATGAATCTCACAGGGTTGATCTTGTTTTATAAACTTTAAAGTGTAAGGTCTTATTACTATCTTCTCATTTTCTCTTCTATTGGAAACTTCCCCCACTCTCTAATATTCAGAGCCCTAAAACTAACCCATTATGCTATATAGTAACTAATCAAATAAACAAGGCAAAGGATCTTTCTAGAAACCAAATTTAATTTCTTAGCCCAGCCATGCCCATCCCTCCACTCAAGTACCCCACAAAAGTTATGTCAGCTCAAGACACACTTTCAGCAAGTATCCACTCAGAAACATCTAGTACATAAGTCCCCATCAATATTTCTTTTACCAGACCAGCCAGAGGATATATGAACAAAAAGCAAAAGACATTTCCAATTTAGGAACATATTAGAGAACTACAAGAGGTCTCAGAACCAATCTAGTTCAACAACCTCAACTTTAAAAATAAAGAAACCAAGACCCCCAAAGATGAAGTGAACTTGCCCAAGGAAACACAATATAAAAGAATTATAAGGAAACCTCCTCCTCTCCAGTCACAGAAGCACATTCTTCCAGAGGTCCCCATACCAGTAGTAGAAGAGAGAACATATGTTGGGAACGTGCATAACCAGGAAATACATATGTTCTGAGAATATATGGAATGCAAGTAGAAAAAGAAACTCAAGCTCCTAGGGCTGTGTTTCAGCAGAAACCCTTCTCCATTTCTAATGCTTATGCGTGGTGCTCTCCTTACAGAGGCACTGATTTCATTCACTCTGGGGATGTCATCAAGATGCTTTTTGATCTGGAAGATAATTATATGTACTGTTAAGGCATTTTCTCAACAATGTTTACATCTGCTTGTCCTCTCCAGCACTGTCATCTGCTTGGCTCTGGGGTACCTTTTCCAAGTATTATACTATTCTCTGTGCCATCTGTTGGTATTTGATTAAATTCCAGCTGCTATGTTGCCTGTCCCCCTTAAAGAGAGGTTTACACTCCTTCAGCAATAGCCTCAGAGGGTAGATCAGCTCTTTTTGAGAGTCAGATTCATAGCCAGTCCTAGCCAGCCAGCAAAATCCAGTGTACATTTTCAACTTAGCTTAAGCTTGTCTTTTGAACTCTTTTGCTCCTGCTTTGGATTTTTTACTCCTTGAACTCAGACTCTTCTTTGGATTGTGATGACTCTTTTCAATTTCTATCATGCCTTTGATCATGACCTGAATCCATTTAAGTCACATGTGGAGCTTTACATGGCAAGGGGGGGGGAGGGTTGCAGATTTAAGTTGATGAATTTTTATTCTATGTCCCAACCACTAATGAAGATGCTGCTCTACCTACATGTGTTTCAATTTTTTTAATATGACTACATGGGCTACCAAAACCAAGCTGTAATAGCTTTAAAATATTAATATATCTAAATAAGTTTCATTCATAGATGAAGAGGAATGAAATGTGACATCATTTAAAAGTACATTGCTGAGGACAACTGCTAATGTATCCAGAATTATATTCCCATCATAAAAATTTTAGAATCTTGGAGTTTGTAGGAATCAAAGAAGACATTTAGTCTAACCAACATAAGAATCACAGTCTAAGAACCTCAAGGGCCATCTATTCTAAATCATACCTGACAAAGATTGACAAGTATGCTTGTAGTCCATAGACAATATATGCAGCTTGCAACACTCCTGAGTTTGACCTGAACCATATTAAAAAATAATTGTGCGAAATATTTTTTTAAAATAGTACAATAAAACATTTTCTAAGTCAATATTCAGCCAGTGGAGACCTTTATGTATGGTTAGTGGTCCCCATTTTTGGAGTTTGACATGACTGATCTAGTCTAGGCTTGAAAATCTTCAAGAATGGTGAACAGACTGATTACTGAGGCAATCCATTTCAATTTTACTTAGCTCTTAAATGCTGGGAATCTTTTATCCCTTTGATCAAGCCCCTCCTTCAACTTCTATCCATTCTTCCAGCAGACCAATTGGGGTTTCCTCTGCTGCATGACCTTTAAATATGTATGATAACTATCACATTACCCCTTTAGTGTTCTCTTCTATAAGTTGGACACATGCTCATTTAACCAAATTTCATAAGCCGCATTCTGCAAGCATTCTCACCATATTGGGGATCATATTCTGGCAAGCTCCAGTTTTTCTATAATGTTTCTGAAATATGCTGCCTAGAAATAAATTCTTCCCAACTCCATGCTCCATGCAAATTAAACAAGTATTTCATATTTTCTTTTACCAGGAATAATGACTGGTTTCAAGATAAGAAAACTGGGGCACTCTATCAGAGACTTTTATTTAAGTAGGCATTGACCCATTACTAGGAGCTATGTTTTAGACCTGGTCATTCAACAAACTATGATATCTAGGCAATATCTAGTCCTTATCTATAAG
Source organism: Macrotis lagotis (assembly GCF_037893015.1). Taxonomy (NCBI): domain Eukaryota; kingdom Metazoa; phylum Chordata; class Mammalia; order Peramelemorphia; family Peramelidae; genus Macrotis; species Macrotis lagotis. The sequence goes on from NC_133658.1 coordinate 125,878,421, forward strand.
GAGAATATGAGATATTTTTGTTAATACTTTGCTAAAATCTAAATTTTCTAAAAGTCTAAATATATCTGTATGTCCCTTTCAGGTTATGGCAATTTTAATAATTTAAAAGGCAAAGACAAAATGTAACACAAGGATACAACTTAGAGACAATGGATTTATCCAGGGCAAAGTCAGTTGCAATTCCCCTTTTCCCAGCCACTCATTTGCAAATTACCAATCTTTGGAGTTAATAATTGGGGAACCCTGAACTTCATAATGATTTTATGATTTTTGGACTAATGTGCCTTGCCTAATTGTGTCTTATCTAGCAGGGATAAGGATCGAAGGTTTGAAAACAATCAGATTCCATTGCAGTTCTGACTATAAATGATAACAACTTGCAATCTGGCAGCATTATTCCTAGGACCTGCTGGGCAACTTCCTGGAAACCAAACTTTGTATTCTAGGGTGAGAATGGTTGCAGAAATGAATAGAAGATTTCAATCACCTTACTCATTATTAGGACATTGACAGGCATGTTAACTCTAACTGTGCTGTCATAAAGTTGCTGCCAAAACAATCACCATATTTAGTATTATGTCTGGCATTGCTGAAACACCATGATGCTTCACTGTATGGGAGCAAAGTATATCCTAAAGGCCAAGGACTCCTATGGCATCTAGACCAAGACCACAAGTCCTGTTCCCTATCAGACAAGGTTACAGGGTCATGACTATTCTGGAAAGTCATCGAGAAGAATGTCTTTGCACAACTTCCCCCTCACTGTAATCAACATAATGTGCTTTAAATGCCATCATTCATTTGATGTCATGATCTTTGATTATGAAGGACAGCATCAATAATAAAAAACAATATTTGGTTACTCACTATAAGATAAGGTAGATTTTCCCCCTCTAGCCCTGACCCAGGAATGATTAATCTAAGAAAGAACCTAAGAACTATGGGGAATAAAGGTAATACCTCTCTGTTACTACTGCCTTAAAGATGGACATTGTTCATATTCCAGTCAAGAAGGAAGAACAAGAAAGGATGTTGCAAATCTGAGGCTATGGGTTTCTGACCTTTCTGATCCTGGAAATGAAAAATCCTGACCCAAATGAATAGTGGCCCAGTCCAGCCAAAAAGATTCCAGGGCAGCTAGGTGGTGCAGTGGATAGAGCACTGGACCAGGTCAGGAGGATGTAAGTTCAAATCCTACCTCAGACACTTAATAATTGCCTAGCTGTGTGACCCTGGGCAAGTCACTTAACTCCATTGCCTTAAATAAATGAAAGTTTTTTTAAAAAGAAGATTCCAGACTTAGAAATGTCTCAACTCTGCGGAGAAGCTTCTTGGTCTAATAAAAGAATTATCTAGGCCACATATCATCTGTTTGACATCTTAGTGTTCTAATAAACTTTATACTTCCTGTGGTTGCCTTATTAATCAGGGCAAGGCCCAAACCAATATTTCTTTTAATAATTCTGGCTACTCATTTACAAGACTATCAGTGGGCAAGTCCATCATCTGACTTCACAACTAGCACTCAAGACTTTTGTATGACTATGGGTCATACTGGACTCTTTCAGCAGGAAGTCATCTGTGAAGTGGTCAGAGAATAAAACTTCCAAAATTCAGGAAGAATAAGGAGAAATAACTTTCAAGTTCAAATTTGATTCTTTCTTGTTTGTGCATGAAGATAAAGCTGGCATCTCAAGAAGAAGACAGTAGTTGATACCTCATTGTTGCTTTAATTGCATTTCTTTAATCAATAGTGATTTGGAATATTTTTTCATGTGCTTATATATATAGCTTGAATTTCTTCATTTGAAAACTGTCTGTTTATATCCTTTGACCATTTATCAACTGGGGAATGACTTGTGACCCTAGAAATTTGGTGGAATTCTCTCTATATTTTAGAAATGAGGCCTTTATCAGAACTCCTGGTTGTGAAGATTCATTCCCAGTTTTTTGCTTTTCTTGTAATTTTGGCAGCATTGATTTTATTAGTGCAAAACCTTTTTAATTTAATATAGTCAAAATCATCCATTTTGCAGTTTATAATGTGCTCTAATTCTTGTTGGTCATAAATTTATCCCTTTTTTATAGATCAGATAGATAGACTATTTTTTGGTCTATTCATTTATCTATGGTATCACTCTTTATGTCTAAATCCTGTACCCATTTTGACCTTATTTTGGTATAGAGTGTGAGATGTGAATCCATGCCTGGTTTTTGCCATACCATTTTCTGCCAAATTTTTGTCAAATAGTTCTTATACCAGAAGCTGATGTCTTTGGGTTTGTCAAATAGTAGATTACTATAGTCATTTACTACATTTTATTTTGAACCTCTCCTAATCCACTGATCCATTACTCTATTTTTTAACCAGCACCAGGCAGTTTTGATGATTGCTTCTTTATAGTATAATAGTTTTAGATCTGGTAGAAGTAGGCCACCTTCCTTTACATTTTTTTATCAGTTCCCTTACTATTCTTGCCCTTGTGTTGCTCTAGATGAATTTTGTTACTATTTTTCCTAACTTGGTAAAGTAGTTATTTGGTAATTTTATTTGTATGGCACTAAGTAATTTAATTTGGGTAGAATTGTCATTTTTATGATAATGTTGGAGAGGTTGTGGGAGGATTGGGACATTGATGCATTACTGGTGGAGTTGTGAACCAAAGGATCCAACCTTTATTGGAGAGCAATATGGAATTATGCCCAAAGAGCAATAAAACTGTTCATATCCTTTGACCTAGCAATTCCAATTCTAAGACTATATCGAGAAGAAACTCTAAAAAATGGGAAAAGTCCTACATGTTCCAAAACATTCCTATCAGCTATTTTTGTAGTGGCAAAGAATTGGAAATGGAGGGAATGACCATCAACTGGGGAATGACTAAACAAGTTTTGGTACATGAATACTATGGAATATTATTGCTTCTAGAGAAGCATAGAATGACTTATGGGGTCTGATGTTGAGTGAAGGGAGTAGAGCCAAGAGAACAATTTACACATCAACATTATCAGATGAACAACCATGATGGAAGCAACCCCTCTCAACAGTCCAGAGAGCTAGGACAACCATATTTGACAGGCTATGGACTATATTACCCCCAACCAGAGGAAGAAAAACAAAACAAAACAAAACACAGAAGAAAAAAAAACACCCCTACTGAATCTGATGAATACTTTATAAAAATTATCTCTTATGTATCTTTTTTCCTTAATCTTAATTCCTCATGCCAAAAATTACTAATTTGTAAATACATTTAACAAAATATATACGTAAAATGCTAACCTGACTGTTCCCAAATGAGGGGAGGGGGGTGGGAAGAGAGGGTGGAGGAAAACTTTGTAACTTGGAAATGCGCATGTACAAATGGATGAAAATAAATTTTAAAAAAGGCAGTAGTGAGTAGCTAGTCTTACCCAACATTAGGTCATTAAGGGATACGAAAGTAAGGAATACTGATATTATTATAGATGGAGTCAGAGAAAGTCCCTTTCCAACTTCCACTTAGGTAAGCTGTTAAAGCTTGGGGAAAAGGAAAGCTGCCAATTCACTTGGACATGTTCAGCAGGGACTGGACTTGATAAATAGAAAATCATGGGAAACAAATTTGCCCAGATAAATGTAGGATCTTTGATTACTGTCAGTTGTACATGCTAAAAAACCAGACTTGAAAATCTAGAATTCAGACAAATAGATTATTGATACTATGGGATGGGACTTTCAAACTGAAACTACCCCTCCTTACCATTTCCACTATAGGTTCTAGCTTGCAAAGGGCCCCTTCATACAATCCAGATTTCTCAGAGCACCAAAGACCATGGCACCCTTAAGAACCAAATCAGAAAGACTGTTAACAAAGTTAAGGAAGTAAAAAAACACTGGCAGAAATGTGATTACTTTATTCACTGTGATCCTGGAGATGTTACATTAGTGAACAAGGGAAATTATTTGACTCATTGGTAATTTATTTTTTTTAATTTTATTTATTTAAGGCAATAGAGTTAAATGACTTGCCCAATGCCATACAGCTAGGCAATTATTAAGTGTCTGAAGTCAAATTTGAATTCAGGCCTTCCTGACTCCAAGGCCAGTAATCCATCCACTGCACCACCTATCTGCTCCTTCATTGGCAATTTTAAAGGAATCAACAGGGATCTAGGACCCTTAGTGTATGATTTTTCTTCCATATTGTGAAACCTAGACTGTCACCAAGAATCTTTGAAACTGACCTAACTAAAAGCAGTGGGCTCTATAATTTGGGGTGTTGGCAGCTAATAACCATTAGGAAAATTGAGATCTTTAAAATTAACATTTGTATCTAGATTTAAAATGATTGAAGTTTGGTCTGAAACTAAATTATAATGTGGTCTTAGAAGGTTAATTATGGTAAATCAGGTCTTTAGTGTAAAATGCATATGCTATTTAATATTGAAGCACTATACTTATAAAATACATGCATCAGGAAAGGATGATTGTGAAATCCAGTTTTTTGAAATTTAAATAACGGAGTGACTTTAAGCAAGTAATTTCTCTGTTTACCTAAGTTTATCATCTGTAAAAGGTCTAATAAAAAAACTCATGCATCCAGGAGAGACTCCCAGGTTTGCTGAGAGTATCAAATGATGTAATAATTATAAAGTACTTTGCACCGTGCCTGGCACATGGCAAGCATTATATAAATGCTATGTATTATTAATTTATTAAATGTGTTTTAAACTGAATTTTGATAGTAATTAATATTGAATGCCAGATTGATAGACTGTGACTTCTATATAAGAGAATTCAGAAATTCATTCAAATGAACTAATATTATTTGATAGACAAAAAGTTTTGTGTTAAATTATTAGAATTTCTAATATTATTTATGTTACTGTTAGGGTCCTAACTTTTCTTGTATTGTGAAATTTAGGAAATCACTGTATTAGAAATTCTGTTAGGAAAATAACTTCTCTTTTAATTTTGATATTGTTAGATCACAAATTGAATTGTTCAAATTGTTTGAACACTATTAAGTATTTGGTCATAATTTTTAAAAATGATAGCCAAATAATCTAATAAATATAACTCACTCTTGGGAAAGCTAGTTAGTGCAGTGGATAGAGCACCAGCCCTGGAGTCAGCAGGACCTGAGTTCAAATATGGCCTCAAGACACTAATAATTACCTAGCTGTGTGGCCTTGGGCAAGCCACTTAACCCCATTTGCCTTGCAAAAAAAAAAGGATTATGTGCTGAGAATTGTGAAAAATGGATGTCAAAAAATTGAGGAGACAACCTTTCATAGACAAAAATAATATCTTCTTCACTCAGTTTCCCCATTGTGCTTTCCTTTTTAAAAAATCAAATAAGCAGAAGACATTTATTAAGCACTATTATATTCTGGGCACAAGAGCAAAGCAATCCCTGACCACAAGGAATTTCCATCCTACTGGTTTCTTTTTTTAAAAATATCTTTTTTTCAATTACATGTAAAATTTTTTAATGTTAATTTTTAATTTAAAAAATTTTAGTTTCAAATTTTTTCCCTCCTTTTTTCTCCCCCCTCATTGTGAAGGCAAACAATTTGATATAGGCTATACTTGTTAGGTTATACAAAAAATATGTATATATAAATCGTTTTGTGAAAGAAAACAGACAAAAAATGCAAGAAAATAAGAAAGATTTTTTTTTAGAAGAGTGCTTCAATCTGCATTTAGATTCCATCCAGTTTTTCTCTGGAGGTGAAAACATTTTTCATCATGAGTCTGGAATTTTCTTAGATCATTGTAATGTTGACAATAGCTAAGCCATTTATAATTGGTTGTTGTATAATGTTGCTATTACTTTGTATGATGTCCTCTTGGTTTTACTAACATCAATTTGTTTCAGTTCATATACATCCTTCCAGGTTTTTCTAAAAGCATTATGCTGGTCATTTCTTATGGCACAATAAAATTTGATCACAATCATATACCACAACTTGTTCAGTCATTCCCAATTGATAGACATCCTCTTAAATTCCAGCTCTTTGCTATCCCACCAAAGAGCTGCTATTTTTTTTGTACATATTTTTTTGTACATATTTTGTACATATTTTTTGTACATATAAGTTCTTTCTCTATTTAAAATTATCTTTGGGATACAGGAAGGCACAGTTTTATACTAATTGAATCATATCCTTTCTGAACAGAAAATCCTCCCACCTGATTAATTCTGAGTCTGGCTAAGATACCCTGTGAAAAATGTTGAACTTTGCTGTATGATTGGCTATTAATACTGACTCTTAACTGAAATCAAACAGAACTAAGGGAGTTTTTCCCTGTTATGGCTTATGTCAGGTCAATCTGAACCCTTGAAAGAATAGTTTTGATATTGTTATAACCTTGTCTGTCCCTCTGTCTTTCACAGAATATTTCTACAATCAAGGCAGGTGAACAGTGGAAGTTTTTGTTGTTGCCTTAACACTAGATCTATTAACAAATGTATAAATATTAAGATACCTGAGTTAATATAATAAGATTAAAGTACGAAATAGCCTATTTTTAATCTTACCTTGTGATTAAGGACCTATCCTAAACAATTAAGTAAATTTTTAGACTTACTAAATTGTAGATTCTCATGAAGTACTTTATACTTTCAAGATTATATGAGGGTAAGGATGAAAAGATTTTTTTAATTAAATGGAATAATAGACTTTGAGAAAGTAACAATGGGTTGTAAAAAATCTAAGGTTACCAAGCAGACAAGCAGAATATATCATTCTCATGTGAATTCAGCAATAATTGATTTCCATCTGGCAGAAGAAGCAACCCCTGATAGACTCCTGGGCCCAAAGGACCCCAACAACACTCAGTGGTCTTAGGTCACTTGTTTTTTGGACCCTAAATTATTAGTACCTAAGGACATAATACCTCACCCGTTATTTACTATGCATTTCTTATTTTCTTTTATATCCTTGGTGTTAGCAGAACAAAAGGGTCAACACTTATGAAGATCTGATCCAACACGTAAAACATGTTTTTTAACTTAATTAATTGTTGGATATGTATACATCTTTGTCCTTGGGGGAAGAGATGGCCCTGCTGAACATGGAATCAGTCATCCAGACACTTGTGATTGATGTTAGCCATAAATAAGACAAACCTAAACAAATATCAAATGTTGCTACCATAGACTGAAAAGAAATGAACCCTTATGCTCATTCACTTTTAATTGGGGAAATGATCACTAATCTTTTGAAATTCCCCCCCCTTACACATACATCTCAAGCTTTTAGCACAAAGCCTTTGGTAATTCATATAAGTCAATTTGCAGGTTCAGAGAAAAATGGCATGCAAGGTCAGTAGAGCTGCACCTAGATTCTCAACCATTTCAAGGACAGACATAAGGATTTGTTTCAAAATGCCTAGACCAAATATCTGAAAGATGGTCCCCAAAAGAAGGACTAATCTCTTGACTTCCAAATCTCTCATGACTAAATTATCTGTCTTCATAAGATTTGTGTGCTGTTTGTATTTACAATGCCTCCCTTGTTGTGAAAAAACTGATTCCCAAGTTGACTTCCATACTATAAAAGGCAGAGATTAGGATCACCGCAGTTGAAGAAAGAAAAACAATGTAAGGGTCAACAAATGTGTTTAACATCAAAGTGGGGATTGTGCAAAGTTAGCCTGAGTGACCCTACATTTTAACCTTACCTGATCTTTGGATATTTGGGCAGCTAGTCTGCAGGAGAAATCTATCTACATGTATACTACAGCCATTTCTCAATGTCCTTTGTTCTTAAAGAAGAACATAGGACAGGGAGGTGATGCCATGATATGCATGTGAATTGGATTTGAGTAAGGGGAGCTGTGTTAAGTCACCAGCCTCAGTTTGTCCCCCAGAGCCACCTGGATCCACTGGCCAGATATGAATCAGCACAAGTGAAGATGGTCCTAGATGTGAAGCAATTATAATTAAGTGACTTGCCCAGGGTCATATAGTTCATTTCAGGTGTAATTTAGGTCACATTTGAACTCAGGTCCTCCTGACACCAGAGCTAGTGCTTTATTCACCTTGCTACCTAATTGTCGCTTAGATGACACTATTCCCAAATCCTCATTGTAAAAATTTGTACCAATGAGGATGATCTTATCCTTATGTGGAAATTGTTTTACACCTGTTTACCACAGCAGTGACTCAGTTTGAATTTATCTCCCAGCTGCATTCCCACTGCTTGATGCTTCCATGGGCTAATAAATTCCTTTTGTTTTAAACAAACAAATAAATAAATGAAGGAACTATCTAGTCAGGAATAGAACAGCTAGCTAAGAAAAGGTGGGGCTCCTAGGAAGGAAGCATTTCTATGCACTTTGTATATGCCAAACATTATACTAACTGTTTTACAAATATTGTCTCAAATCTAATCTGGAAGTGGAGTGACAATGGAGCAGTCTTGCAGCAGAGAAGTTCAAATGTAAGACATGTGACCTTAAGGGGCAAGTGGAAGGGCAGAGGGTAAGACCCCGACTCCCATATCATTTAATCTGAGTGAACATCAAATAGCCCAGAAGAATTCTGAATGACTCTAGATGGGAGAAGATGAAGAATAAAGGATACCCCTGGAGGTATTATGCCTTCCAATCTCCTGATCATCCCAAATAGATTCTGGGGAAGTTCAGGGTTGCAAAGGAATGGGAAAGGGGGTGGGAGTGGGTGGAATGTCAGATAAATAACATTGTTGTTTGACCTCTTGAATAAATTGTTGTAGAGATTGTCATATGTAATATTTGTCAAGACAAAGCTGGGTTTCCTGGTGAGGGCTCAGAAGCTAGAAGAGAAGTAGGGCAATACCTACCCTCAGTTCACATTGCCCTAGGATCCTGATAGCAATCTCATGTCTGTAGAAACCTAATCTTCAAGTAAGTACAAGTAACAAATTGAAAGAGATAGTGAGGCCAGAGAAAATGGGTTGATAATTATGCCAAGTCTTCCATTGATTTCAGACCAATAACCTTGTTTTTTTTTAAAGACATAATTATAACAACAGCATTTTTGAAGCACTTTAAGGTTTGCAAAGCACTTTACTAATATCTTATTTGAACCTTATGACAACTCTGGGAGGTAGGTGTTATACCCATTTTATACATGAGGAAACTGGTACAGAGAGAGGTTAAGTGACTTTCTCACATTTACATGAGTAAGCACATGAAGTGAGATTTGACTGTAGAGCTATCCATTCTATTGACTGCTCCATATAGCTGCTAGTACAATATGAATTGTTCACAATGATGCCATATTGACTTTTGGTAATCACTGCTTACTTTTCTAAATCCCCACAAACCATTCTCTAATGTATTCTATAATTACACCAGGAATATGTCAAACTCACTTGTCTATAGTTTGTAAAATCTATTCCCTTTTTTTGCAAATTAAAATAACATTTGCCCATCTCCAGGTGATTAGCTTCTATCATATTCTTCAAGATCTGTCAAAAATTCCTTGCAGTGGTTCAGAAAACACATTTTCCTGTTCCATTTGTATTCTAGGATGTAGTTTATCTCAGGCTATTAAGTTGAACTCTTTAAAGATAGCCAGATGCTATCTATCTTCTCACTTATAATTTTATCCAATTTTTTCCCAGTCTGAAGATTATTCTCCTTGACCATTCAGAAAAAAAAATAGAAGGAATGGAATGGTTCAGCCTTTTCCCCATTATCTATTAGTATCAACTCACATCCCTAGAACAATGGCCCTAAACCTAGCTAAGACCTTATCCTCCAAAAGAGAACATTTTAAAAATTACTATCTTCCACATTACTTGTCAACTTCAGTTCTATTTGGGACTTTAGCACTTTTGACACAATTCTTGAAAAATTGAGCTACTTTTTCTTTGCATTCATCCTCAAATATTTGCCTTGAATTCCATTTTTTATACAGCTCACATTGTGTTTGCCAGGGAGTTCCCAATGTATCCATAGAATATTCTGTAAGTGATTTCTTACATTTTTGTCATGATCAGAATTATTTTTTTTAGGTTTTTTCAAGGCAAATGGGGTTAAGTGTCTTGCCCAAGGCCATACAGCTAGGTAATTATTAAGTGTCTGAGGCTGGATTTGAACTCAGGTACTCCTGACTCCAGGGCCGGTGCTTTATCCACTGTGCCACCTAGCCGCCCCTGATCAGAATTATTTCTGCTGATAAATTCAAAATGTTATTCTTCAGAGCTTCCCATCCCTTTGCAGACAGTTTCCCCTTCAAAATATTCCACATTTAGTTCTCATTTTGGTAAAAAAAAAAGCCTTCCATTTCCCATAATGCCTAAATCATAACCCAGTCCCATTCAATCCTCCTCTTCTTTTTCTTAACCCTTTGAAATCTGATTTTCTGAAGCCCCCTAAATTTTTACTGTGATTAGCAGTCCTTTCTTCTCACATAGGACTCTATGAAGAAGTGGTCAGTTGTTCCCAAGATTGCTGTTTTTTTTCTACTTCAGCAGTGACATTATTACTATTGATATGAATCATGAAAAAAGTCAGTTCTCTATGTCATCTATTCCACTTTTTGAAGGATGAAATTATCATCGAGGCGAATCACCAATTGATTGGTTGTTCTGCTTTTAGTGCACAGTGATACCAAAAGGAATTTCATACATGAATCCCCTCTACACAATCTATGCTAAATGGTCTTCAAACTTCTCTGCTTCCAACCCTCATAATAGCTTGGATATATGTATATGTGTGTGTATGTATGTATGTATGTATGTATGTATGTATATATTGGATAAATCACATTAGGAAGCTCTAATGGTTAAAAAGTTCTTGCTTAAATTGAGCTAAAAATCTTATCTCTGATTTCTACCCTTTAGTTTTAGTTCTATTATCTAGAGCCATCCAAAATAAGCCTGATCCTGTTTTTTTTAATATGACAGACCTTTGAAATTCAAACACAAGTTCCATCTAAGTTTTCTTTCATTTTAGTTAAATTAAAAAGTCCTAGTTCCTTCAATAATTTTTCTCCTGACATGGTTTTGAGTCATTTCACCATTCTTACTGTCTGTCTACTTGCCTAAATGCTCCAATTTATGTGTAGTCAAAAGAGAAGTGAAGTGAGCATTAGTGGATCCAGGTCCATATTCACAGGTCTATTGCTAATTAGTTATGTGACTTTAAGCCCAGAGAAATCTGGGCTTCAGTTGTATTCTAAGTTAAATAACATTACTGCACCAGTTGATCTCTATAGCCTTCTCCAGATCTAAAGTGATCCTCAAGGAGAGTTGTTCTCACTATCTTTAACTATCTATCTATCTCTATACATATTTTATTTATGAAGACTAAAATTACACATGCTATTTGAGTAATCACATAAAGACTCAATATTGAATACACATAGCCAAAATGTCAGAGTAAAGACAAGGATTCATTTGAATTTTTCCCCAAGCCCTACCAAATACTTTTAAATAATGACTCTAAACAAATTCTAAAGTGACAGAATCCAGAAAAAGAAGGAATAAAACACTTTTCTAACTCAAGACAACTCAGAAGGTTAGCAGAAGAGATCTGTCACAACTGGGTGAGAGAGGAGCATAGTCTGGCATAGACCATGCCAGCACAGCCCTGACCCTAACAAACCAGAAGCAGGTCTTGGGATCTTCTGAATCTACAGCAGTCATAATTGCTTCCAGAACTTTCAGCCCACAGATTGGGGGGGGGGGGCGGGTCAAACAACTGGTTAGAAGGAGATTACAGGGATCTCTGCTAATACTGAATCAGAACTCTATTGCTTTGCCTATATTTGTTACCAGGACACAATCCTGGGTGATAATCCTAGAGAGAGAGGAGGATCTAGCATACCAGAACTTGAGGTCACAGTGGAGCAGGGACCCTCAGTGGCAGGGCAGAAAAAAGTATAATCACTCACAGACCAGAGCACAGGTCAGGAGAGAAGTAAATATACATCTCTTCTTGCAGTTGTTGTTGTAGATCATACCACCTTTGAAGAACTGAAAACTTACAGGTCCCTAGAAATATCTCAGAAAATAGCTGCACAAAGCCCCTGAAGTTTGGGGCTCTCTACTCTGGAAATAATGCCTACTTTAGCAAAGTATTAAAAGTCAAGTAATAAGATGAAAATAGCCGACCATAGAAATTTATTACAATGACAAGAGCAAAATACACACTCAGAAGATAACAAAGTCAAAGTTCCTACATCCAAAGCTTCCAAGAAAAATATGAATTGACCTCAGGCCATGGAACTGCTCAAAAAGGATTTTGAAAATCAAATAAGAGGGTAGAGAAAAAATTGGGAAGAGAAGTGAGAGTGATATGGAAAATCATGAAAAATGAGTCAATAGCTTGGTAAAGTAGACAAAAAATCTCAAGAAAATAACACCTTAAAAACAAGCTGGGGCAAATGAACAAAAAGTCAATGAGGAGAAGAATTCTTTAAAAAGCAGAACTGACCAAAAGGAAAAAGGAGGTACCAAAGCTCACTGACAAAAATAATTCCTTTTAAAAATTTTATTTTATTTTTTACAATTTCATACAAAGGTAGTTTTCAATAGTCAAACAATCAAAAGCAAGTTTTTGAATCCAACATTGTCTACTACTCTCCTTGTCCTTCCCCTTCCCATGGCAATGAGCAATCTGATATAGATTGTACATGTATAATCATGTTTAAAATTTTTCTATATTAATGATGTTATGAAAGAGAAATTAGAATTAAGAGGGGGAATCATGAGAAAGATGGAATAAACATAAAAGAAATTTTACAAGTGAATATAGCATGCTTAGCTCTGCTTTCAGACTCCATAGTTTTTCCTCTGGATGTGAATGGCAAAGAAAATAATTCCTTAAAATATTAGAATTGAGCAAATGGAAGCTGACAATTTTATGAGAAGTCAAGAAACAATAAAACAAAACCAAAAGCATGAGACAATAGAAAACAAATGTAAAATATTTCAGTGGAAAATAGAAACTGACTTGGAAAATGGATGCAGGAGAGATCAAATTAAAATGATTGGACTACCTGAAATAAAGGATCAAAAAAAGCTTAGTCATCATCTTTCAATAATATATCAAGGAGGGGCAGCTAGGTGGCATAGTGGATAAAGCACCAGCCCTGGAGTCAGTAGTACCTGGGTTCAAATCCAGTCTCAGACACTTAATAATTACCTAGCTGTGTGGGCAAGCCACTTAGCCCCGTTTGCCTTGCAAAAACCTAAAAAAAAAAAAAAAAAGAATATATCAAGGAAAACTGTCCTGATATTCCAGAACCAAAGAATAAAATAGAAATTTTAAGAATCCACTATTCACCTCCTGAAAGAGATCCCAAAATGAAAGTGGAGGGAGGTGATGGAAGGTAGGGAAAATGAAAAAGAGGTAGTTAGGAGTAGAAAACACTTATGAGGAGAGATAGGGTTAAAGGAGAGAGAAAATAGAATGAATAGGGGTGAAAAAGAATGGAAGAAAATACAGTTATCAATGGTAACTGTGAAAAAGTTTTGAAACAAGTATCTCTTATAAAGATCTTATTTCTCAAATATATAGAAAACTGAATAAAATTTGTAAAGATAAGAACCATTCCTCAATTGATAAATGATTTTAAAATATGAAGTTTTTAGATGAGGCAAACAAAGCTATATGCAACCATATGAAAAAGTGCTCCTACTCACTATGATTGAAGAAATGCAAATTAAAATAAGTCTGAGGTAAAACCTCATACCTATTAGATTGACTAATAGGATAGAAAAGGAAAATGGCAAATTTTGAAGAGGATATGGGAAAAGTGAGTCATTAAGGTACCATTGGTGGAGTTGTGATCTGATTCAAACATTTTAGAGCTATTTTTAACTATGCCCAAACTATTGCCATGTATACTCTTTGACCTAGCAATACCACTACTAGGTCTGTATCCCAAAAAAGATAAACAAAACAGCAACAGGACTTCTTTGTATAAAAATATTTATAGTGGCTCTTTTCTGGTAGCAAAGAATTGAAAATTAAGGGGATGTTCATCAATTGGGGATTGACAACGAATTATGACATGTGATTATGATGAAATACTGTTCTACCATAAGACATGATGAAGCAGTATGCTCTCAGAAAAACCTGAAAAGATTTACATGAACTGATGCAAAGTAAAATGTACTATGTATAAAATAACACCAATATTGTGAAATGATCAGGTGTGAATGACTTAGCTTGCAATGAGCCAAGACAAATCTGAAGGACTTATGATTAAAACTACAATTCATCCCCAGAGAAAGAAGTGGTAGGATATGAATACAGATAGAAGCATCTCTTTTAAAAATTTATTTTTCTTCAGGTTTTTTGTTTGGTCTATGTTTTCTTTCACAATATGACTATGATGGGAAAGTTTTGCATGATCACATTTGGATAACCTATATTGAATTGCTCACCTTTTCAATAGGGGATGTAGTGAGGAGGGAGGGAGGTTTTTAAGTTTTAAATTCATTCAAAGTTTTAAAAATGAAAGTTAAAAATTATTATTACAGAAAAGTAAGACTCAATATTGAATTTGTAGTCAAACTAACATTTGCTGATCTTTCTCACATGAGCACTTGATCCTTAGTTCAAGGCTTAGGCAGTTGATTTTTAACCTAATTTTGTAATCATTTTTGTCAAATTTCATCTTGATAGATTCAGGATCTCATTTTGAACTATTAAGAGTTTTGGGGGTGGCTAGGTGGTGCAGTGGATTGAACACTGGCCCTGGAGTCAGGAGTACCTGAGTTCAAATCTGGCCTCAGACACTCAATAATTACCTAGCTGTGTGGCCTTGGGCAAGCCACTTAACCCGGTTTGCCTTGCAAAAATCTAAACCAAAAAGAAAGAGTTTTAATATTCAGTTACAATATATCTGTAATTCTTGGCTACTTCATATCAATTTCTTGTGTAATAAACATACCCACTTATAATTCCATTATCTTTTTAAAAACCATTATCAAGCATCTATTTCTTCTCATCTCTATCCATTGTCCATTGATGAAAGAAACATACAGAGAGGGAAGGAAGGAAGCGAGGGAAGAATGCAAGGTTACACAATTTTCCTATCATATAAGATTCTTGATAAACATGTTAACAATAATAGCAAAGACAAAACCCTATACCAAACTATTGAAGATGTCTTTAGGTTGAATTTGATCCACTAGGCTCAGCATTTTTCAGGTATAGTAATTAAATAAAGTTGATTCTAACAATATCATAATCCAGCATACATTTCACCATCTCATTACCATCTTAGCCTCAAGGATAAGAGACTATGCCACATGATTTTAAAAAATCCAGGCATTTTGTATTTCCAGATGATTTCTGATTTAGTCTAATGAGCCTATCTAAAAAAGAGAAATGAAAAAAAAAACAAGCATAATTCATTCCTACTGAATTCTAATTGGTTCCTAGTGTTAAACTCTTCCCTATTCAAAAACTATTATTTAATATCACCATTCAGAATTTTGATGGAGATTGATGTCAAGATAAATGACATAACTAAAATTTCTTATAATTCAACTGCTTCCTCTTTAGAAGACTACAACATAGACTCATCTCTAATCTAGCATCTGCTATCTAGTTCTTTGAGTTTCATTTTAAAAAATCACCTACAATAGTTCTACTATTATACATATTTTCAAGTTATTTCAGTGTCTTTGAGTGTAATTGGTCCAGATCAAAAGCATTGAAGTCATTTAAGGAAGCCAGTTGTTTTTTTTGCAACCTCCTCATCTATCTTGGGTTTCAATTTCCTCTTGAATAGATTTGCTTTATTTTTTTCCAGTCTGAGCTATTTGATAGGAAAAAAACAGGAGCTGATGAGCTTGACTTTCTCTCCCACTGCCTATTAACAGTAAATATTCACCCTTACACTGTGGAACCATCCTTTTTTTTATCTTTTGTTTTCTTTTAAACATCAATTTAAAGTCCTTTTGCTAATATTTAGCATTTTATATAAGCTTCCTGACTATATCCCTCTTCTCTATTCTATATGATTTTACATTTTTCCTCAACCATGTACTCTTGCTTCCATATTTCATATGTGTTACTTTAAAATAAAATCATATTTCTGGGAAAACTCATACAATAGCTATAAATTCATTGGAGATTCTCCTCCCTCCCATGTAGACACATTCCCTTTTCTTTTGCCTTGGAATCATTCATTATTATATCATCAACATTTCATTTAGGAAAACCTCCCAGACCTCTAGAATCATCTTCCCTTTTAGAGTCTTAGGTTATGGAATCATAAACTATCTTTTTCCTTCAACATTTTTGAAAGAACTATACAAGGAAATGAAAGAGACCTGGCATAAAAGGGCATCGTATTTATTAAAGCCTGCTAGTAGTGAGGAAAACATGGGCTACTCCCCAAAGGGTATATCCCTAAGAACAGCTGGGACTATTTGGAGAATACTAAAAATAAATCCTCATGTATTTAGAGGGCATCATTCTGTAAGGTGTGGACAGAGGCATGAACAACTGCCACTTAAAATATTGGGGCATGGACCCAGAGGAGCTGCCAGTGTCCTAATAGCTACTTAAGAGTTTCAGTTTCCCAATAATTACCACGACTTTCTTGTGGATGTCTTGTTTTGTTTGTGTGGCAAAGGTATGGGGGCATTATAGTTTCTATCTAATTGTTGAACTTGGCTTACTCATTCCTCATCTCTCATCCCTCACTCATCTTAAAATAGGGTTATAGGGTTAAAGGAGAAAGAAATTACATAGTTTTATTCCAGATTTGGGCATTGAATTGGAAACTAAGCAATTTGGATTCTAAGCCTCGGCTTCATTATTAAGTGGCTGTGTGACTTTGGGGAAGATATTTAAGCTTTCTAAGGTTTGTTTATTAGTTTTTTCCCCTAAAAAAGGCAACTTGCCTAGATGAGCTCTTTAGCACTAATATTCTTTGATTTTTGTGACTCTTCAAAATCTTTGCCCTAGTTCCTATCCTTTTCCCCAACTCTGGATCTAGAGATGACTTACTACATAGAATACATAATTTACCTAGAGTTTTGTCATTCATTCATTCATAGAAGTGTATACTGTTATAGAAGCAGCATGGGTGGTATAACACCACCAATATTTTACACTACCCTCATAGGGGTCCAATATCATGGGAAATTGTCATTCTGCTTTTGTAGAAGGAACTGGACTCCCTGCCTCTGGCCCCTTCTATGTGAAGATCTTTAGTGATCTATCTGTCCCCTTGTGAGAAAGTACTGATTCCATACCCTTGAGGCCTCTACCAATTCTCTCAGTAAACAATAATGCTCAGACCTCTGGCAAATAAAAGTAACAACTGAAAAAAATAAAACAAGGAAGAAACAAGAGCAAAATCCCTTCAGGAGATTTACAATTTATGTGTGCTCTATGGCACAAGTTCAACTGCGACCTCTCAGCCAGCTGCTGTCTTTACCAGCTTTCTTCATCCACCTGCCTTGTGAGAAAACAGCCTCTAATGACAGGATCCCAGGATAAATCTGTCAGAGAGACTTACACAAGGAACTCTCTAGAGAAAGACTTAAGGAGTCCAGAAAATAAATCTCCACCTCCCAAATGAGAGCAAGGTTGCCCAAGTTTACAGTGTCTCCTTTTAACCCTGCTAGAATGGACCTTAGTGATTGTAATTATCACCTGTATTTCTGATATGCTCTAAAACTATAGTCCTTTAGCTGCTGTGATAAATGCCTCACTTGGGTACAAGGCTGAACAAGACACTTGGAGGGCAGCAGGTTAGTCAAATATTCCTTGAGCCTCTCCTATCTGAAAAGACGGACAGAAACTCTTCCTACAAAGAGTTTAGCAATGAAAAGGAAATAAGATATTTAAGATGCAGGCAAAGTTAAAATTCTCAGTCTTAAAAGACAACAGCAGATAGGGTCTCAGCCACCAGGGAACTTAAATCCTAATTTTGTCAGCCAGGGTGGCTGGCAGATCCTGAATTGACCAGATACTGATCAGAATTTGGCAGAGAACCTGTCGAAGACATGAAGAAACCTAATATCCCTTCATTCTCATTTTTTAAATTTCATATCTGACTATATCATATTGCCTTCTGATGGGGGGAGGGCGGAGAGAGGGGAAAAATTATAAAATTCAAAACCTTGAAAAAATGATTGGTAGAAACTACCATTGTATATATAATTGAAAAACAAATAAAATAGTAATGTAATTAAAATAAAATAAAATTTCATATCTGAGAGCTATCTGGCCTCAGATATCAAAGGGACCTGAGACATCAAGGTTGCCTGAATCCTGAAATTCATCACAAAACAAAGCCAGACTAACACAGACGTATATATATTCTAAGTGTTCCTAGGTTGACAAGTGATTCTCTATCTATGCCCTAAAAGTAAAGTAGAATTTATAGGATATTCCCACTTGTATTACATTCAGTGACTTTTCTTTCTTCTAGAGAGTAAATCCCAATTTCTTTTGCTTTCAAAGATCTAACCCCATCTTCCTTAACTGATAATTTTACCTTACCAGAACCCTCTGATTCATTGGCAGTCTTTTCACTCTTCCCCACTAATCTCACTCCTACCTCACTCCTACCTCCAGACCTAGAGTCCTTACTAGAGGAACCCTTTTATATGTCTCTAGTTTTCTGAAGTGTACCCATTCTTCACGGATCAGTTCAATCAAGTAGAACTTCTAGAAAGTCCTACAACCCAAAACAAGCTCTTCTTCCACAGAAATCTGGTCATGCTTGCTTTTTTGTAATAATAATAATAATAATAATAAGAAGAAGAAGAAGAAGAAGAAGAAGAAGAAGAAGAAGAAGAAGAAGAAGAAGAAGAAAAGAATAATGCCAAATAGATGCTAAATTGTTCAGAAATGATTCTTGACTGACTGGTCCATTCTCACAGCCTGGAATCTTAGTCTTCTTAGAGGAAGTCTAGTCATTATATTATCTATTCATTGGTACCCTTGATCACATGTTGCATATATTGTTATTTAACCATTTCCAATGTATGCAGCTTTAGCTTTCAATAAAATCATAAGCTCCTTGAGGATAGGATTTATATCTCCAACCTATTTTTTTACAGAAAGACTTAGACTTTAATTCAAAAGACACCCAAACAGTTCACAATTTACTACAAAAAGTTCACAGGTTAGGGTCTTTGGAGAAACAGCAAGATAGAGATTTTCAATAGAAGTAAGAAGAGGGTGGGAAAGATTGGGGAACCATGCTCCCTCAGAGCAGTCTGGCTTCCTACAGGAAAACAAGTAAGCAGGAGAATAAAGGACAAAGGAGAACAAAATTGAGGGATGACACTCCATCCCCCCCACCCCAGGAGGGCTGCCCTCCGAAGGAAAGTTGGCCACCATAGATAGTAAAGAAGGGTAACAGCGGTGGGGAATGTCACTCCCTCAGAGTGGGCTACCCTCCAAAGGTAGAGGAGCTGTCTCCTACCTGTTTAACCTTCCTCCTTATATCTAGTTGTGACTTTAGAATAGTTGCTTAATAAATACTTGTAAAATTGAGTTTAAATTAATTTTATCCAACAAAGTTCTTCAAAACTTATTTTTTGGTTAACTTTTTTTTTGAACTCAATTCCTCCTGACTCCAGGGCTAGAGCTCTATCTACTGCACCACCTAGCTGCCCCTGGTTAACCATTTTTTAAACACTCAATGTTGAGCACAAATTCCAAATAAAAGTGAGATTTGCACAAAACTTTAGATAAATCAGAGGTGTTCCACAAGTAGCTAATTTTCTTTCTGGTGTTGTCATTGGAAAAGGTCAAAGAAATACTCAAGATCTTTTTTTAACACTCCCTCAGGTGTCTTCAATACCCAGAGATGTGCTCCAGAAACATACATATAGCTTGGTGATAATACTGAAAACCATGTGCATTAAAGCAGTTAATCACTGTTTAAGAGAAACTACAAAGTCCAGAGCAGCCACCTTAAACTTTTTGATTTTGATCTCTTCTTTTGGAGTCTTAAAAATTACTGAGGATCCTCCAAAAAGTTTTTGTTTGTGTGGGTTATATTCATTGACTTTTGTTATATTAGAAACCAAAGCATCAGAATACTACTATGAAAATAGTTTTGACCTTAAGGACCCCCAGAAATGGCATCAGAGATTCATAGGAATTCCCAGACCATATCTTGAGAACTACTGCTCTAGAGGGGTAGAATGAAAATGATCAATTGCATAGCAAAATGCTGAAACTGTACTCAGACCAAGGTTCAAATCCCAATTTGGACATTAGCTTTGTGATCTTGGTTAAGTCACTTAAACTCTGAGCATCAGTTTTCTGATCTTTAAAATGAAATGAAATTATATGTATGAATCACTTTATAAACCTTAAAGCCATATTTAAAAGATATTATTAGCTTCAGGATCACCCCACAGCAAAACTATGAAGTATATGATTTTTTTTAAATTTCAATGCCTTATCCTTCTCTTTCTGTACCCATTTAGAGTTGCATTCAGGTACCAGTGATAACCTTACTCATTCCTTCCCCCTGCTAATCGAATTCAATTCTCTGTATAGTTTAACTTTAATAGTAGTCATCTATTCCTTAGCATAAAGTCAATATATTTTCCCTCTCACAGAGTCATTTTAATTTTATCCCTAATAGTAGACTAAGGGTTATTGTCTTCTGCAGGAATTTCATACTTCAATGATAAAATGGGGAGACCTATTGCAGAAGGGAAGGCTTCATGGACCACTGAAATTGAACCAAATATTTCCATCTTCTCAGGTAAAATGAGCCCAGAGTTGGAGCCTCCTAGCAGCAAAATAAGGTCATTAGTTGAAGTTGCCAATGGACTCTCCTCTGACAATTCAACCATTACTTGATGTAAGAATCATCTTAGTGCCATTTTTGACCACCTGGAAAAATCTTGGGAAAAGTCTTCCTGACCTTCCCCACTTCATCAATTTTCGTGTTTTCTTTAAATTTCATATGAAAAGTACCTTTTCCCTCAGACTCTCTCTTTGGGACCTTAAAAAGTATAGTCAATGCTTTGTCTTTGCACTAGCATTTTTAGTAATTTATTCCAGACCTAGAGTCTTTTATTATTTAATTCTTAAGTGCTTTCAGATTCCAAACATGATGTGAGACAGGGCTATATATACACTAGTTGTATGTTAGTCACTAGTGTTCTCTGCAGGAAAGTTATATTTTAAAAATCAGCTTCTTTTTTTTTTTGAACATCCCCGAAGAGTGATTTATTTCTTCACAACTGGAACTATCCTGGTGGGCTACTTGGCAAATATTCAAAATCAGAAAGCCACTCACTGGTAACTCCGCAGTGGCTATTCTGAGAGAAAGGAAGTCTGGGCCCTGCCAAACTTCCCAAGAAAAATAAGCCTGTACCATGTGAGGAAATGCATAACATTCATTCAGCAAGCCATTTTCTAGCCCAAAGTCTGAATCCTCCTTGTATATCTTCTTTAAATACACATTTCTTGCATTGCCTAATTATCTGCTTCCAAAAGCATTTGGTTAGGCACACAACACATCTCAGTAATGGGAATGTACTCTAGCCTCCCAGAGCCAGTTCATAAAAGCAATAGAGTCATCTTAATATTGTAGATCCTCTCTGTAGAATCGCCCGTGTAATGTAGCAGAACTGTCTGATAGCTGAGGTAATGATCAGATGGGATGTAACTGAGGGGGACATCTACTGGCTGATACAGTAGAATTAGATCATTTATTCAGTTGGAAGAGTGTTGACTTCAGGGCCCGGGGGTACTTCTCTCACATTCCAACAGTCCCGTCCACATGCAGCATCTTGGTTCTGGCTTTGTAACCTGTCAGCATCATCGTTTTACTATCCAAATCTTCTCAATCCTTTTCTTTCCCTCTCTTATATTCTTCTCTAAGCCCTCTTTTCTCTCTTATACATCCCCTTCATTCCTTCCTAGGGCTGTTCAATGCAGTTAGTGAGGGAAGCTATAGGATTCCCTACCATTCTTAACGGATAGCCAATTGCCTGGAAGGCTTTGGATATTGGTCTACTCTAGGTAGGAAACTAATCAACGTAAAATATGGATTAATGTAAAATCCCTTCTAATCCTATATCCCACAGGGAGGGTCTAATCACTTCTCAGTCTTTGAAATACCCAGTTGGACACTCTGATAGCTCACCATAGAGAATATGGGCTGAAATCTATGACTATTGTTTCATCCTAAAGTAATTCACTCCAGGTATTATTGCTAATAATACTTTTAACTAATTATAGTACCCATAATTTATAATTCCATAATTAATAATAAGCTAATGAACTTGATTCTTCCCATGCCTTTGCCCTAACTCCCTTTCACAGCACTATGGAAGGAGAATTAGACCAGAATAAAGGTCCTCCAGGGTAGCCTTGACTCTAAAACACAGTGTGACTTGTGGTAATTCTTCTTCCCACTGGGATTTCCTTAGAGCAAAGCAGGAAGGATTTACAGAGATGTAACTAGAGTGAGGTAAGGAGGCTTTTGCTCTAGGGTGTCAAATTTAAAGACCAAGGATAGCCTTTTCAAACTCCAATGGAATAGAAACAGTGTTTTAAGATGTAAATAATAAGAATAATTAGCTAAATTAGGAAGATATGAGATGGAGGGCTCTGCTAAGCTGTGTTCTTGCCCTGCTCTCCCCCATACCTCCAAACCCTACCCTGAATGCCCTAGGACATCTCTCATCCCAATCCACTTAACTCCATTCTACAAAGGACATGCTTTCATTCCATTTTCACTCAGCATGGTGTATGGTACTTTCTCTGAACACCAAAAATTCCTTAGTAGAGCCCTGAGTTTCTATCAGCCTGTCAGCTTAGTCACCAGATATACAGAGGCATCCTAAATATATTAACTGAAAAACAGGAAAAAAGAAAATCCCTCTCAAGGCCTGGACTTGGTCTTCTCTTTAAGGAGACTTTCACCTGGTTTGGAGGATTTTATTTTAAAAAAAGGAAAATAAAGATAATCCTATTTATATCCCTTCTTTTTTTATAAGTGAGTAGGAAATCAATTAACATAAATGAAAAGATTGTCATGCTGCAGTGAGGACCCAAGTGAGTCAGATAACATGAATTTGTTGTGTACCTACTCAGAACCAAGGTATGTTTAATTGGTTGTCCTTCATTCCTAAAAAAGACCATGACATCAGAAGGTGATGCCTTTATACCTTTATACTTTTTAAATTCCAAGATCTGGATTGAGAATATGGAGTGGAAGAGAGAATCATTTAAAGATTAAGAGAATCAATGTTTGCCAAAGAGGTATGCTTTAGAGTATACTTCATATGTATTGTTCATTTGCTTCCCCCCGCAAAACTATGAGACAGTCTGTGAGAGTGATTTATGAGATTCACCATCCCAGAGACTTTTCAAGGTGGGCCCAGAACTAGACCCCCAAACTTTTCACTCTTTGGTCAGAATTATTTGCTTATGTCACATGGAACTGCAGTACAATTATATTATGCCTCCCTAATTAAAAATATTGACATATCCCTATCAGACCATAATTTCACATTATTTCACTTCTAAACTACACATTAACCCCATTCCCCTCAAATATATTTTTGGTCTTTATCAAACCCCCACTTACTCCACTCCTGAGAACTATCTCAGGTATTTTTTATCTCTGCTCTGACTTCACTTTTTCTTCTCCAATCTCAATCTGATATTAGGTATTTCCATTCTAGGTGGTCCTCTGTTTTCTGCTCCTTGCTTCCTTTATTCTATATTTCCCATCTCTCACCAAACACTGTTGAAACACACCCTGTTATATCTCAGCATTAGAGGTTTGCCTTGAGTGCACAATCACCTGCAAATAAAAAAATTGTACACCAACTCTCACTCCACTTTAGTCTTGGCTTGTAATCTTTACAAGTTAAATCAGTGTAGTACCTGACCTTTCATTTTTGTTCTCTGACATCACAGAAAACAGCATGCTAAAAACATGGGAGCAAGCACACAGCGCTGCTTCACTTCATTGGTGCCTGGAAAACTGTGAGAGCAGTGTTTGCTATCTAGATCCATGGTTTATAATACTGATGAACTTCTCGAAACAAGTTTTACTTTTATATGTATTTGTTTTATATGACATTAGAATGTAAACTTGTTGGTAGTTAGAATTGTTTTATTATGATTAGAGCCTATCATTGTTAATTATGTAATAATTATATTATATAGAATTATGTAATTCTTATAAATTTTTATTATTAGAGTCTATTTTGATAGGTTTTACCTGCTGTCAATTTACAGGTGTGTGTGTATGTGGAGAGGGGAGTCAACAAACCTATTTCCAAAATTTGGTCCTCCTTAACCAATCATTTATTACATTTATATTTATATTCCTAATATCTGGCATAATGCTGGCAAATAGTAGGTTCTTAACAAATGTTCATTAATTGACTGGTTGATTGACTATTATGGTAGTCAATTTGTCAGGTGAATAACAAGAGTCACTGATTTGGATTCAGAGAGGCAAGATTCAAATTACAGTTCAACCACTTACTAGCTATGTGATCTTTAACAAATTATTTAACCCCTCTGAAAAAAAATAGCTAATAGCTATGATCAAAAGTCATTGACCCTAATTTCTTTAGTTTATAGTTGAGAACTAAAGCTCCAAAAGATTAATTTATTTGCTCAAAATCACATAGGCATTAATTTGCAGAATAAGGAATTGAACCCAGATCTCCTGACCTCAAATCCAGCTCTTTCCACTATCCCACTCAAGCTTATCACAATGTCTTGTGGCAATAAATATTTTAGTGAACCAAATGGAATACCCATTTTATAAGGTTTTTTTAAGTTTGGAATGACAAAGACAAAAAGCTGACTCACAAGAGGCTGTTATGTTCTCTTTTGTTGGACCAAGATGCCATGGTTTATAGACATCCAAATAATTTAAGAATATTTTTATGTGTGTCTAAGACAAGGTCAAGATAAGAAGCCTATTACAACATGTTTGTCTAGTTCTTGTTGATTAATATACAACTTCCTACTGGTTGATAAGACCAAGAACTGACAAAGCCATCACAACTATACTTAGGAGCAACTTTGGAAAGCCTAAAAGGGTCAAAATGACATCATCATCATACATGATCTACTAAAACAAAGAAAATGTCAGCATCCTTTTGGCTTAGCAAGCTAATATCAGTCTCTTTTGTTCCTGATTTTAATCCCTTACTCATCTTCTGTGACATCAGCTTCCTACCACTTCTTTCTACCCTGTCTCTAATTTCCATTTCTCTCTCTCTCCCGCTCTCTCTCTCTCTCTTTCTCTCTCTCCTCTATTTCCATTTCTCTCTCTCTCTCTCTCTCTCTCTCTCTCTCTCTCTCTCTCTCTCTCTCTCTCTCTCTCTATTTCCATTTCCCTCTCTCTCTCTCTCTCTCCTCTCTCCCTTATTCCCCAACTACAATATAGGTAACTTGATCTTAGCTCCTGACAGTACTTTTTGCTTGACAATCTGGATTATTCTTTTCTGATTCTGAACTGTTCCCTAACTCTTCTTAACCCTAGAAGAGTATTCACAGGGTGGCTAGGTGGCATATTGGATAGAGCACTGGCCTTGGAGTCAGGAGTACCTGAGTTCAAATCCAGCCTCAGACACTTAATAATTACCTAGCTGTGTGGCCTTGGGCAAGCCACTTAACCCTATTGCCTTGAAAAATCTAAAAAAAAGAGTATTCACAAAAATAACTCATGCCCCTGGTATTGATTTATTTTTCATCCAATCTACTATTGCTGTTTAGGAAAGCATGTGTTTGAAGGTATTTAACAATGAAGGTCACACACAAACAGTTAAAGGTTAGCAGTTACTGAGTAGGTTGGTGCCAATAAAAAGAAAATAGTGTCAGGTAGATGTGTCATATCAAACATAAGGATACCAACTATTATTGAGAAATGGAGAATTTTTACTTCCTACCTGAAGATTATAGCCAAGAAGTGTTTGACTGGCCTGAGGCTTAGAATCTCACTTACAATAAAAAATGAGTGAAATAAAGAGCTGATAACATAGAAGCAGTTTGCTTACCCACATTTGATGACCAATGGCATCAGACAGAGCCCACTAGAAGGAGTTTGAAAAATAAAACATCTAGAAATAAAAATGTATAATCCTGACGTTTCCTTGGATGGAAATCAACCAACAAATCAACCAACCATTAATGAAAACTTTCAAAAGGTAAAATAGTGAAATGGGAAACAAATGTAACTTGAGGATACATAAAAACTCCAAATGAATAAGTCATGGATAGGAACATTTACTATTTATTTAGGTTAAAAACCTATGCTAATCTCATGGGTGTAAAATTTTTAGTCAAACTGGAGTTCTTTAGCATTTCCATTCAGGTATTTGTGTAGCAAATACTACTTCCTGTTTCATAAGGAAAATATATTTCTAAAAGCCTATTAAATACTTTTTTTAGATTTTCATACATTTCTGAGGATTTAAATAATATTTCTACAGCTCAAGAGTAAATTAATCAAAACCACCTGCACAATATTTCTTTCAGTATTCAGAGTTTAAAAATGAAGTCTCAAAAGTCCAAATCACCTGGAAAAGTAGGAAATCAATTGATAAACCCTTAAATGTGGCCATATTTCCTACTATTAGTAATTATCCATAATCAGCTTTAGCAAGGAATGCCTAAAAGTAAATGTGAATTCAATGACCTGACTGTTTATGTTCGTGGAAATTCTTCTAGAAGTCTTCATTGTCCTGTTCCTAGGTCAGTATTCAACATTTAACATATTGCCTGGCCCAGAACTGGCATTTCATAAATGCTGGCTGGATTGAATTGGTTGGAACTGGTAACAGTTCCTTCCCATAAGAGTCCTCTGCCTCCTCCAATTCAGGAAAGAAATTCCTGATTTGCTAATATAATTTCCTACATCATTTTCCTGTTCACAAAGTTACTGAACACTCCAGACAAGACAAGGTCTACCTTTGGAGCTCTGGCAGACATAGGGACATAGCTGTAGCAGGGCACACCCATACATCTCTGCAAATACACAAAGGCACCTTGGAGACACAATATCTTTTCCTAAACAATTTAGGACCCATGACCAAATCTAATCTTTGTCATTCTAATATAGACTGTAAACTGAATATATAAAATTTCATTTACTTTACCAAATGGATACCCAAGTCACAAACTTATGTTTCAAATTCCCCAAGAAAAAATATTCACTCATGAAAAATAAAAATAAAACAAGAATCCTTCAGAGCCCCACACATTTTCTTCCTCTAGTTCCTTATAGTCACATCTCTAGAAACAATTCTTCCCATTCTAATATAGATCATAAACTGAATATATGAAATGTTATTTACTTTGCCAAATGGATATCCAAATCACAAACCTATGTTCCAAATTCCCCAAGGAAAAAAATGATTCATTCATAAAAATCTAAAACAAAACAAAACCCCCTCAGAGACCCACACATTTTCTTTCTCTAGTTCCTCATAGTCATATCTCCAGAAACAATCATTGCCATTCTAATATAGACCATAAATTGAATATATGAAATGTTGTTTACTTTGCCAAATGTATACCCAAGCACAAACCTCTGTACCAGATTCCCCAAGAAAAAATTTTAATTCATTCATGAAAAATATAAAAGAAAACAAGAACCACTTCCCCAGCCCCACCCATCTTCTTTCTCTTTTTCCTTATAGTCCCATCTCCAGAAACAGTAAGCAGCTGTTTTGAAGCAGGATTTTCCTAACATCATTTCTTGATGCTGGCTATCCCATCCTTTTGATAGGGATTTGTGGGCAAGCAAATGCAGCTTTCTTCATTTGAGAAAGACGTACAATACCTGGGGCTCTATAGAATCACCTGTGATTAATGCAGAAAACTCCAGCTGGTTCATATTTAAATGAGACTCATAGAATGCTGGTGTTTGATGGTGGTTTTATTGCTTGGTCAGAGAGCACTGTAATCTGCTCAGGGTTAAGAGCTAGAGCAAACACACTCATGTTTGTTTAGGAAAGCAATTGAAGACATTTCATGACTTGTGACAAATACAAATTCTTCTTTCTGGCTGCCTTTATGACACAGAAATAGAAAAAGTGGCAAGTGTGGAGTTCTCTACAATCTATTGCAACCACTCCTATTACACAGGTCATTTGACCCAAATTGAGGCATCTGCCTGGTTTTTCCTCTTCCTTGACTCCAAGGGAACAGGGAAAGGAAATGGTTATTTGTCTGAAATCAAAGCCACACAGAATCACTTCCAAGGTAGGGTGATCAGTGGATTATATTAGGGTACTGTTTAAGTATATTGACAAGACTATACCATAATGAAACCCTTCAACCACATTTGATTGTTTATTATAAAATTGGCTTTTTTTTTCCAATGATACTAAATGCCTACCATTGCTTTATAGGACTTACAACGACAAATACAACAGCTGATGTATATCTAGGAATTTTGCCTACATTATCTCAATTGAGTCTTACAACAACCCTGTGAAGTAGGGACTTGGGGTTTCATTATCTCCAATATATAAATGATGAAACAGGGGCTTAGAGATACTAAGCAATTCAGGAACCAACTACTGTCTGAGCACAAGATTCAAATTCAAAGCTTATGACAGGTGAAGCTGCCCAAGCTTAGGCAGATTAAACAAGAAGTCATACAAACCACAGGTTGAGTGTCAGGTTGAAGTGCTTTTTGATTTGTTTATTTTAAGATATGTATGTTCAAAGAAATCGGGTTCTATTCCTAGTTCTGCCATGTTGTAATGACTTGGGCAAGTTGTTTAACCATTTGTTGTTTCAATATTAGTAAAGCTAAGGTTTTGAACTAAATATAAGGTCCCATTCAACTCAATGGTTCTATTTCTTTACATTGCTTATAAAGACAGTTTCAAGTCTTGATTATTTTTGAGATGTTTTCATTCCCTACACTGAGTATATGAAACTTGAAATCATTACTGCCCACTTACAGAAAAGAGAAAGGAAAAATATGGTACCAATAATTTAGGAGTTAGATTTCAAACTTTTCTTGTTCTATACCTTACTATAGGAATTGAAGATGGTTAGGGTCATAAATGAGAGCCCCAGTTCTTTGCCCTATATCTAGTAGTCCGTGTTATAATAATATCCCCATAAGTTTTCAAAACATTAGGATTTTTCTTTATTTAATTCAGCTCAACAGAAATAGCAAAGTTTGGAAGAACATCCTCAGGCTGCATTAGAAATGCCTATAGCACATTCAGGGAGATGGATTCAAAAGAAAGGAGACAATGTTCAAAAAGTTCTGGGTAGAGATTAGAGATAGAGTTTGGAGGTATATGTGTAGAGGAACTTCTTAAATATATGAATCTAGTAAGATCTTCAGGAAAGTATAAAGAGAAAGAAAAAGAGGTCTTAGAAGAGATCCCTGAGGAATATCCATGCTAAGAGGACAGAATATAGATGATGGAGAAAGGTCAAAACATTATTATTGAAGCCAAAAGGAGGTAGTGTCCAGAAAAGGGAAAGAAAGGGTAGTCAACAGTATCAAAAATGAAAGAGGGGTTAGTGGACTTTGCAATTAAGAAATCACCTTGGAGAGAATAGTTTCAAGCAAGTGAGGGTAGTAGAAGACAGATTTGCAAGGTATTGAGAAATGAAGTGGGGGAAAGAAAGCAGAGTGAGGACATCCTTTATGATTCAGTCCATTCTACATTTTTATGAGGAACCTTTGGGCATGTTTGTGAACCTTATACATGTGAGAGAGGCACACAATATGCAAGCTTTTCTAAATCACCTGTGATTAATGCTGAGAACCCCAGTTGGCACATGTTTAAACAATACTCATAGAATCCTAATGCTTGATCATGATTTTAAAAATTCCCTAGCCAAAGAGGACTAGAATCTGCCCCAGGTTAAGGACTAGAACAAACATGCTCCTGTTTATTTAGCAGAGAAATGGCAGATATTTCACACCATGTGATGCATATGAATTCTTCTTTGTTAGCTGCCTTTATGACAGAGAAGCAAAAGAAAAGGATTAAGAGTATAGTTTTAACTCAAGATTGAGGTCTGACTTTCATTAGATAATGAACAATTTTTAAACTACTCACTGAAATTACAGTGATTGGTAATCTATGAAAATAATATTCTGATGAAAAGAATAATAAGGTTCATTTCATTTCAAAAACTGCAATGGGACAAAATACACTAAAACATAAATAAATTTTTACTCCCTTTTGTGAACATTTCAGGATCTTGCAAAGACTCGGGGACATCATTAGAAGTACAATTCTTATTGTACAGGATAAAAAAATAATTTAAACATTCTGGTCAGTTGGAGTCAGAATCAATGAAAGTTTATTTGCATAATGATGAAGATATCCAGGATCCTTATACAGAGAGGATTAGGGTAGAGAGATCTTGGGTGGTCTTTAGATTGAGATTCAATTCAATTCAATAACAAACATTTAGCAAATACCTACTAGGTATTTGGTGTTAGTTGTTGAAACTAATAATATCTCCTACCCTTACTTAGTTTACATTGAGAGGAGGAAGGGCAGGAATCATAACATGTACACAAATTAACATAGTTCTAGAAGAATTGAGGAGGGAGAAAGAACATAACAACTGGAGAAACAGAAGGAGGTTTCATAGAGGACTTGCCTCTATCCATCCTAATGGTGCATTGGTGAAGAAATGAGATAGGAATGCTTTCCAGACTTGGGAATGGCTTATATGCATGTAAGGAGATGGAATGGAAGATGGAGCTTTAAGCTTGGAAAATAGCTACTAATGTAGTTTGAGTGGAACACAGAGGTGATAAGGTGAGTAATATAAACAAATGCCTGGAAAAGGCACATGTAATTGTTGTATTCTTTTAACTCTTTGCCTTTAGAGACACTCTCTCAAACCCAAACTCTCAGACCAAGAAAAAGCTAAATTAAGAGTCTGGAGGTTGTAGCTTAAGATCTAGTACCCACCAGCCCTTTCAGTAGAAGGAGCAGGCAATATTCCTGTCATGAGGTAATTGCTGAGAAAACCACTTCCTGGGCCTAAACTAGTACATAGTTCTGGGCAAAAATCAAACTTTTATGCTTTTAGGATAGGGAGCTCAAAAAATGTGTAGCTGCCCTCAGAACATTAAACTCCTAATTTTTAAGATTATTAAATTCATTTTATTTCTTATGAAGCCTTTATCCCCTTTTCATCTTTTATTTCCTATTTATTTCCTATTTCACCTTTATTCTCTTCTCCTGCCTTCTTATTAAAAACGCCATCTCTTACTTGATGATGTCATCCTACCAATGAGGCAGTTATGTGAATGGGGGGTTGAATAAAGTCAGATCTGATATCAGTTCACATCTTGTATGGAGGGTCACTGCCTGGATTAACATTTGGTCCTGATGGTGGAGGCAACAGTGAGTGACTACACTATAATTGCTTTCAGTGGATTGCCAAGGTAGGGCCCAGTAGGAACAAACAAGAATGGAAAAACCCTTTGTGCAAATAGCTTTCATTCCTCTTTAAGTTGGTATGTAAGTATTCAATGACTTAACCAGAAATGGAAGAAATTCATTTTGTAATGATGTCCTCAGAAGATTCTTTCTTTTTTCTTCCACATCAGACTGCCATGAGTCTATATTTTAGATCATAGGATTATATATTTAGAACTGGAAGGGATTTCAGAAGTAATCTTATACAACCTTTTCATGTACAGATGTGGACATTGACAACTGAGAAGTGAAGTAATAATCAAAGTTGCACAGATAAGCAGCAAAACAAAAATATGAACCTAAATTCCTTGACTCAAGATACAGTGCTCTTTACAAAGGGTCATGGGAACTCTCTCTGAAGTATCAGAATTTTACTGTTAAGAAGCTATGTAATTTTGGGTGTTACTCTCCTTTTGGTGATTCCATTACTTCTTTTGTAAAATGAGAACGACATCATCTTTCCAGGCTTGTCTCACGTCACCTCCCATGACATGTTCACTTCTCTAAACAAACTGGACAACTTATTGCCTATCTTCTCCCCCAAAAACTCCTGTAGTCCCCTATCTCCAAAACTTTGTTCATGCTATTTGCTTTGCCTACAATGACTCCTCTCCCTTTCCTCTCCATTCAGTGTCTATCCTTTCAAATCCCATATAAAAACTATCTCCTCCAGGAAGCTTTCCTTGATTTCCTTAGTCAGTGATAACCCTCACTCTCAGACTTCACAATAACACTTTGTTTTGTGACTTGTGATAAGTTCTTGCTTTGTAATATTAGGTTTTACTCATATGCCTATTGTACAGCAACTAAGGGCAGGGTCTTTGTCTTAACTAAATTTTGTATTTTCCTCAGCACCAAGGACAGTGCTCATGATAGATGCTTACTCTATCATGTATTGTACATGGTTGTATTTTATATTTGCTCTACAAACATAGAATATAGAGCTAAAAATGACCCCTAGAATAAAATTAATAGGAGAATGGGGATGAGAAATTGATGTGAAGGTATTCTGAAAAAGTTAAAGATATCACTTCATCCAGAGTGCTGGATCTAAAGTTAGGAAGACCTGAATTCAAATCCTACCTCTGGTAAACTTACTAACCATGTAATCCTAGGTAAGTCACCTTTCTGCTTCAGTTTCCTTATCTATAAAGTGAGAGACATAATAATAGCACCCATCTTTCAGTTATTTTAAGGATAAAAGGAAATGTTTGAAAAGAGCTTTGCAAATCTTAAAGTGTTAAATAAATGCTATTATTAACCTATTATGTTTATGCCATCTTTGAGGTAGAAAAGTCTTGGTATATAGAAAATGTTTCATTTTTTTCATACCTTAAGATAATCAATAATCTTCAATATTCTCCCTCCCTCCTACCCCAAATTGATCAGAAATATTGCCCTTGTACTTGAGGAGTAGGCAAAGGCTTCAGAGTTAGGTGTATGATTTATCTGTCATCCTACCTAATGAGGAATTTAGTTTTAAACCCTTCCTTGAAACATCTGTTGCATTTCAACCCCAAAAGTGTAAATAACAACAAGGAAAAAAGCAGCATCTGGACTAGAAGCAAAAAAGATCTGCTCCCATGAAAAAAAAAATTTTAAAGGGAAAGAGAAAAATAGTACAATTCCTCATACTGAGCACTTGATCACTAAAAATCATGAACTATAGAATGCTCAGGAAGCCTGTTTGATTAATGGGCGCGGGTGGTCGACCATCTGCTCTGGAGTAACCGGCTTTGAATCCCAGTGCCCCTTGCTGGGTCAGCACTTTTCTTCCCCGTGCTGAGAAGTGACTTTCTCCTTCCCCACAACCCCCCTTCTCCCTTTCTCCCTTTCCCCTCCCCCCTCCTACCGGCCTTTGCTTCTAGGAAGGAAGGAAGAAATGGTCCATGAAGTTTCATTTGCCTTGATAAGACAGAAACATCTTCAGAGAAATGAAGAGCAGCTTGCCGCCAGAGCTCCGCAGAGAGAGGAAGCTGCTGGGACCGCCACAAGGGTCTCCTGGGACCCAGGCCCAGGCTGGGGAGGCTCCAGGAAATTCAGCTGGAGGCAGAAAAGCAGTGTAAGAACCTGGAAAGGAGAAATGTTAGAGCCTAGAAAATAACAAACCCACATAGACCCTCAAGAATTCCCTCTAGGCAGAGCCTTCCTCTTTTATTTTCTCTTTCCCATTTCCCAGCAATTTTTTAAAACAGAGATTCCTGAAGTTAATTTGCACATAGTCTAAAACAAGTCACCAGGCAACAGACATTGCTGTAGAAGTCATAAACTCTTTAATTCAGTATCAACCATCAACCTCCTTGAACTAGAAATGGAGAAAGGAAGGTAGCAGGATGGTCCCCAAAGGGAATTGAACTCCCTCAGCCTGAATAGGTGCTGCAGGCTGAACTGTCAAATTAATGGGCAAGGGTACAAGTTGAGGTAAAGAGGCCTTTTTAGGGTGATTCCAACCTCAATCCACCTTTGCAGATAGCTGTCCTGGCTTCCTGAAAGCCCTAACCACCCCCTCCATCCTGAGAGGGTCAGAAAGTTCAATGGATACTCCTTGGAATTACTCAAGTAGAATTGCCTTCAGTTAGTCAATAAAGAAGTATTTTAAGTGCTAGGCATTTATGATATGCCTGACACTCTGCTAAGTATTGAAGATACAGAGAAAAGAAAAAATTACCATGACTTCAGGAGAGACCAATATTTGTTTATATGGGTGATGTGTTCCAACCCCCACCACTATTCTCAGCACTGGCAACAAAAACTCCTAATTTTTAGAATCATATTGAGAAAAATGAAGAAACAATGAAGAAACATTTAAAGAGGCAAATAACTTGCCTAAATAAATCATCTAGCTTAAAAAAATCTTTGTTCTTTCCTTGAAGAGAATCTCAGGAGTAATATAGTCCAAATCTCTTACTTTAGAGATGATGAAAACAAAATCTAGGACAATTAAGTGACTTAATCAAGGTTCCATACAGACAGTAAATGTTAGAGGTAGGATTGGAATGCAGGTTATACTGTTATACTACCTCAGTCTAAAACTCAGTTTACTCCAAATGATTTTAGCAACAGACTTTCTTGACTAGCTAGAAATCTACACGATTCCAAAATTTAAAGCCACATTTCTTTTTTTTTCAAAGCCACATTTCTAAAATGGAATCTGAAAGAAACAAGGATCTTGGAAGGAGGAAGGGAGAATATTGCGATCTCATGTATGCATCCCCAGTTAGGAATCAGGAATCTTAGGTTCATCTATCTTCCCCATCTACCATTAATCAGCTATGGGACCTTGGATAAGTCACTTTTGAAAAATCTGGATCTCAGTCTCCTTGTTGATGGTATAAGTCATCTATTAAATACAGAAGTTATAGTAGATAATTTTAAAGGTACCTTTCAGTTCTAGCAACCTATGAATCTGTAAATCTATTTTCAACTGAAAAAATTGAAGGGGTTGAATTATATCTCCTATATCCTTCCAGTTATGATAATTTTATATAAGAGGACAGATGAAAAGAAGAAAGTGAATAGAGGGAAGGGGGAGTGGAAAATAAGGCATGGAGAAAGGAAAAGAATTAGACAAAGAAAAAGAGAAAATGAAAGAAAATAGAAAAAGTGGTACCAAAAGAGATAGAAAGTGAAAGAAAAAAACTGAAGGATAGAGAGAAATTTGGGTATATAGAATGAAGGGAGAAAAATTATGAAAAGAGATAGAATGGTAGGAAAAAGAATTGCCCCACATTCTCAAGTGCCTCAACTTAATGCACAAGGAAGGAAAATCTGTCTGAAGGGGAAGAGGTCAAACAAGCATTCATTTCCAAGCAGTCACTTGGTTTTCAGCTGAGAAGCCCACCAAGGTGTTTGGGGGTCAGAAAACTTATTGCTTGAGTCTCCCACCTCTAGTATGCAGCACAGAGTCTATAGATGGTAATGACTTTCAGTCCCTGGTTAACAAGGCCAGTTTCCAGGCCCTCTCCCTGACCTAGAGGTGAAAAGCTGGCTCTCCCTTGGGCATTTTCACCTTGCAGATTCCAGTCACTGTAATATGCATAGAGGAGGTGGGAGTTTTATGTTACATACTGAGGGCAGATAGGGCAGCACAAAGCACATATTATTCTGACTTTAATCTTGGCTTTTGCTTCACAAATCCTCCTTTGAAATCATACACTGGGCTAAAGTTTTATGATGGTTCTTAGGGTGGTTTATGGTTTTGTCAAGGATTATTTCTCTCTTTATTTAACAAAATTATCACTGAATTCTACCCCCCCCAAAAAAAAGAATAATCTACAAACACGTGTGCAAATATAAACATATGTAGCTGATGTTACCACTATTTGGATTTTATCCCAGAGCAAATGAAATCAATCCTTCTGCTTTTCCATTCATTTGGTTTTTAATAAAAATTTTTAAAAAAAGAAAAAATATTAAAAAAGTCATGAAATCCTACACGTGCAATATTTAATAAAGCTTCTTTTTCCCAGGGCAAGGACCCAGGTTCAATTGTGTCCAAGAGGTGACAGGTTAGAGGAGGTCTAGGTGAGCTTGCTAACAGCCCACCCTAAACCACTTATACACCTGCAAGCTGGCTATTTCATACTGCAAGACCAATATTTGAGCTAGAGAGTTCAGACAACATAGAAAGGGAGTGGTTAAGTGAGAACTAAAGCTATGAAGGCACATTTTACTCTAAGAGAGACTTTTTTAAAAAGCATAAACATATCTATTTGTATCAAATACAATAAAATTTATTTGATACAACTTATTATCAAACATAAAACAAAATTGTGTTGAGCTCTTTAGAAGAGTCCTGTGCTGGGAAAAGGCTAGAGACTTGAATACTGGGATTAGAGTTACAAATTTCAAATTTTGCCTATAATTTAGCCAACTGTGTTATCCTGAACAAGTCATTAAACTCTATGAGTTTCAGTTCCTCATCCATAAAATGGAAATAATAATATTTCTCTCGACATAGAATTATTGTCTAGCTCAATTGTTCTAAAAAGTCTTAACATGGTTTCAAGCTATGAAAACTTAAAACTTTTAGAATATCCTGCATGTAAAAGACTTTGCAAACTCAGCTCCTTTGGACTACATCTTGTTTCATTGTTTGGATTGCCTGGTTCCTGGAATAGTGCTTATTGATTGATGGTGGAACTGGTGACAGTAGTAGCAGTAGTAGTTGTCATGGTAGTAGTAGTAGTAGTAGTAGTAGTAGTAGTAGTAGTAGTAGTAGTAGTAGTAGTAGTAGTAGTAGTAGTAATATAAGATATAGTTTCTTCCCTCAAGAAGATACAATACCCAGGTATAAAACAGTGAAATAATAGTGGTGAAGTAGTAAGTATTTGGTTAAGGGTTAAAATGAGGAACTTGGCAAATGAGCATTGGCACACTGCCTTGATGGAAGAATTCAGAAAAAAAAACAGTACAATAATTAGGATTTTGTGGCCCTATCATCAAAAGCTTATGGTTCCAAAAGTTTCCTGTCTGTCCTTTTCACACTCTATTTGGTCATTTAAGGAACTGATTACTTCAAAAGGAAATACTTCACAAAGACAAGGCCCCTCATTCTTTTTGATGTAAGGCATTAGTTTTCAGGGAGACATCTATTTTCAATGAACCAGTGTCAACTAGGAGAGAGAATTCTAGAGTCTCATTTGCAGCACTAATGCTATAGGGCCTTGAGGAAAACATTTACCCATTGTGTATATCAAAGACCATAATTATGAAATCAGAAAAATAGTATTTTCCTAAACTTTTTCATATAGGTCTTTAAATGACCTATCAGATGCTTGTCAAACCCTATTCTTAGGTAATAAAGTATAATATAGATGCACAATACAGTTAGCTCTTGATTGTTCTCAGGAACAATATCTTGTTTTCAAGTTCTTATTGATATAACGATCCATATTTTAATTAATTATCAATAGATAATTATGCTATAAGATTAATAGCCTTTGTATTGTCCTGGTATCCCATAAAATACTAAAAGAACTAAATGGAAATAATAAAAAGAAGGTCTTTGACACAGAGGGTAGATTGAATGAAAAATTTATAAAAAGGGATGGATTCAAAATAAAAGAATGCAGCTGAATTGTATTCTGTACTCAAGGGAGTACTCGGTCCAGAGTACAGGAGTGTTGACTGAGAGCAAGTAACATATTTTAATATTTCTTCTAAATTCCTTGCAAGACATCCCCACAAACCAAAACAATTACCTTCCCTTTTTTACCCAACCCTAGTCCAGGGAAAGCAAAAAACTAGAAAAAAGTATAAAGCTTTAAAAAAAGGCAGCTCAACTGAGCAGAATATCTCGTCTTAGATGGGAATCTTAGCAAAGATCAAAGATGAGGAAGTTAGACTACTTTCCTGATGTTCACAGTGTGATATAACTATTTAGTAGGAAGTGTTTCAAATTCCTTAAATGTGAACCAATTCTATATTAAAAATTCAGTGTAAAATGTTTTTCAAAACTATTGTATTATATACATTGTTGTATTATATACCACTGACTCTGCACCTCTACCCATCTTTGAATGTCAACAATCAACACTATCATTCTATAGCAGACAATTTTTACCTCCCTTGCTATGATTTCTGAAGGAATCACATAATAGTCAAATCAAAGAAATATTTCTAATAAAAATGGAAAAGGTATTATGGAATAAAATGACTTAGAACACTAATTTACTTATCTTCACATCCCAGAACTTTTAGAAACAGGATTTATTGATATATTACTATTTCCATATCCAATTAGAACCAGAATTTTCTAATATATTACCTAAGTTCCTGTTGCTATAAGATAAAGCTTTTCCCCGTCTCTTTTTCTGACTATCTGATTGTTTCTCATTCTTACTCTCTCCTAATCATACCTACAAATATAATATTCTTCCACATATTTTAATTCTCTTTTTGTTTTTAAGTGCTATCTTCTCCCAATCTAAAAATTATCCTAGACTATTCCACATTCTTTTGCAAAACTATCCACAAACTAAATTAGCTACCAAAAACTTTATGCTTAAAAGTGGTATAAAAAACCCCTCCCCCCAAAGGATATTAAAGATATATATATATATATAGAGAGAGAGAGAGAGAGAGATAGTAAGTAACACTTCGTGGTGGTGACAAAATAAAATGGGTGAACGCTGCTAAAGAAATTGCAATATGTAAGTATAATGGAATCATTTTTTATATAAAATAAATATGAGCAATTCAGAAAAACATAAGAAGACATATATGGACTAATAAAGATATAGATATATAAAAGAGGGGCGGCTAGGTGGTGCAGTGGATAGATCACCGGCCCTGGAGTCAGGAGTACCTGAGTTCAAATTTGACCTCAGACACTTAATCACTTAATAATTACCTAGCTGTGTGGCCTTGGGCAAGCCACTTAACCCCATTTGCCTTGCAAAAATGTAAAAAAAAAAAAAAAAGAAAAAAAAATATATATATAAAACATTTAAAACAATTATAATGTAAATTTTAAAAAAAGTTATAAAGAAACTGAACTGAATAATTGTAATGAAACATGCATCCCTTTTCTTGACTACTGACAAAATGATGTGTACATTGTCAGCCTTAATCACCATATCAATTATTTCTGATGAATAGTTTTTCTTTGTTACAAGGAAGGGTTCACCTCTAAGCTTATGGTAATCAGAAATGATGGTGATGTAAAAATTAAAGGCAAAAATAAAATACTAGAAGGGGGTGTCCAAGATAAGAACACTAATTTATTTATCTTCACATCCCAGAACTTTTAGAAACAGTATTTATTCATATATATTACCATTTCCATACCCAATTAGAACCAGAATTTTCTGATATATTACCCAAGTTCCTATTGCTATAAGATAAAGTTTCTCTTTGTCTTTCTATGTGTCTATCTTTCTGTCTGTCTGATTGTTTCTCACTCTTACTCTCTCCTAATCATACCTACAAATATAATACTTCCATATATTTTAATTCTCTTTTTAAGCTTTTTAAGTTCCATCTTTTCCTAATCCAAGAATACCCAATTGACTCAATTTTTCTTTCATCATATTTTAAAGTTCTTTAATTATTTTTATCCCCAAGTCTATGATTCTCTCCAAATACTCTCCATTTCACTTCCATTGCAGGGTCATTCATTAAACATAGTATGATGCTTGCCTGTCCAGTGAGGAATATCACAAGAAGATTAAACTCCTGCATCCTCTATTTCTATTTATACTTCTCTCTTTCCAGGACTATAATTTTACTCATCTAGAAAATTAAGGTGAATAAGAGAACAGAAAACTCGAATCACATATGGTCCAGCTTCCTGAATTTGTGTGATTATCCATTATCAAATCGCAGGCACTGAATTATTATGTCTATTGACAGATGCAATGCAATTTTCTCAGAACAGATTACTGATCCTGGAATTGATAATGTTCCAGCCTGCAAAACACATTCCCTTATATACAGCCCCTTTCTCTTCTGTTTTCTTCAGTCTGTGTCTCATGATATTCAATTACAAATACAATTATTTGTTTGTAAACAAAATAATATAGAATCTTTCATTGAGAACATGGGGCTCTAATTTTGTTCATTAAAATGTTCTGATGGTGAGCAATGTTTATTTATCTCTGATGGCCCAAGTTAACTAATAAGAGGCAGTGTGGCATAGTCAAGAAGATCCAGGTTTGTGACTCTAGGAAAGTTGTTAAAACTTTTAGAGTTCATAAGCAGTGCTCTGAGGCTAAATGATACTGCATGAGTTGTCAGTCTTTATCAGTTTGCATCAGTGGAGAGAGTTTCTACAAAAGAAATATTTGTTGGCCATTAGATCATACATAATGATCCCAAGAAGTCCATATTGACTTAGAAAACTATATACTGTTCTGCATTATTTTTATTAATTTTATTAAATATTTCCCAATTACATTTTCTAGCACATTGTGGGCCATGTGATACCTCTGCTCTGCATCATGAAATCACAGAACCAGACCAAGTAAAATTGCCATATTGGTAGTCACAAAACTAGCTTATTCTTCAGAGCTAGGTCATGATTTGAAAGATACAAGACTGAGATAAGAGAAATTACACTGTGAGTCTAGGAAAAAGCATTACTAATATTTCAAATGAGGTTCTTTATATTAGTTCTACACTTTTGCACAAACATCCTTTCAGTAATGTAGGTTCAGAATACCAGACTTGTCTGTACCTCTTCTCCCTCCATTGCTTTCAGTGCCCCTCACCACCATGCATATCCTATCATTTGCCAGATCTCATAGATTCTAAGGCCAAAAACATCCAGTAATGCTGTGACGCTAAAATGAGATAGTGTATATAAAGCACTTTTCAAATCTAAAAGTATTACTTAAATGTCAAATATCATCATTATCATAAATATCATCTGTATTATTATTATTATTATTATTATTATTATTAGTCTAAAGTCACAAGACCTCTAATCTAGCAATGAGTTCATTCCCTGAACCTCTTACTGCACACTTGGTGAGCTCAATCAATATTATAAAGCAATACAGGTATGTTTTGATAATACTTAATAACTGGACTATCCAAGAGTAAAATTTACTCATGTACATAAACATATACACTTTTGGATTTAGTTGTCATTGTTAACCTTTTCTTAATTCTTAGATGATTGAGAAAATAACTCAAACTCTGATTTATAGCCAATGCTGACTCCTTTTTTCCTTTTTAAATATTTTGTTTTCCAATTATATACAATAGTAGTTTCTACCTATCATTTTTTTAGTTTTTTTTTTTTTGCTAGGTTAAGTGGCTTTCCCAAGACCACACAGCTAGGTAATTATTAAATGTCTGAGGCCGAATTTGAATTTAGATACTCCTGACTCCAGGCTGGTGCTCTATCCACTGCACCATCTAGCCGCCCCCACCTATCATTTTTGTAGGGTTTTGAATTTTATAATTCACACACACACACACACACACACACACACACACACACAAGGCAGTCTGATAATCTTTACATTGAAATTGAATGTGTTGGGAGAAAAATCATACCTTTGAAAAGAAAAGAAAATATTAGAAATAGCAAAATTATGTAGTACATAAGACACTTTTTTTTAAATTGAAGATAATAGACTTTGGTCTTTTTTTATAGTTTTTGTTTTTTTGTTTTAGGTTTTTGCAAGGCAAATGGGGTTAAGTGGCTTGCCCAAGACCATACAGCTAGGTAATTAAGTGTCTGAGATGGATTTGAACTCAGGTACTCCTTACTTCAAGGACAGTGCTATATCCACTGCACCATCCAGCTGCCCCCAACTTTGGTCTTCGTTTAAACTCCACAGTTCTTTCTCTGGATGCATATGGTATTCTCTTTCACAGGTGCTCTAAAATTATCCCTGATTATTGCATTGATGGAATGAACAAATCCATTAGGGTTGGTCATCACTGTGTACAATGTTCTTCTGGTTCTGTTCATCTCACCCAACATCAGTTCATTCAAGTCTTTCCAGGTTTCTCTGAAATCTTATCCCTCTTGGTTTCTAATAGAGCAAGTGTTCCATAATATACATATTCCACAATTTGTTCAGCCACCAATGCTGATTTCTGAGGTATAAATGTTCATACTGGAAGATTTACCAGTGGGCTCTCTCCTCTGACCCCTTTCCTCTACTCATGTAGTTACCATACTATTTCAGGCCATCATCACATCTCACCTAGTCTACTTCAATAGCCTTCTAACTGAACTCCCTACTTCAGGACTTGCCTCTTTTCAATCAATCCTCCACGCTCAAAATAATCTTCCTAAAACATAGTTCTGGTCATGTCATTCTCCTATTTAAAAATCTTCCTTAACTCTTCATTGCCTCTGGGTCTCATTGATTGGCCAACAATAGGCCCCAAAACAAGTCCCACCTGATCATTGTTTGGATACTGGTTGACTCAAAATTAAGAATTGTTTCTGTTTCAGTCCTAAACTCTGAGGGTCTTCCCCTCCCAGAATGATTTTTTTTTAACTGGGAAAGAGTCCATTCTCAGCCTCTTTTCTTACCTAATCTTAATTACTGAATGGGCTTTGCCTCAGTCAAACTGAGATCTGTTTAAAGACCTCAGCTCTAAAAGGTCTCCTATTGTATCCAGCTAAGTCTACCCCAAGGTGTTCTGACCTATATCTTGCCACTGCCCCCAGATGGCTCTGGAGGATAAAGTGAAACTGGTGACTTTGCACAAGTCTGCCTCACTTAAATCCAATTCATTTGGATATCATGGCATCCTTGATGTCATGGTCCTCTGTGCAAACAAAGGACAAACAACAACAGCCTCATAGAAGTCAAGAGCAAATGTGTTTCATCTGTCTTTGGTCATGACTGCAAAATTCTCCTTCTTCAGGGTTGTTCTATTCAAAAACAAAAGTTAGCTAAGATGTCAATCACCTAAGTACATTTTCTGAGTCATAGGAGTTCAGTAGGAAACAAATTATTTGAACTTCTAAGAAGAAACTGAGATGTGCAAGAGGCTCCTTGTATTATTCTTGGACGATCTAGTGATCTTATTTCATAAACTATTTTTCCCCTTGGAAAACCAATGAGCATAGAGACATCAGAGTCCTATAGGAACATAAAATGTGTATGAATTGTGCAAAGCTACTTTAGTCACAGCTTCATTTCTGGACATGCAAGACTCTAGCGTTAAGCATTCAGGTAGCATCAATATTTATTATGAAGACATGTGTATTGATTGGGCTGTAAAATGATTCAAAGTAATATATGCCATCACCATAATTGAACTCCATTCAAAAGAATGCCAATGTGGCCACAATGAAAATTGAAAAAGACAATTTTGATTTATAAAATTACTTTATGAGGCAACAAGATATTGAACAAAGAGAAAAATGGTGAATACAAGTCTATGATCATGCTTCCTTGATTGGAGGAATGAGGACTGAAATCATATTTTCTAACTTGACTCAGAAAGAGGCCTTTGGTTCTCTAGGACCTAAAGTCACATTACTGTGTGGCTAAACTTTCCCTTGAAGAGTTTAATGATGATTTTAAGGGGAAAATTCAGTAGACCATATTTGGGAAGGAGGGGTTGATTACAATATTATTATGAAAGCCAAGGGACCTTGATCCTCAACCTACCATCAATGTATCATCTTAACAAATCTCTACCTCCTCCGGCTATCAGTTTCCTTATTTGTAAAATGGGGGTAGGGGTAGGAGTAAAACTAGTTTATCAATAAATTCTAATATTCAATAAATATGTGACTCCCCCCTCAGAATGTTTTTGTCTTCCTCAGGAACCAAAAAAATAAAACATTAATTCCTCCACAATGCTTTTTATGTTTATTCCAGCTCACACTTTTGTCTTCTCTTCTCTGAATCTCTATAGTATTTATATTCATGATGGAAGGGGAGATAGAATAGTTAACATGGTTTGCAAGGAATTTTACAAATGTTATCTTATTTGATAGTGTAGAAATCCAAGATGAGTGATCATTTGAGTAACTAGAACTCAACTAATTAGAACCATAAGTTGATCAGAAATTTTCTCTGTACTTCAATTTTGAGAGAAGAGGAAATTATTTTTTAAAAGGTCATAGTGAGGCTGTAATCTAAATCAGACAAAAAAATATTAACAATAAAACACATCCAGAGTCTATCATGGGGTCATTACAATTTCAGCCAAATGTCCTCTCTTGATCATGAAAGAAAGATTCAATTAGTCTCACTGAACTATACTTACTCCAAGAGGTAAATATGCTGAAACAGTTCTAAAAAAAATTCAAGTAAAACAAAAAAAAAAAAAAAAGGAATTTTTAAAAGAAAGGCTAAAATATTCTGTTAACCTCTTAACAAGGCACCAGGGGGCATATTCAGACTCTATAAAGGAAAAGATAATTTCATTAAATTGATTGAGAATTGAATGATCAGCTCATCTTATGTGTTTACTTATTGTATTTGCTTCTCTGTGTACATGTTTTCCCTCAGTAGAGTGTAAACTCCTTGAGGTTAGGGACTATTTTCTTTGTCTTTGTTCTTTAGAATCTAGTACAACTGCTTTAAAAATTCTGAAATTTATAGTTGAAGTTTCCTTGTATTTGACAATATACTAGTCTAAGAAGTTGTTTTAGCTAGGGGGAAACATTGTGTGGTCTTCCTTTTCTAAGACTAACAAGAGATAAAAAGAACAGCAGTTCAAGAATGAAAAGCAGGGAAGGGCAAGGAAAAAAGGCAAATTCTTCCACCTCAAACTTGTCAGGGCCCAGAGAAGCTGTTAATAGTCTTCTCTCCCAGCACTGAGACACTCATTATTAATAATATGCCGAAAGGTTCCAAAAAGTACTTGTCAGTCTGCAAGGAAGGAAGGAGTTTTTAAAACCTCACCTATTAATTACCCATAAAAAGCTGCAGGTAGAGATACAGACATAGCCTGAAGCCTTTCCCAAATAGCCAGGCTCATCAGAAAGAGCAGTGCTTTTTTCTTCCTCCACACAGTCAGAGGATATGAGGTGCTTTGAGTCTCCTCTTGTTTTGCTAAATTTTCCAGATGATATTTTGCATTATGATGTGTCATCCCATGTTGTATCAATCACATTACAGTATGTCACTTAATGTAACATAATGCAATATGATTGACACAATCTGAGAT
Source organism: Macrotis lagotis (assembly GCF_037893015.1). Lineage (NCBI taxonomy): Eukaryota > Metazoa > Chordata > Mammalia > Peramelemorphia > Peramelidae > Macrotis > Macrotis lagotis. The sequence continues at coordinate 125,923,412 of NC_133658.1, forward strand.
GGCTTGTCACAACATTGCATGTCAACTAGGACATTTTTATGGGTTTTTATAAAGGGAAAAAACCCCCAACATATTTCGCTAAACAACACATCCAGGAGGAGTGGGGTGGGGGAGAAAGAAAGTCTCCTTTGAAAATTTTTGCAATATTCCCATTATGGAGCCTGATAAACATCTGCTAAGTATGTGTGTAGTCAAATTTCTCCCCTGCACCCATACCAAATGAGCCTGATATACACCTGCCACCTTGTCTCAAGTTCATGTACAACTCCTCCTGTTACCAGTCCCTACTTGTCTCCAACATATCATTTTTGATCAAATCATAAACTATCAGGATATCTATCACAAGATGATAGAACCACCATTTAAAGAAAAAATCAAATAATATTATATATACATGGTGCCTACTAAGAAAGGATACCAGCATAGTCAAATCTTAAATGAGGATAAAAAAATTAATCATTTTTCTAGGAAACCATCTCTCCATAGCAACATTGCTATTCAATCAGCATTGTTTCTTATCTTATCTTAAAAATTGTCTTAGATCCCAAACTAGCTTAAACTATTTTATTAGCCTCTAGTTCGGGTGTCACAAGATGATTTAAAGATTCAACTATTGTATACTGGAGTTTACTTATAAATATTAGGATCTCAGATTTAAAGATGAAAAGGTCCTGAGAGGGACAACAAGGACAGCCTCCTCAATTTAGAGATAAGGATCTGAAGTCCAAGAGGTTAAGCTACTTGATTAAGGTCACACAGCTAGTGAGTGATGAAGCCAGGAATCAAACCCAGGACCTCTGACACCAAATTAAGTACTCTTCTACCTTTTCCCTTCATTTTAAAGATTGGCAAACTAAGGGCCCCCAGAGGGAGGTCGGTTACATAGGTAATAAGTAACAGAACTGAGATTAAAATCTATGTCTTCTGGATCCTAATCCAGTGTTCCTTCCATTTTGGACAACTCTGCCTTGCTTAAAGCCAATTCATGCACAAACCAAGATATCATCCAATTCATGCCCAAGTCAAGAACCAACAACAACTTCTTTTCATTTGACAACTGACTATTCTACTACTATAAGGGGTCCCATCTTCTAGGAAACTTTGAGACAAACTGACTGTCATCACACATCTAAAAGTGTGACTCATTTTTGTAGCAGTCTTTTATTAAATGAAATGATCAGGGAGCAGAAAAAGAAGTTTATATTAAAAACTGGATCATCAGTTTTATACCCTATTCTATTGCTACTATAAAAATATCTTGTTAAACATGAAAACCTCTGGTTTCACTTCTTTCCATGCTTCTGATTTTTGTCATATTAAGTTAACATCCTAAACATAGCTTTAAGATCAATATACATGTTGCAAGATTCTTTAACCTATAATTGTTTGTGTACTTGAAGCAGCCTGCCTAAAGAATTTAATTTCTAAAAGGTTAAAAAAAAAACAACTCCAAAGCCAACTAATCTTTGAAAAATACCTTGGAATAGAATACCTGTGACCATTTCAATTTAATTCCCAACAAATATTTTTTAAGCATCTCCTATATGCAAGACCCTTAAATGTGGTACTGAGAGATGGGTCAGCCAGACCAAACTGATTTAATGAATACATAATCTCCCAAATGTGTAGAAGGCAAATCATAATCCATCCAGAAATTCTTCCAATTCTCTCCTTTTTCATGTCCTTCTGAAAAATCTTAAATAGAGAACCTATCCAACATACTTGAGTCCTTTCTCTGGTCCTTGTTGGACATGGTAACACATTATACCAAACTAAATGACTTTTGTGGTTGCTTTCTCTCTGAAAGGATAAAAGAAGATAAAGAGCAGAGCATAGGGAGAGCTAAGAGAGAACAATATATAAAGAAAAAATAATGATCTTTAAGGTGCTGTCGCTTTAACCCATGTGTTATTGACTATACATGTGTTCTAAGAGTACACATACCAACCACCAAACAAGTAAGTAGATTTGATATTTCTTCTTAGACCCTGGACAGAAATTAAGCTTTACCACAACAAAGTTAAAAAAATGTTAACAAGCTAGTCTAACTCTAAACTCCAATGAAAATAAGAAAAGAAAGATTAAGCATTTTTTCCTGCTCAGCCAAAATAACTGGATCTTCTCTAGGAAAAGACTTCATTCTACCAATAATTGCTTTTTTTTTTTAGTTTTTCTTTTTACAAGGCAATGGGGGTTAAGTGACTTGCCCAAGATCACACAGCTAGGTAATTATTAAGTATCTGAGGTCAGATTTGAACTCAGGTCCTGATGCTCTTTCCACTGCACAACCTAGCTGCCCTATCAATTAATTCTTTAAGCCATTTCATTAAGATCATATAAACATTGGGCATAATGTTTCTTCTGTGCTTTTAAAACAATCTGGAAACTCGCTCTAATCCATACCTTTAAGTGGCAATGTGCAGGAAAGTTATTAAGGAATTATGCATTTTGAGTGATTGCTCTATTGAAAGTGCCATTGCTCCATTTCTCATGAATTTTGTGACTTTTGGTTTTTTTTTACATGATTGATTTCATTGAGCATGGAATTCTCTTTGATTACTCTAGAGTTCCAGATGTAGGGAACCTTTTTTCTTCCAAGGGCCATTTGGATATTTATAACATCATTTGCAGGCTCTATTTGGTCAAATTTTTAATTAATTCACCCCCAAAAGCTACAGGATTTATTGAATTTTGAGTCCTGCGTGTGGTTGCCTTGGCAATGCCAGACCAATACGGCCAGCACCCGAGGTTCCCTGTCTCTGCACTAGCCACCAAGGGAAAACTCCTGCTAGAAAACAAACCCTTAAATATTTCTTTCCTGTTCCAAATAGTATACTTCAAAATGGCAAATAACTTGTGATATAGCATGTTGGGGCTAAATGACCAATTAGATCATTTCCTCATGTTGCTTGTTTGATAGTCAAAAAATTCATAATAATTTATATTACATGTGATAAGCAAGATACAAGAAAATTTGAAGCAGGAAGCCCTTCAAATCTGCCCAGCTTTTCATGATGGACAGCAACATTTTTCAAACTAATAAGAAGCACTATCTTAAGAAGAGTATCCTCTCTGCTTACCTTCTTCTAACTTAACCTTTGCAGAAGAAAAATCACAATCTGGTCATGTCATGTCTCTCTGCTCAAAACTCTTAAGTAGCTCCCTATAAACTCTAAAATAAAGATTAAGAAGGCCAGAATCTTTAGCCCAGAATCAAGGCCCTCTGTAAGTCAATGCCTCTCTCCTTTCCAGTCTTTATCCCACAGTATTGCTTTACCTTGTGTTAAGTTCCAGCCAAAATGAATCTACTCATCACTCCTCATTTATAGTTACTGTTTTCTTGGCTTAGAACCTTTGTATTGATGTGTGTCTTTTTTAAATATTCTATCATACGGGGTGGCTAGGTGGTGCAGTGAATAGAACACTGGCCTTGGAGTCAGGAGTACCTGGGTTCAAATCCAGCCTCAGACACTTAATAATTACCTAGCCGTGTAGCCTTGGGCAAGCCACTTAAACCCATTGCCTTGAAAAATCTAAAAAAAATTATATCATACATATTTCTGCTTATTGAAATTCCAGTCTCTCTTTTCCATGAAGCCTTCCCTCATTCCATCAGCAAGAAATTGTCTTTTTTTCTTAGACTTCTCACAGCCCTTTGTTTCTCTTTTATTTTCTTTTTCATTTTATTCTACATTATAGCCATTGTATATGTGGTATATGCCTATAATCCCTCCTTTTAGATAGTAATCTCCATGAGAACTGAAACCATGTCTTATCTTTGTATCTATAGGTATAACTTGGTATAACTCTCTTGCTAACATAATGCTTTATACAAAATAGGAATTTAATCAATAGTTCTTGAATAAATGAAAATGAACAAATTAATTTTTAAGAATTAGAACACTCTCTGTTAAGGTCTGGCTTGTTTTAGAACATTGTCTTTGACTACCAAAACAATTAATTAATTTTGTTTCTGCTTTCAGAGGCTTGAGAAAAACAAGAGGTTTATAATTTTTTTTATTTTCATAAATTGTTTCCCCTAGATTTGCATTTAGAAACAAAATACTTTAAAAGTATGTTGTATTGGGACAGCTTGGTGGCACAGTGGATAGAACACCAGCCCTAGAGTCAGGAAGACCTGAGTTCAAATCAGATCCTAGACACTTATTAGTTACCTAGCTGTGTGACCTTGGGTAAGTCACCTAACCACACTGCCTTGCCAAAAAAGGTTGTATTTTTACATGCAGAATATTTTATTCTATGCATTTTTGCTTTTTTAACCACAAAAAAATCAAAAAGTGTAAAAAATATCATTGAGACAATTCAAATATATTATCACCCAACCAGATGTGGAAAGAAATATATCAAAGTAGAAGAATTCTTACTTACAAACTACAAAACACATCATTATTTGCCCAATTATAACAAAGTTGATCATAATCAGCAGCTGGATAAATTTTGTCCCTCTTCTAAGTAAAAGAATTTTTTTTAAATTCTCTCTTAAAAAAAGTTAAGAGCATAGATTTTTACTTCTTTTTGTATCATCTTATTTCAGTAACATTTATGTTTTCTAACACTTTGATCTTCCTTAGTCTGATAATGGAACAGGTTGAGTTGAGGTCAGAGATTCAGTCTTTAACTCAGTTTCTTTGTTTTTGTGGATTGAACTCTAGTTATAAATATTAACTTAATGTAGTTTCCTTTGGTTTAATTACGTACTGTAAGTCTGGCATATAAAATTAGTTCATATATTTCTTCTTCCTGATGAATAAGCTATAGCTATTTATAAATTTTATTGTAAACTATTGGATGCTGTGTGCATGTTGGTGGGGGTAGGGGACTGAGGAGGGTAGTGGTGGTGGGCTGAGAATCCCATTTTCTTTCTGAAAGAGCATTCTTAATAACAGTCATCATGGAAATTAGAGGACATAAGTAGTTACTTCTACAGATTTATCCACCATTTCCAGAAACAATTCGAATAATTTATTTAGTTGTTGTTTTTCTTTTGGTTGCCATGTTTATTTTTCTTTAAAGTAAAAACCTTGGCCACTATTTCTAAAATTAACCTTGCAAAGAGAAAAGTCACTTTACTCAGAAAGTCAAATTCCAACATAAACACATTCAAAGGATGATCAACAAATCTGTTGTTCAGTTGCTTCAGTCCTGTTCAATACTCTGTGATCCCATTTGGGGTATTCGTGGCAAAGATACTGAAGTACCTTTGCTATTTCCTTCTCTGGCTCATTTTAGAGATGAGGAAACTCAAGTTATAGATGAGGAAACTGAGACAAACAAGTTTAAGTTACTTTGCCCAGTTCACAGACCACAGTTTCTGAGGCCTAATATGAAGTTTGGGCTTCTTGACTCCAGACCCAATGGGCTCTATCCACTGTGCCACCTAGCTGCCCTGATCAATCAATGTAAATGTTTTAAATAAAGATTTTCTTGTCACTACCAAGCATTCTCATGATGCTGAGCAGCTTCAATAACAAAGGACAAGAACCAACCAACTGATCCCATTCTTTCCCCCTGTGTAATAGATGAAAACGTGACCATGTTTGGAGAAGACCAAATGAATGTTTTCAGTTTATGGCTTATAGTCTTTGCTTCCTAGACTCCATTGATTTTTAAGGCACTCTTCTTTATAACAAAAGTCAATGAAAATGAATATAGATTTTTTAAAAGAAGAAAGAATTCTCCATGAAGTCAGTGGATGGAGAAGAAACAAATTTGAAAAACATGTTGAAATGAGAACACAAATATATTTGAATATACATTACACTGAAGATACTAGTGTTATATACTTGTATAACTCTTTTATCCTTTCTCAACCTTTTAAGCTCAATTGCCTTAATTAAATATAGCCAAATGAAGTGAGTTAAAATCATAAGATACACATTTAGAAATGGAAGGTACCATAGAAGTCAATTAGTTTGACACCATTTTAATGATGAAGAAACTGAGGCTCAGAGAGGCTGATTAGTCCCCAGTTGTACAGGTGCTGTATGGCAGAGATGGGATTTGAATGGGGTTCCTTCAACTCAAAAGTCATTTTTTTTCTTTCTACTGCACCATATTATTATCCCTATTTTAGAAATCAAGATAAAGCAACTTGCCTGAGGTCACCCAGCTAACAAATGGCAGAACTATGACCTCAATGCTCAGTTTCCAACATTCTAAATCCATTGTTCTTGCACTGAAAAATGCTACTTCACCCAAGCAAAACTCATTGACCTTAGACCATTATGTAATCTAAAGTGATACTGCAATGTGCAATGTTAATAATAAGACACTCTATGGTACGTACATAATTTGCCACTAAAATTCTTTCTCACAACACTGAAAATATATATGGAGTTATTTTAAAAAGCCACAGTGATAACGCTAGTGAACAAAAGGGAAATGATAAAAGAATATGAACAGATTATTTTCAAATGGGAAAAAACAAAAAATTCTAATGATCAAGTTTGGTCTCCAAGAAGAATATACTATATCTAACTCCCTTCCCTGCAGAGATGGCAATACTATTGGTGTAGAGTGTTGATCACACTGTCTGACACTGTTGATGTGTTTGTTGGTGCTTCCCACACAAACACTTTTCAAATCTTTGCTATAAAGAATGGTTCATTGGTTAGGGGAGAAGGGAAGAATATATTTGGAAATGAATCGGATGTGAAACCAAAAAGAATCAGTTTTAAAACACTTTTTTTTCAAAAAGAAAACACAAATTACTAATAATCACTTGAAAAAGGTTCAACTTTTTAAAATGAAAGCCAAATAAAAACAATATTAAGGTATCACCTCACAACAATAAAATTATCAAAAATATTTAAAATTGTTGAAATTCAATACTGGTAGGACTGTAATACACTCATTACCTGTGGAATTGGAACCAGTCAGTAACCAAACAAGCTTTTGTTAAGCATGTAATATGTGCTAGGCACATATATACTAAGCAATGGGGATACAGAGTCAGGCAAAAAATATCTCTCTTCGGGGCGACTAGGTGGTGCAGTGGATAAAGCACCAGCCCTGAAGTCAGGAGTACCTGGGTTCAAATCCGGTCTCAGACACTTAATAATTACCTAGCTGTGTGGCCTTGGGCAAGCCACTTAACCCCATTTGCCTTGCAAAAACCTAAAAAGAAATATCTCTTCTAAAGGAGCTCACAGCATAAAAGGGAAGACAACATGCCAACAATTTTATGCAAGCAAGATATTACAGGATAAATTGGAAATAATAGAGCAAAGGCATACCATTAAGGGGGAATGGCAAAGGCTCCTTTTGGAAAGTGGAGCTTTAACTGGCACCTGAAGGAAGCCAGGCAGTTCAGGAGATGTAGCTGAGAAGGATAAAAATTCCAAGCTTGGTCATAGTCAGTAAAAATGTACAGGAGATGGAGTGTATTATGTGAGGAAAAGAAAGGCGGTCAGTGTCACTGGATCTCTGTTTATTAGGGTAGTATTAAAATTTAGCAAGCCTGGAAAAGTAGAAGGGACTAGCTTATGATGATGGTCATGAATATTTGAATGCCAATAGAGGATTTTATATTTGGTCTTGGAGGTGATAAGGAACCACTGGATGGTATGGAAGGAGACATGATCATATCTGATCTTTAGAAAGGTCAATTTGACCACTGAGTAAAATGTACTGGAGTCAAGAGAGATTTAAAGCAAGGTGACCAGCAAGAAGACAACTGCAATAATAGTCCAATTATAAAATGATGAGGGCTTGTATCATGTTAGTGGCAGAGACAGAGAAGGAAGAATATATGAGAGATGTTAAAAAAGGTAGAATTGACAGGACTTGACAAGTGATTGGACTTGGTGGGGTGTGATAAGGAATAAAGGACAGCATATGAGTTTGGGTGACAGAGTCAACCTTCAACAGTACTAGTAAATTAAGAAAGAAGGGAGAGTTTGGGGGGGGAAGATGGAGGGTTATATGGCAATATACAGTAAACATCATAAAATCATCATATCTTTTGAAACAATAAGTCTAATAATGGCAATGTAACTTGGAGATGTTATTTTAAAAAAGCACAACTAAATCTCTAAATCTTTTCATAGCAACATTTTCTGTACTCACAAAATATTGGAAGCAACCTAAATAGCTACTACTATAGGAATGGTTAAATAATTGTGAGCCATTAATATAGCTTAATACAATAATGCAATGAATACAAGTATGATGAATTCAAAAACTCCAGAAAAAAACTTTCTGAAATGATGTAAAGAGAAAATGGTAGAAATTGAAGACTAACTAAAATCATGAAAAGAAAAAAGAAAATGAATACTGTTAATATTTCATGTGTTTAAATTAACTAATGTAAATATAATTACTTATGAAATTAAGTCATTTGTTTAGGTATGCAATGTTGATATTCTATTAAGAGATTCAAAAAAAGTTAAATAAAGATAATAAGTAGAATTAATTTTTATCATATCAGATCATATGTACAAAGTATTTTATAAAAATACCACATAAAATGAACTATTATTATTTTTAATAAAATTCTTTTCAATGCAAAACTCTAAGCACACAGGAATTATTTTCAGTATTAAACCAAAAGCAACAAAAATCAGAGGACTTATGAAGGTCAAAGGGTAGATTAGTCACCAAAGTCATAATAATTTAATTCCAAAAAGTCAGCCAGATGAATTGTACAAGGCCAAAGGGGAGGAAGAGAGGGAGGGCTGGGGGGTGGGGGTGGGGGGGAATGGGCAGGTAATGGTGAAACGCCAGCATTCAAGCTCACAAGGTCTTTTCATGCCCACTGATCCTTTGATCACTAGAGCACAATTTCCTAGGCCTCTGACATGGTTGTTTGTCTGCTTTACATAGCCCCAACTTTACACCTACAATAAAGTCCCTTTTCTCTTCTATGTAATTGTTACGGCGGCTTCCACGGCTAAATGGAAAAAGCCCTCTCTGCTAGCACACTGCTTTATTTTGTTCTGCCTGTTTTTTAAAGGAGAAAGTGAAAATAGCATAAAATGCAATGAAAGGCAACAAAATCCAAGAGGACAAGAAGAATGGGTTTTGCAAATAACTCAATTCCAAAAAGTCAATGAGATAGAAATACCAAGTAATACCCTAAAGAATAAATTTGGGGTCAAAATACTGAAACTTCAAAAATGACTCATGGAAGACCCAAAATTCTCAAGATGTATTTCTGGGGCAAAGACAAATTCTTTGACAATTAAAGTTCGGAGTTATTTTGGTAATTTGAAAAAGGAAGAATTGGGACTGTCCGTAAATTTCATAGATCCATGGGATTTTAGAACTGAAAGAACTTTAGAAATTCTGTAGTGGGCCATCTTATCTTAAAGACAAGGATATTGTGTGTAAGAGAGATAACAAATATAACTTGCCCAAGGTCACAAAGTTAATAACAAAGACTAGAAAACAAGTCTTCTAATATCAAGTCTCGTAATCTTTCCCTTGTCAATGTTACCTCTTTAGATAACAGTTCTTGACTACACCTGATTCTTCAAGTGCTAATCCAATGACCTTTTCTCAGTCCTCCTCCATCTTGGTCTCTCTGCAATATATTACATTTGGTGAATAACATCTTCTATTTGGTTTTAATAGTCATTCAAAATCTGCCATAATATTTCCCATCTCACCTTATGTGGTCCAGTCATACTGGCTTTCATGATATTCCTCACATGCATCTCTCCTTCCCTCTCTAAAATCTACCTCATAAAAATCCTTTGTTTCCATCAAAACTCAGTTCAAACTCCAGGCTTAAAACCTGACCTGTCAGTGTCCTCACCTCCAAAATTATTTTGTATTTATTATGTTTATAATTTCAATGATTGCATGTCTCTCCTAATGGGAGGTAAGCTTCTTGAGGTCTTAGAATCTTTCACATTTAAGCTTTGTATCCACAATGCCTGCAAGTACCAAATAATAGACAGAACTTAATAAATGTCTGTACATTGATTGATGGATTGATGGATTGATGGATAGATTGATTGATTTTTCCCTTCTAGTTTTGTAAAAACTGTTTCCCCTTGCCTGAAATTCTATCTCTTCTCACATCTAACTTGTAGAATCCCTAGATCCATTTAAGAGTAGGCTTAACTGCTGTTAGATCCTTTCTGATTCCTCCTAGTTGACTTTCCCTCCAAAACAATCATTATATTTACTTTGTATATCTGCATGGATGCTGAATGTAAGTTCCTTGAGGGTAAAAACTGCCTTGGTTTTGTCTTTGAATGCCCTACTAGAGAAGAGAAGTCAAACAAATACTTCCTGAATAAAAATCTTGAAGACCTCACCACATAAGAAACCATGTACTTGAAGAATCCCATGTTAGTGTTTCCACTAATGAATTTCTGATAACTAACGGGAGCTGATAAATAGTGTAAAATTGTCCATGAGAATGGCATTGAGGGAAAGAGACAAATCCTCAACACTGGTCTTTTCCTTCAGAACTATTTCTAAGAGTCCAAGAACAAAATCTATGTTGAGAATATTTCTCCTCATTTTCCACCTCATAAAGGGTTATATCTACACCTGCAAGTGTTTATTTTAATTTTGTAGAAAAGGTGACTTTGTTTAATGAATCATTTTGAATATAACACACTTAAGAGAAAATTTGGGTATAGCCTCTCTACATTTACAAAAAGCAGGAGATGAATAAGAAATGATGTGCACCAAAACATAATATATTCCTTACTTTGAGCAGAGGAAAAACTTGGCTAACCCCTTTCAAAGCTATCAAATAGTCACAATAGGTAAAGAAAAGGGTTCTCTATCCAAGGAAATAAATTGAATTCCCAAAGCCATAAAAGGGCACTCTGACTAGGATTTTGCTTCAGACTTCAAGAACACTGGCAGCAAGCACTTAAAGTCCTTTAGGTATTCATAAAAAAAGAGAGACCATAGCATTTGGTTAATTAAAATAGTACTCCATATAGTAACAGCAATGTTGTTTGAAGAACAACTGTGAATAACTCAATTATGCTGAGTATTATATTTAAATCAAATACAAAAGTCATATGAAGGAAGAGACATAGTATGGTGATAGATAGATGATATAAATAGATAGATGATAGATATCTCTGTGTCAGATGAAAGCCTTTTCTAGTGTGGAGTGAGAGGGCAGAAACAATTCAAACTTAAAATGTAATCAGGAAAATTTAATTTAACTTTAAAAAATAGTGCCCCTTTTTCTCATTCTTATTGCCATTAGGGTAGCCTTCTCAGGATTACCTTCATGCTGGGGTTTCTGGAATTCTCTCTTGGGCATTATTCTGCTATACTATTCAAACGAGAGTAGACATGTTCTGTGAGTCAAACTTTCTTCTCAGATTCCTCCTGAAATCTAAGGTAGTTTTAAACTGCTATGGAGTCAAAGACTTTTCCTAAGGAACAGGATAACCCAATTCCTCTCAGGCATGTTTATTTGTCATTAATTTGCTTTTCATCTATTATATGAGATGTTGGAGGTGGTAGGTGACAAGGGAGTAGGGCAAGAATCAAGAATATAAGAGGTCACTTCACAGTGCCATCTATTTGGGAGAGGAATGGGGAGGCACGGCAACTGGTACTACAATCAGGAGCAAGAGGGTAAAAAAAAAAAAGAAAAGTTGTGATTGTACGTGTTGGGCAAGCACTCACACATGGGTGCCCTTGTGTTAATCCCCACCCCTTATTCTTGGGAAGGCTAAAATGTGATTCTATTCTACTTTAAAATTAATCACAAAGGTTAATTTTTGTTGCATGTAACGTTGTAAATAGAGACATAGCTCTTTCTCTGGGCCAAGACTTCTTCCACAAATGAAACAGCAAGGAAAGTCAGCACGTCCCAAGGATTAAGGAGAGGTTGGAAGACCCAAGGAACCCAGTGATGACAGAGCTGCTTATTAAAAAGTGTAGTCTTGTGGAAGGGTTGCTTTTGATGGGTCTGACACGTCAGGACTTCAGAAGGCCAGGGCACAATCAGCAGACTATACTGCATGGGGACAGTGAGGCAAAGGCGGGGGACGTTTCTAATTTGTCAGAGTTGTATCTAATTCCATGGAACAAAGTTCGCTAAGAGAGATGGGCAGAATCCACAAATATTGCTCATTCACCAAGCCCTTGATGGAGAGATAGAACCAACATACAACGAGGGTTTTGCAGGGTAACCTGATCTCTCTCAATCAGTTTAGGATAATTCTGCCTTGTGGGCATAACAGTTTCCCTTGTTTCTTGTCTAATAGGATTATTCCTCAGAATATTAAAAAGATAACATCAATGTCTTTCAGTGTCCCCATAAACTATTTTTCAAGATATGAAAGAATGGCTCAGGTGGTTTTAGGGCTATTTCTGACAGAACTTTTGTTCTCAGGTAAACTAAAGAGAAAAGAATGCAGTTCTCAAAGATATAAGCTTAGCATGAGCTAAAAAAAAAAAAACAACCAAAACTAACTTTTCTTTTTGACCAGGAAGACATTATCCCTGGAATTTTCAGCAGGACTTAACTACTCCTTGCCCTTTTTTTAGGAGGGAAAAATGATTGACCTTTGAATGAGAAAAGGAAGAGATGTTTATTTTTGAATAGAAGTTAAAATTCTGGGGCAAAAATAGGGATGAGACAGAACAAAAACCCCAGCTCTATATAACCTTTCCCCATTCCCCACCCTGGAAAAAAAGTCCATTTTAAAGATGTGTAAACATCCTTCTGCATCAGAGGCTGGTTTTGAATAAAATGGCTAAAGAGAGAGTAATCCCTGATCATGAGTCTTATTGCATGTTTTCAATTTGTAAATAATGTTTTAAGTCTGTCAAGATTATAAGTTTCCCTAATACAAAGGTCTAAACTTTTTTACCTTTGCATAATGCCTCAGAGATCATGCATGGCTCCTATTTTTTACTAGCTTTGGCAAGTAATGTATGTTTTAACATCCCTTATTCCTAATAGCATCTTTAAAATGTCTTTTTGATAACTATTATGGACTTGTTCATCTCAACAGAAAAATAATCAGACAATTCTAAAGGCCTTGTGAAGGAAAATACCATCCACCTTCAGAGAAGAAACTATGGAGTCTGAATGCAGACCAAATCTTACTATTTTCAATTTTTAAAATTTGTTTTATGTTTTATATTTTTCCCCTCTCATGATTTTTCCCCTTTTATACTGATTCCTCTTTTTACAACATGATAAATAGAGAAACCAGATTAATACAGAAATTAATATAGAAATCAGATCAAAGAACCTGAGAATGTTAGTGTTGGAAGAGACCTTGGGAAGAACTGCCTTTCAATTTATTGAAAGAGGAAACTCTATCCCAGATAACCTAAATGACTTGCCTAAGGCTACATAACTAACCAGAGCTGGATTCAAATTCATATCTTCTTATTACAAGCCCTGAATGATAATAGCCCTCACAGAACATGAATTGTGAGCTGATGCCATGATTTATGTCTGATCTTTGTCTCTTGTTACTCAACCACAGTAATAATTTTTTACTTTACTTAATAGCTATGAAGGCAATCCTCTTGTATCCCCATGTTTGTACTTCCCTCTACTTCACACCCAGAAACCTTGTCCTCCTCACCTCTGAGTGACTTTAGCTTCCTTCAAATCTGTTTTAATGCCACCTTTTGCAAGAGAATCCTCCCACTTTCCCCATTTGCTTGTGCTTTCCCCTCTGAAATTATTTTCTGGTTGCTAATACTACTAGGGACCATCATCAGTCATCTTGACCTATGTCTTGTCATTGAACATCAATGACTCTAGAGCAGAGAGTGAGGCTGATGACTTTGCCCTGCTCTGCCTAACTTCAAATCCATTTCTCTTACAATTCAAGATCACGATCTCCTGATGTTATCAATCATCTTCAAAAATGAAGGATGAACAATAGTGATCTTCCAACTACTCTCTCTCTCTCTCTCTCTCTCTCTCTCTCTCTCTCTCTCTCTCTCTCTCTCTCTCCCTTTCTTCCTTTGCAGACTTCATAGATAGTCTTCATAGAAATAGATCAGACTATAAAGTAACTTAAATGTCAAATGGAGGTCTTTATACTTAATTCTGGAGGCAATATGGAGCCACTAGAGTTTATTAAATTGGACTGGATGAGGTTACATAGTCAAACGTGTATTTTAGGAATAACTATTCTAAAAGTTTTAGTTATTTCTTCTGTTCCTCATATGACATGATCTTTGGTCTCCTCACTGTACTGATTGTTCTCTTTCAAACCTACTCTACTTATCAATTACTTTACTAAAAAAAAGATCTCCAGAACTAAAAACAATGCTTAAGATAAGATCAGACCAAGTCAAAGATTAGTGGGACCATCATTTCACTCATTCTATAACTATACCTCAATTAATGTACCTAAACCTGAATTAGCTTTTTTTGCTACTATATCACAGAACTGACAGTATATTAATACCCCTGGTAATTTTCATACAAACTGTATACTAATAGTGTTTTGCCCATTCTCATAAACTTAATTTTTTGGAACTCAAATATAGGACTCCAATCTATGCCAAATTTCACCATAATCCAATAAATTGAGTTCTATTTATATTCATTATCTCAACTCAACAGGATAACAGATTGTTTTAGTTTTATGTTATAGACAAGTTTGATAAGTATGTTATGAATTTCTTCATTTTTTAATTAACAAAAATTCTGAACAATACAGAAGCAAACACGATAATTAAGGTATTCTACTAATGACCTGACAAGACTGAGACCAATTCATTAATGATTACTCTAGCTCTGATAATTCAACCAATTCTATTCAACTGACCTGAATTATAGCCTACAACACACCTCTCCATCTTGTTCACCTGGATAATATAAAACAATAATATAATGCAATAATAAGCATTAAGTAAGCGCCTACTATTACAAGGCACTGTGCTGAGTCTTGGGGTTACAAATAAGGAAAAGAGGACACCATACCAAAAAAGAAAAAAGCTGAAAACAGAGGACAGAGGAAACTGAGGGTTGTGAAGAGATGTGAGTAGCAATGGTGAAGAAACCTCAGTGACAATGAGTTTCAGTAATGATGAGCTTGGGAGTGGGGAAGGAAATGAGAAGAATAAAGATGGTGAAATTAAAACCAAATAGTCCAGCTAATGGAAAATTAAGAGACCTTGTCAATTATCTGCTGTATTACAGAATTCCTCTGAACCACCATTAGTAACCGTGTGGGAAAAAAAAGCATACATTTTGTCTGGTATGTCCTGTTCCTGTATGCCAAGTCAGTTCTCATTCCAAAGGTTACAAACCACCCCTTTAATAATATACTCTAGAACAGATGTGTCCAACCTGCATCCCTTCAGGTCATTGTAACATTTGTTGTTGTGTTTATTGGTGGTGTGGGGTTGTACCCCACATACAAATTCATGAATGGGTATTGAATTCTGTAAGCAGGATCCTAGAGAGGTTTTTGTTGGGTGATATGGTCCAGAAGACCTAAAAGGCTGGACACTACTGCTCTAGAATATTGTGAAAATTTGAGGTCCAGTTCATCAGTCCATATTTTGAAGACTTGGACCTTATCCCTCTTCTGAAAATTGAAACATTTCTCCCATCTTGAGTCATCTGGTTTTTACCACCCCCGCACCATGAGTATTCACATTCATTGAAAATCAATAATCACATAGGGCAGTGTTTTAAGCTCCTGGGATGTATGTAGTTTATTCAAAAGGGTGTCTTGAACTTCTTGAGTATATTTTTTTAGGTTTTTTTTCAAGGCACATGGGGTTAAGTGGCTTGCCCAAGGCCACACAACTAGGTAATTATTAAGTGTCTGAGACCAGATTTGAACCCAGGTACTCCTGACTCCAGGGCCGGTGCTTTATCCACTATGCCACCTAGCCTCCCCTTGAGTATATCTAAGTGTTCTTTCTCACTTACATTACATTTTATTTCTCTACCATTTTTTTTCTCTAACCTTCTTAGGCTGGAGATGTTTCTTCTTAATAGAGAAAATAAAAACCAAATTGAGTTTAGATCTATTTTTCATAAGCATCAACCCCATCTTGCTTTGATTTATTTTTTCTTCCACATATACATATATATATTTTCCTTTCCACATATACATCTTAAAAAGTCATTTTTACATTGTTTTTAGTATGTATAGAGAAGGAAAAGACAAATGACTCCAGTATCTTAGCCCCCCCCCCAAAAAAAAAACTAAAAGAACCATGAACAAGCCAGTACTACCTGGGTCATGAAAAGTTGGACAGATGAACAACAAATTTATCACATTCTGAGCTTTAGAGGTTCTAATACCAGGGACAACTAAGTGCATAGAGGTACAGAGCTCAGAATCAAGAAAAACGTAAACCCTGTCTGAGATGTTTATTAGTTGTATGACCTTGGCAGCTTCCCTATGTAGAAAATTGAGATAAAAATAGCATCGATTTCTCAGGAATATTGTGAGGATAAAATGAGATAATATTGGTAAAGCACTTTGCAAAACTTAAAGTGTTACATAAATGCTACTTATGTTATTATTATTATTATTATTATTATTATTATTATTATATCTTAGCTATTATCATTTTGAGCCATGTCATTCTATTATATTCTTCCTCAGATATCATTTCTTTAAAAAATCTAATCTACTTCATTTGCTCTATACCTATTTCAATCCCATTAAATAGCTTCCTTTCCCTGTGTTCTTCATTGGGATCCTTTGGGGATGTCATTAGAATTTTATTTTTAAGAGCTTCTCATTCTTCTTGGGCTGACTTACCTTATAGAATTTTAGAATTTTGAATTCTGCCTATCCTGTATTAACTCTTTACAGTCTGCTCTCATGAATTCTATCTAAGGTTCTCAATAAGAATTTGCTTTTTTTGATATTTTAGAGAATTGATGTGTTTCTTTGAATGACAACCTAATTGAGGTTCTTAGAAAAGAATATTTCCTCCATCAAGAGACATGAAAGTATAATTGGAACTCAAAAAGCTGATCAATTTAATACCTCATGTCACTAAAGTAGGGGTAACTAAGTGGCCCAGGGATAGAGCATTGGCCTTAGAGTTAGGAAGTTGAGAGTTTGAATACAGTCTCAGACACTTGCCACTTTCTTGACTGTGTGACCTTGGGCAAGTCACTTAATCCTGTCCCACATCCAGAATCATCTTCAGTCATCCTGATTCTTATCTGACTACCAGACCCAGGTGGGTCTGGAGCTAAGGCTAGCAACTTAGCACTGCCCCCCCACTCAAATTCAATTCATGTACTTGTCATGGCATCACCTTCCTGATATTGTGGTCTTCTTTGAAAATGAAGGACAAGGAGGCAGCTAGGTGACACAGTGGATAGAGCACTGGTCCTGGAGTCAGGAGGACCTGAGGTCAAATCTGGCTTCAGACACTTAATAATTACCTATCTGTGTGGTCTTGGGCAAGCCACTTAACCCCATTTGCCTTGCAAAAAAAAAGAAAATGAAGGATAAACATTATTATTATTATTATTATCATCATCATCATTATTATTATGTCACTAAAGTAAGGGAAATAAAAACACAGAAATCTTTCTTGAAGGACATAAAAGACATAAGTGGTTGGAATTTACCTTTTCCTACTACTATGGTGGGTATTGAGGGGGATGAGGGAGGCAGGAAGGTTGTTAGGATCCAAATTTCTCTTGAGTCTCTCCAAGCACTAATTTCTATAAGTAATTAGCTTAAATGATATCCTCACTTACATGTATGAGTCATTCAAATATTTATTAGAATCCTTATCCTCATTCTAGGTTCTGTTCATGAGCCACAACAAATTTACAAGAAACCATAGACATTAGTGTTCTTTCTCTGCTCAAATTATCAAGTATCTACTTAGGAAAATAGATTTCCAATTGAAAGGAACATACAAGGTCATTGCTCCTATTCCCTCACTACACAAATGAGGAAACTGAGGCCAAGATAGATTAAATAATCCATCCAAGGTCACATAAATGATAAGTGGCATACTAGGATTTAAATCCTAAGTCCTTTGACTAAAGCCTATACTTTCCCATTTATACTTTACTCTTTTATTTTAATTTTCTATAAAGAATGTAACAATCATCAACAAACATAAACATTTCAATTTATGAAGAAAACAAAAAAGAGGCTTGTATCTGGAACCATAAATCTTTGTTCATGTGACAACTAAACAAAAGATTATATTTACTTATCTAATTACATATTTAGATATGGATATATATATATATATATATATATATATTTAGATAGATACTGATGACATATAGATTAGATGAATGGTAAAGTTTGTGTAAAAGATTTTTGATGACATTTTTCAACCCATTATATCTCCATTTTCATTTTACAGTATTAAAATTCTCTTTGATTTTTAAAGACAGTCTCTCCTTAAAAGATGCAAATTTGTGCCATCTTTCTGCATTTTTCAGGTCACATGCTCAGTTTAAAACCCAAACTCTACTTCTCTAATACACTCATAATTCCCCCTGACCTAGATGGGAATTGGGCACCCCCTTTGAATGGGAGAACAGGTTAACTTGAAAGCAGAATAAAGAAAAACAATGGTTTCCCTGTAACATATATTTACATGCAACTTTTGGCTCCTTATTTTAATTGCACTCTGTTTTAAAGGCAAACAAGACACACTATCATTTCTTATAATGCTCCAGAAAAGATCAACATCCAAAATTCAAGACTGTCATATTGAAAGACACATGTGGAAATTGCTTCTGTGATGGTGATTTCCTGAACTGCTTTCAAAAGCTCTTTTTTGGCTTAAGGAGTCCATGGAGCCCTTTTAAGATTTTATACAAAGAAACTGATCAGTTTTATAATGTTGTGATGAAATTAGAGGCCATATTGCTTAGCGGGAATGACTTTATCCACAGTAGCTATCCTTCATTTATGGATCGGCTGTAATTGTCTGGGGAAAAATAGCCTCTCCAGAGTACTTAAAATGAGGCAGAAAGGTCACACGGTAAGTACAGGGGCTTTAACATGATTTGTAATAATTCCAGGGTTTGAAGAGCACATTCTGACTCCCTGAATGCAAGCCCTGTTTTGTTTCTGACACTGGAGAAAGCAATTTCAGTGAGGAAATGTCTGTTTTTCTCTCCTCAATTTTAATGTAGGCTAAATACATTTGCATTCCCTGTATCCTAGAACCTGTGGGATTGCTTACTCAATGGGCAATCACTCAATTCTTGAAAACCGGTGGAACTCCCCAAGTTTTGTCCATTTACACGACCCTTCAGTTCCAAATCCCCTCCTTTTTTTTTTTAATTTCACGGCAAATGAATTCCATGTCACATTCTGGGTTATGGGGAAACCATTTCAAATGGAAACATTAAAGAACATACTCTCCATTCAGAAGACAGGCCTTCGAAAATGAAAACCACCATCATTGCCGAAGAACGATGGCAGTAACTGACTAGCCCCTTGACATCTTGTGGGCCAGTAGTCTCACTGACTTTGCAAGAAAATAGCCACAAGCAGATCAGACCCTTTGGATTTCCTGCCATCTGGTAAACCTTTAGCTGTCTCCACTGCATATGAGAGATCATCATCATTCAGTTAAAAAAGGTAAAAACTCATATTACCAATTGTAGCTTCCAAGGCCATGTGTCCCTCACATAATCACTTAAGCTGCTTATCACTCACTTGGTAATGGATGATTCTATAATCACCTCAGAGATGGTTCCTGCCCTCTCTGGGCATCATCCATTTCCTTCTGCTTTGGGATTCTTTGAGAAATAATATTCCCTCAGGCTCCTCCTTCACAAATCTATAATGACAATAATTGTGACATTGAAAATAGGGAGGCTGACTTATGGAAATGTTGAAGTGCTCAGATTAGGGTTCAACTTCTGCTTACATATATGTGTGTGTGAACAGCATTTAGGATTCTAAACCAAATTTGGGTGCCTCCTACAAAGGTACCATATATTTGGACATTTATAGTAAAAGAAGAAAATAAATTTTAAAATACTTGATGACCTGGACTCTTTCCCCAGTCCACTTGATCTCATGTTGCTTCTCAATATAAAACAGTGCCAAAGTGAATAGAGCATTGACCCTGTGTTCAGTAGGACCTGAGTTCAAATCCAGCCTCAGATACTTAATAATTACCTAGTTGTGTGACCTTGGGTAAGTCACTTAACCCCATTGCCTTGCAAAACAAGACTTAGAACTAAACTACTAAAAGCAGCATTGGCTAACATTCTTTATCTGTGTCTGATGTAGAAAGGTTAAGTGGGAATGACTAAGACCTTGGTTTTTTTTTTATCCTCTATATCTTTTTTATGGGAAAACTAGAAGAAAACTGAGTCCTGAAGAAATTGAAAACATCACACCTTAGTGTGCAGCAACTAGAAAGACTTAGGGCATTTCACTTTAAATAGTATGTATGTATTATGGATCCAACATCTCCCCATCGATTAGAAGCCTCAGAATTCTTGTTGTTTGGCCTAAAAAGTCACTTGAATATTGGCTGGAAGGGAACTGTTAGAATGAAAGTCCACTGTACTCTCTTCCCTCTAGACATTTTCTCAGCACCCTACTGGTGGATAGTAGCTCACCACAAGAAGAAAAAGTTTTGTTCTGAAAAATGAAGGAATGGTAACTAGGGATAGTCTAGCAAAGCAATTACAACCATCCATTGCAAAAAATACACAAATCACAAATAATCATCATATAAAGCATGGATTCTTAATTCTTTATGTATCCCTCCAGTCATCTAGTAACTCTGTGTATCTCTTCTCAGGATCTTTTTAAATGCATAAAACAAAATATATAGGATTAAAAAGGAAATCAATTATATTAAAATGAGTAATTTTTTCTCATTCAGATTCATAGATACAAGGTTAAGAACCTCTGATAGAAAGTCTTCTCAAATCTAGGTGCAGATTGAGTTTAGCAGTTTAAAAATCCATTCACTGGACTTGTTTCCCAATATTGGATTTTTCTAAAAGATATATATATATATATATATATATATATATATATATATATATTCCTCAATTTTACTAAAACTCTTCCCTTAGAGGATCTTTTGAGGGGGGTTTCACATTTCTGACATTAAGTTTCAGTTTCATACTTTAATACTTAAAGCATTACATATCCATTCAAGAATGTACTGTTTAATAAATGCTACTATTTAAAGCAAAGCTAGGCTGAAGACTTTCATCAACTATCTGTGCAGTATAATTCGACTGACATGCTAAATGATCAGCTTCAGTAAAGAGAGAACCATGTCACATCTCCATTTATCTCAAATCAGAAGCATCCAGGAAGCCTGGAGGGAACTTGGAGGGGAAAACCAAAAGATGGCATTAAAGTCCCATTGCCTCCAGTGGGTTGTCCCATTTCATTCTCTTTCAGCCACCTCTGCCTTCCCCAGCATCTTAGAGGAGATTTATGGAATCTTACAGATCATCTAATCAAACTCATTTTCAGATAAAGAAACTAAGGTAAAGGGAAGTGAAATGATTTGCCTGAGGTAACAAAGCTCTTTAGTGTCAGAGCCAAATCTCTGTCTTCGGTCTCCTAACTCCCAGTATAGATCTTTTCCTTTTCCACTTCTTTTAAAGTTTGCTTTATGGAATAAAATCAGCAAACATTAGGGAGAACAATGTCCTACAACAATGGTACCTATATATATATATGTATATATATATATGTATGTATAAAATATATATATATATATATATATATATATACACAGAATCCCAAGACTTTGAAGGTTCGTGCATTCCATACTTCTGATGCCATTGATTGCATTTAAGTCTTCCCATGGTGCCTTCAACTTCCAAAGAAAGAAGAAAAAGAAGAGGAAAAGAAGGAAGAGGAGGAGGAGAAAAAAAGGAGGAGGAGAGGAAGAGGAGGAAGAGGAGGAGGAGAGGAAGAAGGGGAAAGAGAAGGAGGGGAGATGAAATGAAGAAAGAAATTATATATCCTTTCTGAAATAGTTCTTCATTTATTTATTCATTCATTTGTTCAATCATCTATTAAATACTTGGTATAAACGCACACTTCAGCTTTGGCTTAGGACCATAAAAGGGGGAATTCTTAACTCTATGGAAATCCATTAAAAGTAATTAAAAGTTTATTGCCAAAAAGATCAAAGTAGAGCATAACTCAAATAGTTGCACTACTTCCTGAATACTCATTCTACTTTCCATTTAGGT
Source organism: Macrotis lagotis (assembly GCF_037893015.1). Lineage (NCBI taxonomy): Eukaryota > Metazoa > Chordata > Mammalia > Peramelemorphia > Peramelidae > Macrotis > Macrotis lagotis. The sequence goes on from NC_133658.1 coordinate 125,945,544, forward strand.
TTACCTAATTTTTTATCAATATACAGAAAAAAGCTGACCTTTTACTTTTTAGAACTAGGTATAGCTATGTGGCCATGCACATGCATGCATGTGTGTGTGTGTGTGTGTGTGTATGTCAGTGTGTGAGTTTACTTCTAATCATGTATATGTTTAGAGCATGAGGAGGAATTGAAAATGGGAGCGGGAAGGCACAAAGTCTATATGAGCCATATCTCTGCAGCTCTGACAACCCTGTACTGACCACAGAATTCTGGGACTTCACAGCCTGAAGAAGACCATTTTCACAGCATACCTCAGCTTCTTAGAATGCTCTCTTGGAGAGCAAAGTCAATCCTAGGTCACCATTCCAATGTAGTTTCCTTTGTACTAAATCCTACTTTCAAGAAAATTCTTGCCATGGTTCACTGGTGTTTAACCTATCATATAATATCCAGGTTTACTGTGTTAGAAGGAGCAGAACAGTATTAAGCTTTTCCCACAAGCCTGTGATTGCATTTGACCTAGTAACCTGTATTAGATTAACATTTATTCTACAACTGCACAGCAAGCCCTGCACCTTGGTGAGCTGCAGTTTATAGAGGACACTAACCATTTTTACAAGTGGAGCAGGAAAAGGGAATTGAATCTGAGGGAGTAATTCCAAGCAAGTATGTTGCAGCAGCAGTTAAATTGTTTATACGAGGAGTAGGGGAATTACTTCTGACTGACCTCTCTTTTTATCTGCTTAAGAGACAGAGTGTGGGTCTCCATGGCTAGGGCCAACTCCTGGGGAATGTAGTTTTTAAATGCATAACAACCATATAGCCCTCTAAACTGTCCACCAATAAGGAGAAGTTTCAAAGGAGACATCAGAAAGGGAAAAAAATTAAGAATTTTGAAGTCAAAGAATTAGAAGGTTTTAACAGCAGTGGAATCTCCAAATAAGTTCTTAACACCCCACAGACTTACCCAAACCAGATGGAATGGGCAGGAGACAGAGGTAAAAAAATAAAATAACAACAAAGCAGAAGTGAATAAAGCAATTTGGATGGGATTTCACTGGTTTCATAAATGGCAGTTTCATGAAAGCAAGAGACAACACAGTACATCAAATTGGGGACAACTGAGGAATGTTTTTGATACAAACTGAATGAATGTAATGAGGAAACAAATTTTAGGAAATTTCCCAACACCTGTCCTAGTTAAAATTGGAAGAAGTCACTGTGGAGTTGTACAATATAAATCTTTTGGTGAAATCCAATTCCTCCTTTCAGAGTTACTCCTTGGTTGCTTGTAATGTTTGAGGTAGCTTACAATGCAGGTAGGCTGAGGAAAAATTGTCTAAATCATTGACTCATCCAAGAAAGGAGAGGTCTCAGCCAGCACTTAGCACGTAGGAGGTACTTAATAAAGCCTTTATTGACTAACTGATTAATTCAGTGGTTTGAGAACTGCAGGGACATTCTCAATGATGATCCAAAGGAAATACTATGCTAAAACCAAGCTAAATTTTTTAATGGTGCCTTTAACAAGTGATTACGGAATATTATGAGTTGTATATTAAGTTACACTGGGAGTTCACAACACATTTTTTTCTTGTTGAAATGGATTGGGGGAACCAAAATAATTGGGAACAACTGTTTGAATTATTCCTTGAAACTGAGCTAGCAATGAAGCAATACCTCATTAAATGGATTGTTCTTTATTTAAAAAATGAGGTTAAAATGTTTCAGAAAAGAGTAGCCTCTTCCTCCCCAAGCCACTCTGATTCTTCTACTTCATCTCATCTCTTCCCACCCCTAAAAACCAAGAAAAGACTTGTCAGAGATTTCTTTCTGGGTTTCTTTGACTGGTCCATGGCTTAATTTCTCATTGTGCAATGGAATGCCAACCCTCTAAAGAATTCTAACTCCTGAAACTTCCCATTTTTGCAAGAGTTGCCAGGGATGGTATGTCAAGGAGGTGTCGACTGTAGCTCAGTAACGGCTATTTAGACTCAGCAGCACAGCAAATGCTGACCCTATTCTATTTAGGAATCGGCTCAATTAAAGGTTGATGAAACATTCTCTCTTACACCACAATCAATAGGTGCAATTCTGCAGCTGTCAATGTTGAAACTTGGCTCTGGGGCGGCTGATCCTACCATGCATTTTCTTACTCCTAGACTATCAAGGGCAAGTGGAACCCAGAGGCTAATCCTTAAAACTGCTACTTCTTGTCCAAAAGAAATCCAGGATGAGATTTTTAAACTATTTTATTCAAAACAGTAGGAAAATTGTTTGGGACAGGGGAAGCTATGGGATGTAGGAAGTAGGAAGGTAGAAAACAGTATGATGTCAGGGAAGATAGGAGAGAGAGAGACAGAGAGACAGAGAGACAGAGAGACAGAGAGACAGAGAGACAGGGAGAGACAGGGAGAGACAGAATAGGGAAAAGTGCACCTGAGAGAGATTAAAAGCAATAATAGAATAAGGTCTGGGTCTGAGCTAACAGTGGAATCTGCCCTCAGGTTGCCATTTCTAGGCAGGCCTGAGCACATTGATGAAACTGTTGAGCTGAAGCAACTCTTGTCAATACAATGAGCACTGGGTGGAAGGAGAAGCCTGTGCAAATGTCCTACTTGAAAGCCCTCTGCTCGAGTAGACCAAAAAGAAAGATTTCACAAAGCTGCTCCAAACAGCCCAATGGGCAGGGGCACAGAGGAAATGCAAGCACCATCGAAGCTGCCGTCTGCCTTAGCGAGAGCCACCTCCTCCCATTTTCCAGACTGGGGTCTCAACTTAGATTTTTAACCTTAGCAAAAGGATCAAATAAGGGAAGATGCCTCTCTGGGTCATATGCAATTCAGTGGAATTAATATAGCAACAATAATTGCTGACATTCACATAGCATTCAATCAGCATACATTTATTAAACATCTCTTATGTGCAGGCTTTAGTTTTTCAGAATACTATGTGTATATCACTTTACTTGATCCTCACAACTCTGTGAAGTATGCACTATTATCACCTCCATTTTCCAGATAAGGAAACTGGTCCAGAGTTTTTAATGGTTTGCATAGAATAGCATAGGTAGAATGTTAGGATTTGAACATAGGTTGGATTTAAACACAGGGTCTTCCAGACTAGCCAGTTCACTATGTGACAGCCTTTGGAGTAAGAGGAGCTAGACTTCCATTCAGGTTCTGCTGCTACCTACCTGTGTGACCATGAGTAAGTCATTTACACCACTATGGACTCAATTTCCTCAAATATAAAATAAGACATTGGATTTAAATGGATTTTAAGACTCCTTTGAGCTCTCAACCTATGATCATCCTGATGCTTAGCCAACAAGCTTAGAATTTCTTTAACTCTATTCTAGTAGCAAAAAATCCACTCTGAAAGAAATCTCAATCAGATCTCCTCACCTACCCTGAGTCATTTCATTCCTGAAAAATTAATATTTAGAATTCACCAACCCAGATTCCGAAGGTCCAATAATGAAAAATGCTGCCCAACTCCCGACAAAGAGCTGATATCCCCAGGACACATAAGAGACCATATGTCTTTTGGATATGACCCACACAGGAGTTTGCTGAATTCCACTATTTTTATTATTTATTATTATTTACATAGGTTTGGTTTTGTTTTCCCCCACCAAGGGGATAGGCCAAGAGGGAATTAAAAAGAAAATAGATTTTGGTTAATTTAAAATAATTAATAAAAAATTAATATTTAGTTAAGTAGAGGAAGAAGGAAAGAGAAACATTAGTGATAACAGGAATACATTTGCATGAGTCTTTCAGAGACATGCTAGTGAGCTATTCAGACTCAGGAAGAGAGCCAATGACTCTCTGATCCTTATTTCAGAACTCTTTCTACTGTACCATACTGTCTCCACATTGAAAGTAGATTGAAGAAATGGAGGCTGCTGTAGCATTACGAGGATTCATTTAAGCTTTAAAGAATTGGGAGATGCCTCTCTGTACAGTGGATAGAATTTCAAGTTGCATGCTGCATAATATGCATCCATTTAGCTGAAGTCACGAGTATTAATTACCTTTTGTAAGACACAATATGGCCTCATGCAGCTTTGGATTCTATACCCTTCATTAACTGTTTCCCCATTAACCTTGGCTGGAATCACATTCCAAGTCTAACTAGTAAGATGTGTTCTATTTGTGAGCATTCCCATTTCATCCTCGAAACCTTTCTCATATTCTTATTTCATTGTAAATGGTCCTACTTGCAATAAAGTGCCATTGAAAGTATTTACTATTTGCTGCTTAATTTTGTCCTCCCAGAAGTAGACTGATGTCAGTGCCAGCAGTGGTTAATATACCTTTGAGCACACACTGTGACCTTTCTCCAACTCATGCCTGACTTCATTCTCAGATCTCATTAAACAGCAGAAATTATCTTTGGAAAGAGCAAAACCAGAAATGTCCAGGTTTTCCGCAGTGCTACGGAAAAGAATTTGATTTAAATTGTTCCATGGGCAAAAAAAAGAAAGGAAAAAAAAGAAAAAATTAGAAATCAGCCTCCAACTAAATTATTCTCTAATATACTTTAATATATTACACGCATCCAGCCAAAAGAGAGTAGAAGAGGGGATATCTGTCCTCCCAATTCCTTGGAAGAACAATAGGGACCCCTAAGCTAAAAGCCCCTCTACTCCTGACATTCTCTTCTGCTACCACAGCTTGAAATTTCCACCAGAACTTCAGGGCCATTGATTAAATAAAAAATTACCATAAATGGTTGCCTCTAATCAATCAGTCAATATGCATTATTAAATGCTTCCTATGGATTGGCCATATTTCTAAGCATTGGGGATACAAAGAAAGTGAGGGAAGATTTTCTGCCTTCAAGATACAGATATATATATATATATATATATATATATATATATATATATATATATATATATATATATATATGATCATGAGATAAATGTTGAACTAAGGCTATCCATTAGTAAGTTAATGTTGGTGACATTGTTTGTTATTCAATCAAACTGGCTAGCAAAGATAAGGGTGGGAGGGGATGAGAAAGAGTCATCTATGTAGCACAATGGATGATCAATGAGAGAGCAATAGGACTTGAGCCAAGAAGACAAGTTTGAATCCTGCTTCCAATACTTACTAGATGTGTGACTCTGGGCCAGATATTTAAATTCTGTACCTCAGTTTCCTCATCTGTAAAATGAAGACAATAATTGCACTTACTTCACAGGATTGTTCTGAGGATCAAAGTGAATATCCAAGGTCTTGGTGAAGGTTTTAACATTTAGGGTTGAAACTAAACTAAGAATTTGGGGAGATCCTATATATAAAGCACTTTAAAAACCTTAAAGTGCTAGCTGTCATTATTATTATCATCATCATCATCATCAAAAAGGGATGGCAAGGTTGTGAGAAAGGAAAGGCTTAAAGTATCAGGTGCTATCCAGGGAAGACAGTCATGAGTGAGATATTACTATAGGAAATCTTGAGTAACATAAGATCCCCAAGATCAGAGGAAAGGAAAAAAGGAGACAGAAAAGGCAAGAGTAGTATCTAAAAGAGATAGAAGGAAAGCTTAGGAAGACTAATTTAGATAGCTAGTGTCTGCAGCTGTATTTGAATTCAGGTCCTTCTGCCACCAGGGCCAGTATAAAGACTGAATTTTGAAAATTATTCAAAGATGTAAAAAAAAAAAAAAAACAAGACCCTGAACTAGGAACAGAAGGCCAGAATTGTAGTTCTGGCTATTTCTATTCTTCTAAATAAATCCCTCAACTATTCAGATAAGAAAGAAATAGACTAGACTTACTTATCCTAATGGTCCCAGCTGTAAAATTCATTATTTTCCTATTCCTATTTCCTATTCATTAGGCAATTAATTTTATATGTGAAGTAAAAATTACATTTTGATATTATGATTATCTTTGGTCCATATTCTCAACCAGGGATATTCTCTCGTTCAATTTTAGGTCTTAGGACAAGCAGTTCCTTTCTATTTAATTTAAGCTAATCTATCTCATTGAGCCCAATGAGCTTGGAAAAACCTCCTGCAGTGGCAGCAGGTCATAGTATCCTGACCAATTTTTGCCTATTGTTCATCTGGAAGAGCTTTATAAGTTATTTATTCCAACCCCTTCATTTTACAGATGAGAAAACTGGTGTAGATAGTGACTTTCCTAAGTTGATATAGTTATTAAGTGGTATTCAAACCAATGTCCTCATTCCTAATAGAACCATTTCCTCCAGTGCCTCCTTGTTCTCTTTTGGCCATTCATTTGAATGCAGATGAGTTTCCCTTTTCCTGTGAGCCTTAGAAATCTATTTCACCACTAATAGGGAGACCAGAGCTCTGAACAGCTGTTTAGTGGTGGCAGTGCCTGCAAGATAAACTGGATGATGGATGGGGCATGTGGAGTCCTAGGAACCATTATGGGACAGCTGTTAAAAGAATCTTTGCTGCAAGTGCCCATCCTCTAGCCAGGCATCAGTCATAATCTACTTCATATTGCTGAAGCCTTGAATTGTGTTGAGGCCACATGGTCCTCTGAGCACATGTGGGGACTCATTCATTATCCTAGTCATTGAGAATAAGTAGGTATCATAGGTCTCAATAGAAGCCTCCTCCTTGTAGACTCTGTAGACCTCTGTATCACATAGCAAATCTTTATTTCATATACTACCATAGCTAAATAGCACTCAATCAGCAAGCATTTATTAGGTGTTTACTATGTATTGGGAATTACAAAGACTAAAATGAACCAGTGCCTGCCTTCAAGTAACTTACATTCTTGAGCAGGGGGCTCCTTAACCTTTTTGCATGTTATGCCACTTTTGGCAGTCTGGTGAAGTCTTAATACTACTGTGATTTGTTGCTTATATTCATAATTAAAGAAAATGCTGAATTTTGGTTACTAGTCAGTTAAAATATTTTTATTTTTTAAATAATATTTTTGTTTTCCCCATTTATATGTAGACATTTTAGCATTCATTTAAAAAAATTGAGTTCCAAATCCTCTTTCTTCCATTCTCAGCTTCCCCTGCCTGAGATAGTAAGCAATTATTTCAATCATGTATAATATATATTAAAAATATATTATATATAGTAATATAGATAAATATATATTAGTCAGATTGTAAAAGAAGAGAGGCTCGAAAAAAGAAAAAAACACACACAAATACAGAAAATGAAAAATAGTATATTTTGATATCAGATGCCATGAGTTTTTCTCTGGAGGTGTATTGTATTTTTCATCTTGAGTCCTTTGGGATTGTTTTAAATTATTTATTGCTGAGAAGAAATGAGTATTTCACAGTTCTTCATCATTCAGCATTACTGCTACTATGTACAAGGCTCTCCTGGATCTGCTCATTTCACTTTGCATCAGATCATAGAAACCTTTCCAGGTTTTTCTGAAATCTACCTGTTCATCTTTTCTTATAGCATAGTAATATTCCATTATAATAATAAAATACACCTTGTTCAGTCATTCCTCAATTGATGGGCACTCCCTCAATTTCCAATTCTTTGCCACCACAAAAAGAACTGCTCCAAATATTTTTGTACAAATACCACTTTTTCTCTTTGGGATGCAAGCCTGGTAGTGATATTTTTAGGTCAAGGAATATGTATATTATAACTCTTTGGGCATAATTCCAAATTGCTCTCCAATTTGGTTAGATCAGTTCAGAATTCCACCAAAAGAGCATTAATGTCCCAATTTTCCTACATCAGCTCCAAATTGTTTTTCATTTTAGTTTTCTCGCATATTAGCCAATTTGGTAGGCATGGGCAGTATCTCAGAGTTATTTTAATTTGTGTTTCTCTAATCAATAGTGATTTAAAACAGTTTTTCATAGAACTATAGCTTTGATTTCTTTATCTGAAAACTACTTGTTCATATTCTTTGACCATTTATCAATTGGGGAATGCTTTGTGTTCTTTTTTATTTGTTCTCTTTATAGTTGAGAAATGAGGCCTTTGTTGGAATCATTTGCAGTAAAGATTGTTTCTCAGCTTTCTGCTTTCCTTCTAATCTTAGTTGCATTATTTTTGACTGTGCAAAACCTTTTACAATGGAATGTAACCCAAATTGTCAATTTTACATCTACTAATGCTCTCTATCTCTTATTTGGTCTTGAAGACTTCCCTTCTCCAAAGATCTGATAGGTAAGCTATGATCAGTGAAAATACAATTATTTTCCCCCAATCCAGGTTCAAAGATTCCATATTAAGAACCCTGTTCTAGTCTTAAGAAATCACTCTTGCCCCAAACCAAGTTCAGGTTGGCTGAATAGCAGAATTGTAGCCAAGGAGAATAAACTTGGGTCACACAATTGTAGCATTGGAGGTCACCTTCCACTCGTCTCCAATTTATTCCATCCTATGCAACTGAGAAATCTTATTTCCCCTTTCTTCCAGTTATTCAGACCTTACAAACCTCAGTCTCTGTGATGTTGGCAGTCCTGGTCATGGTACCACATATATCTTGAGAGACTCAAAAAAACTTTAGCAATGGTGAATTGAGGTAGCTGATGAAGGGTGGGGAGAGAGGAGAGGATTCAAAAGTGGCAGCTGAATCAAATCAGAGAAAGTGGCAGTTACCAAATCTGCTGTTCTCCTATGTAGTCTACCTGAGAACTAAGATTGTTGATCAGTCTCAGCAGATGCTACTTCCAAACTAAGAATGTATCAGAGAGGAGCTATCCAGGGAAATGGAATCTAAGCCCACTTCAAAATCATTTTAATATATTTTGTAAAATATTAATTTAAAAAGCCTATGAAAGACTCTTTGATAACTCCCTTCATACAATATGATTTTCCTGGGACAGCTCAGCTGCACAATTTAAATATGAACCAGATGTGAAGCTTTAAACAGCTGAACTACTCAGAAAGTGTATACACACGTGGGCAAACATTCAATCCTTGCTGCAGGCAACTAATTGACCCTTTGATTGCTACCTCCAAACTGCCCTCCCTTCACCACCTCTTCCTTCTCTGACCTGAGAGTGATTTTCATCTGTACCAGTAGCATGGTTCTATGGCAGCCTTCTGTCCATGTACACCTTCCAGGAATGGGAAAAAAAGATCTGCCCTCAAGGGAGGGATGGTTCATAGAGGAAAGCAAGAAGAAGGTAAATAAACTGGCACTTGTGGGACTTTGACTGAAAATTCCATCCCCTCCAATCCCTAGAATCTACAATGATAGAAATTACTATCCCAGACTATTTCAATAGTTTGGGAATTTAGAAGAGGTTTTCATTAAAAAAAAAGGCTCAAGGAAATCAATAAGACATATATATAGCAACTGGACTTTTATGCCATTTTTAAAGTTTTTCATGAACAATCCCAAGACAAAACAACCTGGAGCAGGGGCATGGAGGAACAGGGACAAAGGAAGAGAGGTTCAGGAAAAAGGGATAATCTGTGTCTCATATGTAAATCTTACTGTGATTAATCATCAGGTGGGTAGGGGGGAGTTTCTTGAGGTAGGATGGTGTCCAAGTCAAAGCAGGAAAAAGGATGAGGATTAGCAATGGTCTTTCTGAAAAACACCCTTAGACCAAACACAATAGAATTTAGCCAAATTTTCCTCTTTTCTTTCTAGTCAATCTGAGGAATTCCTGGGCTCTTTACATCTCCTTCATACATAGGCAAATGAAGGACATGAGTTTTATAGGACATGGTTTATGTATAGTTTCCCCATATATCAGGTCATAGAAGATATTAGGGTTTAGTCAGCAAATCAAAATGAAGAAACATGCATGGGATATATAATATTCCAGAAAAGACAAAAAGAAATAGTACCTATAAATAGAATTATCCTGCCACAAGAGAATCTTATGAGAATCAAGAAGCCAAAAAATACAAAGAGATAAGAGAAAAGAAAGAGGGAATAAAGAGAAAGGAAGAAAGAGGAAGGAAGAAAGGAAGGAAAGAAATGCCAATGACACTTGAAATTAAGTACTAGTGAGCTATGAAGAAATGCTATTCCAATAGCATTTATTAATTCCTGGAGAGAAGTCAATTAGACTGCATATCTGAATGCTTCTCAAGTGAATTATTTTTAGACCAGAGATAATTAGGATTAAAGAACCACATATTTACAGCGAGGAGTCATTGGAGGTCATTAAATCCAATGCCCTTATTTTACAGATGAGGAAATTGAGGAACAAAGTCGTTAAGCAATTTGCCCGAGGTCACACAGAATCCAAATCCTCTTGACTCCAAGTCTAATGCCCTATCTACTAAGACATGCTACTTCAAAATCTACTGAGAAATTTCAAAAAGCTTTAACTAGTTGAAATCCAAGTTAGATGCCATAACTGTCACCATATCAGCTCCCATCTTTCCATTAAAGTATGCAGCTAATGACTGTCTCTGAGCTCCCCTATCCATAGTTCTTGGTTATAGTAGCTTTGTCAATGATTTGAACTCCCAGTACCATATACTGAATCCCAATTCAATAATTCTTCAAGAAAATACACTGTAGCTCCTCAACAAAATGTTGGGGCCATAACTGTGGACTAACGCCTACACCCTATGGGAATATTTATTTTAGAATTATAGAGTTTTGTAAAGGAGGATAGATGTCAAACTTTTTTAACAGACAATAGATTTAGAACTGGAAGGGAATTTAGAGATCATTTAATCCTGTGCTATAAATGAAGAAATTGAGGCCAAGAGAAATTAAGGGTTTGCTCAAGTAACACAGGTAGAAGGTGTTTAATTCCAGGGATTGAAATGAGGGGTTAGAATTTTGTTGCTTTTTTGTTCCAGCTAGTGATGGGAATAGGTTTTTTTTTCTTTACTCCTATTTCTCTCTGTGGCCTCTTATATAAATGGAATGCAAATAAATCCAAGTTTCTAAAAGAAAAGCCTAGTCTCCAAGTTTCTGGAATTGTGTTCAGCACTCAAAAAGTCTGTAAAAACTTCCAAATGCCCAGGATACCAGTAAGCCAGAGGAGTCCAGGAATTCAAATAAACTTCCAAGCCCATGGAATTCCAAGGCTTTGAAAATGACTTTGAGGACATGCCAACCCTCATCAGCCAACAAAACTAAAGCAGCAAAGCTACAAACATCCACTGTCAGAGAAAGAAAAAGAAAGGACAGATAGAGGGAGTAAAGAAGGGAAAGAGGGCGGCTTAAGTGGCGTAGTGGATAAAGCACCAGCCTTGGAATCAGGAGTACCTGGGTTCAAATCCGGTCTCAGACACTTAATAATTACCTAGCTGTGTGGCCTTGGGCAAGCCACTTAACCCCATTTGCCTTGCAAAAACCTAAAAAAAAAGAAGGCAAAGAGAGGGAACGAGGAATAGAGGGGAAAGAGAAATAGATGGAGGGGTGGGAGAGAGAAAAGAGGAGCATTTATTGTCAGAAACTGTTCTAACATTAGGGTTACAAAAACAAGGCATGTTCTACTCATTCTGATAAAAAACAAAACACACAAAAAAAGGACCTGAAAGGAAGAAAGCAAGAAGGATCTTGAACTGTTCCAGGTAACCATTGTGGAAGTGGAGCAAATTGCCATGCAGGTAGGACTGACCAGAGAGGCAACCAAGAGCAGAGTCAGCAGCACAAAGAGATCTCATAATATTGTGGTTCCAGGTATAGATTCATCAATCACTGGCAGGTATTGTTGGTGTCTAGGTGAAGCGAACTAAGGAATTATCCAGAAAGGAGTCAGCAGTGTTATTGGTTCTTCTCAAGATATGGCAGTTCTAGCTGATCTGACCAATTGGTTTCAGACTGCAGTCATCCCCAGGGTGGGCAGACATACAGAGACACAGAAAGATCAAGAAGCAGAAACAGGAAGAGAAAGACTGGGAGAAACAATTTCTGCTCTGAGATTATCAAAAGGTGAGTCTCTCCTATAGGCACCATCCTAATCTAGACTCCTCAAATCAACACATACATGGATAAGTATGCTCCAATATAATTTGAAGGGAAAATTTTGAGGAAGGGGGAATCAGGTAAGGCTTTAAGAGGAGGTATTACCTTGACTTGAGGAAAGATCTCCACTACAAAGACATCTTTGAAAGTTCAATGCAAAGTTTTCATTTGTATGGCTTGCTTTGATGAATTTAGTATATACTGTTCTCCCTCTTCTTTACACTTCATTGGCAGTACAGTAAACATTGAACAATTCAGTATATAATTATTCTCCAATTTGCATCACTTGTCAATTCTTCTTCCAGATTGGTCCATAGCATCTAATAGAACATAGATTACAAATAACTTGAATAAAAACGAACTGATAAAAAATAAATGACATCTCTATATTTATAAAAATATTCAAACAGGCACTTTTTGCATTAAGAAAACATAAAGGGGTAGCTGGGTGGTGCAGTGGATAAAGTACTGGCCCGGGAATCAGGAGGACCTGAGTTCAAATTTGACCTCAGACACTTAATAATTATCTAGCTATGTGACCGTGGACAAGTCACTTAATTCCAATGCCTTGCCAAAAAAAAAAATAAGAAGAAGGAAAGATTATATTCTTACCATCTTTATGCATTAGAAAAGTGGTAGAGGAAAAGGAGAGAATTTGTAAATATAAATAAAATTTGATAAAGAAAAAAACTTAAAGTAGATATACATATATTGGAGAATAGCTAGATAAGTTGTGCTATATAACATGGAAAGGGTTGGAAGAATACCTGTGTTTTCATTGGTACAGTGAACTTCCAGATGAGAAAATCCTCTCTTCTGATATAGGTCATTAACTTTTTCACAATTTATAGTATTAGAGAGTTGCATAGAGAGTAAGTGACTTGCCTAAGGTCACATATATCAAATACATGTCAGATACAGGATTAGAACACAAGTTTTCCTGACTTTAAAGTCAGATTATTATGCACTAGACTATACTGTGTATCTTGGTAGAAGAATTTTATGATACCGTAAGAAAAAATGAATATGAAAATTTCAGAGAAGCATGGAAAGACATGTGTGAATTGATACAGAGTAAAATAAGCAGAACTGGGAAAACAATATATATACAATGACTACACCATAAATGAAAAGAACAAAAACAAATGAATCCAATTGTTGTATATGTTTTGCTCTGGAACAGAATTGAGAAAAACTATCTCCCTTGCTTCACAAATGTGTGGGATGTGGAATATTGCATATACTTCTACAACATTTCCTTACACTTGGTTTCTATATTGATTTATTTTTCTGAAATGCTTCCCCCCCCCTTTTTAATACTTGCTATAAAGGATGGTTCACTGAATAGGGGAGGAGAGGTGGATGTATTTAGAAATGATGTACAAACATGATACCAGTAAATATTTTTAAAGAAATGGTATCCATAACATTACTACTAATACTATTATTTCTTATAGTATTTTTAATTAAAGATTAATCAATTATAGTTCCTAAAATTATTGTAATAGTTATATAAATTACTCTATTAATAACTTTATATAGCATTGATACAATGCTTCCTTACCAGACACATAGTCTACATCAGAATAAAATTTGAGATTGAGACAAAAAAGCATTTGAGTTCTTATTTCCTCCTGACTGCTTCCTTGGTCATTTTGTGGGTGATGATGCAAGAGAAATGTCCTCAAGGATTGCTATTCAACCACAGAGATAGTACCAGTCCCCTATGCCCTTCCCTTATTTCCCTTTTTGTGGAATGAAAATGCATTCCCCATGGTATTCTACTTTTTAATTGACATTTATTATTTTTTTAAAAAAAGATAACCCTAAATGGAAAAAAGTTAAACTTTCTGAATTAGCCTCTTCTTGTATATCTTATATACTACTCTGTTCACAATATTTTCATGGTACATAAGATTTGGTCTCAAAAAAGGATCAATAAGCATTTGAGAAAAAGGACTGGCAGGCAATGTAAAAGAAACTGTTTTCAGTGTCACATAATGGTCTGAGTGGGAAAAAATTGAACTGAGTATGTCTGTCTTACGTGAATACAGTATGTTTCTCTAGAGTGTTCCTTCAGAAGAATTTAATACAATTTATAGATCCTGCCAATATGATACTTAATATGTTTCCATAATGAAGTTAGTACTTTACCAAGTCCAATATGGGGTTTGGCAGGGTTTTAGTGATATATATTTTTTCACCATTTAATATTGCCAATATTTCCCCCTACTCATTATTTCTAGATAGATCATTTTGAGTGTACCATTGAATTTACAAGATACATTTCCTAAGAGGTGCTAACTTGAGTGAAGATGCTCATTGTAATGATAAACATTTGATAGTAACAGCCTTCAGTGTGAATTCTGAATTGACAAATTACTTAAGGAGGGTTGGTGGTGAAAGACTTTGGGAAATAAAATAAGAAAGTTGTGTTGGGAGGCAAAGTTTAAATAGAAGCTAAGATAAAGAATATTTTAATTACTAAGTAATTATGTTCATTTTACACACCAGCAAAGTTATGCTTAAGATTCTGCAAGTTAAGCTTCAGAAATATATGAACCAAGAATTACCAGAAGAACAAACTAGTTTTGATGGGTAGAGGAACTGGAGACTAAATTACCAACATTTGCTAGAGAGAAAGCAAGGGAGTCTCAGAAAAACATCTCCTTCTGCTTCATTGACTACACTGTGGAACACAGCAAAAAGATAACAAGAAAAAAAAAAAGGAAAGCTAGTTCTCACTGAGATGGGAGTACCAGAATACCTTACTTGTCTTCCAATGAAGGTCAAAAAACAAAAATGAGAACCAGTCATGGAGCAACTTATTGACTTAAGCTTGGAAAAGAAGTACAAAAGGCCTGTATATTGTCATGTTATTTAACTTATATACAAAGTACATCATGCAAAATACCTGGTTGTATGAATCAAAAGGCATAATTAAAGTTGCTGCAAGAAGTATCAACAATTTCAAATATGCCAACAATACCAATCTGATGGCAGAAAGAGAAGAATTATGAAGCCTCTTTTTGAAGGTAAAAGACTATAAAAAGGCTTGAAACTCAACACCAACCCCCCCTCCAAAAAACTAGGATCATGACAACTGGGTCCACTACTTCCTAGCAAACAGAGGGCGAAGAAATGGAAGTAGTGTCAGATTTTATGTTCTTTGGACACAAAGATCACTATAGTTAGTGGCTGAAGACAGGAAATGAAAAGACTCTTGATCTCAGGAAAAAAGTTATGGCAAATCTAGATAGCATACTAAAAAAGTAGAGACATTACCTTGCCAACAAAAGTCTGTATAGTTAAATCTACAGTTCTTTTCCAGGAGCAATGTATGACTGTAAAAGCTGAACTAAAAGGAGAGTTAAATGTTAGAGATTCTACATTTCCAAATTGTGGTGCTAAAGAAGACTTTTGAGAGTCCCTTAGACAACAAGCTAATACTTTAAGAAATTAACTCAGACTACTCCTTGGAAGTCTAATACTGAAGCTGAAGTTTAAATACTTTGACTACATAATAAGAAGTTAGGACTCAATGGGAAAAATCCTGATGCTGGGAAAGGTTGAAGGCAAAATGAAAGGGGGTGGTAGAGGAGAAAATGTATGGGTAGTGTCATGAAAGCAACAAAATACATGTTTGAACAGACTTTGAGAAATAGTGAAAGATAGAGGGGCCTAGCATGCTATGGTCCATGCTATAGATCAAGAAGTCAGATACATAATAATGTTTTTGTCCTTCATTTTTGAAGAAGATCAGGAGATAATGCCATGACAAGCACATGAATTGGATTTGAGTGAGGGGGACCTGTGCTAAGTCACCAGCTTCATTTTCTCCTCCAGAGCCATATTAGGTCCAGTGACCTGATAAGAATCAGGATAACTGGAGATGGATGCAAGGCAGTCAGGGTTAAGTGACTTGCCCAAGGTCGTGCAGCTAGTAAGTGGCAAGTGTCTGAGGTAGGATTTGAACACCTGTCCTCCTGACTCCAAGGCCAGTGCTCTATGCAACTTTAATTCTGGCTTTTGAGTCATTCCATCTGGTATTTTGCATGATGTACTTTGCATATAAGTTAAATAACACAACAATGACTGAACAACGTAAAGGGTCAATGCCTCAACTTACTCTTTTCTCAAATTTAATTTTTCATAACCTAGCATCTGACATAATTTAACTAAGTTACCACTGATCTCTTTGTTGTGAAATCAAATGAGCTTTTCTCATTCCTGACCATCTTTGACTTCACTGAACCATCTGTCACTTAATCATTATCTTCTGCTTTCTCTCTTCTTCCTATGTTTTTGTCACAATGTCCTCTCCTGGTACTCCTCCCATCTGTTCAACTGTTCTGTCTCAGTTTCCTTTGCTGGTTCATCATCATCATACCCACCAATTGTGGATGTCCCCTAAAGGCCTATCCTAGGCTTCCCTTCTCTTTTTGATTTACACTGTCATCAGCTCCTATGGGTTCAATTAATATCTCTATTTAGATGATTATGAGATATATATCAAACCAGTCTTTCTAATGAACTGCAATCATAAATCTCCAACTGCTTTTTTTTGGATATCTCAAACCCATAGGTATTTCAAACTCAGTTTTTCTAAAACAGAAGTCATTATATTTCCCCCCAAAAAAATCCATCTCCTTTTCTGAATTTTCCTATAATTGTCAAGGTTATCACCATCCCCACAGTTATCCAAACCAGCAGCTTCAACATCATCCTTGAATCCTCATTCTCCCTACATATCCATTTCATTACTAAATCTTGTCATTTCTAATGTCATGACATCTGTTTTAAAAGGCCTCTTCTCCCACTCATATGCCACAACCCTAGTTCTGTTCTCATCACATCTTTCCTAGACTACTGCAATTGCCTTCTGACTATCTTCTCTGCCTCAAAGTTTCTTCCCACTCTTCATTCAGCTCCTAATGTAGTTTTTTTAAAACATAAATCTGTCCATGTTAAGTCCCTGATTAGAGAGTTCTGGTGACTACCAATCACCTCCAGAACCAAATATAAAATATTCTGTTTCTTATTTAACTTTATTCATATCCTGATACCTTTCTAATTTCTCTGCCTTCTTATACTTAACCCATTTTTATACTCTCCACATTCCAGCTATATTTATATATTGCAATTCATCAAATAATACTCTATCTCCATGCCTTTCAATGGCTATCCTCCATATCTGAAATGTTCTGTCCATCTCCACCACCTCTTCATTCCAATAGCTTTTTCAAGCTTAAACTGCACTGTTGGGAACCATTGTGTATGGGAATACTGTAAAATATCTTCACCTGGTGTCCTTGAACATTAGAATCTTATCTTGCTAAGTGCCATAGGAATGGGAATGGATTAGAGACTGGAAAGGTATTTGGGCACTGGCATTTTGGTAAATAAACAGAGCACTTGGAGCATTAGAAGATCTTGAGGGTGAAACTTGTCTCCTTTGTCTTCCTTGTCTCTGGCCCCTCCAATGCTCACCTGGGAAAGATAAGGGAGTTAAGAAGTGGGACTCAACACTGCACCTTCTACAGAAAGTCCTTTCTAGAACCCCTAATTTCTATTACTTATCTTCTGAGATTACATTCCACCTACTCTGTATCTACTCCATATATCTTGTATGATTTGAGTTATTTATGCTTCTAAAGAGTAAGAACTATATTTTTTGCCTTTCTTTGAACCCCCCACATTTAGGATTTTGCCTTCATAAATGCTTGTTGACTGACCCTGTTAGCCTTCTGGTTTTGAGACTAAAAAGAAGATAATATGTCTAAGATTTATGTCTGCCATTTTATTGAAGATAATATTAAATTGTAACAAAAAGTTGTAGCTTTTTAAAAAAAGTTAAAGAATCATCTGGTTCACAAGACAAACCCATTGCCTCCCAAGCTCTCCAGATTTCCTACAAAGTAAAGTGAGTGAATGGACAATATCTCTTTCCCCACTTTGTGTAGTATGCCATTCTTATTTATTCCCATAATGTGACTCTCCACTGATCTCTGAATCACTTATGAATTTAAGTCTTTGGCAACCATGGTATTCTAAAATTCACAGCTATAATCACATCAATTGGAGCATAATGTTAAAAAGATGAGTTTGAATGATAGGGATTGTATGGGATTATTACAAGAAGTGTGTAATCATCCAAATGCACTAGAGACCTCTTTCTCCTGTTCAACTTTGGACTCAACACCTAGTTGTCTGAAACTAATTTTCTTTTGAATCCTCTGGTTATCAATATCAGGTTGAGAGGACTTGACTAGTCCTATGATTTTATTTTTTGGGAAACTCTCACTAATACAAGTCTTCTATTTCTTAGCAACACATTCTTAGGGAGTAGTTTGGGAAACTAAGATTAAATGACTTGTTCAGAGTCACAAAACCATTATGTCATATGAAGCTAGGACCCTGGTCTTCTGTCTCTAAAGCCAGCTCTCTAACCACATTGATATGCTTCTACCCAATCACTGCAACATTTTAAAAAGGTATAGATTCCTCAGAAATTTTTTCTCCCATTGTGAAGAGCACAATAATCAAAATTCAAATGAAAGAGGGATACGCTAAAGATGGCAGGTGTTCTGCTGTAGAGGTCACTGTTTATGGATAGCACTGTCTTGGTTATATTAAGCATCAGAAAATCTACATAGTCTCTAAAAATCTAAGCTGAATATACTAAATAAAATCTTAAAAACTCTGAAAGTGCATGGTATCTATACCCTCATACAGTCATGTTGACATCTCCTCAATCTTGATAACTCCTTCAATACCCTTTCTTCCCAATTCAACAACTTTTTAAACTTTTATGATCTGAAATTTCAAGACATCTCAGTCCCACAGAAGTGCCTCCGTCTTCTAGGGTCCTTTCAGATTTCCTCAGTTAGTGTTAGGTGTTAGTACCACCACCACCTCCCTTCCAAATCATTCTTCATTTATGTGTACATTATTTTTTATTTATCTGTGAATAAGCACATCTCCTAGAAGATTCAAGGACAGGGTCTACCTCACTTTTGTATTTGAATTTCTAGAATCTTTCACAATGTCTGGTATGTAGTAGGCATTTGACATGCATTTGTTGATTGGAATATAGAAACAGGCAAGTGCTAGAACCAGCTCAATTTTAAATTTTCAGTGTGAGCAATTTATACTACTGAAATCAGCAAAAATTACAAATCAGGGCTTGAATTTTTTTGTCTCGATTTAAGAAAGTGATGGGGGGAATGTTAATAAGGGAGATTAAAGTTAAAGGTACACTCTGCAAATATTTTGGCAGGAAAAGCCAGGTGTTAAACATCACTGGATTGAAGTATTCAAAAGAGGAATTAGATTTTGTTCTGTTTGGCCCTTGAGGGCAGAACCAAGAACAATGAGAAGATGTGTCAAATTTAGGCTCAATGTCAGGAAAACCTTAGAGCTCTATTAAAGTGAAATAGCCTTCTCAGAAGGTAGTGAGTTTTTCCTTATTCGAGGTCTACAGACAAAGACCAAGTGAGATCATTCACAGGTCCTCTATTCTATAAAGAAATCTAGTTAGACTAAAACCCTTTCAACTATGCCTTTCTCTGTAATTTCTGCACTATGTGAAATGAATTTTCAGGATCACTGAAAAAGTCTATAATGTATTTGGATGGAATAAATGTTAGAAACTGATTTACATATCTAGAATTTTCAAAAATTCAACCAAAACCAATATCCAACTCATAGATTTCCTTCTGCCAGAAGTACTTCTTTTTCCTATATGGATTTTTTCCATTTGATTGTCCATATCACATAATAATCTAGGAAACCTGTATCATGATCTTTGTAACTGGTTGAAGAGCCAGATACACAGAACTACATGATTTGAAACAAAGTCTCAACAAGCACCTTTTCTGACTCACAACAGTTCAGTCCCTTGTGATGGTTTTGTTGTTATCTTTGGTTTTTTTTATACTGGCATTGAGGAAAGCAATCCCAAGCACAATCTCATTCTCCTCTTCATGTTCTTGTCCTTGGCAGCCTTGCAAATCACAGAAATATGTGAATGCTATTCTGTTTTCTTAGAGCTCTTCCCAGGGGCTTTGACATTCCTATTGATATAGTCCATTCTCTCACTTTGAAGAGCATGCAACCCCTACATTGACAAAAATAAAGAAGGAGCTCTACAAAGATGCTGAGGGAGCAGGTTGGCCTGCTTGAGGCCATTACTAACTGCTAGTTTGATCAGATATTTAGAAATGTTGGCTGGAGGGAGGTGAAAATATTAAATTCCATACTTTTTCCATTTTATATGAAATTGCCTTAATGTATATGGATATTAGTTTCCTGACAAACAAAAATAAGAAGTTAACCTTAGAGATCAGAGACAGCTTGGGACAGGAATGGAGAGACAGAGACAAACAATCAGAAACTATCATACAAAGAGAGAGAGAGAAAGAAAGATAGGAGCTAAGTTATCCGAGAGAGAGAGAGAGAGAGAGAGAGAGAGAGAGAGAGAGTAAAGTTTGTCCTCCAAATGCTCACAACCTGATGGGGAGACATATGCAAACAGTTGTTTAAACAAGATACACATAGGGAAAATTGGTTATATTCAATAGTATTAATTATTCCATTATGATGCACTAGCATAAGAAAGTCTTCTTATAGCAGGTAAGCTGTTATTGAAGGAAGACAGGTAAAACAAGGAAGTAGAAATGAGGAGAGAGAGTTCCAAGAATGGGGTTAAACAGCCTTGGAAAATGAACAAAGTTGTAAATTAGATTGTCTTATTTGAAGAATCACAGGGAAGCCAGTAGCACTGGATCACAGAAGTATATGGAAGGGAGGATGAGATAATAGGCTGGAAAGGTATCCTATTCAAATAACTACTTGCAATTGGGTTTATGAAGGGCCTTAAAAGTCAAACAGAGGGATGACATAATCAGATCTGTGCTTTGGGAAGAACAGTTTGACAGATGAGTGGACAGTGGACTAAAATATGGAGAGACTTGTGGCAAGGAAATCGTGGATCCCACAAGTAAAAAACAGAGACACTAGTGCTGGCAATTACTTGGGACTATTTTGCCCAATGATGCTTTAGCTATTATATCTCCTGCAATTCCTGTTCCTGGGGTTTATTAATCACTTGAGTTTAGGAGTACTAAGATAAGAAGTGCTAGTCAATCAGGTTTCCATATTCAGGTACAATTATAGTGAATCCCCATAAAGTTCCCTAAATAAGGCAAACTAGGTCAGGCTGGAAAAACAGGCATCTATTGCATTTCAGTATTGGTATTAATCTGAGAGACCAAAATACATCCAGTCTGGGAGAGATAAGGAAACCTAGTCTCAAAGAAAAAAAAAGAAACAAAAGCCATAGTCCCAGGGACAATGAAAATGCATTAAGATGGGGTTCTGACTCCTACAACCTATTGGAGTCATATACTTCTGATCTCTTCTAGTTTTTTTTTTTAAAGAAGATATAACTGGGTTTGGGAGAAGGAATGCAAAAGGCTATGACTCTGAAATTTTGAGCTCAAAAAACTTGGAAATATTAAAAAAGATGTGATGCCAAGAAGAAACTCTCTAGCCCTTGTTGCTAGCTTGAAGAATGTCTTCTGAATGCTTTCATCAAAACCTTGAGAGGATACTTTTTCCTATTTTTCCTATCGTTCCCAGGATTGGATGATTTTCTTACCCTGAGATAGACTGAGGTGCTATTGAATGATAATTCATTTTTAGTACTATTCTCCTCGAACTGCTCTGACCCCTCCACTTGCTTGGGAGATTCTAAGACTTGAATCATAATACTTCGTTGAAATGCTAGCTTCAATTAGTGTTCCCCTACTCTTTTAAATTTGAATGTTTAGTGAATCTATAGGGGAGTAAAAGGATGAAGTGCAGGATGATATGGAATATGGGACAACATGACATAGAAAAGTTAAATCACAGAATCAAAATCACAGAATGTCTGAGTTCAGAAACCATCTAGTCCAGCTTATTTCTGAAAAGAAATTCTCTCTACAACATGCCCCATAATTTATTATCCATCTCTTGCCTGAAACCAGGGTATCCCATTTCACCTTTGGACAGCTAGAATTGTTAAGAAGATGACCTTTATGTGTTCTTGTTTGAGTTTTGTCCTTTTCTTATTGTTTCAGTTGGTTGTTTATTCTTTTGCATGAAGCTTGAATTTGCTTCTCCGCAACTTTAGCTCATTGTTTGTAGTTTTGCCTTTTGGAATTAAAGAGAATAAGTCTAATCTCTTTCCCACATGATATAGCCCTTCAAATACTTAATAACAGCCTCCTGAGACTTCTCTCCTTGAGGATAAGTTCCTTCAAATACCTTCTTATGGTATAGACTCAAGCCCATCACCATCCAGATTCCAGTCTTCTAGTCTACCTTAAACCTATCAATGTCTTGACTAAACACCCAGAGCTAACTACTAAACTCTAGCTATGGCCTGACCAGGGCAGAATATAACAGGACTATCACCCCCTTCTCCTCAGAAGTTTATATGCCTCTCATAGTAAACTCTTAAGTTTACATAAGTTGTTTTTAGATATCATAACATTCTCTCAACTCTTACTAAACAGTCTCCTGAAGCCTCTAGATTGTGTGCAGACAAATTGCCATTAAAACATTCCCCTCCTCCTTTTGTTTATTTGTGAAACTGATTGTTGGACCAAGTATAAGATTTAACATTTAACCTATTCAAATTTCTGCCTAATTTAGCCAATATCCTATCCTGTCAAGACAGTTTTGAATCTTGATTCTGTCATCTAGTGTCATCTATCCCTCCCAGCTTCTTGTCATCTGCAGATTTGATGAACATGTCATCTATGCCTTTTTCCAAGTCACTGATAAAAATGTTAATCAACACTAAAATGTTAATAGCATAGATCCCTGGCAATATTAAAGAGAAATTTCATTATGAAGTAGGAATCAAAACTCAAGTCTTCTGAATCTCAACCAAATATAAAAGAGAAACAAATCACCAATAAATAACTGATTAGATGGATCAATTCAGATATTTAACAACTTCTGGAATAGGTCTAATCATCCTCCTTTTTACTCTACTTACAGCAATACTAACATGGCTCTTCAGAAACCTTTTATACGTGATTCCTTCAAAACCCCAACAAACCACATTCCATTAGTGTGCATCTATGCTCACTGTGCAGTGGATTTTAAACTCATAATTTGTAATTGATCCAATCAAAAGCCATGGATGATTAGAGTAAAGTGCCTTCTTAAATGACATTGGGAGAGGAGGACAATTTTGTAAAAATAGAAGATCTAGTTAGAAACCCAGTTATGATGGAAATTCTAAGATGTTACAGAAAAGTTTGATCTGTAAATATGTTCTAATTTTCTGATTATTTTCCCAAGACCATTAAAATAAATAAAGATTAGAAGGAAAATACAAAAGAAAAATGCCAGACAGATGTGAAACATCCACTAAGAAGGAACATAAGTATAAAGGCTGTTGCAAACTGATTATGAACTTTTGAGAAAAGTGTCCATGAGGTCAATAGACTATAGAGTTTCATATCATTTATCACATGGTCTATAAGACCTCATGACCCCTAGAAGGGAATTAGGTCCAGAGACTACCTAATAATAGGAAAAAGATTTCAACATCATCTAGTCCAACCTATACCCAAAAAAGAATCCATTCTACAGTATATCTGATAAGTGGTCACCTAACCTCTGTTTAATAATAACCTCCTTCCTAAGGTAGGCCACTCTCTACTTTTGAAATTCTTATCACTAGAGAGTTTTTTCTTCCTGGAATTTAAATCTCTCTTTTTTGTATTTTGGCCAGTGGAGGGGAGGAAAGAAGAAAGGACAGGGAGCAGTTGTTCCTAGTTCTGACATGTAGGATGCTTCTAGTCTCTCTCATTCAATGGAAACTTCAAATACTTGAAAGCAACTATCATGTATTTCAAGGTTAAACAAAATCAATTCCTTTAACTGATTCCCATGATTTCTACTTTTCTCACCATAAAGGCCACTGTCTTCTGGACATTCTTCTATTTGTCAATGTCTTTTCTAAAATGTGGGCTCAGTACTACAGATGTGATCTAGTGAGGGCAAATTGCAGAGAATCTATAATCTACCTCCCTCATTTTGGATATTTTTCATTTCTAAATGTAATCTAAGAACACACAGATTCTTTGACTGTGACATCATACTATTGATTTAGTAGCACTGTAACCCTGTTTTCAATAATTATTGCTAAATGCATTTCCCTCATCACCTAATATGAAGTTCATTTTTTTAAACCCAAGTGAACTTTACATTTATCCCATTTAAATTTTATCTTATTCAAATTTAACCCAAAGGTATGTAAGTAAATGATTAGCAATCATCTCTATGGGGGGAAGGGGGAACATTCATGATACACATGTTTAGTCTGCATTATTAATATTTTCTCCATCACTTTCTTAAATCTAGGCAATCAATACAACAATAAATCAAGTCCTGATTTTAACTTTTTCCCATTTCTACATGCTCATACTGAAAATTTAACAACTGGCCATCATAAGACCTGATCATAGGTAAAAGTCAGGAGTCAAGAAGACCAGAATTAAAATCTACTTCAGACACTTACTGGCTGTGTGATCTTTTTTTAAAAACAAAAATTATTTATTTAAGGCGATGGGGTTAATTGACTTGCCCAAGGTCACACAGCTAGGCAATTACTAAGTGTCTGAGGCCAGATTTGAACTTACATTCCCCTGACTCCGGTTGATGCTCTATCCACTGTGCCACCTAGCTGCCCCTAGCTATGTGATCTTGAGAAAAATCACTTAACCCTCATCTGCCTTAATTCACTGAAGAAGGAAATGGCAAACCACTCTAGTGTCTTTGTCAAGAAAACCCCATGGGCAGTATGTTTCATGGAATCACAAATAAGCAGACATGACTGAACAACAAACAAGAGACCCCGATTTAATTCATTTTTCTACCTTTCTACTCTTCCCCTCCTCCCTAAGAAATATATAGGTTAGATTTATATGATCATGTTGAACATATTTCCATATAAGTAAAACTGTGAAAGAAAAAATGAGAATGAAAGGATAATAAACAGGAGAAAGAAAAAATAATAAACCATAGTAAAAATAGTATGCTTTGGTCTTCATTCAGACTCCAAAGTTCTTTCTCTGAATACAAATGGAATTTTCCATCAGTAATTTTTAAGATTTGTCTTTGATCATTGTACTGCTGAGAAAAACTAAGTCTATCATAGTCTATCATCACACAATGTTGTTGTTAATGTGTCCAACGTTCTGGTTCTGCTCACTTCAATCAGCATCAGTTCATGTAAGTCCGTCCAGAATTTTCTAAAATCCACTTTTGAGATTCTTTTGCTTTTGGACTCTGTCATCCAAATTGTTTAGCTATCATTCCTAGCTTCAAGTTATCTGCAAATTTGAAAGTCATACCTCTTATACATTCAGATCATTAATTAAAATAGTAAGCAGCATAGTACTACTTTATTCATCACCTCCAAGTTAACATTAACTCATTAACGATTACTGTTTTATTCCAGTCATCTAAAAAATTCTAATTCTTCTATCTTATCATTACTCCATTTTCTCCACAAGGATAGTTTTTGGAGACTTTATCAAATGTGTTGCTGAATTCAAGGTGAACTATATTCTCATGATTCTGCTAGTCTGCCTAGTATGGTAAGCACTATACTGAAAAGATAGTGAATTTGTTCAATTCTTGGTTATATCATATTGATTTTTATTGTGATAATCACTACTTCCCTTATTAAAATTTCATGAACCAATTCCTTTATTTCTTTAATTAGGTTTTTTTTTGCAAGGAAAATGGGGTTAAGTGGCTTGCCCAAGGCCACACAGCTAGGTCATTATTAAGTGTCTGAGGCTGGATTTGAACTCAGGTACTCCTGACTCCAGGGCTGGTGCTCTATCTACTGCGCCACCTAGCCACCCCAATTCCTTTATTTCTTAACATTTTAATTTATTATAATTTTTAATGCACTTTGCTTCCTAAAATTTGAGTTCCAAATTCTTTCCCTCCCTCACTCCCCCCACCCCCACTGGAAAAGCAAGCAATATATCAATTGTACATGTGGAATCATCCAAAATATATTTCCTCATTAATCATATTTTTTAAAAAGCAAGAAATATAAGGAAATTAAGAAAATCGTATTGCAACTTGTACTCAGAGATCAACGATTCTTTTTCTTGAAGTGAATAGGGTTTTTTGTATCACAAGTTCTTTAGAATTGTCTTGGATCATTGTACTGAGCAGAGTAAGCCTAGTCTTTCACAGTTGACCGTAATTACTGATACTGTGCTTGGTGATTTCCTGGTTCTTCTCAATTCACTTTGCATCTTTTCATATGGTCCTTATCACACTTTCCCAAAACCACCATCCTCTTAATTTCTTTTTTTTTTAATTTTACAATTTTGCCCCCAAACTCACTTCCCTTCTCTCACCACCCCCACAGAAGGCAATCTGATAGTCTTTACATTGTTTCCATGATATACATTGATCAAAATTGAATGTGTTGAGAGAGAAATCATATCCTTAAGGAAAAAATAAAATATAAGAGATAGCAAACTTACATAATACATAGGATAACTCATCCTCAATTTCTTATACAACAATAATATTCCATCATAATCATATGCTACAACTTGTTAACCAACTCCTTTTAAGTGGACTTCTAGAATTTTTTAAATAATAGAAATCCAACTTAACCTTGAGTTTGCAGACTCTACCCTTGTCTTTTTTTTTAATACACTTTGTCCTTCTTTAGAGCTCCCCATCCCTCTCATGAGATCTAGTCCTGAATCACCAACTTTCAAATTGGATGTCCCATAGTCATCTCAAACTCAGCATTTTCAAAACAGAACTTCTCTTTGTTCCCAAACCTACTATCTTCTGAACTTCCTGGTTATCAAGGACACACTATCCTCCCAGTTACCCACATTCCCTAATCTCTGTTATCAGCTCTTCACTTTCACTCACCTCACATATCCAATCTAAAATCAAACTTTTATCACTTCTAGCTCTATGTCTCCTATATATCTCTTCCTTTACTCTCAAAAAATCATGACCTTAGTTTAGGACTTCATTAGCTCCCAAATGAACTATTATAATAGCCTCCTATTTGGTCTCCGATCTTAAAACTCTACCTACTCTCATCCATTCTCTATATAGTAAAGTAATTTTCCCAATATATAAATATGATCATATCAGGCCTCTCCTCATTACAAAAGACAGGGACCCCTTGTTTCAGCAATCAAATATAAATTGCAATATTTAAAATTCTTCCCATTTTACTTTTCCAATCTTTATATGCATTATTTCCTAGTCTGTACTCTAGGACTCAACCACCCTGGCTGGCTCACTGTTTCAAAAGCACAACCATCAATCTCATGTACCCACTTCCTTTTGCACTGGCTATTCCCATACTTGGAATGTAATCTTTATTAACCTCTGCCTCTTGGAAATACTGGTTTTCTCTTGGCACATGTGACACCATCCACAAGAAACCTTTTCTGTTCCCCTAGTATTAGTGCCCATCCTCCTTGTGTTCATTTTGTATGTTCTATTTATATACTTAAATATTCAGCTATGTCACTATTGTTGCAATTTTGAATGATGTAAAATTAGATTTAGTGCAAATCATAAAATACCAGGTCAAATTTGAAACGAACAAAAATTCAATTAATGTGATTCATGTGAGCTAGTTGAGGGTTTTAACATACTGATGCATCATCAATCTGCATTTGCTTATCTTCAATAGACAAAATGAAGAATATTTCAGATAGAAACACTGCCAGTGTGAAAGGGGTAAGAGAGAGACAGAGAAAGAAGAAGGGAAGGAAGAAAGGAAGGAAGGAAGGAAGGAAGGAAGGGAGGGAGGGAGGGAGGGAGGGAGGGGAGGGAGGGAGGAAGGGAGGAAGGGAGGAGGAGAAGGAAAAGAAGAAAAAGAAAGAAGACTAAGAAGAAGCTTGTTATATCAGAATAAAAATGTAATATATAACTGAAAAGCATTAGCATAGTCATGGAAACTAAAATCAGAAGATTGTCAGAATGCCTGAATCTGTAGTACTGAATATTATAAAACATGTAGGCAAAATAAGAGAAAGGGGAAAATTGAATTTTTTTGTTGTTTGAAAATAGCTACAAGGAGTATAAATGTTACAATAAAAAAAGAATTTTTTAGCTGTTTGAATTGAAGATTACAATTAAAATGCCTTTTGCAGAGAAGCCATTCAGAAAATAATTTAAAGTATATTTAAGGTTTTGAGAAAAATGGAAATGAAGTGGATAGTGAAGAAACTTTTACTGAAAATATTGGTTTGTCAATCACTTTAAAAACCAAGTTCAATTCCCTACTGTTAAAAATCATCAGGGGTCCCAATAGTTAATTATCTCAATGTCTAAGGAAAATAATCAAAGAAGATGGATATACTCATCAGCAAATTTTTAGTGTAGAAAATACAGGCTTATTCTGGAAAAGAACACTTTCCAGAACTTATTTCTATGAAGGAAAAAAACTCAACCTGGATTTAAAGTATCTGAGAATCATCTAACACTTTTATTGGGAGGTAATGAAGAAGAGAGTTTTATATGAAAACCAATGCATGTTTATTGGTCTCAAAAATCCTTAAACTCCATGAGGCTACAAATATCGATCACTTCCAGTTCTTTGGCAGTTAAATAAGAAAGCATTGGTGAATAAAGCTGTTTTCGAACAATGGTTTTCAAGTTATCTTAGTACCACTGTTGAAACATATTGTAAAAGACAATAATATTGCATTTAAAGTATTGCTGACTTGAGATAATGCTACAGATCATTCAACTACCCTTGACTTATTGTGTGAGAATATAAGCATGCAAATATACTGAGATGTAGCTAAAGTACTTCATACATACCAGTATATATATATATATATATATATATATATATATATATGAAGATTTAAATAAAAGTCACTT
Source organism: Macrotis lagotis (assembly GCF_037893015.1). Lineage (NCBI taxonomy): Eukaryota > Metazoa > Chordata > Mammalia > Peramelemorphia > Peramelidae > Macrotis > Macrotis lagotis. The sequence continues at coordinate 125,974,362 of NC_133658.1, forward strand.
TCACTTACACAGCTGAAAATTTAAAACTAAAATAATGATGTTTTGTCATATAGTGTAGGTTTGTCTTTAGGTATATGATATTCAGTAATTTTTTTGTTAAAATTTTGCTTTTCATAGTTGCTTTGTAACAAACTTAAAAGAGAATGACTTTTTTATCCTTTGCTGTTATACTACTTTAATAACAGGATAACATGGCTTTTTAAAAATTCAATTGCAATACTTCCAATGGACTGAAACCAATTACCATATTTTACATATAACTACAACTTCAAATAATGTGAATTTTAATGATGTGACCACTTCACAGGATTCATTACTGATATTAATTATATTAATTATATTCCCCCATTAGAATATAAACTCTATGAGGGCAAAAACTGTTTTACTTTTGTCTTTGTATTTCTCATGCTTAATTCAGTTTCTGGTACTTAAGTTCTTTCCTGATTACAATCTGACCTTTCAGAATCTTCATGTGTGGATCAATGATTAATTTCCAAGTTCACTTTATATTTTGAACAAGAAATAAAAAAGCCAATCTTCCCCTAATGAGTTGATCCACCCTTACAAATGTCTACTACAGGTACTACAAACCCCCTGAGTCCCCAATACAGAAGGTATTAAAATTATTAAAAATTAATTAATTTTAATTAATTAATTAATTTAAATTATTAAAATGTAACTGGGAAATATTTTTTAAAATAAGTAAAAATACAATAAAACATAGAAAATTTAATTTGTATGTACTGCCCATAGGGATTATTTCTATTTGAGTATAACACTACTGAGCTAGCTTGGTCAAACAAATGACCAAGGAGGAATATGTCAAGAGCAAAGTGTGATTTCCAAATCATTAGAACTTCCAGAAGAAGAAAGATAGTTGATTATAAGTACAATATAAATTGACTAAGGATATGTGGAGGCAATTTACAGATGAGGAAATCAAAGCTATCCATAGTCATATGAAAAATTGCTCTAAATCATTATTTATTAGAGAAATGCAAATTAAAGCATCTCTGAGGTACCACCTCACACCTCTCAGACTGACCAATATGACAAGAAAGGACAATGATCAATTTTGGAAGGGATGTAGGAAATCTGGGACACTAATACATTGTCATTGGAGCTGTGAACTCATCCAACTTTTCTGGAGTGCAATTTGGAATTATGCCCAAAGGGCAATAAAAATGTGCATGCCCTTTGATCCAGCAATACCACTACTGGGTCTATACCCTGAAGAAATCATGAAAAAGGGTAAAAACATCACTTGTACAAAAATATTCATAGCAGCTCTATTTGTGGTAGCAAAAAAAAATGGAAATTGAGTGAATGTCCATCAATTGGGGAATGGCTGAACAAATTGTGGTATTTGTATATTATGGAACACTATTCTATTAGAAACCAGGAAGGATGGGAATTCAGAGAAGCCTGGAGGGATTTGCATGAACTGATGCTGAAAGAGATGAGCAGAACCAGAAGAACATTGTACACCAAAACAGCAACAGGTTGATGATCAACCTTAATGGACTTGCTCATTTCATAAGTGCAACAATTAGGGACAATTTGGGGGTATCTGTAATGGAGAATACCATCTGTATCCAGAGAAAGAATTGTAGTGTTTGAATAAAGACTAAAGACTATTACCTTTAATTTTAAAAAAAATTATCTTATTATGTAATCTTGCTATCTCTTATATTTAATTTTTTTCTTAAGGATATGATTTATTTCTCAACATTAAATTTAGATCAATGTATAACATGGAAACAATGTAAAGACTAACAGACTGCCTTCTGTAGGGGGTGGGGGGAAGTAAGATTTGGGGAAAAAATTGTAAAATTCAAAAATAAATTAATAAATTTATTTTAAACATTAAAAAGCAATATAAATTGACTATTCCCTAGAGGAATTAGGGGGAGTGAAATAAAGTGTCATCCTCAAGCCAAAGGTTTGGAAGTCAGGGTTAAAAACCAGAAAGTCTATAAAAAAAGGTTTATAATCCTCTCATCCTTGACAATCTGCTATTTATAAAAAAAAAACCTGAAGGCTCAAGTCCATTATTAACTTAGTGAAGCAGTGGGCACTGTCCCTGGGTAGAGCAAGGAATAGGACAGTCTAAATCCTAACTTAATTTGCAATTTTGCTGAAAATTAGCTTTGTAAACTTCTATGAGCACTGTACTACCGTGTTGTGAAGAAAAACTGTACAAGTATCAAAAAAAGTGTAAATTTACCATAAAACCTTTGGCAAGTATAGGATAAGTTTGTGAAATTATTCTAGAAAAGTAAGAAAAAAGAGAAAAGAATTGATGATTCCTTCTGCAATAGACTTTAGGGTAAGATCTCCAAGATGGAAGTAAGAGCAGAGACAGTAAAAAATAATCAATCTACAAATATTTGTCAAGTGTTAGCTCCTGTATGCATAACAAAAATAGCATTGAATAATATTGAAACGACCATTACTCTCAAGGACCTTATATTCTATTAGGGTAACCATATGAATACAAACAGCAAGTACATAAAAAAAGAAATTCAAGGTGATAGGGTGTGAGGAGGGTGTGGAATATTTATAACTACAGAGATGAATAAAGCCCTCCCATAGAAGCTAGTGTTCAAGATGTAATATGAAGGGAAATAGGAATTTCAAGAGGAAGAGATAAAGAGGGGGCTCCTTTCCAGGCAAGAGTCTCAGCTCGGGCAGAGGCATGACAATAAGCTGGAATGTTTTATGTGAAGAACTGCAAGAAGACCAGTTGATCTGAACTGAAGAATGTGTTGGAGAGTCATATGAAAAAGAGGCTATTAATTTAGCTTGGAGCCCATAAGTGGAAGAAAATGAAGTAAAGGGTTTCAAAAAATTTACCATATAGATACAGTTTAGATGGTAAGAACCACATTCTCCCTGATTTAAGAATTGGATGACAGGTAACTAGAACACAAAACTATCCCAACATAATGTCTTTTTCTATTTCATCTTTATGTGGAATGCTAGTTGGTATGCCTCTTTTCTCATGATTGAAAAGGTTCTCAGAAGGAAGGGCAGTATAGCCCGAAGTCTATGCCCTCCTCTCCTCCCCCTTCCAGTAACTTATACCATCAGTATCACATCCGTGTACAAATTGTTCCTTTTGCCATACCACTTTTGCACATATGTTGCCTTTCCCCTACTTCAATCACAAGACTTCAGGTAAATCATAAATATCTCTTCAGGAAAAGGCTCATTCAGTGTGAGTAACTTATGAAGGAAAGATACTGGCACTCCTCATCATAGTCAATTTTTTCTTTTTTCTCTTTCCTTCTTCCCCTTCTAGTCATTTAGATTCTTTTCTGCTTATTGGACTCCTATGCCTCTGCCTTAATCTTGTTAGGAGAGCCAGATTGCCTTCTCTAGGTATAACATATTCTCCTTGCTTGTCTTTAGAATTAAAATGGTTCTGCCCCTTGCTCTTGAAGCAGCCATTATCATCAACGATTATTTCCACAATCACAACTGAAAGTGGTTCCTTAGATTTCCCTGAGACTCTTGGTACATTTCAAAAGTTCAAAAGTAAAATCCCAAGAGATCTGAATCCAAGATATCAAGGAAAGCCCTACAATTCTAATAGCCTATCTAACCTGTCCCTGATCACCTTCCTAGCTATGTATAGAGATGCTAAAAAAGGATGATTTAGGGTAAATGTGCTTTTCATTAAAGAGAACTGTGCTTTTTACTAAAGAGAACTGGTACCTCACAATTTGGAGGATTGTTTTTTCTGTCCACTTTTCCCTCCTCTGATTTAAGTTTACATTTTCATGAAGGAAACCAAGTTATTGGACTTTCCTTTTGCAGAAAATAGAAAAATCATCTGTAACCTCACACTCTATCTCTACCTAGTCTTTTTTGATGAGAAGGGAACAATGGGGGAAGGAAGACTTCATTGAACTTTATGGGAAACATGTCTACAGAAAAATCTAACTAGGGCTGTGACACTCAGCAGAGGAGGAAAATAATTTTCAGGGACCTTGAACTTTGAGTGCCACAAGTTGCTTAAGGATTTTGGGTTTTGTTGATGGGATGAGTGATACAAAAAGCATTCCCTGGTTCCCCCTCAATTCTAATACCCTCTGAAATTACCTCCAAGCTTAATAAATTCCATTTGGCTTGACTTGACTTAATACTCAGAGAAAAGCACAGACTGAGGAGTCAAGAAGCCAGAAGGATAGAAAGAACAGAGTAGCCAAAGTTCAAGCAAAGATCAGAAACTTCAGAGATCTGTTAAAACAGGCAAGAAATAATCTCCTCAAACAGAGACTCAGGCAATGGTAAAAATTTGCAGCTTTCCAGAAAAGGCAAGGTAATGTTTTTGGTTTCTTTGTTGGGGAGGGGGGGGGGGGGGGGAATGTAGGGATGCTAGGAAAGAACATTGAGGAAGCCAGTCATTATTGTGGAAGTAACTTTTATTGTTCTCTGTTCTGGGCCATGGTCCCTCCAGGGGATGAGGAGGCAGGGGAAATAACTTGGAAATACCTAGGTAGAGTTATGAGGAGAAAAATGGTAACATCAAGGTAGGATACAAGCTGCATATCCCACTCCGATCTTTTCATTTTGTTTTTCACCAAGGCAGCATAACTCCAGAACTGGAAAGGAAATCAAAAGCCACTTACTCTATCTGCCTCAGCAATGAGGCCCCTTCTGACATCTTGGCTTAGAGACTTGTGAGCTCAATTTTTGACCACTGATTATGGTTGAAAGGAGAAATCCATGAAAGTGAAAAAGAGATATGTCTTAAAGCCATCCAATTCCAAGGAAATTCAGCAGAAGCATTTTAATAGGCAAAATCAGTCCAACTTCACTATTGGAAAAAAATTTGAGAAGCAGAATTAGAGAATTTTATTCTTCAATAACTCAGTCTTATTAATATCATGTTGCTCACTTCAGGAAATTTACCCAGAAAAGATGAGCTTAAAAGAAAATGAAGATTGTATTCAGAAACAATAAAAGCACTCTAAGTTATGGGGATTCTATCTTCCCTTTGATATATCTATATAACTCCCATTAGTGATTGGGAGCAGTAGGAAGCTGCCAAATAGTGAAATTGGTTTCTAAAAAGTGAAATGTACCATATGTTCCTAGCAAATTCCCCATTATATCCCCACAGTGAGGGTACTTACCTGAAGCTGGCATGAAGGGGCGAGTCCTTGGACATAGCTAGCATATATGATTTGAAAACCTAAAAGCATTATGTAAATTAAGCAATTTTTATTCTTATTAGAAAACCTAACCAGAGCTGAAAGGGACCTTAGAAGCCATCTCATCCAAATTTCTCATTTTACAGATGAGAAAATGGGGTTTTAGTCACATTTTCACAGGTCTAAAGTAAAAGTAAGGATCTGATTTAGGTCCTTTAACATGGAATTTTACATGTTTTATACTATAACATACATTATTATTAATAACTTAGATTCTGGCCTCTATAGCCCTTCCAAATGGATACTCCAGTTGTTTGTAGCAAAAAAAAAAGAAAGAAAAAAGATTCGTGTTCCCTTTGTAGGCAGAGGTTTTTAATCTAGGATCCATGAACTTGCTTTTTTACATTGTATGCCTTTAAAAATATTACTGTGCTCTCTCCTTTGCTCCAGAAAATAAATTTCTTGAAGCAGGAGTTTGTGGTTTTCTTTGTGACGTGTACCTCTTGGCAGGCTGGTGAATCCCATGGACCTATTCTCAGAAAAATGGTTTTGTTATTTTTGACTTTGTGTACTCATTGCCTTCCCCATTGCTTGGCAAATATTTGATACTTGATATATAATTTTTGAATAAATGATAGAACAGTATAGAACGGTTGTCCTTAACATGTCTCATCTTGCAGTCTAGCTAAGAAGATGGCAACAAACACTTTTGATACAATTTGAGGAAAGTGAAGTGAGAATTTTGCATGGTGCTAACTGTAAGTGGGCAAGTATTTCAAAGAAAGTTATATAGTATGATATTATCAGAGAAGCTTTCATTCATGAGGTAGAGAATTCTCCAAGATAAGAAAGGAAAAATGTCGGGGAATGAGAGGCATTCTCTTAAGTAATACTTATGTGACAGCTATAATAATGGTTTCATCACCAGGACTGAACAAACTAAAGATGGTCCACTTTGTTTTAAAACATAAAGCCAAAAATGAATTATTACCTGACCTTCCTTGTGGAGTTTACATTTGATGAGGGGGAAAAAAAATTCAATGAAGACAATAGAAACCCATATAATACAGTATAAAGTACAGTCTGTTGAAAGTAGTAGGTTGTTTGATTGTCTTGTATTATCAATTGTTCCTCTTCGCTTGCTTTTTTCCTACCATTTCTAAGTTTTAGACCTTCCAACGATACCCTGTAAACCCTGTAAACCATAATTATTTCATCCCATCCATGACCCTAAGGGCCAAAGAAGTCACTGTCCCCAGATAGCTCTCACTGGGTAACATATACAATGCAGTTTTCAAACTCAAAGATACAGCTTTCAAATCCATCAAATACCCATATGGAGTATGGCTCTTGAACACATGCCAATTTGCTATTTCATTGTAGCCTGCTAATCTACTCCCAAGCCCCAAGAAATCCTTTTAATTTGTTGCTATTCAGTCTTTATCAATCATATCTCTTTGTAACCCCATTTGAAGTTTTCTTGCCGAGATGACTAGAGAAGTTTGCCAATTCCTTCTCTAACTCATATTGTAGATGAGAAAACTGAGGTAAACAGGATTAAGTGACTTGCCCAATGTCACACAGTTGCTAAGTGTCTAAGGTTGGATTTGAACTGAATAAATTGAGCTTTCCTCACTCTGGACTCAGCACTTAATCATAAATCCCTGCATCAGGGCAACTAGGTGACGCAGTGAATAGAGCACTGGCCCTGGAGTCAGGAGGAACTGGGTTCAAATTTGACCTCAGAGACTTAAGAAAAATTGCCTAGCTGTGTGACCTTGGGCAAGTCACTTAACCCCATTGCCTTAATTTAAAATAAAATTTTTTTAAAATAAATCCCTGCACTATTTAGTTGCTCACTTTTAATTTGATTATATTCTAAAAGTTAAGGAATCACCTAAGTCAAAGGTGTCTTCATTTCCTTGCCATACTCAGATTATCTGATCTTCCATCAAAATGATGGCAAATGATGCTATTTGTATGCAATTATTACTGACCAAACTCACTGACTACAGCACCATGCTGGGATGTGGTAGATAAGGAAAAACAAGAAGAGATTTTGTTATCAGTTCTTCAGTTCCTTTTCCCTACTGCTTGGTATATTCAATGACTCTTATTTCATAAAGGATGCTTGGCACTAACTTTGTTATATATTCTACGAGCAGTGAGGTAGATGGTTTCTTCCCCAACAACCCAGGTGAAAGTGAAAGAAAGTGAACGTGAATCTAATAATCCCAGAAAGTGAAAGACAGAAGAATTAGCAAGATTTTAATGAAGTGCAAAAGTCTCTACACTGTTATTCCTTGCAAATGTTGAATAAGTTTCCCTAATAAAAATGGAAAGACAGATTGTCATAAACTGGAGGAAACCTGACCATGCCTCTGATGGCCTTTCAAAACCTAAGCTTGCTAGCCCGGGGGAAAAGCATCACATTTAAGAAGAATCTTGTGGAGTATGATCCCTGCACCTTCATCAGAGGACAGGGGAGGATTAGTATTTCTCATTTCCCATTAGTATTTCTCTCCATCAACCATGGAATTGGCCAGCACAGCTATTAGGCCTATAGGAGGCATTGTAATCAGCAAGGAGTTGGAGAGAGGGGCAGAGGGGGAGAGAAGGAGGGGAGACAGAAATGGAGATGGGAAGGGGAAGAAGGGGAGGGGGAGAGAAAAGAAAGAGGGGAGAAGGGGTAAAGGGAGGAGGGAGAGAAAGGGAAAAGGAGAGTTAACAAGGGAAGGGGAAGAAAGAGGGGGAGAGGATGGAAGACAGGGAAAGATGGGGAGGAGGGAAGAAAAAGAGAGGGAGGGAGAGGGGGGAGGAAGGTAGATAGACAGATTGATTGATACAAGAAAATTTGAAAGAGTATAGGCTCAGAACAGAGCTAACCATGGAGTCAAAGGAGGACTCCCAAATTAATCCTGGGAAGTTAACAAGAAAGCTGAGGAGAGGGCAGACCCAGGGAAAATAGCTGAGCAACCTACCTAGAAACCAATATACATAAGGATGGAAAAGACATCAGAACCCAGATTTCTCTTGTCCAGATAACCATGTGTTTACCATTTATATGCCTTACTAATCAATACAGTCAAGGTTTGTGCCCAGTCTTGCCACTTACACTACATTTATTTGTGATAATGAGCAAGTGATTTATGGGGGGATGTTGTGTAGGTACTGCCTTTATGAGGTCATCTTAATAAATGCCTTTATATAAATTGCTTGAATTGAATTGATTCAAGGTTTCCCTGGCCTCCTATTCTGCTAATCCCTCCCCCTTTTTTAGTGGTCTTTGTTCTAGAGTTGAGATTTCAGCAGTGTGAGGGATACCCAGGACAAAACCCCATCCGCCAATGCAGACAAGCAACTCATCTATAATTTTTCATTTCAGTTGCTTAAGATACCAACATCAGGATTTGAACCCAAGTCTTCTGAACTCTAAAGCCAGTTTTCTGTTTCCTTTAATGTGTTATCTTTCTCCATATAATGCTTTTTTCAGACAATTCTCTTGCTTGTATTTGCATTCTCAGTGCTAAGCACCTAATAACTGTTAAATAAAATGGTTATGCCTTGCCTTGTTTCAGTTCACTGAATCTACTGGCTGACAATTAATGATAAATGTATTGGTGGGGGCTCATACTGCTTTTTTAAAGAATTCCCTTAGACTCAAGTGTGTGTGTGTGTGTGTGTGTGTGTGTGTGTGTGTGTGTGTGTGTGTGTGCATGTGCTCCTTGAAGCTAACATTGGCTATCTTGGGGTCAGAAAGAGATGAGATTTGAATGTATTCTCACCTATAGGACCTAGAAGAGAATTCTTAGAGTACAAATTCAGGAATCCAGACTTCTAGAGATAAAAGATTAAGTTACTGAGCGATGACAGGCTAGCATTCCCTCTCTAGCCATCCCAAATTTGAAAATCATGGACTTCTAGAAGGAAGAAAGTTCCTGGAGAGTGTCAGTCTCTTGGGAAGAAGAGGATTGATTACATATAGGATCCTCACAATTCAGGGAGGAGGAAAAGATTAAAGCATTTACCTAGAGAAGCAAAATACCTAGATATTTCCTTTGAGAGGTTTTCTCATACAGTTTAGATTTGTCTCTTCATTTCCTTTTGTAAGACACTCCCAAGTCCCCAAAGTTATATGGTATAAGTCTGGCTTCATGCATCCTAGAGAATGAAAAAGGGACTGGAAAGGTGAAGACTATCTAGCGATCCCAATTTTGTTTTCCTTCTGAATAGGTTCAAGCCTTCAGGGTACTATTTTAGTTGGAGATTTGAGTGGGTTTCTGAAGTGAAAGTGAAACAACAGACTGGCAAGGGTTGCCTCTCTAGCAACCCCAAATTTCCCTTCCAAAGGTGGTATGTTAAGACCTGTGAACTATAAAGGTCCAGAGAAAGGTAAAACTCACCAGGAGGGAAAATTGTAGAAGCTGGAAACCCTTTTATCAAACCCTGTGGAAATCTCAACACAAGCTACACAATTATTATTGTAATGACTATTATGGCAAAGTTTTGCATGACTATATACATTTATAACCTATATTAAATTGCTTGCTTTCTCATGGGGGAGGGGTGGGAGAAAGGGAGAGAATTTATGAATGTTAAAAATTGGTTTTACATGTAATAGGGGAAAATAAAATATTAAATAAAAATTAAAATAAATTTTAAAAAACAAACAAAAACAATTTTTATTGTGAGAGTTCTCAAGGACACCTCTAAATGTGAACAAAATGAGTCAAATAAAAGTATTTGTGGGTTAGCACCTGCAATTAAACCTGGTCAAACTAAATCTAAATCTTGAAGTATTGACTCTGAATCCCATACTTATCTAAGTATAAGTTAAATCTCCATGGTAGAATGTAAGTTCCTTGCAGTCAAAAATGATTTAATTTATGTCTTTGTATCCTCAAATTATAGAATAAGAACTTTTGAAATACTTGTTGAAAGAGGAACACCTGATACTTATTCATTTCTTGTTTCCTATGGGAAACACTTTTGCATAGATAATGTCAGCCTGTCACATTAGCATAAGATAAAGAGGAGAGTGTCTTGAAAGAGAGGCTAGGGATTTCAACAGACTTTCATCCAATTTGGCCTGCAGAGTTTTCAAGATAACTCTTGAAACTGGAGTTCCAATGTTTGCCTCATATTTTGTCCAATGGGTGTCAGTGTCTGAAATTCACTGCCTCATATGCTTGCCACAAGATACAAAAATCAATCACAGAATCCCTTCTGTAACATTCTCAACAACTCTTAGTTTGAAAACCTCTAGTTATTGCAAACCTACTACCCCCTGAGGCAACCCATTTCACTTTTTGAATAGCTCTGATTCTTGGGAAATTTCTCCTTACATGAACTCTAAATCTGCCTCTACAATTTTCACCCATTGCTTCTAATTCTGCCCTCTCTAGACAAATAGAACACTTTGAATCTATTTTCCTCATGGCAGAACTTCAAATAAAGGCTTGAAGAGAGTCATCATGTCCTGTCTGAATCTTCTCTTCTCCAAGTTAAACATCCCAGTTTACTGATCTTCCTATGGCATGAACATATCCTTCTAGAATTGAGGATATAACAGTAACCTCACAAATAACTAATCAGTAACCATAAATGTAAAAATCCAGTCAATCAAACAATCTCAGTTTATAGAGCCCCTGATTCAAATAGGTTCTTTGGGGATACAAAAGAAATATAACAACGAAATCCTATGCTCCAAGTAACTCCCAGTCTAGACTGGGAGACAAAACTAGACTCCATGAAACAATTCCTGGGTGGTGCAATTAGAAATATACCAAGAACTAGGGGAGGAGAGGAGATCATCTGAAAGTAGGAGCAGCTATTTGGCCTATGGACCAAACTGGGGTAGGGAGTAGGGACGAGATGTAAGAGCAAAGCTAGGACCTGCTAGGTCCTAAAACTAGGAGTGATAAATCACTCTCCCTATTGCATTCAACCCACCAGACATATTGATCCTGAGCTAATCAAGTAGAAAGACCCATTGGAAAGAAAAATAACAGCTTTTAAATAAAATAAATAAATCCACTTTAAAATATTACCATTCAAAGCCAGTTGAATTGCACACAGCTGCTCCAGGATGAAGGACCTGGACCTCATGAAGGTACCTGGCAAAGTCAGTTTGGGAAGTGTAGGGAAAGGAAGGAAACATAGGCTTATTTGGAGGAAATGCAGAACACACAACTGGGTTGTATTTTGGGTTTTTTCTTTTTAACCTATATTCACTATGCACAGTCTTCTATGCAACATCTGGATGTGGTGCTGCCTTGATTTAATAACATATTGGCAGCCGACGTTTGCTGCATTCCCACAACAGCAGTAAATAGTGGCACAGAAGAAGTATGCCAGACCTAATTTTCCCCTTTTTTCTCCTTGGAAAGGTGCATTAATATTTAATAGAAGAAAAATAATTCATGCAGATTCAAAAGAGAGAACCATGAAAATCAACATTAAAAAACCTAGGGGAAAGCAGGTCTGCTTTCACTAAGGCTCAATTTTCCCCTTAAACATACTAAAATTCATGATTTAGTCTCATGGAAGAAACCAGGCAAATTCCCCTCACCTGCCTCCTCCTACAATAAGGTTGTCTGATATGTCCCATAGCATCCTAACCAGGGCTGGCTTTCCTATTTCTTCAACCTATTTCTTCTTCCATCTCTAGAAGCCCCTGTAATGACAATGGAATTTCATAAACAGAAGGAGTTCCTAGAATTAGCACTCTAGCATGGGAGTTAATCATTTTGATTCCTCCTTCAATGAATCCTTAAAAGGTTCTCACAGCACTCTTGGACTTTAAGCTTCTCATTTCATCACTTGGGGATCACAGGTGTTTTCTCCTACCTCTTACATTGGAAGACCAAAAGGATGAGCTGTTTTATTTTAGGATCCTGAAGAAAGAACTCACTTTTCACCATATCTGGGTCTTTCTTTTCTCCTTCCCAATCTCCAGGTGATCAGTGACCTGAAAAGGACATCTGGTTGTCCAGAAGCCTGCTATGACATCTTCAGAAAGGGTCTAGACCCTTCTAAACTCCTTTCATCAGCTCTTATCTGCTCTGTGCTCCATCAACAGAGAGCTACTCTTTGTCTGAAAAGGTGTGATAGCTAACTCATGTGATAAAGAAACCCACTCTAAGCTTCTCCAAAGCCACTATGGACATATTATTTTTCTCTAAAAATAAACCCTAGAATAATTTCTTCAGGATACTCATAATATAAATCCTACCCCAAAAATAAGCCCCAGTTAAGATTGTCAGTCTAATGGATGCATTTAGTATATTTGTTCCAACATATGACAGACATATTGAATTACAAAAAATAACATTAATATAAATGTATACTATTATTGACATTGAAAAAATGAATAAAAATAGATTATTGTATATGGAAAAAAGATCCCCTGAAAATAAGCCTGAATGCATCTTTTGGAGCAAAAATTAATATAAGATCCAGTCTTATTTTCAGGGAAATATGGTATGCATGATGTTGCCTTTTGGATAACACATGTGCCTTTTACATCCTCCTGCCAGACACTAGTATACTTTCTGATCTCTCTCTCTCTCTCTCTTTCTCTCTCTCCCTCTCTCTCTTCTCTCTCTCTCTCTGGCTAAACCTTCTACTGTACCCAGAGTCCCCTATATTTGACAAATGAATTACCACTTCTTCCTGAGATCTCTTAGCTATACTGTAGGAGGCACTCCTCATCTCCAAAGCCCTCCCTTTTCCAACATCTCTGTGTTCTCTTCTTTCACTAGAATATAAGTTCTATGAGGTCCAAGACTGTCTTGCTTATTTATATCTATCTCATCAATACAGTCCCTAGGACTTTTTGTTGCTGTTCAACCATTTCAGTCATGTGTGATTCTTTGTGACCCCATGTGGGATTTCCTAGAGTGGTTTGCCATTTCCTTCTCTGGCCATTTAACAAATGAGGAAACTGAGGCAAAAGGATGAAATAAGTTGCTCGAGGTCACACAGTAAGTGTCTGAGGCCAGATTTCCTGACTTTAGACCCAGAGCTCTATGTGCCACCTAACTGAATAATAAGTGATTTTTTTTAACTGGAAGAGCTCTTCTAGAGGTAATAATTTAATTTAAAAAAGAAACTCCAGGAGTGATTATTTCAGGCATGTTTACCAAGGTAGGTAACCCTATTCAATCTATGTTCAGGATAGGTTCTACATGTATTAATCAATTCTTATACTCTAAAAGGTCTAACCAAGGGACCTCTCACAATATTTTTGCATGCAGAGTTTATTTCATCAAAATATAGCTCTATAAAAAGCATTAGCAAGACATGATTCTCTAGTCAATTTTAAATATAACCAAAATGTGTACCATTCATATGCATATGCCCAATTCCCTGAACTTCCCCCAACCTCATTTTCCAAGCTAGACAAATGAAGCAGAAGGAGGGTGGTGGCCCCCAAAATTTGCTGTTCCCTTCCTTATGTATATGAACAGGTAGTCTACATACAGTTTAAGGAAGAATGCCTAGAGGATGTGGTAAAGAAGAAAGGACACTGACCCTGGAGTCAAAGGACTGCTTCTGACACCTCAGACTGTTGGATTTTGGACAAATCATTTAACTTTCCAAGGCCATAAAATGGTTTGGACTAAGAGGACCCTTCTATCTCCAAATCTATGATTTCCTCTGAACAAAAAATATCTCCAAAGCTTCCCACCATTTGCTAATTTATTTGCTAACATATTCCTCTAGCAAAATATCAATCTCTTTGATGCATACATTTAATATATATGGGCTGGGGCAGAGAGATGGTGCAGTGGATTCATCCTGAGTTCAAATGTGGCCTTAGACACTTACTAGTTGAGTGACCCTGGGCAAGTCACACAAACCTTTCTACCTCAATTTCCTCATCTATAAAATGAGCTAGAGAAGGAAATGACAAACCACTACAATATGTTTGCCAAGAAGACCCCAAATGGGGTCATAGAGAATCAAACATGACTGTAACAACACAACAATAACAGTAACACTTAGGGGTATTAGATCATTCTGATAGTATGTGACAAGAGAAATTATGCAGGGTACTTGAATACACTGAGTACATGGCAAAGAAAGATAGCAAGTAGAAATTGGATGGGGGAAGGGACTGGAGGGGTGCAATGTATAGTGCATGTGCTAAGCCAATTTACTGTGTCTTATGCTAAATTGTGCAACAGAATCACTAATTAGACATAATTCTCAGTGCTAGCAATCAAACTTTACTAATTAAATGCATGCAAATATTGTTTTATATCCTCTATTAAGTAACCATCAACCTGGTTTCCTAAGACCTTCCAATAATATTTCCCTCTCTGCCCAGTCAGAAGTTATATGTCTCCATTCAAGGTGGTCACCTGGTCTACAAATCTCAGTCATCAATGAACTCAAGTGAACATAATTGATACTTGAGTTTGTTGTGTGGTGGGGAACACAGACTCTGCCTTGTTTTTGACCCAAGGTCTGTGGAGGGATTCCTCTGGTGAATTTCTTATAGTTCTAGCTATAGATGAATATTGGGTCTTATATCCAAATTCTTATTAGAGATCAATGACCTAATTTGTTTACCAATTAATTTGATCAATGCCCGATGACATAAACTAATGATGAGGCTGTTAATTAAATTTACTCATTAGTGGCATATCCTATATGAGGGGCTCAAATATTTACTAATTATTTATGAACATAAGCATGTTGTTCATTAACCTTTACTAAACATATGTGTGTCTTAATATTAAAAGACAAGTTATGAAAAAAACAGCTAGGCAGCTAGGTGGCACAGTGAATAGAGCACCGGCCCTGGAGTCAGGAGTACCTGAGTTCAAATCTGACCTCAGACACTTAATAATTACCTAGCTGTGTGGCCTTGGGCAAGCCACTTAACTCCATTTGCCTTGCAAAAAAAAACAAACATCAAAACACTTAGAGACATATCTCAGAGATATTACAGGTTTGATTTCAGACCACCACAATAAAGGAAATAGCTCATGATTTTTTTTGATATCCCAGTGCAGGTAAAAGTTGTGTTTACCCTATATTATAGACTATTATACAATAGTGTCATGTCTAAAAGAATATACATACATTAACTAAAAAAAATGATTGCTAAGCATCATTGGGGCCTTCAATGAGTTGTAATTTTTTCCTGGTGGTCTGGATGTTGATGGCTACTGACTAATCAGTGCGGTGGTTGTTGAAGGTCAGAGTGGCTATAGCAATTTCTTAAAATAAGACAACAATGAAGTTTGCCATTTGACTGACTCTTCCTTTCACTTGAATACTTAGAAACCATTGTATGGTTAATAACTGATTTGATTTCAATATTGTTGTATTTCAGGGAACAAAGAGGCCAAAAGAAACGGATAAAGACTAGAATAGCTGATGGATGGAGCAATCAAAGCACATATATAGCATTTATCAATTAAGTTCTTCTATCTTGTATAGACTCAGTTCATAGCCCCCCACAAAACAATTACAATAACAACATGTGATCAATTCCAGTAGTAAGTAATATGATCACAGATCAACATAGCAGTTGGTAATAATAATGAAAAAGTTTTAAATATTGAGAGAATTACCAAAATGTCACACAGACAAAATGTGAACATGTGCTATTGGAAAGATGGTACAGATAGACATGCTAGATGCAGGGTTGCCACAGATCTTTAATTTATAAAGAAAGCAGTATATAAGAAACACAGTAAAGTGAAGCACAATGAGGTATGCCTGTGTTTACAAAATGGTAGCCTAATATGAAATGGAATCAATTATGTCAAAGCAACAAATATTTTCCTATCATAAGGGGGAACAAATCTTGCCTGGTTGACCTAGTTGACCTGGTTGATCTTACTCTTCTAGCATCAGTGACAAAAGAGCCTTCTAGTCACATTGGTACCTCTTCTACTTAGATGTACTCAGTATTGATTCTATCTAAAGCATCAAAACATTTTCTAAAATACCCTATGTTTACTAAAGTTTGGCACTTTATTAGCCTCAATATATTTATATATAATCACTGTTTAAAAGTGGATAAGAGCTTCAAAAAGAGATTAATTCAATTCAATTTGTTTTAAAAAAAATGCATGGCTATAAAGCACTGAGTTAGGTTCTAGACATTCAAAAGCAAAAAGCCCTCAAGAAGCTTACAAACATGAGCAACAGACCAAAAAGAAAAAAATTCATTTTTCCCCACCATGTGGGAGTGGGTATGAGAAGTCTTCAATGAGGAAAGTTAGTAAAGACTTTATTTAGGAGTTAGCATTTAAGCTAATTTTCAAAGTGCGCTAGGAATTATTTCAAGAGATGGAGGTGAGAAAGGCTAGCATTTGGGGGATAGAGGACTGCCTGTACAAGAACACAGAAGCGTGAGATGGGATTTCATGAATTAGGATTAGCAAGTAGCAATTCCCCCTGTACAGTGACTAGAGTCAAATTATG
Organism: Macrotis lagotis; assembly: GCF_037893015.1. Classification (NCBI taxonomy): domain Eukaryota; kingdom Metazoa; phylum Chordata; class Mammalia; order Peramelemorphia; family Peramelidae; genus Macrotis; species Macrotis lagotis. The sequence continues at coordinate 125,990,972 of NC_133658.1, forward strand.
AAGGACTTTAAAATGGCAAATAGACACATTCCTATTTTGTTCCAGAAAATAGAGAGACCGAAGGTCTTGAGTATGTCATGACATGGTCAGATCTGCACATTAGGAAAATCACTTTGACAGTGATTTTTAAGATTAGAGTGGAGTGGGGAGACACTGGAAGCAGGGACACCAGTTAGGAAGCAATTGCAAAAGTCCAGCCAAAATTTAATTAGGGACTAAATTGAGGTGGGAGCTAGATGAGTGGAGAGAAGTGTTTGCCTCTATTATGGAATCACTACATGTCAGCAAAGCTTATCCATAGCACTCAGCTTTTCTCCAAGAGGTTAAAATAATTCCCAAGACTCCCTGGCAGCTTTTCATTTTACCCTATTTTAACTAATTTCCTTTCAAATCATTATTGCAATAATTTAATGTGTCAGAGCTGAAAACAACACATCTCCTTCCTCCCCACCCCCAACTCCCAACTTTGGGTTCCCCTCCCATGGGAATGTAACTGAGACTTAAGTGTGGGCCACAGGCATTTAATAAATTTAAAATAACATTCACTTGCAAGGTGAATGTGTGACTTCATTTTTCCATGTAAATAATATAATATTTGTGAGGAAGAGATCTCATAACTTTTTAAAAATGAATAGGCCCATTATATGCTGCACCTGACCTGGAATCATTTTAGGTGGGATTTTTTTTTACTTTCCTGAGATTGCTATTGAGCAAATATTTTATGATGCTAAATCACTAAAAGTTGTATTTTATATCACCTGGCTCAGAACTGGCTCAAAACAAGACCCATCCATTTACTTGGATTCTATTTGGAAATATCCCCCAATGAAGGTTTAACTATTCTAAAAGTCTTTTCAGATCTTGGATATAGAGGAGAATGAGTTGGGAGAAGACTTAAGAAGGAAAAGGAAAAAAAAAATCAGGTTCCTTCAGAGTTTTAGTCACAAAAGTAAAACTTATTTAGAATTTACTTATTTTCTTAAAACCAACAGGAAAGGAAGAATTACATCAACTGTGTAGGCTTTTCTCCAGATAAGGACCCAGTGGAACAATTTGCAGGAAGACTAGGTTAGCTAAGACCTGTCTCTGTCTCCAAGAAAAATACTCAGGAGAAAGCTAAAAGAAAATCTCAAGGGGGCAATATCAGCAGATAGTCATGAATGGAAACTGATTATTAATTATTTCTTCCTGCATTTCATACTTCAGATTTAAGATACATTGGGAAGTCAGTCATTGATAGTAATGACAGGAAATATTCTTATTCAATTAAATCACCACAAAGGCAGACTTAACATCTGCTCCGTGAAACCTTTAGAAATGTATGGCATTAATTTTTAATAAAAAATAGCCATTGTTGGGATTTGGCAGCCTTTTCACATTGTTCTCATAGGACATTCACTTTAGTTCTTATAACTCTATGGATTTTAGATGCCCTTCTCCCCTTCTGAACCTCCATCCTTCATTTCTATATGAAAGAGTTTCTACTTGTATTTTTGCTAAAGCACAAGTATTCCAATCATTATAACTTCCCCAGTAGTATAGAACCCTTTGTGTTCCCTTTCTAAATGAACACAGAGGTCCCTTAAAAATCAAATACTCTAGGTGTGAGAATTCTTCCAACAAAGCTGAGATAATACTAAAAAAGTTAGGGTAGAGAGAAAGGAAAACAAAAAGAAACTATTCCAGTAATGAGGGAAAGGAAATACTATCTAGACACTCCTGCAGACTCAGAACTCACTGACCAATTTAATTTTGTTTTAGAAGACATGTACAAAGGATGAAAGTGTTAGAAGGGATCTCAGGTGATATAGTCCAGCCCCCTGGTTTTACTCATGAGGAAACTAAGTTACAGGGAAGTTAAATGAATTATCCAGCATCAGAAAATAAAGAAAGATTTGAATTCTCATTCTGACTTGAAAATTCATGTTCTCTCCATTGAACCACCATTTATGGTCCACAAAATTAATTTTACAAGCACAGAATGGAAAAGGGGAGACTGGATAATAGTAGTTCAACTCAAAAAGATCTAGGGTTTTAGTGGTCTACAAGCTCAATATTAAAAAATTGTAATGTGGAAGGCAAACCAAAAAGCTAATATAATCTTAGACTGTGTTGAGAGGCATAGTGTCAAGGATTAGGGAGATAATAGCCACACTATACTCTGTTCTAATCAGACTATGTCTGCAGTACTATTTCAAAGAGCAAAATTAGCAACATCTAGAGGAGGGTGACTATTGATAATAAAGGTTCTAGAGAAAAGTACAGGCAATCACCAAGGCTTAAATATACTGGTCACATGGAAGGGAGGTGTTACCTAGAGTATGGCCCTATTGTGGTCTCTCCAGTCCTCTGGGTGGAGAACCAAGAAAAGTAGGGTCACACTGACTGACTGAAAGGACTAGCAAACTGAAGAATACTCTAAGAAAAAGATTTAATGAAGAGCAAAATTGTACCCAAGTGTCCTCCATTCCCAAAGTCAGTTCCCTACTCTCTGTATCACAGTGCCTCTACAATGTGATCTTAACCTCTACAAATAGGAATTTGGTATCCAAAATGAAGTAGGTTGTACTATATATCATGATCCCATGCCCTTTTGGGTTATATCCAGACTACTCTTTTCAGTTCTACTCTCACAGATTAGAAAGTACACTGGCAGCTGGAGGACATATAGAGGAAGGATATCAGGATTTCAAGCAGACTTGAAATAATGGTGCATGAGAACTGGTTGAAAGAACTGAAGCTAGGGGCAGCTAGGTGGTGTAGTGGATAAAGCACCGGCCCCTGGAGTCAGGAGTACCTGGGTTCAAATCTGGTCTCAGATACTTAATAATTACCTATCTGTGTGGCCTTGGGCAAGCCACTTAACCCCATTTGCCTTGCAAAAACCTAAAAAAAAAAAAAAAGAACTGAAGCTGTTTACAAGAGATTTAGCTTTCTTGACTTTCAAGAGGACAGACATATTAGAACCAAGATAGGAGTTGCAAAAAAGTAGATTTTAACTTGTTATGAGGAAAATTTTCCTAAAAAAAATTTATTTAATCATTTCTCAGTTGTTTCTCCAATTCATTTTGCAGATGAAATTCGTGACATACAGGGGTAATGACTTGCCCAGGGTCACACAGCTGGTAATGTCTTATGCCAAATTTGAACTCAGATTTCTGACTCTAAGCCTAGCACACTATCCACCACTCATTAGAGCTATCCAAAAGTAGAAGGCTTTCTCAAAAGAGACGGAGTTCCCTATCTCTAGAGTTCTTAAAAGGCAGTTAGATGACCAACTGTCTGGAGTATTATAGAAATTTCTGCTTCATATAATGAGGAATCCCCCCCCAATTCTGAGAGACTATGTTTTCATGAAACATTTATCCTCTCATATTTTGACTTTGTACTGAAATATTTCCATCACTAAACTAAAAGTCTAGGCCTCTGAAAGAATCCATGAATGCTTTAAAAAATTGATCTAATGTCAGAAATGAGAGGAAATACTGTTTATTTTCTGCCTGCCAAAAAGAAAAAAGAGAAGAACCTAGGAGACCGAACATTATCCCAAGTAGCAGATCTGTAGCGGAAAATGCAAGAAATGTTTATTTCATTTCCAGAAACATTTAGTCCTTGAAATGCTTAAACCTATCTACATATGTTTTTATAGAACTATCTATTTTAAATGCAATGTATAATATTATACATGGATATAGTAGCATATGATTTTCTTTCCAAATTCAACTGATGGGATATAAAGAAGGATGCTAAACAAGTATTTTAAAACAGGACTCTCTATATATGAAAAACCATTCCTTATTCCAAGTTATACCCACCACATTCCTGTATACAAGGTCTGTTATTCAATCCTCCACATATTTTGAGGGCCAAGCTTTCTTTACATTGAGTTTTCTGTAGAATTCCCCACCCCATCAACATTGCAATTATCAAAAACCTCCACATTTTGAGGACCAAATCTGAGGTCTCTCTAGTCTACTACTTTTAATGATGCTTTTCCAAGTGAATCAGGTGTCTTGAAAGGGAGCACTAGGTGAAAACAGATTCTTCTCAACTTTTCTCCTATTTGTTAATTTTATAAATTTATGTCAGTATCTAATCTTTCTATGTCTCTTCTTCTTTACAGGAAAAATGACTTGAATTCAATGGTAAGAATGGCCTTTATCAATTATGAGAGATGTGTTAGGAAGGGAGGCATATAATAATATTTTGTGAAAGTTTATTTTTAATTTTTTAAAAATATCTATAGTATTTACCATAGGGTGAGAATCCCAAAAAGGCCTGGAGACTTTAAACTTGAAATAGGTAAATAATTGGCTCCTTAACTAAGTACAACAGAACGACAGCCAATGATTGGCCCTCAGGTGCATCTGTCAGCTTATGTTGGCCAACAGTTGTGCACTAGAAGGACCAATCCAACTCTTCCCCAACAAAAATGTAGGAATAGAGCTCATTAATCTTGAATACTCAGTCATGAAATGAGGAGATCAGAATGTAGCCCATACAGAACAAAGGAAAGAGACAATTTCCTTAGCTGAAGAATGGAATAGTTTGACTAGCTTAGTTCAAAGGTCTCTTTCAGTTCATAAAAAGTTAAAATGGCCAAAAAGATCTAGCTTGTATCACCTGCTTCAGTAGGCCAACAAGAATGGAGATGCTGGACAAATGAAGAGTAAGTATCTTATTGCAATACAACATATGGACCTTTGAAATAACACCAGGGGGAACAATAACCAATTTCTTGCATTCAGTAGTAAAGGCCAAGTACTATTAGTCAAATAATGATCATCCTTACATACTACTCCCTCCCTACCTCCCACCCTCAAATGATATACACTATGAATAATTTCCAAGTTCTCTCTGACTCCCAAAGCTGGCTTCCTCATTGCTTTGAGGTCTGCCCCTTTGTGGGCAGTAATACTTGTCTTATTGGTTTTAGGGTTTGGTGTGTATTTACCAAACCACATTCTTGGCTCAACCCCCATCCCACTGGGAAAATTTCTTAAAGGGGTGACTATCTATCTCCTCTTAGTTCCACCCTCTTGTGAGCTGTTACACCTGTCTCTTTAGTCAAGAGTTTGGTGTGGATTTGCCCAATCAGATTCTTGACCCAGTTCCCAAAACCCTTAGGAAAAATTTCTTACTCCCTCTGTATTTTAAAGTTATTCATCTACTCTTTGGGGTTGGAATAAATGTTTAATCAAAATAATAAAAATGAACAAAATAAGAGACCTAATAAATGATAGAATTTTAACCTACCAACCCCAGGTCATGGAAGTCTCTACCTCAACCCCCAAGAATGGGTTGGAGTCAAGAGTAAACATAACCAGGACTTGGGAAAAACCAATTGCTTCATCACCAGAGGATACTTACTTCGTCTTGAACAGTTCATTATACCCATTATTTGATCTCCACTCTGGTTACTGTTTCTACTTAATGCTGTAGTTCCTGTTTCTGATACAAAGCCTTGCTCAGGTTTTCTCTGTCCATACAATGCTTCAGGTTGTAACAACATGGCAGCCATAAGTCTATCATACATAACAACAGCAGAAACTGGTGTGGGTCAGTTGTTTCTATTTCTAAACTTTTCACCACCACTCCTCCTTCTCTTTGTCTCATCCCCCATAGAAAAACATGTATGAACTTTATTACCAATATCTATCAATCTTTTTTAAATGTACTTCCACAACTATTGGTTTCCTCCATTAATCTATCCTCTCAAGTGGGTCTGTGTTGGTCTACACTATACTTTCTAAAACTTAAAGTCATGTAGAAATAGTTGGAATGGGGGCCTACATAATGGGCTAGGGCTATCACCTCTAGATCTTTTACTATTCCTTGGGAATCAGCAGATGACACAGGTTATGTATCAATTAAATTTCATTCTGTCTACCTGACTTATCCACTTTCCTTTTCCAGTCATACATCTCTCTGATGACAAGCTATCCACCACTTCTCTTGAGCAATTTCTTGTTAGTAACATGTATCCTACTTACAACCACCATGCACAACCTCTCTACTGCTCCTTGGAGCACACTTTAATTCTTCAGTGTCTGTAGTATTCTGTGACTTACAGCCCTGTGTCATCATGAGAAGAATATTGGTGTCATTCATGTGGACCTTTGTTAAGAACTTCAAGATGGCAGCATAGGTCCATCAAGTCTAGGACTTTCTCATGTGGAAAAAAAATTGAAGTCACAAGGAAGGGATAACTCATTTTCTTCTAAAGCTCCATGAACATCAAGAGCTAAAAAACAGATATTGTTGAAGGGAACCGAATACATTAGCAAAGTCCCTTTTCATAGATAATTAACCTTCTTAAATGGAAAGTTGATTTTTGTTGACTTGGAGAAGGAAGGATGGATTTACTAAGCACCTATTATGTGCCAGAAACTGCTATTTTAGAATTATCTTATTTAATCCTCATAACAACCCTGGAAAGTAGGAACTCTTCTAAGCCCCTTTTAGAGTTAAGGAAACTGAGGCAGACAAAGATTAGATGACTTGTCCACAGTCACATAGCCAGTATCTGAGTCATGACTGGAATGCAGGTCTTACATTTCCCAGGCCCAACATTCTACCTACTACAAGTAGAATTCATTCACTAACCCATTGTTTTAAATTATTATATTTTGAGCAGGGGCAACTAAATAGAACTAATTTGGAGTTAGGAAGGCTTCAGCTCAAACCCAACCTAGGCACTTACTAGCTCTGTGGCCCTAGGCAAGTCATTTAATACTGTTTGTCTCAGTTTTCTCATCTATAAGAGGAAGTGGAGAAGGAAATGGCAAACCACTTCAATATCTTTACCAAAAAAATCCCAAAAGATAACAAAGAGTCAGACACAAATGAAAAATAATTAAACAACTAATGGTTTTTAAGGGTAGAATAGTTCCTATTGAGGAAAATATTTGTTTAGAATGGTCATATTTGCTTTCTGTGCAATCAAATTCTAGTCTTAGAGTTCTTCTTGTGTTAGGTACTGAGAGGTTAACCAAATTGCCCAGGGTCATGCATATGCACAGAACATGCATATATGTGTGCATATAAATATATATATTTATATGTTCACATGCATGTGTATCAATGTAAGTATATCATCTATAAGTATTTCAGTACATAGATTACAACTCATTTCATCTTTACAACAATACTGAACATACATATATAGTTATATACATACATATTAGATGAAACCAATTTATTCTTAGGATTTTTCTTCTCTTTTAAAAAGACTTCTTCCATAAACCTTTTACTGTTTCACTGGAGAGGAGAAAGATGTCAAGGGGAAGGGTATGACCAGAAGTCCTTTGACATCATGAATACCCATCTTTCACTGAGCAGAAAAACTGGCAGGAGACAAATGTGAATTCTCTCACACTCACCTCACTAAATATTGACTTCAAAGCTTTCTTGATACCCGTACAGGCTAATGCCATGTGGGCCAGAAGGGAGGAACTAGAAAAGAAAGACTGACTTTAAGGGGTCTGCTACAAATTCAAAGGGGCCTTGAACTTCCACAGGGAAAAAAATATCCTTTCTTATCTTGGAACTGATCCCATATGTATTTTCTGTACTCAAGACGATACAGAAATCTAGGGAGGTTTGGATTCTTCCCCTCAAAAACATGACTTGGTACTGAGAAGTTACTAATTTATCTGGTATGAATTAATGATAGCTCCTACCACAAGCAAGAGACAAATGATCTCAAAGTTTCTTCCAGTCTTGCAAGTCTTTGCTTCAACAAAGTCTTGGGTTGTTTCTCAGATCCTTAATACCACAATGGAATATCAACAGTCAATTAAGATAGGCACAAATTTTGGGTGGCATGAGATCCAATGAAGAGTCTTTACCCAGGTAACATCAGGAGAAATACAGAGCATACTTTATGGTAATCTCACCACCAATCAAAATGCAATTACTGAGATCCAGAGAGGTCAAATGTATTGTTGCTCAAGATATGGCTTGATTTTATTCATAACATTCCTAATAGCTTATGTTCAAATCAATACTACAATGTATTATTTTTAACAGTATGATATCATGGTCATCTTTCAATAATCAAAAATATGTATATGAAATCAACAATCATAATCTTGCCTAATGATTCACATTTAAGATGCTAGCATACTGTGGTGGAAAGAGCCCTCAGCAGGTATTCCATTTACTAGTTAGGTGATAATGGAAAAATTACATCACCTTTCTCAGTATCACTTTCCTTACCTCTAAAATGAGAGGGTTAAAATAGTTCCTTTCTAAGAACCCTTCCAATTCTAATATATGATGATCTATTTTAGATATACAGCTTAACTTCCAAAAAGAAAAAGTAAAAAAAACAAAAGCCATGAGTTAAGGAGTTATTTGTCAGATGATGGCCAGAATCAGTCAATCAACTAGTGTTAATTAAATGTTTATTATAAGGCAGACACTTTGCTAAGTACTGAGGATACAAAGAAAGGCAAAAAGCAGTCATTGTTCGCAAGGAGTTCACATTATAATAGAGGAATAGTTGCTGAATTTTAGACAGGATAGGGCAGAGAATCAATTTTTCTAGGTAATGTGTAGTAAGGAATAATTATTTCTGGGAAACAGAGACCTGTATAGACATAGTGGAAAAATCAAAGCAACAATAAAAAAAGTCAAATACTGATTTCCCTTGTGAATCAGACTATCAGTGGTGTAAAGAAACTTCAGTATTCAATATTTAATCAAATCTCTTCATTTTTACAGATGAAGTAAAGGAAAGCCAAAGGTCACACTGCTAAGCAGAAGATCTGATTGTTGAACCCAATTTCCAGATGCCAGGAAAGTGCTCTTTCCATGAAATAACACTGCCTTTCCAGGCTTAGAAAATCTGCATTGATCATTCAGCTATCTTCCTGCCAGCATACTGACCACATTTGGATCCAAGCACATCTGTAAATCTAATGACAGGTTAATTCGCTATTGGCAGAAATGTGAGAGTTTTGAGAAGAATAAATATTCTCACAGAATACAACTGCCAGATCTATAGCACGTTGTTGAAACTGGAAAACACCTCTTATATTATGAAGAGTCATCATTGAAAGAGGGAATCAAAAGTCCCACTTCACATTCAGTTCCTTCTGAGGCTGAATAGATTCCCCAGAATCAACATCTTCCAAATGCACATCTGCTTTCATGATGGAAAAATAAAAACCTGGTCTCTACGGGTCTTATAGTAAACTCATTTTTTCAAAGAAAAGATTTAAAAGCTTAACAGATAAAATACAAAAATCAAGTGAGTGTCACATAAGTTATTCCTTTCATCTCTCCAATGCAGACAAGGCCATATTCCTTAAAATCTCATGAGAAGTGTTTTGAGAACTTTCTCAGCCATACAGGTTATAGCTGTGGCTTAGTTCTTGACTCCTTATTTTGCAATGGAAGAGAGAAAGCAATATTCAAAAATAAAAAGAAGAAGCAAGTTCATATTGCAGCAAATTCTACTATTATGGGTGAGGTCTTAGGTAATTCGTAAGATTTTTCAGTTTTCAGTCATGTAGAGAAGGAATCTAGCATAATTAAAAAAGCAGCCAATGAGGAATTGGAAGATCTGGGTTCAAATGTTGATTATTTCTTCTAAGTTAACTTGGGAAGTTAAAGTCTCTGGGCCTTGTTTTCCTCATCTATAAAATGATGGGATTGAATTACATGGCTACTAAGATCCTTTCTAGCTCTCTAGTCCAACCAAGCATATGATGGAGCCAGTTTGCAGTTGTTGCAAATCAATCATTTAATTTAATTTTTAATATGCCTGAGAAATTGCCTGTGGAATTTGTTATTTTTTTATTGTTTATAGATAAGTGATGGAGAAAATGTTAATGCAGATTAAATTCTAAAATGTGCCATACATACTTTTCCCCCAGAGGACTGGCTGTTAAATAACCAATGGAAAAACTAAGCATCTCAGATAAGTGCAGCTTCCTTTATCAACATTGTCCCGGGGCTGCTAGGTGGCACAGTGCATAGAGTACCGGCCCTGGAGTCAGGAGTACCTGAGTTCAAATCTGGCCTCAGACACTTAATAATTATCTAGCTGTGTGGCCTTGGGCAAGCCACTTAACCCATTGCCTTGCAAAAACTAAAAAAAAAATTAAAATTAAAATTAAAAAAAACCATTGTCCCATGTCTAACCACATCATTAAAAAAAAAAAAAGATCCAAAGAGGGTCATCTCAGGATCCACTCTATCTTGACTTATGATATCCAGAAATCCTAACATTCCTCTGAAACATCATGAGGGACCTGTGAAGAGATAAAAGGTGAATTTATATACACAAAGAGCTTTTTATACTCTGGGTATTATGGTAATGGACAATCACTTAATCTCTTTAAATTTCACTTTCCTTATCTGTAAAATGGAGATATTTAAACCTGCAGTTTTTGTCTCACAGGGTGTTGGGAGAATCAAATGATATAATATAACAAAATACTTTGTAAAACTTAAATCAAAATAGAATGTGAACTGTTACTGTTATTATTATCATCCTGAAATCTCTATCATTTTGATTCATTACTTTGCCCCTGTATGAATTTATATGGGTTTCCCTCAAAATATAGTAAGCTTATTGTTTCCCAGCTCAGAAGCAACCTGGAGTCCAATTCCAATGGGACCCCGATTTCCAGCAAAGATGTACAATCAAAAATGTATAAAAGCTTCTGGGTCACCCAGATAGTTAATCACAGAGCTGGGCCTGAGACTAGAACCCCTCCATCAAATATAAGAGACACCATAGAATCCCAAATATCCACATGACCCCATCCAAATGAGGGTTCAATATTATCACCTAACCAGTAAATGGAATACCTTCTGAGGGCTCTTTCCACCCCACTATACTAGCATCTTAAATGTGAATCATTAGGCAAGATTCTGTTGTGAAGAAAACATAGCCCTCTTTCTCTACTCCATTAGATTCCACTGCTGTTGCTATGCTCATGAATAGTGCTACAACCACAATAATGCTACCCAAACTCATATGGTTACTGGTTACTTATATTGTGATTCACCTGTGATCAAATCAACCATAAGCAAGTGGCAGTAGCTGTATATTCAAGACCACCTAGGAGCAAGGGTAAGAAATGGGAATAGTTGCAAGAGGGGAAGAAGGAAGAAGGGGGAGAAGGAAGGGGGAGAGAACATATTGGAGACCACAAGGCTGGTAAACAATAAAAATTTATGGAAACCCACTACTAACAGCAATGTTTATAAATATTGCCCCATAGCTAATGCCTATTTTCCAAAGTGCTCTCTTTCTTGAGCTACTGTTCTGGGTCCTCAATCTTGCTTTGTTTCTTTTGTTTGACTCCCCTGGCTAAGAGTCCATCAACCACTCATATAAATACAGGCTCTCCACATCAACTCAGGATTGAATCTTTGTAACCAGATTCAATCCCTTTCTCTAGATCACCTAGATATAATTCTTTCTTTTTTTCTGAGTTCTGAGTCAATAAAGTACAAATCTCCCCAGGCTTATTTCTGGACCAACCATATTAAAGAATGATGGAAAGAATTGGATAAAGCCCATTGTAACAAACTACTATTTGGAAAGACTTGACTACCTATAAGAGGTAAAGCAGTCTGAAAGAGTCACTCTCAGCCAGGTTCCCCTAATACTTGGCTAGCAGATGCAAAGCAACAAAAGTCCTTATTAGAATAACACCTGTACATTCCTAGAGTTGCTTAGGATGCAGATGTCATCCCTTCCTCCAAGTCAACTGAATCCCATAATAAATAACCCTTTCTTCACCCATCCTGCCTTACTATCCTGGATAATGTTGAAATGGAGTCCTTGTATATTCTTAGCACTCAAGTGCTTCAAGGGAACTGAATCTTCAAGTCAAGTTCCCTGGTAAATTTTACTGATTGCCATTTTAGAATCTATCAATTTAATCCACCAGATTTTAGGGCAGGGGTCCTCATACAAGAGAGAAAACCAATGGAGAAACAAAGGATCTCAGATGAGTGCAGCTCCTTGAGTAGAGCAGAGAGAGCAATGCTCCCTCCTGCCTACCTCCCTAACTTCAAGAGCTCAATATTCCTCTACCTCCCACTATGCAGCTGGAAGAGGGAATACATCATAAATATTAGATAATCTTAGATCCCCAGGGATAGTCTTTTGTTGAAATTGTTATTTTAAATTTTATTGATCCCTTGTTTTTACATCACAGATCTAAGAACTTCTAAGAACTCTCCCTTCTTAAAAAGAAAAATATCTAAGGAAAACAATCCCCAAGTTTGAAAGATATGCAATATTTATCAATCCACAGATTTCCCCACCAACTTGTTTTACTGAGAGATGAGTTTCATCTCTCTTTTGGAAGCGATATTTTTTGTCATTGCCATTAATCTCAATTCATCTCCCTTTTGTGTATTATTTTCATTTACATTGCATTGAGGTCATTGTGTAGTGATCCTTCCCCAATCTGTATCAATTCATACAAATTTTTCTATGATTTTCTCATATTCATATGAATTCCTCATATTCATCATTTCATCACATTCACTTATTACTATTTGTTCAGTTAAGTGATATGCATTTTTTGCTGCTACAAAGTGTTGGTGTTAGTTTTTTAATATAGCAAGTTCCCTTCTCCTTGGAGCAAGTTTTATTGCCATTCTTGGAGACCACATTTTTGAGTGTGCCCATTTCAGATCATGCTTGACTTCAGGGTCTAAAGTGAGGAATAGTCTCCCTAATTAGCCTCAGAGTCAAAAAAAGGTGATGATCACCCAAGGGTTTGAAATGGAATGTCAATAAAGCATTCCCTAACAGACAATAGAGTACCCATAGATGTTTAAAAGGGACAGTCTCACACACACACACACACACACACACAAACACAGACAAAATCTTTCTGCATGAGGACTGTTGTGAAGAAAACATAGCCCTCTTTCTCTACTCCATAGATGCCACTGCTATTGGTATGTTCATGAATATTGCTACAACCACAATAATGCTACCTAAATTCATATGGTTACCTCGTTACTTATATTGTGATTTACCTGTGATCAAATCAACCATAAACAAGTGGAAGTAGCTGTATATTCAAGACCACCTAGAAGCAAGGGGAAGAAATGGGAATAGTTGCAAGAGGGGAAGAAGGAAGAAGGAAAAGAAGGAAGAGGGAGAAGGAAGAGGGGAGAAGGGAGAAGGGAAGAAAGAAAAATGAGAAAGGGGGAGAAGAAGAAAAGGAAAAGGGGAAAGAGAAAGAGAAAGAAGTAGGTTATCCTTTTTGTAGATAACATTAAGTTATAGCTCAATAGTCAATTAGAGAATTCCTCCCTCATTGCAAACCCCTGAGTTTTGCCAGCTTTGCCAGCTCAGCAATCAGGGTTGTAAGCCTATAAGTCACCCTTAACTGAAAGTAGCTCCTCCAGGTTTCCACATGGCCCCAAGAAATTCTACACTTCAAGGAGGAAATATACCCTCTCACTGGTATATACAAAACCTTCTTTTCCTTGATGTCCTAGAGGGTAAATTTAGGGTTTTCTGGGAGCAATCTTATACTGACTGGCAAGAATTATTTTTAGATTTTTGAGATTTGTTTACACTACAAATCAAGGCTTGGTTAATTGTTTTGTTGATTGTCAAGTTTTAAGAAACTGATGGAAATATTAATAATGTAGATTAGAGTTAAAAGCATCCAGGGTATACATCTCCTTCATCTCCCCCAGAAAGTCAGTTGCTAAATATTTACCACTATGCCCCTAGGTATACACCCAATCTAGTAGTGGAATAATTGAGTCAAAGGGCATGAAGTCACTTTTCTCATATAAATCCAAACTGTTTTCCAGAAGCGTTGGGATAATTTATAGGTTCTAACAACAGTATATTGGTGTGTTTGTCTTCCCACAGACTTAACACTTATTTCAATTTTAATCATCTTTATTAATTTAATGATGGTGATGAAACTTGAGTTATTTTCATTTGCATTCCCCTTATTGATGATGAGGACTTTTTTTTTCCATAAGACCTACACATGGTCTTAAAGAGTGTCTGCTTAGTTGTAAATGTCCAACCAATTAGCAGAGAATGAGAGTAACTAGCAACTGAAGGGTGAGGAAATATTATTTGAGCTACCATGACTGAACCTAGTGAATACGTTTCAGATATAAACTCAAATTTGGTTCAGAAGTCATTACAATGTCTGAAAAAAATGTTCCTTGCTCAAAGTATCAGGGTTACTTCAGCAATATTTTTGCAGCATGAATAACTTTCTGGAATTGTTTAATTACTTAATGAGGTTGGAGAACAGTTCTCCTTAGGGATCATTAGTTAAGACTTTAAAACATGACACTGCAGTAAATTCTCATTTGCAACAGTCAGCAGTTTCTCCCTCCATTAGATGACCAAGAATGGGCCATTACATTGTACTGATGACATGGCACCACCAGTCTGGAAAATGTTAGTTCCCAATTCTCAAACCCACCAGGCTGTGTGATTGCTAAACAGGACACAGGTTCATCTACCTTCCTTTGGTCAGTCTCAGCTCCCGTGACATCTTGGGCTCTATCACAACAAGGCTACCCCAAGGAGAGTATATAGAAAGCAGAAGAACCAGGAGATCTAAGATGCCAAGAATATGTGTCTGGAGAGACACAAAGGTATATGGTAACTGTATCCCCTGTGACCCAGTTTTAAGTTCAAGGAACTAGAATTTAGAAGTCAGAAGATTAAAGAGGTAGAAGGCAGACTCAACCCACCCCTTCATGGAGGTGGGAGGTCCACAGGTGTTTTACATTGCTCACAAATTCAGACTTCTAAAACTAGGTCAATATGCAGCCACAGGGGTCCTTATGTGTTATGTTAGAGGCCCCCAATTCTATTTGACACTATTAAGGTAAATAGTAAGTATTTAATAAATACTTTATGGCTGGGTGATTCGGGAAATCCAACATGAATTTCATGACCACCACAGTAATTTTCTCCCTTAAGTACTTTTATAATCTCGCAAAGTAAATCTCGCAAGTAAAATTGTGTCCCTCAGAGCATATCCAGGAGACACACAAAGGCATATGGTGCCTACATTCTTGTGATTCAATTTTAAGTTCAAAGGACTAGAATTTAAAGACAGAGACAGCCCACACATCCATGGAGGTGAGAAGGGCTTGGATGATACACATCACACATGTGTCCAGACTTTTTCACCGGGTGACCCAGTAGATAAGAGTACTGAGATTGGAAACAGGAAGATTCATCTTTCTGAGTTCAAATCTAGCCTCAGTGTGATCCTGGACAAGCAACTTCACCCCGTTTGCTCAGTTTCCTCCTCTGTAAAATGGACTGGAGAAGGTCATGGCAAATGACAAACCACTCTAGGACTAAACTAGTAGTGATAAGAGAAAGTTGAAAAGAATCAGCTCCCCAGAAAAAGAAAAAACAAAACAAAACTTCCTGACAATTTGAGCTTTACAAGATTGGAAAGGGTTTCCATGGGAAATGGAATTTCCTTCATTGGGAATCTTCTGACAAAGACTGGATGACCATTTATTGTGTTATGTAGCAAAGGGAATTCTTTTCAGGTATGGGTTGTACTTGGCAGCTATTGAACTCCTTTCCCCATGTTGAAATTGTGTGATTCTTTGTAATTTTGTGAGTTTGGGTCTCAATGTTCCCTCATTGGTCAAATAAAGGATTTGAACCAGATGAATTATAGGGACCCTTCCAGTTCCAACTCTCATGACATCTCCTAGCAAAGCCATAGAGGAAATGGAAAGGAAAGCTAAGTTTTTAAATAATAGCAATAGGAAAAAAAAAACATGTCCTTGTTTTTCCATTAGTAACTTTCCGCTTGCCCCCCTCCCCCAGCCCAGTCTTTCCACTGAGCCTGATTCACATCCTTAGTAACTCTCTGGGACTGACAGAGGAAGTGAATTGACCCCAGACGGCTCCTAATAGTTCCCTAATCCCCAATGCTCATGTTTAGCCCAAAGTGTGTCATTTCTTATTCCTGGGTTTATCTTCAAGTCTCTGAGAATGGCCTCAACCCTTTTCTCCAATCCTCAAACTGCCTTTTTCACTCATGATGTCATTCCCTCAAGCTCCAGGTTGTTCTCATCTCACAAAATGCCTCTTTAACAGAGTAGCTCGACTGCTCCAAAGTAGTAGCATATCAATAAAACACAGTAGTTCTGTTTTTCAGGTTTCATTAAGCTTTTAGAGAGCTCTTGCCACAGACAGTTAGTAAAGGAAACAGAGAAAAGAAATGATATACTAGCTCATTAGGTTTGAAGCAGTGCGTGGAGCTAAATCTTACTTATTTAGAAAGGTTTGGTTAGTAGTCTTATGAAATCAGGGAGTTCACAAATATAGAATGTTTTTCTTCAAATGTTTCATAGGAAAGTTTGCCAGTGCATGTAAAGAAGGTGCACATGGTTCAATGCTAGTATTAAGATAATTTAGGAATAATCAGACGTACTAAAAGTATAAGCCTGTTGGCTTGACAGGCCGCAATCACAGTGAGGATTTTCTAGGCCTAGGAGGATCTCCTTAGTAGCTCAGCATTGATATAAATTCACTCTGCCCACCTGGTATTACTACAAACCTCTTTCTCTTTTTTCCTTCTCTGAGAAAGATCTCCAATACTTCGGGCAGAGAGGAAACATATTTTCTGGAAAATAGCAGTTATTGTAACAGAGATTGCTCTGAGCAAAGGAGAAGACCTGCTGAGGAGCCCCTTGGCTCCAAGACAGAAGGTAAGGGCTTGTGTAAAGTCAAAACCCCTTGCTGCCTAGAAGAGAGAACACCAAATAACCCCATACTTCAGAATCAACTGGTTGATCTGAGAAGAGGGAGGTCCATTGACCCAGGGGGTCATGAAGCATTAGTGTTTCCCTGGGAGTAAAGGTGCAAAAACCAGTCAAAATATCAGAGGAGAAACAGGGCAAGACCGGGGGCCTCCAGATCAAAGCAGCCCACCTCTCCCTTCATCTTTTTGAAACAATCCCCTAAAGAGATTAAAAAAAAACAGTTAACAACCAGCTTGTTAGTTAAAGGCCTGAGGGACTCAGAGGGAGGCTCATGCTCTAATACTCTATTCATTAACTGTAGTAACAACCAATTTCAAGGTGATTATTGCTATTATAAGCTACAACCAATTTTTTAAACATGTTTCCAGGTTGTTGTTGTTGTTGTTTTTTAATAACCTAAAACTGGAAGCTTTGAGCAAGGGGAGCAGCTGGGGTGAGAATTAGCCTTTTTCCCAGATTAATATCTGATCCTTCCATCAAAGAGAATACAGGACACATTCTGTTAGGTTTCTAATTGTAGCTACCATAAACCTCCACTGCAGTGAAATCTGAGCACTAATAATTTTTAGTTTGAACTTCCTATACATAATCCATCTGAGTAGATGGTCTTGAGCAAAAGCAGTTAAAGCAATTTGTTTCACTTACGTAGATGAATAAATCAGCGCTTAATTATCTGGGTTTTATTATTAACAGCACTGGCAATCTGACCATATGCCATGACTTCATCTTTTTGCAAAGGAGGAAAATATGAGAACATGCTGATTGTTTTTATTATTCCTTTAAACCCTCCATGGTGGTGGCTAAGGAGGAAAAGGGTATTCCTTAATGACCAAAAACAAGAACCTGAGCATTTGGGGTAATGGGTTGGAGCATGCTTTAGGTACCTTGGTAATCAAGTCCTCATTAGCTTTTGTGGACTAGATCCCCAGGCCACAACTATTCTTCATCCAATTGTAACAGTGAACTGCCCTCCTTCTCCATGAACTAGGAAGAAACAAAGTCAATAATAAATGTTTTGGGGGGGCAGGGGGGACTGGCCAATGAGTCCATTCCTTACAAACATGTGCAGTCTTCAGATGATATCATATCCCTATGGACTCTGGAGCATGAGTGGAGATTCTATAAATGGTTCCTGTCCACTAATTACACAGTGGATGGAAGCCTCTTTTATTGACTGGATAACTGAACAATGGATATAGGAGGGAAGTATTCAAAGGGTCAGGGCCAGTTATTCTTTATTCAATAGTCCTTTTGTCTTCTTGCCTTTTGGTGTTGTAGTGATAAAAAGAAAGAACAAACACTGGGGCTCATATTCACGGGTTGTACATTGACCTCTGAAAGGGAGTATCTGACTCTTTTCCCCTTTAAAATGTTGTTTCTCTTATTATGGCTCAATGGGAGAGGGAGCCAGAAGCCAACCCCCCTCTCACACTGACATTGTGACAAGGGTCAAAGATTTTTATGTTACAAGTTCTCCAAATACTGTAAAGATTAGCATAGTAATAACAAATCCTTCCATTTTCTCAGCACCTTAATGTTTGCAATGTGTTTTCCTTCCTATATTCCCCCAGAACAGTTAGACCAAAAATTGTTACCCCATTTTTCATATTATGAAACCAAGGCTTGGATATTAAATGACAGTTACAAAGCAAGTAATGAGTGTGGAGGCCAGGACTCAAACTCAGGTCTTCTCAGTCTAACACTGCTTCTTTTCATGGTATCCCACACTGCCTCTCAAAGTCATTCTATTCTACAGGTGTTGAGTGAAGGTGGATTAAAATATAAAGAGACAGTTCAGATCTGAACATGCAATTTACCCTTCCTCCTCCCCAACTCAATAAACTCCAGTGGTTTCCTATTGCCTTCAGGATAAAAGATAAGCTTTTTGACTTTTAAAATTCTTCACAACCTGGCATGACACCATCCCCAATCTTGAAACCTTTCCACTGGCTATAACACACTCTCTTCACCTCTGCTTCCTAGAATCCTCTGTTTCCTTCACAACCCTGCTATAGTGCCCCCTTCTAAACATTATTTTTGCAGATGATCCCCAACTTCTAGTGCCCTCCCTAGCCTTCCTTCCCCAAAGTGATTCAATGCTAGCATTAGGATAATTTTAGGAATAATCAAACTTTGTCCCTCTCCAAACAATACACATAGTAGGTACTTAATAAAACCTGGTTGATTGAATAATTCATATTTTCTTGTCCCTAATAAAACTTCTTAGCTGGAATGTCTGTCCTTCATGTCATTAGCACAAAGAGCTAATTTGGGAGGCAAGAAACCTAGAACTAATTCCCAAATTTTTCTTAACCCTAATGTTCCCTGACGCAAGTCATTTAATCCCTCTGGGACTCAATTTCAGCTCTGATTCTGTTTTTATACACAGAATATACCCATAACTTGTCAACATCACACACGATGCTACAAGGGTGTTGTGACATTGAAACCTATTTATAAGAATGTAGGTGACTATCATATTAGAAAGGTGACAGGCACCACACAAAAGGATACAATGCACAATTCCCAGGGGAGTCTTCAAGAACCTAATTTTATAATCTACAAAGAACCCATGTAAAACTTTGCTCTAGATCCATGTGAAAAACATAGGGAAAGTGGGGAAGAGGTAGAGTAAGACTTTTCCAGAGGGGGAAAAACTCTATAAATGAACCAGTATGTTTCTCATAGGAACTTCAAAATACAGTATGTCTCTTCCAAAGAGTAGGGTTGATTTAATTCCATAACTCCAGTCTTTCCACTAAATAACCAAGTCACCTTGAAAGGCACACCTTACTTGAGGTTCCTGGCTTAATTGAGTCCATGTTACAAAAGCTTATGAAGTCACAAGCTCCAAATAGAACTGGTTTTCATCCAATGCCAGAGCAACCTTAAACTCTTTACTCAATACTATAGAAAATAAAACTTTCTTGAAAACATTAAAGGTTGATGAACTGGTTTGGACTCTCTCCAATCCTCCAGCTTCTCCTGCCTTCCAACAGATCTGAAGTGAGCCAAGGCTCTTTGAAATGAAGGCAATAGATTTAGGGTTGCAAAACTCTGATTTATCTAGGAGTAGATGCTGAGATTTTTTAAAACCAGGGTAAAGGGTTTTATGTAGGTATTCTGGGCACTGTCTTCAGAACTGTCAAGACTCAACATATTCAAGGAAGTGGAGATGACTGAATTCCAAAAAATGATTGAATATTGGACCTCAGCAGACCAATGACCCAAGAATATTACTCCCTGACTAGTTAAATTGGGGGGGGGGGGCAAATGAGATAAAGAGGGAAACCACATCTGTAATCTCTGTGGACTTTGACAAGGGATTTGATTTTATTCTATGACATTTTCGGCAGACTCTGCCATAGTCATATTCTCAGCTAGATGACTCTGGCTAGGAGTGATATTCAGTAGATTGTTATCAATTACAATATATGTGGGTAGATTTGATTCTATAGGTTGTTCCTGAGACTAGTATTATATAATATATAGTTCAATAAATCTGTGATCTCATTGATGTAGGTATTCTTTCTGTTGATGATAATCTCCTGAAATATCTTTATCAAATGAAGTAGTAGTAGTAGTAGTAGTAGTAGTAGTAGTAGTAGTAGTAGTAGTAGTAGTAAGAGAACTGAACTTGGAATGAGGAAGACCAATCTCACCTTAGCTGTGCTATGTGAACCAAGTCATTTAACTTCTAGATGTCTCAGTTTCCTCATCTTCAAATGAAAATGTTGGAGGTCACTTAAGTGACATTAAGAGGTCATTTAATGACCTCTAAGATTGCTGGCTATAAATCTGTAATTCTACATATATTTACTTAAATCTTGAAGCTTACACACAGTTTGATGATAATGTTGATACTTGAGGAAAAAAACTAGGATTAAATTCAAGTAGTTTTCAACAAACTGGAAAAAAATGCCATCAAAACAGAGGATCAACAAAAAGAGCTACAGGCTAGTAAGGCATAAAATTCAGCCCAAAGGTCACTACCTTTAGCAAGCTTTCCCTGATATTCCCAAACAATGGCAATCTTTCCTACAAAACTTTCTGTTTTAAAATTATGTGTTTTTAAAATCTCTTTCATGCACTTATGTTATTCTATTGCATATATTTCTGTATATAATATCACTTGCTAGATTGTAAATTCCAATAAGACATGGTCACTGGTTAACTCATCTATTAGCAGTTAACAATTGGCCTTGTCAATAGAGGGTGTTCTAAAAAGCTGCATAAGTGTGAATTCAAAGAGTGTTTCTTTAAGTAAGAAGACCTAAATCCACCATAGTTATTAAAAAAGCAAGTATTTAACATTTCTTAATCTTAACTTCCTCATATTTTAAATTAAGATAATTATATTTGCCTTAGATTATTCACAGAGTTCTTAGAAGAAAAGTGTTTTGCAAAACTTGAATTGCTATAAAAATGTGGCATTTTTATTGTTATTCTTGAAATAATACAGAATGGAGACTTCTGATGAACACAGGAAAGAAGAGATCTGATAAGTATTTGAAGTCAAACTGATTTGAAGTCCCTAGAGAGGATACAAAAATTCCTTAATGGGAGCATGAGTTGTAAGTATTAGGCAAAAATCTCTCCCTTATGTTTCTTCATCTAAAAAATTTTGTTGAGGTCTGAAGTTCTCCCTGAGAAATCAGAGCTTTCTTCCCTAACCACACTAAATTTTTGATCTCCAAAATTAGGGTAGGGAACAAATTAATCTGTTCTGTTTACTTCTGCTCTTTTTCTTAATTCATACCATCATCATCTTCATGAAATAGCTCAATGAGTGGCTACAGGATACAGAGACACATTAGACAGATCTCCTGTTTTTTCTATCACTTGAGGTGCAAAATTCTTGACTTTACTTCCTGGACCATGTCCTAATGATTATTATGCTGTGCTAGAATATTTAATAATGTGTGCTTGGGGTGGTCAAAAAATATCAGAATTCTTTTCTATTTCACCCTAAATAATACCTTATGTCCATTATAGTAAATATTTCTTCATACAAAAGTACTTTTTCCTATTCATTTTCAGGACTAAATTACTCCATTTCAAAGAGCAGTACTCTAAAGAGAGAATACCTTACCAATAGATAGACATGATTTATTGGGTTATGTTGAGTTGTTGGGTCTACACTAAATGGCCCCAGATTGCACTACCTTTGTAGTTCCTCTGTTTGCTTTTTATATTTTTTCTGTCATTTTTGTCATAGTCAAGCTGTCAGCTGTCCCTCCTTGATCCTATCAGTATTCTTGCTCTTAGTACCTCTCTCCTCCCCCACCTGCCCTTAGATACTTGAGTTGGAAATCATGGGAAACAACAAGGCAGAGAAAAGAGGATAGCAGGCTAAGAAATTGGGTTATCTTCCCTGGAAACTCTATGTAACTTTGAGCAAGTTGTTTAATTTTTCTAATCTTTTGTGGCTTTGCTTCCTCATCTGTAGAATAAATTCAGGGGTTGGATTAAATAATCACTTATAGTCCCTTAGAATTTTAAATTTCTATGTTTACAATCTAAATAGCCTTAGCATCTTGTTAATTTGGTTAGCAGAATGGGGTGTCACAAACAAAAACTGTGCCCAAGACAAATTCATTTGAGTAAATTGGAGGTACAAGTTCATGGACTCAGAACACTGCTCCAGCATGGTCCAGCCTATCCCTGTTCAGTCATATAGGAGCAGTTGCCATCCACAACTCTAGAAACCCTTGAGGCAGATGTAGCAGAAAGGAAGTTCTTATCCTTTTTCTCCTATGTTGTGAATTTGGGCAGAGACCCAATCTCTAGAGTTGGTTATAGCTATATTGGCTAAGTCTCAACCTTAACATGCTTAGCAAATGGAAATCACAAAAAAAAGAACTTCATTTACATTCATTCATATACTCCCTGGAAAATTCCAAAAATCCAAAAGGATTATTAACAGTATTTTAGATACCATGACAACTCTTTAAGGCAATATAACCTCTGACACCTACTTCCTAATATCCTATGACGTGTTTAAACAGATGACTAGCTTCACTCTCAACATCAGACAGAGAATCAGTACTTGGAGTAGATGGTTTGTTGAATTTGGATCTATGTCCAAATCCTAGTTATTAGAACAAGTCACTTAATCTCTCTCAGCTTCAGATTCTCCAAACATAAGAAAAAAAAGATGGTAAATCAAATAGTCTCTATTGTCCTGTTGGATCTAAATCTATAATCCAAGGATGATCAATTGGGTCCCAAAGTCCATCACTTGCATCTGGCTTAGTGTCTTCACAATTCAATTGCTCACGTATACTTCCAGGACCATTTTTAAATATGGAAGGCACTTTGGCTATCGTCTACTCCAAGACATCCATTTTTTATCATCAGCTTGGTCTAGAACACAGCAATTCTGGAATGATCTGATTTTATTATAAGAGAGCTTTCTTCCCTAACTTTGATCTCCAAAATTAGGGTAGGGAGTAAATTAATCTGTTCATTAACTTCTGCTCTTTTTCTTAATTCATACCATCATCATCTTCATGAAATAGCTAAACGGGTGGCTACAGGATACAATAATAGCTCTATAAATACAGAGACACATTAGACAATCAACAATTCAATCTAATGAATAGTTAATGATGTACCTGATATTTATAAGGCTTGATACTAGCCCTTGGAAATGCAAAAAAAAAAAAAAAAAGCATCACCAGCAACATTCTACCAAAACAGCCCCTGTCCTTAAGGATCTAGGAGGATATTACATGTAGTCAAAGAAAATGCAAAGAAATATAACAAAATACAAAGAGATTTCAACAGGAGGAAAACAAAAATAGCTGGGAGAAGGAAGCAGGAAAGGAAACAAGTGGTATCAAGCTGGTAGGGAGATAAGACATTTGTATTGAAAGAAAATTAGAAATAAGTAACCGTTTTTGAGGGGAAAGGGAGTGCAGAAGGTCTCAGGGAGTAAGTAGATTCAAGTAAGCTGGCCTTGTTAAGAGAGGTTAGGACTCTATTAATCTGAGATGGGGAAGAGAATTGAGAAGGAGGATATTAGTTATAATGTAACAGGATTGCACACAGATAAGTATTTTATAAATAATATATTGTGCTATCAATGACCATATGAGAAAATGCTCCTAAACACGAATAATTAGAGAAATGCAAATTGCAACAACCCTCTGAGGTTCTACTTCTCACCTATTGGATTATCAGAATGATCAAAAAAAGAAAATGACAATTGCTGGAAATGGTGTAGGAAAACAGGTTTATTACAATTCCCTGTCAGTGGAATTATTGGTCTAGGCATTCTGGAAAGCAATTTAGAACTATGTCCAAAGAATCACTAAATTATATGAATCCTCTGATCAGTGATATCATTTCTAGACCCTTACCCCAGAGAGATCAAAGGAAGAGAAAAGGGGCCCCATGTGTACAATAATATTTCCAGTAGCTCTTTTGGGGAAGCAAAGAACTGGATTCTAAGGAAGGGGGTACTCATCAATTGGAAATTTGATGAACAATTTATAATATCTGAACTCAGACATAAGTCTGAGAAACCTGGGAAGGCTTGTATGAACTGATGCAGAGGGAAGAGAGTAAAATTAGGATAACAATATATATAACAACATTGCAAAGACAAATAATTTTGAAAAACTTAAGGATTCTTATCAGTGCAAAAACCTAGATTCAAGAGGACTAATGAAACACGCTGCCCACCTCTTGATGGATTTGTTACAGAGAATATGACATTCATTTTTGGACATTGTCAATGTGGGGATTTATTTTCCCTGACTACATATCTTTGTTACAAGGATCTTCTTTTTTCTTTTTCAAAATGGGAAGGGAGTGGAAGGGGAGAAAATAAATGCTTGATAACTGGAAAAAAATCAATAATGCATGATATTGAGAATGTCGGTGGTAATGCTGGAATTAGCATAATTAATTGAAATAAATAAGATGGTTCCCTAGATTAGACTGAACGTTTTCAAAGGATACTCAATTGTGTCAAAAAGATTCCTCTAGAATGGAACAGTGTTCTCACTTTGGTCAATCTCCAAAAGGGGCTTTCTTATTTCCAGTGTAATGATTCCTATTTCCCCATCCTTAACCCTTCTCACCAGTCATATAGCAAGATATAAGCCATAAACAGCTTATGAACTTCATCAGTCACCAGCCCAATAACAAGAGGTGTATATAGGAAAGCTCCCAGCATATTGGATGGATTCCTATGGAGGATTTATGGGAGGACTTGGACATGAGCTGCTCAAGATAGCCAGGGATAGATGATTCTGATTCACCTCATTAAAGAGAGTATAGCTACATGTTTGGATCAGAATATCAAAGTAGACTTTCTGACCTGCCCAACCCTCATCTCATGTCATGATCTAGAGGTCCATAGGGAAGAGACAATCTCTCCAGGTGCCCCCCCCCCCCCCCGTGGGAAATCCTTCCACCAGGACTTAGCCAGGGAAAGACCCATGGCCTAGAGCCCTGTGCTAATTGCCTGGGAAGCCAGAGATTCAACACAGGCTCTCCAAGTTCCAGGCCTCCCCCTTTCCTCTGGCTCCTCATTACAAACAAAAGGCCAGCAAAGGAGAGTTAGCATCCATATGCATTTTGCCTTCATTGCTTTCTTCCATCTGCAAAATCTTGGCTCAGTCTCTACTTTCCTCTCTTGGCTCAGAGGGTCCTGAGTTTGGAGAGAACTACTTCACTTTATGGTTCAACGTGTTTTGTTTCTCCTTGAGGGAGAAGGAATGTTGCTATACTTGGAGACCAAGTCAGAGCTTTTGGGTCAGAGGTAGGGAAAGTGGGGGAGGGAAGATAAAGTGTGAGATGCTCTAGCATGTTAAGCAACAGTTTTGCTCTTAAATCTGATCATCCCAGGCTCTTTTTAAACATTAAACTTCAACCGGGGTAGGGGGAAAAAAAGACCATTGGATTTGTCAAAGGGAGCCTTCAGAGCAAATTCTTGCTAGAAATTAAGTACCCCCACAAGCACTGAATTAACCCAATATCTATCCCTTTGGTACTAAAATTCAGAATCCTTCCTACTCATATCATCAGATTTTGGCTTACAAATTTTTCTTGTTTTATAATCCTCCAGTTTAATAATAATAATAGTAATAATAATAATAATGATGATGATGATAACTAAAACTGGTATAGGACTTGAAGATTTACAAAGCACCTCATATATTATCTCATTTGATCTTCACAACCACCATGTGGTATAGGTGGTATTATTGTCCCCATATCAGAGTTAAGAAAAACTGGAGCTGAAAAAGAGTAAGTGAATTACCAGTATTTGAGGCAGGATTTGAACTCATTTTCCTGATTCCAAGTACAACACTCTACACCACCTAGCTGACTTAAATTTATATCTTGCTGTTCCTGACTCCATTCATCTTCTTGATTTCAGGAATACCCTTCACTACACCTCCTTGACTTTACTTCCTGAACCATGTTTAAAGATGATCATGCTGCATTAGAATATGTAATAATTGGGGCAGCTAGGTGGCACAGTAGATAGAGTACTGGTCCTGGAGTTAGGAGGATCTAAGTTCAAATTTGGGCAAGTCACTTAACCCCATTGCCTTAAATAATTTTTTTTAATATGTAATAAAGAGTGCCCGGGCTAGCCAAAAAAACAGAATTCTTTCCTTCTTCCTTTCAGATATCAAACTGTTCATCTTGTAAATGCCTTACATCTTTTGCCATTTGATTAAGGAACATTTTTTCTACAAAAGTACTGTGGGATAGTTTGGTGGCACAGTGGATAGAATGCCAGCACTGGAGTCAGGAAGATCTGACTTCAAATCCAACCTCAATCACTTATAAGAGGTGTGATCTTGGGCAAGCCACTTAACCCTGTTGGTCTCATTTTCCTCATTTGTATAAAAAACTGGAGAAGGAAAAGGCAAATCACTCCAGGATCTTTGCCAAGAAAACCCTAAAATGGGGTCAAGGAAAGTTGAATGTGACTGTAACAATGGATCAACAACTGTTTCTGCCTATATTCAGCATTGAATTACTCCATCTCAAACGGCAGTCTTCTTCCATGAGATATATTTGAGATGATAAAAGAGATAGGTTTCCCAGCTTCTGAAAAAAAGGTCTACCTTTACACTTACACATAATTAGATACCGCTTCCTGGAATACATATACAGGGTTACTGAACCTTTCATTTATTATAGGGCTAAGTGAGTAGGGAGGAAAACTGAATTAAATCCCAAATCTTCTTTATTTATGCTCCAAATGATTTGGGAGTTGGGGGGGGGGGTTGAGGAAGGAGAAGGAGACCCATAAGGTTGAATACCAACATTCCCCAGTGATAAATTAAGGCTATGTCACTATAGCCTGGATCACTACCAGGCCCCTCTACTTTCCACTAATCTCTTCCTCTCTTATTTCCTAATTGTAGTCTTACCAATGAGGATGGGCTCTTTTTCACAGTACAGTAAGCCTTGCTAAAAGCCTCTCCATTCACAGGCTCCCACTAAAATATGTCTTTGCTTCCAAGGGTAATGAACTCTTTTATAATAAACGCCTCGCTCTAATGTGAGCACTCCTTTGCTTCCAGGAACTGCCTTATAATTACACGGCTCACTATTGCATGTCAGAGGTTTGCTTCATCTTTAATATTTTATGAAGAAACTCAGATTTTGACAGTAAAAATATTTAACCCAGAGGACCTGAAACCCAGACTATTATTTTGTAAAGTAGCCATCTAGCTGCGCATTTATACACCACCAGCATCCCTGGTGCATACTCACACTCTTTGATACTCTCTAAGTAGACACAACCACATGCTGTCCAGATGGAAACCTGGCTGCATCATTACATTATATTGAAATAACCCAATACCACCTGTTTCTGCTGGGGCTCCTGCCAACATTTCCCCATAAAACATTTATTTTGCTAATATTTTAGTTGGTCACCACAGAAGGACACTTGAAGTTAAAGATTTACCATGTGTTGCAGCCATGTAGATCAGAACAAGGCAAAAAAAACCTTTGAAACCAGGCAACAGAACTCAAGAGGAGCAAATGTCTATTGTTTTCAAAGGTGGATGTTTCACCTGCCATGATGTCATCATAGGCAATAGTGAGCTTTGAAAACAAAGCACAGCATATTCTTGGCAATCTTTGGGAGTGAATTAGTCTAATTGGTCTAGTCTTCCTTTTGGGATCATTAAAAAAAGTAAAACACTTTACATTTGTGAGCCTGCTGTGCCTTCTCATTAGCCATATTATCTTTTTCTCTATCAAATCAAAGGTGAATTATTTTCTTGCACATTGTCCCCTAATTTCACCATGCCCTCTCCCACCTTTGTGATTTTTTACAGACTGTCTCTCCTTGTCCCACCCCTATACATTTCTTACTCTCCCTTGCTTCTTAGAATCCCAAAGTTCCACCTCAGCTCCCCAAGAAGAGGAAACCCTTTATAGTGTTCTCTCCTTCTCCCCTAAATTATTGTATGTTCATATGTTATATTTCCCATGAGAATGTAGCTCATTAAAGACTAGGATTTTACTTTTGTTTTGTCTTTTCATTCCCAATTTCTAACATAGTACTTTGCATATAATAGGCATATAATAAATGTTTGTTGGATTGCATTGAACTAATTTATAGAAACAGATGATTTGGTGTCAGTAAAGGAGAATGGAGGTAGCATATCAAGTGCTGACCTTGGACATGATGTTTGAAGTAATTAGACCTCCATTAGAAGCAAGAACAATATTTTTGTGACCCAAGTAACACATTCAACCAGAATCATTTGGTCAAGAAGCATATGGTAATTTTATCAACATTTTCAATAATTTGTTTTTTTTCTTTCCCTAAACCATCCCATGAGTCCATGTCAAAGGACATAGAGCAAAATCTAAACCCAACCCAGAAACCAGAGGACACAGCTGCCATTTATTAGAGAACAATTTGGAACTGACTGACTTGGGGAGGGAAGAACTGAACTATTACTAGATATAACTTCAGGAAAAAGACAATGCATAGCTTTCTTTGCTGCCTGCTGCTAGAAGGAGTTATGGCTGCTAGTGGGTTTTCCATCTATTTTTAGTTTGTCCCAATGGTGCATTTTTAACCTTTTCTGTACAGTGAATCCCACTCTTAAAGGCACCCAAGAGGACTGGAGAGGGCATACAGGCACACAGAGAATTAATGGGGTTTGGCCACATGTACTTGAGTTCTACAAACAATCTGACAGGACCCAGAATCCTTCTGGGATTATCCTCTTTTCTGTAGAGCTTCAGGATAAAGAGGACTCCTTAAAGAAAGAAAGAAAGAAACCTATTATTCGACTTTGAATTGTCACATTCACTAAGGTAAACTATCTGCCCTTTCCCCTCCCGGTTAATTGGGAAACAGGATTTTTTTTCCTTTAATCTGACTGATGACTAAAAATTAGAGGAAGAAAAAAGAAATGGTGTTAGCCTGAGGTCCCACTCATGTAATCACAGTCCATTTGTCAGCTTAAGGAGAACCTTTACTATCCAAATGCCTGCTTTGCATTGTAAAGGTAATTTATATTTTAGATATTTATTTTAAAAGTCAACTTGTAACCTGTAATAGCCATAGACATCGATTAAGGCTCACAAGAAAGCAATGTACCTATCTTGACGGCTTCTATTCATGTTCAGATATCCTCCCTGAAGACAGATAATTATATAATTAAGCGATCCATTTCTCTGCATATATGCACCATACAAAAGAAACTGACACAATGAATCCCACTAAGCTTTGGTTCCAAGTATGAAATACTGAATAATCACCTTTTTTATGAAAGCACTTGACCTTTAAATTGATATTTTTTCCCCAACAGATTACGATCACTGCTCAAAAAGTTATTGAATGTAGCTCTGCTAATCCAAAGGTGCACTGTCCATTACTCACTATTACAGACACTAGCCAACAGAGAATAGTAGGAAACTTCAACAGGAAGAAAATAGAAATGTTCTGCTTTCACATGAACACCTGCCCTTCTCCCTTGATTTTTTTTCCTGTCTTTTAAAGATTGCTGAACCAAAGTTCTAGAACCAACATAAATATCACTGATGAAACGTAGTCCTTACTGGTGAAAGGGTCTGAGTGGCACAAAGAAAGATTGTGGGTGACATCTCTCCTATGCTCACTAAGCCTATGACTTCAATCAAAAATCCTTCTTGTTAGCAGGCAGGGGACATTCTCTACTTCAGAATGCATCAGAATTATCTTTTTCCCTTTCCTAAGAAGGAAAATATAAAATATGGATAGCTACAACAAATGAAACACACAGAGCTCTGACAGATGAAAATGAGAGGGTATTAAAAAGTCCATATTACTTGTCTTTTCTGTTGTTTCTTTTTATTACTTACATATTGAAGTGTTTCCTTTTTTATGATTAAATGGCCATTCTAATCACATTCTCTATTCCCAGAATCCTTTATCAAGAATAAGGACAACCCTAGCCAATATGAATGAGGAAAAATGTGAAACATATGCTAATTCTTAAAAGCTTATTGTTTACCCTGCCAACATCTATCATGTCTTATATATCATATGTATTTATCATCAGGAATGTTCAAGGATCTGCTGTGGGTTTTGACACATCCAATTCAGCATTCCATTTTGGAGCTGAGGGATATCATCCAGTCTTCGACTAGATGCTATACATCTATTTCCCCATAGTATTTGCCTCCAAGTCTAGGACTATACTTCAAACTATGAGGAGGACTGTTGGGGGTAAGGAAAATTTTGTATAAGTCATACAGGGTAGAATGTTCTAAAAGTGAAATGCTACAGAAGGATGAATGGTTCTGCAGAGAAAACATGCCTAGAATAATTATAGCCATATCCTCTATCACGTTCATGTCCCATTTTGCCAAGTGGAGGGAATATTTATAAAAGTTGCTAATACTACCCATAAGCACTGCTGAATTTTTTTATTCTGCCCTTTCAAAAACAGTCTGGTTCTCTCTATCAGTTCTGGGGTTGGGACATGACTCCTAAGGAACAAAGTCTTGGGAGCAGTGATCAAAGAGAGACTTCCACATCCTGATTCTTAAAAATGACTAGAATTCCATTCCTAGGAGAAAAACTGGACCTATTCTAGGCAAGGGCAATGGCATTCACAAATCTACACAGCCTATCATAGGTCCATGCTATTTTGGAATCTCTAGGTTCAAGACATTTAATGATTGATAGCATGTAATCTCCTTGAGGGCCAGAATTAGGTTTGGGGAGATATTTTAAAATTGTCTTTGTATTTTGGAGACCTATTTCAATGCCTTACACATAGCAAAATTTTAACAAATGTTCATGGGACAACATGATTAATGTTTTAAAGGAAAAAAATGCTTGGATGGCATTGGATGGCACCATCAGTAACAAAAGGTTACCCTGACCACTCTTTTTACTTCATTCTTGTCAGACAAGAGAATCAACTTGGTAGTCAAGTACTGGTGCCCAAAAGGAAAAAGACAAAATCACTGGACTTCATGGAAAAGATAGGTCATAAACCAGCTCATAAAGTAGAATGGGAACATTTAAAAGATAATCATTTAGATTAGAAATGAAAAAGACCTTATAGCTCACCTAGACCAATCCCTTTGTTTTACATATAAGGAAATTTGAAGCCCAAAAAGATTAAATGATTTGTCTAGAGACAATCAGATAATAAATAGAAAAGTCAAATTTGAACCCAGGTCCTCTGAGTCTAGAATTATTTTTACTGTATGAAATTGCCTTCCCAATGATCTATACTAGCCCATGGTAATAAGGGGAAAAAAACAGTTTAAATGAGGAAGTAAATAAGGATTGGCTTCTTTCCTCCAGTTGTGATGGTTCAGAGGCTGTACCCTAAACCTGGGGAGAGAAAAAGAAAAATATCCTTTGTTAAATCATACAAATACTAGAGAAATGATCAAAAAAGTCTAATCAGAAATGTTCATATCTTGGGCAGGGCAGAGTGAGTTGACCAATCTGGCAAAAGTAAAGGGTTAATAGAGGAAGCTTACAGGATGACTCAAGGAAGGCAAGTTACAGTAAGAAAGTGGAGGGCCTTGAATAACAAGCTAATGACTAGGCTTTATCTAACAGACAATGGAAAACTACTGAAGGCTTTTGAACAAGACAAAGTCATAGAGCCAAAGATGTCAAAGCCAGTAAAGATCTGCTTTAACTAATCTAATCTTTTCCAGGGTTACACAGTGAATTTAAATAGTGTAGATTCCATTATTAAATCCATATCCTAGAACAATGTACCTTGCATTGTTCAATTGACAATATCATGGCTAGTTCTTTCTGAAGTATGTATCAATCTTTGATGACTTTAACAATTGTAGACCAAATATACTGGCTATGTACCTAAGATCTCCTGAAAAAATAAGCATGAATTTCCCAATAAGCATGTAGTTTCCAATGAGAACTCTGCTACATTCCCTAAGTTTGCAAAGAAATTCCAATATTGTCATAAATTTGCAATTACTTCACTATCAGTATTTTCTCCAAGGATATAGCTTAAAATTTATCCACACCTGTGACTTCCCATAAGTTCATCCAGCATTCTAGGGAAAGAAAAGTCCTTGCATTTTCTGACAATACAAAGACACCAATGGAACATAAGGGCTGTTCCATTACTCTAGCACATGACCAGTCCATTTCCTTTGTTGATCATACATTCTTTATTATCATTTTGTCTCCCCTTGCACAATGAGCCTTTTTGTGATGTTTGTTGGAGCCTTTTTTTAATCCATGGTGTGCTTTTCCATCGCCCTTTGAGAAATCTTCAACCTCAAATATCCAATATTACCAGAATAGAATTGTCAAAAAAAAAAAAACATGGTAGCCAGAAAAGAAAAAAAATCTTGAAAAGAGTTTATTTTCTGAGATACTACAAGGAAATAATATAACAGTCTCTATGCTGACTAGAGAAAAGTAGGTGACCTGGATCAGGGTACAAGAGAAAAGGATGAAAAGCAAGGAGGTAAGGTAGCAATATGTATATTCCTTTACAGAATAAGCAACATATGGGCTGCAAATGCATCCCTTCCTTCAAAGAGGACTGCCCTATCAATCCTAAAATAAAAGGTAAGATCTTCTACTTCCCCTTTCTAATGGCATGTTTCCTGTTTAGTAAGCCTGCCTCTATAAACTATCTCACCCAGAGCCTGACTTAGTACAGAATCTGAATTCCCTCTGGTCAGATCTTTTTCCAACCAGATCCACAATCCTTAATTGAATTATGCAGGCTGGAATCTGAGAAAGGAGAAAGTGCAAATGGTCAAAATAATGAGTACTCATTAAACTCCTCTGAGAGAATAAGGGCAGGCTTTCAAAGTGGTACTTACAAGTAGAGTTTTGTTTGAAGTAAAAAGATCTCTGGGATAGTCAGAATCTAAGGGATGCTCCCCATCAGACTGCAGATCTTGGTCCATCTTTCTCTTTTGCTTTCCAAAGGAAAATACCCGAATGCTCATTAAAAAAAAAAAAGAGGTAGCCCATTCTACCCCAGCACGAAACTGAATACCTATTATCTGGATTAATATGAAAATGAAGTCACTTCCATAAAATTCCCAGTGAACTCTTTTCTATTAGAAACAATGAAATCATTTTATGTTAGTATTTTATAATTTCCATTTACTGATAATTCAAATATTTGTCAATTGTTTTTATTAAAATAAGGTTTTGTTTTTCTTGTTAGTTTATTCAAGTCCTGACATTGTCACAAACCACCAACATTACTAAGCTTTGGAAGAAAAGACTACAATTACTTTATCCCCCCCTTAGGAATGTATAATGAAAAAGAAATTAAAAGAAAGAGTCCTCTAAATCTCATGTCCATGTACTAGTTTACACCAGTCTCTCAGATACCTAATTTAACCTGAGGAGCTGAGGAGGGTTGTTTCATCACAAACAATAGTTATTTGGTCCTTTCCCTATAACTTCCATTTCCACTTACAGTACCCCATCACTGACAATTCAGTACTCAATTCTAATTCTCACTCACTCATAATTATTCTATGTCACAAATAACAAAGATATAAACTTTTGTTAAGCATTTTGATGGGGGGGGTGGAGCAGAGAGGAAAGATAAAGGAGATAAATTGTCTAGTTTATATCTCAATAGTCATCAACATATTTACTCAGATTTTTAGTAGCTAAATGAAAGAGGGAGTTATGGAAAGGATATTGATGATAAAATTTTCCTTTTTGTGCCCCTAGGCAGAGTTAGCCAGAGATATCATCACATCAACTATGAGCATAGTTTTATCTCCATGGAGCTTCTGAAAGCTAATGGGTCTAAACATAAGTCTAACTATGTTTAGTTAATTAAACTCTCTTCCTTCTACTTGGAGCAAACAGTCTCATCTGTGCCTTTTTAGCTCATCTGACCACTAGGCCACCACCAGTCATCCTGGTGCTACTGGACTCTGATGATTCTGGAGGAGAGAGTGGAGTTGATAAATTTGCACAGCTCTGTCTCACTTAAATCCAGTTTGCATGCAAGTGAAGATATCACCTTCCAAACATCATTAGTTCTCTTCAGGTATGAAGGATGAACAACAAGCTGATCTGACCAAGTGTTTCCTACAACTGCTAGCTGTATATGTAAAAAAGAACCCCATTTTCTTCTCCAGAACTGGGGAAATGAATCAGAATGATGAAAAAACATGCTAGTGAGTAAAATGTGTATGACAATTTATTCCTTCAAACTTTAAGCTTCTGAAACTTTCCCTTGCTTATCAACATCATACAAAGACTTACATCTATGTGGTTACTAACTCAACCTTTTTTATTGTTATTAATGGAATAACTTTCAAAATAATAGCTGATATTTTCTATTTGTGGTGGCAAAGAATTGGGAATCGAGGGAATGTCCATCAATTGGGGAATGGCTTAATAAACTGTGGTATATGTATGTGATGGAACACTATTGTTCTATTAGAAACCAGGAGGGATGGGAATTCAGGGAAGCCTGGAAGGATTTGCATGAACTGATGCTGAGCAAGATGAGCAGGACCAGAAGAACATTGCACACCCTAATCGCAACATGGGATTGATGATCAAACTTAATGAACTTGCTCATTCCATCAGTGCAACAATCAGGCACAATTTTGGGGTATATGCAATGGAGAATACTATCTGTATCCAGACAAAGAATTGTGGAGTTTGAACAAAGACCAAAGACTATTACCTTTAATTTAAAAAAAAACATTATCTTATTATATAATTTTGCTATCTCTTATACTTTATTTTTCTTCCTTGAGGATATGATTTCTTTCTTATCACATTCAACTTAGATCAATGTGTACCATGGGAACAATGTAAAGACTAACAGACTGCCTTCTGTGGGGGGGGGGTGGGGGGGGAGGGAAGCAAGATTAGGGGAAAAATTGTAAAATTCAAAATAAATAACTTTTTAAAAATAATAGCTGATATCTATGTAACACTTTTCAAAGTATGTCAGGTTACATGACTTTCTCAACAACCCTATAAATCGGACAGGACAAGTTCTATTATTCCAGTCTTAATAGATAATGTGACTGAAGTAGATAAATCACTTGCCAAAAGTTGTATTGCTAATAAGAGGCATCCCTTAAATTGGAACCCAGGTCTTCTGACTTCAATTCCATTGCTCTCAAAACTTACCAAAGCTACACTAATTTTTTTTTGCCTGCTTTATGTTCAAATCAGTGTAGCTGACTTATACACTACTAAAGGTCAGGGACCAAGTCTGCCAAAATCACTCTATTCTGTATGGGAACTAATGGAGATGGATACTTAATTCTTTTTGATGATTATGATGATTCATCTGTGTTAACTGGGGCAGAAATGTGGCTTGGTCAGCAAGTTATGTTGAACTGATTCTTTAACCATAAAAAATAAAATTTGGCACAGTCTTTTCATTTGACCTTTTTTTCTTTAAGGAAATCTACAGTATTTTCTATTCAACCCAAAAGTATGATAGCAGGAATATCACTCCCCATCAATTCCAGTCTCTTTAACAAGCATCCTCAAGCAACTACTCTGCTCTAAGCAGAGGGATACAAGTAAAATGTAGCATAAGAAAGATTAATGCAAATTCAGTCTAGAATAATGATTGGAGCCAGGTTATGAAAGGTTTTAATAGAGCCCCCCAAAAAGGAGTGAATATTCTATCTTAAAAGCAAAGAAAGTCACTGAAGCTTCTAGGGATGAGACCTAATCATCAGACCTGTGCTTTGGGAATATGACTTCGGCAGCTGTATGGAGGCTATATTGGAGAAGGGAGAAAAGGGGAGATCAATTAAGAATATGGCTAAGTCCCCATTGATACAAATGATGAATTCCCTGAAGTGATCACATTATTTAAAATTGTACTATATATTTCCATTGGGCTGTAACCAATGACCATATTTTATGTAATTATAACTTCAAATAGTATGAATTTTAATCCTTGCAACTACTTTAGGGGATTCATCATGTGATGTAGTAGTCCAGCTCAGCATTGATGGAGACCTTAACAAAAGTTATTGTGGAAAGAATGGGATGAATAAAAGGCATAAAAATCAACAAGGCTTGACAACTGATTCAATATGATATTCTGAAGTTGTAAACATGGGTGAGTAGGAAAGGCAGGGGAGATACAGTAGAATCTTCAACAGGACTAGAGAAGTTAGAACAGGAAAAGAAAGAATTAGTTTTGTATATATTGGTTTAAAATGCCTATAGAATATAAAGGTGGAAATTTCTAGCAGGCAGTTTGGTAGTATGGAATTTCTTAAGCATAAGCAACTCTGCCCACATTTATACTCTGCCATATGATGTTGGGAAACTGCCCTATAGTCATGTAGGAGACAACACCCATAATTTTTAAGCAAATTAACATTTATTTGAGAATCCTGGTAGAAGGCAGCATATGACAAATCTGTTAGATCTATAAAAGTCTTCTCCAGTTAAGATGAATTAAGTGGAGAGACAATTAACAACTGACTGAGAGTTAAGTATAAAAGAAGCAGGGCAAATAATTCTGAAATGGGACTTGCATGGTCCCCCTCTGAGGGGGACTACAAATGGTTAGATTCATACTTATCTTGAATGACCTTGAAAATGATCTTAAGACCATCCAAATTTTATGCCTACTCCAGGTAAAAATAAGGATATACATGCTGTTTGTCAGATGTTGGAGAAGAGATGTGTCAAGACAGGACAACTTGTTATGATTTCTGCCACTGAAGCATGAATATATTCATTTAAACAAGTTTCTTCTAACCACATTGTGTCTGGGAACATCTCAACCATAAAAAGGGAACAGTACGTCAGAAAATTCTTTTAAAGTTTGTGAAAAATAATAAGTTTGGGCTTTCTTTAAGAATAAGTTTGGGGGAGCCAAGATGGCAATGGGAGAAGAGCCTCTCTTAGGTGCTCTCTCCATAATATTTCAAAAACCACAAAATTATGACTCTGACTAAATTTTCAAGAGATAGAACCCAGAGAGGGATCCAGTGAGGCAATTCTCCAGAACAAGGTAACCTGGAAAATAATGGAAAGGCTCTGCTCCAGGGGGTTAGAGGGGCACCCATCAGAGTGAAGGAACTTCAGCCTCCCAGAGGCAGCCCTAGGGTGCCTGGGAGAGGCTCATGGCAGCAGGAACATTTTCCTGATCTACACCCTGGGGAGCACTGGGCACAACTTCAAAGATCAGTGGGGGGACCTCTGCCAGAGCAAGTATGTGAAGCCCAGCCCTCAGGGCACTTAGCAAGCAGCTTGCCCACTACAGCCTGGATCCAGGAAATGAAGCAGGAGCCCCCAGGCAACTGAGCCTGGAGTGCTCGGCCTACCAAATGTAGGGGAGTGGAGAGACTTCCGAGATCTGTCCTCTGTACCTGGAACAGAACTCTGGGGCTCTGACCACATTCAGATCTTGATCACAGTCTAGAGAAGAGCAGGGGCCCCCCACCTCAGCAACGTGGCAGAGGGGTGCACTTGTGGTCATTCACAGACCAGGAGGGAAGACAGAGTTTCACACACTGAGATCCTTGTGGGGAGGGGGGTTGTCCCAATAATACTCAAATGCTCAGGAGGCACCCCAAAACCAGGCACAGGCTGAGGAAATGAGTAAACAGAGGGAAAAAAGAGGAACACCATTGAAAAATACATTGTCTATGATCCCAGAAAGGATCAAAATACTCAATCTGAAGATGAGGAAGTGCAAGGTTCTGCATCTAAAGGCTCCAAGAAAAACAAAAATGGGCTCAGGCTATGCTAGAGCTCAAAAAAGATTTTGAAAATCAAGTAAGGGAGATAGAAGAAAAATTGGGAAAAGAAATGAGAGAGATGCAAGAAAAACATGAAAAAGAAGTCAGGAGCTTAGTCAAGGAGATCCAAAAAAATGTTGAAGAAAATAATATGCTAAAAACCAGCATAAGTCAAATGGATAAAACAGTTCAAAAAGTTATTGAGGGGGCAGCTAGGTGGTGCAGTGAATAGAGCACCAGCCCTTGAGTCAGGAGTTCCTGAGTTCAAATGCAGCCTCAGACACTTAATAATTACCTAGCTGTGTGGCCTTGGGCAAGCCACTTAACCCATTGCCTTGCAAAAAAATAAAAATAAAATAAAATAAAATAAAAAATAAAAGTAAAAGTTATTGAGAAGAATGTTTTAAAAAGTAGAATTGGCCAAATGCAAAAAGAGATAAGAAAGCTCTCTGAGGAAAAACAGATCTTTCAGATGTAGAATGGAGGTAAAGGAAGCTGTTGACTTTATGAGAAGTAAAGACATAATACTTCAACACCAAAAGAATAAAAAAATTAGAAGAAAATGTGAAACATCTCATTGAAAAAACAACTGATCTGGAAAAAAGATTCAGGAAAGATAATTTAAAAATTATTGGGATACCTGAAAATCATGATCAGGAAAAGAGCCTTGACCTCATTTTTAAGGAATTCCTACAGGAAAAGTGTCCAGATATCCTAGAAGCAGAGGGCAAAATAGAAATTGAGAGAATCCACTGAATTCCCCTCCCCAGAAAGAGATCCAAAAAAACAACCCCAAGAAATATTATAGCCAAGTTCCAGAACTCCCAAGTCAAAGAGAAAATACTACAAGAAGCCAGAAGGACACAATTCAAATATCATGAGCTGCAGTTAGGATCACACAGGACTTAACAGTAGCTACATTAAGGGCTCATAGGGCTTGGAATATAATATTCCAGAAGGCAAAAGAGCTTGGAATGCAACTGAGAATCAACTACCCAGCAAAACTGAACATCCTCGTCCAGGGGAAAAGATTGACTTTCAATGAACCAGAATTTCAATTGTTCCTGTTGAAACAACCAAAGCTGAACAGAAAGTTTGACCTTCAAATACAGAACTCAGGTGAAGCATAGAAAGTGGAGGAGAAGGGTAAAATATAAGAGACTTAATGATGATGAACTGCATGTATTCCTGCATAGAAAAAGATACTGATAATACTCATATGAAACTTCTTGTTTAATAGAGAAGGTAGAAGGAGCTTTTATAGATGAAGCACAGGAGAGAGCTGAATTTGAAGATAAAATATATTGTAAAAATGGAGTCAATGACTAAAAGGGAAATGTAATGGGAGTAAAAGAAAGGAGAGGTAGAATAGGCTAAGATATTTCATATAATAAGATTTTTATTATATTATTTTATTATTATTTATTATTATTATTATGAGCTATTGCAATGATATGGAAGGGGGAAAGGCGAGAGGGAATAAGGGAACCTTTGCTCTCATCAGAGGTGGCTCGAAGAGGAAACAGCATATATTCTCAATGTGGTATAGACATCTAGAGTAAAAAGGAGAGGGGAGGACGGGAAGGGGGGATGTGAGTGATGGAGGAGAGGGTAGATTGAGGGAGAAAGTGGTCAGATATAACATTTTCTTTTTTACTTCTTGCAAGGGGCTGGGATTGGATGGCCTGTCTAGGATCACAGGGCCAGGTGGTTGCTGGGCCTTAGATGTGGTATGTGGGCTCAGGACCTATTGGCTTCAGGGCCAGTGATCAGTCTGCCGCTCCACTCAGCTACCCTACAACACATTTAGGAAGAGGGACAGAATGAAAGGAGAGAGAAATATAGTATATGGTAGTGGGGAGGTACAAATGGAGGCAGTTGAGATCAGCAATGGCAATGGTGGAAAAATATGGAAGTAGCTTTTGTGATGGACTTATCATAAAGAATGTGATCCACCTGCGACAGAGCTGGTGGTGTTGGAACCCAGACTGAAGCACATTTTTTTAATTTTAATTTTTTTCTCTTTACTTTATTGCTCATGAGAGTTTTATTTGGGGGGAGGGGTAATTATGCTTACTCTTAAGCAAGAATATTTTCGTAATGTTTAAAAAACATCATTTGTACAAAAAATAAAAAATAAATATACAAAAATTTTTTTTTAAAAAAAGAATAAGTTTGGACTTGACTTCTGGCCAAGATGACTGAGAGAAATCAGACTGTTTCAAACTCTCCTGGATTTCCATCAGAACCAAGATGAATCAAGCCTCTTAACAGAATTTGGAGCAACAGAACCCACAAAAGAACAGTGGAACATCTTCCAACAAGGTCTGGGGGCAGGGGGGGGTTAGAGGGGAGTAACAGGGGATCTTCAGTGGTGGGAACCTTTGTGTTGTATGTTGTCACAGGACTAAGAAAGCTCCAGTGTGGTTGCCCAGAACACCCATTTGACCAGTGTAGTTGGTCTGGACCTGAACTGTGAGCCCCAGTTTTTCCCAGGGTAACTCCCAGCATTTCTGGTACAAGCACAGAAACAGCCCCAGTTGTTCACACTTTTCCCAAAGACCTGGGTGTAGGAGGTGGACTTCCTTAGTACTGACCATCCAGAGAAAACCAATGTTTCCAGCCCTGACATCCTAGCCCAGATTCAGCCCCAGGCATAGGGAGGGGAAAACTGACATCCCCAAAACAGAAAATCCAGAGAAATCTTCTGATGTTCCTTACTGGTTGGTACACTGAGTAACCCCCTGGAGTTCCAAACTCCAGTAAGCAAGGTCTCCAAGGTTCTCAAAACTGAAGTTCTGTAAACAAGGCCCTCCTCTAACACAAGACCCTAGGGAAAGCTAACAAATCCCAAAATGAAGAAAGGCCAGGGAAAATCATGGTTTTTTGAATGCTACCTTAGAGATAAGGATACTAGCTCAGAAAAGGAGGACAGAAGGAATGCTATATTTGAAGCTTCTGGACTCCAGTCCAGAAAGACTTCTGAGAAGAGATCAGAAAGGGGTTTAAAAATCAAAAGGAAAAGTTTTGAAAAGAAATGCAAGAGAAAATTAATACCATACAAGAGAAAATTAGCATCTTAACAACAAAAAAATGACAGAAGAAAACAAATCCTTTAAAAATACAAGTGGACAAATGCAAAAAGAAAATAATACACTCAAAAACACAACTGGGCAAATGGAAAAAGATATTAATTCCTTTAAAAATAGAATTGACCAAATGGAAAAGGAGATGCAAAAGTTAAATGGAAAAAATACCTCTCTGAAAAATAGATTGGCTTAAAATAGAAGTTAATGACTTGATAAGACACCAAGAATCTGTTAAACAAAAGTTTTCTTAAAAATGAAAAAATAGAAGAAAATATGAAATACCTCATTGGTAAAACAATTGACCTAGAAAATAGATCCAGGGGCGGAGCCAAT
The DNA here is from genome assembly GCF_037893015.1 of Macrotis lagotis. Taxonomy (NCBI): domain Eukaryota; kingdom Metazoa; phylum Chordata; class Mammalia; order Peramelemorphia; family Peramelidae; genus Macrotis; species Macrotis lagotis. The sequence goes on from NC_133658.1 coordinate 126,032,368, forward strand.
ATGGGGACAAGAAGGGATGAGTCTTAGGCGCTCTCTGATAAAACTTGAAACTAAGGACTCTAACTAAACTTTCGAGAGACAGAACCCACAAAGGGACCCAGTGAGGCAGTTCTCCTACTCAAGGTAACCTGGAAAAGAGCAGAAAGGCTCTGCGTCCTGGGGTCGGAGGGGCAGCTCACCAGAGCAAAAAAACTTCAGCCTCCCAGAGGTAGCCCCAGGGCACTGGGAGCCCCAGCTCACAGCAGCAGGGGAGTCTCTTGAGCTGCACCCCGGGGAGCATCGAGCACAAAGGGGGGGAACAGTGGGGGACCTCTGCCAGAGGGAGCATGGAAGCCCAGCCCCCAGGGCACACAGCAAGCAGTGTGGTCTTTCCCCAGCCCAGATCCAGGAACAGAAGCAGGCAGCGCCGGTAAGCAGGAGCCTCCAGGGCATGAGCCCATTGAGCTGAGGGAGGGGAATGAAGAGAGACTGCAGAGCTCTGTCCTCAGCCTCTGGAACAGGACTCTGGGGCTCTGACCACATTAAGATCCTGATAGCAGTCTAGGCTCCCCCAAAGAACAGCAGGGCCCCCCCCACCTCAGCCCTGTGGCAGAGGGGCGTGCTTATGGTCATTCACAGACCAAGAGGGAGGACAGAGGCTCACACACTGAGACCCTTGTGGGAGTGTCCCAAAAGCTCAGGAAGCACCCCAAAACCAGGCCCAGGCTGGGAAAATGAGCAAGCAGAGAAACAAGAGGAAGACCACTAAGAAATATTTTGCATTTGAGCCCAAGAAGGATCAAAATAGTCTGAAGATGAGGAAGCACAAGCTCCTGCATCGAAAGACTCCAAGAAAAACAGAAATTGGGTTCAGGCTATGACAGAGCTCAAAAAAGACTGAAAATCAAATGAGGGAGTTGGAAGAAAAACTGGGAAAAGAATGGAGAGAGATGCAGGAAAAACATGAAAATGAAGTCAGCAGCTTAGTCAAGGAAATCCAAAAAAATGCTGAAGAAAATAGCATGCTTAAAACCAGCTTAGGTCAAATGGATAAAACAGTTCAAAAAGTTATTGAGAAGAAGAATGCCTTAAAAAGCAAAATTAGCCAGATGGAAAAAGAGATAAGAAAACTCTCTGAGAAAAACAAATCCTTCAGACAAAGAATAGAATTCAGGGAGATTGATGAATTTACCAGAAATCAGGACTCAATACTTCAAAACCAAAAAATGAAAAATTAGAAGAAAATGTGAAATATCTCATTGAAAAAACAACTGATATGGAAAACAGACTAGGAAAGATAATTTAAAAATTATTGGAATACCTGAAAGTCGTGATCAGGAAAAGAGCCTTGACATCATTTTCAAAGAATTACTACAGGAAAATTGCCCTGATATTCTAGAAGCAGAGGGCAAAATAGAAATGGAGAGAATCCACCGATCCCCCCCAAGAAAGAGAACCCAAAAAACCAACCCCTAGGAATATTATAGCCAAGTTCTAGAACTCCCAAGTCAAAGAGAAAATATTACAAGCAGCCAGAAGGACACAGTTCAAATATCGTGGAGCTGCAGTCAGGATCACACAGGACTTAGAAGCAACTACATTGGAAGCTTGTAGGGCTTGGAATATAATATACCGGAAGGCAAAAGAGCTTAGAATGCAGCCAAGAATGAACTACCCAGTAAGGTTGAATGTCCTCTTCCAGGGAAAAAGGTGGACTTTCAATGAACCAGGGGAATTTCAAATGTTCCTTTTGGAATGGCCAGAGCTGAACAGAAGATTTGATCTTCAGATACAGGACTCAAGTGAAGCATGGAGATTAGAGGAGAGGGGGAAAATATGAGGGACTTAATGATGATAAACAGCATGTATTCCTGCATAGAAAAATGACACTGATAATACTCATATGAACCTTCTCAGTTAATAGAGCAGGTAGAGGGAGCTTTTACAGTTGAAGCACAGGAGAAAGTTGAATTCGAAGATAAAATATGGTATAAAAATGGAGTCAATAGAAAAAAAGGGAAATGTAATGGGAGAAAGAAAAAGGAGAGGGAGAATAGGCCAAGATATTTCATATAATAAGATTTTTTTATTACAATGAGCTATTGCAATGATATGGGAGGGGGGAGGCAAGAGGGAATGAGGGAACCTTTGCTCTCATCAGAGGTGGCTAGGAGAGGAAACAGCATATATACTCAATGGGGTATAGGCATCTGGAGTAAGAAGGAGGGGGGAGCAGGGGGAAGGGGGTGGGGATGTGAATAAAGGAGGAGAGGATGGACCATGGAGGGAGAGTGGTCAGATATAACACATTTTCTTTTTTACTTCTTGCAAGGGGCTGGGATTGGAAGGCCTGTCCAGGACCATAGGGCCAGGTGGATTCTGGGCCTAAGGGGTGGTATGGGGTCTCAGGGCTTCTTGGCCCCAGGACCAGGGATCTGTCTGCTGCACCACTCAGTGACCCTACAGCAGAGTCAGAGTGAAAGGAGAGAGAAAATATAGTACATGGTAATGGAGAAATAAGAAAGGAGGGAGTTGTGATCAGCAATGGCAACGTTGGAAAAATATGGAAGTAACTTTTGTGATGGACTTAACCATAAAGAATGCAATCCACCCATGACAGAGTTGCTGGTGTTGGAACAAAGACTGAAGCACATTTTTATTATTATTATTATTATTATTTGGGGGAGGGTGAAGGGCAAATAGGGCTGGGTGGCCTGCCTGGGGCCACATAGCAGGGTGATCTTTGTGTGTCTGAGGCTGGATTTGGACCTGGGTGCTCCTGGCTCAAGGGCCACTGCTCTGTCTGCCACCCAGCCACCCCTACTATTATTACTATTTTATTTTATTTTATTTTGGGTCCTTTTTTTTCTTTTCTTCTTTTTGGTTTTTGCAGGGCAGTGGGGATCAGCTGGCTTGCATGTCACATGGCTGGGTGATTATTGGGTCTACGGGGCTGGATGTGGGCTTGGGTGCTTGTGGCTTCAGGGCTGGTGCTTCGTCCATTGCGCCACCTGGCCATACCTACAATTATTACTATTATTTTTTTAATTTTAATTTTTTTCCTCTCCCCTTTATCACCCAAGCAAGTCTATATTCATGGGGGGAAGGGGTATTTTGTTTACTCTTAAACAAGAATATTTTATTATGTAAAAAAAAAAACATTTGTACAAAATGAGAATTAAAAAAAGAAAAGAAAAGAAAAAAGAAAAAAAAAGAAAAAAGAAAATAGATCCAAAAGAGACAATTTAAGAATCATAGGACGAGGGCAATTAAGTGGTGCAGTGGATAGAGTACCAGGCCTGGAGTCAGGAGAACTTGAGTTCAAATCCAGCCTCAGACATGTAATAATTACTTAGCTTTGTTACTTTGGGCAAGTCATTGCTTTGCCAAAAAAAGAATAAAGAATCATGGGACTACTTCAAAATCTTGATCAAAAAAAGAGCCTGGTTCCGTTCTTCAGGATACAGTTAAGGAGAATTGCCCTGATATCTTGGAATTAGAGGACAAAAACAGTCATTGAAAGAATCCATCAGTCACCTCCTGAAAATACCAAGGAACATGGTAGTCAAACTCCAGAATTATCAGATCAAGGAGAAAATCCTGCAAGTGCTCAGAAAGAAGCAATTCAAAGACCAAGGAGTCACAATCAGGATTATACATTATCTGGTTGCATCAACATTAAAGGATTAAAGAGTATGGAATATGATATTCCAGAGAGGAAGAGAACTTGGATTACAACTAAGAATCAAGAAGAGGTGCAAAGGACCTATTGCAATAGAGGGAAAGAAAGGAGGAGGTGTGAACTGCCTAAATCTTACTCTCAACAGATTTGGCTCAAAGAAGGATTAACATGCCCACTCAGTTGAGTTTAGAAATTTATTTGACCTTTCAAGTATTAGAAAGGGAATGTGGAGGGGGGGGAGAGAAAGAGGGACTGATAGAAGGGAGGGAAGGAAGAAAGGGAAATGGGAAAGAAAAGGGAAGATGGTGGACAAAAGGGGGGAATTCATTGAAGGAGGCAGTATCCAAAAGCAAAACACTGGGGAAGGTGAAAAGGGGGGGGGGGGGATACAAATGGAGGGAAGATAGCATGGAGGGTAATAAAGGGTTAGAAATTATAACTGTGAATGTGACTGGGATGAACTCTCCCATAAAATGGAAGTAGAGAGCAGAGTAGATTAAAAACCAAAATCCTACAAATTTTACGTAAGAGAAACACATTTGAAACAGAGAGACACACACAGAATAAGGCTAAAAGACTGGAGCAGAATATATTATGTTTCATCCAAAGTGAAAAAAGCAAAAGTAGCAATCCTTATCTCACTCATAGCAATTGCAAAAAATAGATCTTATTAAAAGGGATGGGGAAGGAAACTACATCCTCCTAGAAGCTACCATAGACAATGAAGTAATTTCAATACTAAACATATATACACCAAGTGGTATAGCTTTCAGATTCTTAGGGGAGAAGTTAAATGAGTTACAGGAAGACATAGACAGTAAAGTTTTATTGGTGAGGAACCTCAACTTCTCTCTCTTAGAATTAGATAAATCTAACCATAAAATAAAGAAGGAAGTTAAGGAGGTAAATAGAATGTTAGAAAACTTAGAGAAAATTGAATGTGGATAGAAAGGAATATGCCTTTTTTTCTGTGGTACATTACACCTACACAAAAATTTACCATAAATTAAGGCATTAAAACCTCATAATTAAATGCAGAAAGACAGAAATATTTTCAGATCATGATGAAATAAAAATTATGTGTAATAAAGGGTCATGGAGGGATAGACCTCGAACTATTTGGAAGCTAAATAACCTAATTTTAAAGAACAAGTGGAGCAAAGGCAATTTACAGATGAGGAGATCAAAGCAATCCATAGCCATATGAAAAAAATGCTCTAAATCATTAATTATTAGAGAAATGCAAATTAAAGCTTTGCTGAGGTACCACCTCACACCTCTCAGATTGGCCAGTATGACCAGGAAGGATAATGATCATTGTTGGAAGGGATGTGGGAAATCTGGGACACTATTACACTGTTGGTGGAGCTGTGAACTCATCCAACCCTTCTGGAGAGCTATTTGGAACTATGCCCAAAGGGCAACAAAAATGTGCATACCCTTTGATCCAGCAATACCACTACTGGGTCTATACCCTGAAGAGATGAGGAAAAAGAGTAAAAACATTACTTGTACAAAAATATTTATAGCAGCCCTGTTTGTGGTGGCAAAGAATTGGAAATCCAGTAAATGTCCTTCAATTGGGGAATGGTTTAGCAAACTGTGGTATATGTATGTCATGGAACACTATTGTTCTATTAGAAACCAGGAGGGAGGGGATTTCAGGGAAACCTGGAGGGATTTGCATGAACTGATGATGGTGAGTGAGATGAGCAGAACCAGAAAAACACTGTACACCCTAACAGCAACATGGGAGTGATGTTCAACCTTGAAGGACTTGATCATTCCATCAGCGCAACAATTGGGAACAATTTTTGGCTGTCTGCAAAGGAGAGTACCATCTGTATCCAGATAAGGAGCTGTGGAGTTTGAACGAAGTACAAGGACTATTCCCCTTAATTCAGAAAAAAAAACCCAGATGTCTTATTGTTTGATCTGGTTACCTCTGAGAATTCTGTTCTCTTTAAGGATATGATTTCTCTCTCATCACACCCAATTTGGATCAAGGTACAACATGGAAACAAAGTAAAGACCAATGGAGTGCTATCTGTGGGGTGGGGGTGGGGGGAGGGAAGCAAGATTGGGGGAAAATTGTAAAACTCAAATAATATCTTTAATAAAAATAAAAAAAGAACAAGTGGATCAAACAACAAATCATAGAAAGAATTAATAATTTCATCCAAGGTAATGAAAATAATGAAATAATATATCAAAACATGAGTACAGTCAAAGCAGTTATTGGGGAAAATATTAAATCTCTAAATGTTTACCTGAATAAAATTGAGAAAGATGAGATCAATGAACTAAGAATGCAACTAAAAAAGTTAAAGAAGAAATTAAAAATTTCCAATTAAATACTAAATCAGAAATTCTGAAAATTAGAGATGAAATTAATAAAATCAAGAGCAAGAGTTGGTTTTATGAAAAAAACAATAAAATAGATAAATCTTTGGATAACTTGATTTAAAAAAAGAAGAAAATCAAATTACCAGTATCAAAAAAAGAAAAAGGTGAATTCACCACCAATGAGGAGGAAATTAAGGTAATAATTCAGAATCATTTTGCTCAATTGTATGCCAATAATTTTGACAATCTCGGTGAAATGGATGAATTTTATACAAAAGTATAAACTACCCAGGCTAAAAGAAGAGGAAATTAAATACTTAAATAACCTCATATCAGAAAAAGAAATTAAACAAGCCTATCAATGAACTATCTAAGAAAAAATCTCCAGGACCAGATGGATTCACAAGTGGTTTCTGTCAAACATTCAAGGAACAATTATTTCCAATTCTAATTTTTTTGAAAAAAATAGGTGAAGTTCTGCTAAATTCCTTCTATGATACCAATATGGTGCTAATGCCTAAACCAGGAAAAGTCAAAACAAAGAAAAAACTTAAAGACCAATTTCCCTAATGAATATGGATGCAAAAATTTTAAATAAAATATTATCCAAGTGATTTCAGCAAATTATTATTAGGATAATATACATTGATCAATTAGGATTTATACCAGGAATCAATATTAGAATAAATATCAGCATAAATTGACCATATCATTATTAACCTAAAGGAAATTGTATGATCATCTCAATAGAAGCTGAAAAAGTTTTTGTTTTCTTTAAATTTTACAATTCCCCCCAATATCACTTCCCTCCTCCCACCCACCCCCCACAGAAGGCAGCAGTCTTTATATTGTTTCCATGTTGTACATTGATCAAAATTGAATGTGTTGAGAGAGAAATCATATACTTAAGGAAAAAATAAAATATAAGAGATAGCAAAGAGATACTTTTTTTAAAAAAAATAAAGGTAATAGTCAGTGGTCTTTGTTTAAACTACACAATTCTTTCTTCGGATACAGATGGTATTCTCCATCACAGATACCCTAAAATTGTCCCTGATTGTTACCCTGATGAAATGAGCAAGTCCATTAAGATTGATCATCAACCCCATGTTGCTGTTAGAATGTTCAATATTCTTCTGGTTCTGAAAAAGTTTTTGACAAAATATAGCACCCAATCCTATTAAAAATACTAGTGAGAATAGGAATAAATAGAATGTTCCTTAAAAATGATAAGTAGTATCCATCTAAAACCATCAACAAGTATATATGTAATGGGGATAACTTAGAAGCCTTCTCTGTAAGATCAGGGATGAAACAAGGATACCTATCATCACAACTATTACTCCATATTGTATTAGAAATGTTAACCTTAGCAATAAGAGAAGAAAAAGAAATTGAAGGAATTACAATTAGAATGAAGAAACAAAACTATCACTCTTTGCAGCTGACATGTTGACCTAGAGAATCCTAGAAAAATCATCTTGGGGCGGCTAGGTGGCGTAGTGGATAAAGCACCGGCCTTGGAGTCAGGAGTACCTGGGTTCAAATCCGGTCTCAGACACTTAATAATTGCCTAGCTGTGTGGCCTTGGGCAAGCCACTTAACCCCATTTGCCTTGCAAAAATCTAAAAAAAACATCATCTAAAAAGCTACTGTAAATAACAATGTTAGCAAAGTCACAGGATATAAAACAAACACACATAAATTCCCACCATTCATATATATATATATATATATGTATATATATATATATATATATGTACATATATATATAGTATGTATTACTAATAAGATACATCAGCTAGAGATAGGAAGAAAAAAATCCCATTTAATATAATTGCAGATAACATAAAATACTTGGAAGTCTACCTGCCAAGGCAGGCTCAGAAACTATATGAAAACAACTATAAAACACTTTTTATGCAAATAAAATCAGATCTAAATAACTGGGCAAATGTCAATTGCTCCTGGGTAGGCCAAGTTGATAATAATAAAAATGACAAGTCTAACTAAATTAAATTACTTATTCAGTACCATACCAATCAAACTTCCAAAAAATTACTTTATTGAGCTAGAAAAACTAGTAACTAAATTCATATGGAGGAACAAAAGGTCAAGAATATCAAGGGAATTAATGATAAAAAAAAATGTAAAGGAAGGAGGCCTAACCATACCAGACCTAAAATTATATTATAAAGCATTAGTCATAAAAACTATTTGGTACTTGCTAAGAAATAAAATGATGAATCAGTGGAATAGATTAGGTGCAAAAGAGATAGTATTAAATGACTATAGTAATCTACTATTTGATAAACACAAAGTCTGAAATAAAAATTGATGCTCTGATTAAAAAAAATTCTGGGAAAACTGGAAGATAGAATGACAAAAATTAGGTATGGACCAATAACTCACACTCTATGTCAAGATAAAGTCGAAATGGGTCCAGGATTTAGACAAAAAAAATGGTAACGTTATAAGCCAATTAGAACAAGGGATAGTTTACTTGTCAGATCTATGAAAAGAGGAGCAGTTTGTGACCAAATAAGAGATAGAGATTATTAAAAAATAAAACTGGATAATTCTGATTACATTAAATTAAAAAGGTTTTGCACAAATAAAACCACTGCAACCAAGATTAAAAAGGATGTAGCAAACTGGGAAATCATTTTTACAACTAGAGTTTCCGACAAAGGATTCATTTGTAAATTATATAGAGAACTGAGTCAGATTTATTTAAAAAAAAAGTTATTCCCCAATTGATAAAGATCAAAGGATATGAAAAGGCAATTCCAAGATGAAGAAATCAAAACTATCTATAGTCATATGAAAAATTGCTCTAAATTATTATTGATTAGAGAAAAACAAATTAAAATATCTCACACATATCAGATTCACCAATATGACTTGAAAGGAAAATGATCAGTATTGGAGGAGATGTGGGAAAACTGGGACACTCATGCATTATTGGAGGAGTTGTGAACTGATTCTGTCTTTCTGAAGAGCAATTTGGAATTATACTCAAAGGGCAACAAATCTGTGTATACCCTTTGATTCAACAATACCACTATTGGGTCTATATCCTAAAGAGATGATGATAAAGGGTAAAAATATCATTTGTACAAAAATATTCCATGGCTACTCTTGCACAGAGGAAAAGAATTGGAAATTGTGGGGATGTCCATCAATTGGAGAATGGCTGAAAATTGTGGCATACATATGTGATGGAATACTATTGTACTGTGAAAAATAAATAAGGGATGAAATTTCAGAAAAGCCTGGAAAGACTTGCATAAATTGATGTGGAGTGAAGTGAGCAGAAGCAGAAGAACATTATGCTGTTAGCATTAGATAATGATCAATTATGATGAACTTGTTCATTTCAGCAATATAATATCAAAGATTATTTTAAAAGGCATATTATGGAAAATATCCATATACAGAGAAGTAACTGTGGAGTTTAAATGAAGATTAAAGTTTATTATCTTCGTTTTTTAAAGTTGTTTTAGGTATTATGTATTTTTTCTCTAATATTTTCTTTCTTCCACTTGGATTTGATTCTTTTTGTACAACGCGACTACTATGGACCAATTGTTTAGCATAGTTATAAATGTAGAACCTATATCAGATTGCTTTCTGTTAGGGGGTGGGGGAAAAGGAAGAGAGAGAGGAAAATGTAAAACTCAAAACCTTGAAAAAGTGATTGGTAAAAACTACCACGGCATGTAATTGGAAAAACAAAATATTAATTAATTAAATATTTTTAAAAAGAATAATTTTGAAAATAGAGTAAATCTGAATGACTTCCTCAAATTATGGTTGTCTGCATTTTGAAGAATAAATCAATAAATGAAAAAGCATTTATGAAGCACTAATATAATAATATAAATAGTGATATATAAAATATAAAAATGAAAACAGTTTCTGCCCTCAAGAGGTTTACATTCAAACAGAGAAAACAACTTATATTGGAATGGCAGCTAGAGAAAAGAATTCTGGTTTGGAAAGTCAATTAGATAGAGATGGGGGCAAAGGCAAGCTAATAAATGTTTGACAACTACATGAGGAGGAATAAATTACACACACACACACACACACACACACACACACACATATATATATATATGGCATACTTTTAAGCTTAATTTGTGCTATTACCATTTTTCCCATTATTTTCTAAAGTCTAGACAAATAAGTTCTGATTTATAGCATCTGCCAATTTCTGAGGTAATAAATACACAGTCTGAAAATTTAACAGTCAACTCCCCTGAGCCAAAACAAGTTGGTTGAGTGGAGGAAGAGGGGGAGGTGGTCAGGCAGAAATAAGAAGACAGTTGAAAAGGTAACCTAAGAGTAAAATAAAGTATAGCTGAAGCTATATATATAATAATAATAATATATATATATATATCCTAGTAGGCTACATGAGGTGATACTAAAGGGAGAAAAAGAAGGAAAAAATATCATCAAGGCTTGATCTGTAGGAAAACATTTTCAAGGTTTGCCTCAAAATACACACTATAGAATACCCTTTTCTAGATTGCATATGTTTACTTTTCTCCAAGACAAGTAGACCCCAAAAGACTTGAAACTCATTGTTTAGGGCAAATGTTCATAATCAAGAGGCTTGTTTTTAAAATACTTTGAAAACTGAATTTCAATATAATTTATTTCCTTTGTAATCTAATGTATTTTATGTTATACATTTAAACATTATTCTTAGGAGTTCATAAGCTGTCCCAGAGATGTGTACCACAAAAGGTACAAAAGATGATAGAAAACCAGTAGAGTTTCTGATCTTTCTGCTCTTGAATCTAGGCAGTAATAGGGAAATTTTCACTTAAGCACAACAATCAACACTTTCTGGTTGATGGGTATATTCAGAGGCAGAAATATTCATGACTTGCTCTTCTGGTTGACTTCTCTTCCCTGTTCCTAAGCTATAATCAAATAGAAGATCCTGGGCAGAGTTAAGGACTAAAAAGATCAGGAAACTAGAGTTTCTTTTCTTACTTAAATGCCTGAAATATCAAAACACAAGACTTCCCAAATGTTTTCACAGCTCATCCTATCTTTACCCCATGATTAAGACAGCACTGAAAAATAATCACAGAAATCAGGGACTCCATGAAACACTGAAAAATCCTAGGGAGAACAAATTTAGAACTAAGAGCACTTAAATTAGAATGCCAATGGAAAATTGATGCTATTGCAGTTCTCATTAATGATCATCCAGGGATAAGTTTGGGCAAGGTCAAGTTTTACAAGGATGTTTCTCCCAACTTTAATAACAAATTAATTAACTTCAGGTTCTAGAAAGGAATACCATTCAAATGCTTTATTTACTATGTCCCTGCACCAAGAATTGGACACAAATGAAACAACTCTTCACAAAGTTTTTCAAATGACAATGAGTCATTTGAAGAAGACAATATAGCAGACAAAAAAAAAGCAACAAATACGTCAACCATCTTGATCCATTTGACCTTAACAACTCAGTGCAGCCCACCAGGTAAGGTTAGTTGGTTCTTGAATTGTTTCCTCAAGAACATTTTACATAGTCTTCCTGATAGCAATAAGTCACATTTTCTAATTCTGAGTGAATTGATTAAAAAGAAGAGAAAAGAATCAATTCAGATGAAATAACATTGATGACCCTTTGTAAGTCTCCAATTCCAAAGAGAAAGAGGAATGATCTGAAAAATCACTTGACAAATTCCTATTTTTGAAATGAGTATTTCAGTCTGATTCCTACAGGCACATAAAAGATAAGGAGAATGATAACTACTGCCAGTCTTACTGGAAACTATCCATCTTATTAGAACCTAGAAGAAACAGAGTGTCTTCTATTTGATTACAGCTTAGGGAGAGGAAGAGATGTCAACCAGAAGAGGAATCATGAAAATTCCTGTCTCTGAATGCACCCATCAACCAAAAAGGACTGAGTGTTGTGCTTTAATGAAATTTTCCCCATTACTGTCTAGATTCAAGGGCAGAGAGATCAGAAAGTCAACTAATATTCTATCATCTTTTGTATTGTTGGGCACTATCATGAAATCTAATTCAGAATCAGCAAGAATGAAAAATGAATACTTGAAGAAGTAATTAGCACGTATTGTGGCTAGTTCCTGTCAAGGTATACCAATCTGCATAAGTAAACCTACAAATTTGTCTTCTTTTTCTTAAATGACTGTTGGTGAAATGGTATTAGAGGAGGTAAGAGATAGAAAACATTTAAATTACCTAATCATTTAGTTCAAGATGGTTGACTCAGCAATTTGTCATTTTGCAGACTTTTTTTTGTCTGCTATACTGTCTTCTTCAGGAAATTATGTCTGAACAAATGACTCATTTGCTGTCCCTTTTGATATCATATATTAGTCATCAAAATGGTTGGCAGTCTTTCTATTACTTGCTAGGAAACTATTATTCATAGTCATGCATGCCATATGTCCAAAAGTTATCCTACGCCCTAGGCCCACAACCAACACTTTCCCAAACAAACTATAGAAAACTCAGAAAATGTCTAATTCAGATAAAGTGTATGAGAAAACTCTAATTAACAGTCTCACATAACTTCTCTCACTATACTGATGTTATTAGGGAGAGAAGGAGGTGGGACTTGAGACAAGGTTATCACCTAACTCCCCTGATCAATCTTCCATGATTCAGAGCTCAGTGTACAGTTGAAGCTTGCCAACTCCATATTTGCCCTTGCACACATAAGGCAGTCAAAGGACTCAGATGTACACACTTGTTCCCTCTCTCCCATACATACTCACTCAATATTCTCACCTTAAACTCACTTTTTACTTATGCTTTCCAAAATCGCTCATAGGCTTTCAGAATAAAAAAAAAAAGAACACTTCCACTCCATTCTTGTCTTCTTTCTTTTTTCATTCTTTACTTCCTTGCTTGCTCTCTGAGTTAATCTTTCCTTACTCTATGATCAACATGATCTTGAGATAATTTCTTGATGCTTTCAAGTAGCCCCCCCACAGCTTCTAGAACATAGTTATTTCTCCTTTCCCTAATAGTTCCATGACATCCTCTATATATGACAGTGGTATGCTGCTGTTGGTTGGAGTCAAGGTTGGAAAGTATATTGAAATATACTATCTTCTATGCCAGATACTAAGACTTGTGAGTAAGACTATATACCTAATTTGACTAGAATTCAAACTACCTTGTAGCAACTCAGTTTTGTTGGAAGATGTTGGAAGAAGGGCAAAGGACTGAGGGAGTGAAACAATGAAGGAGGAAGTACTCCAGTCTCTTCTAGACCAAAGTTTTTATTCATTTGAGGCATAACACTGTATCATGATTGAATTGTAACTATTGTAAAGGATATATCTCCTCTGTGTTCTACTAGCCCAGTCAACAAAATGTCTATGTCTGGGCCCTGTAAATGTCAGTATTCTCCACTCAGACTCTTTATTCTGTTTGCTTCAAGAGATAAGAAAAATGTTTTCCTTTCTCCATAAAAATGTCCAGGTATTAGACGATTGACATAAACCCTTTAGTATTCTCCAAAGTAACTATTCTATTTCAGATATGCTTGGGTTCCATAATGAAGACTATATGAATTCTTTAGAAGCACAATTATGCTATTTGACTGTAAAAACATCCATTCTTATTTTCTAAAAAGTATGTTAGTTATTAAGTTATTCACCAGGGGCAAGTGTGCATTTAATTGCTGCAAAATAGTAGAAAAGGCTTTGATTTGTGGAATGAGAAGATATATATGTGATCATTAGCAGCCAGAGGTGTAGTCAGTTCCTGATTCTGTTCAATAACAAAAAATGATATCTGCCTATCTAAAATTAATCAATTGCTCCCTCCCACATATCAGTGAGTGTTTTGGAGTAACTGCCACCTTCCTGGACCTCATACAATTGGCCTCCTCTTTCCCCCCAAGCTTTACCACTTTCAGATTACTATCCTTTTGCCTATTAGCCTAGGAAGTTTAATGTTTATCCAATAAGATCATGACTCAGCCCCCATCCTACTCTAAGAAAACTCTTCTGTCCTGTCTCTGTTGGATTTCATTTTAGGTCATTTGCAAAAACATCATTGTATACAGCTTCTTAATCATCATATTAGAAGGGAACAGAAAACAAAGACTTCAGTATACCTGTCAAAGGAATCTCTTCTCATCCCACATAATTCTTCTCCAACCAACTCAACCCCCTTTCACCAAGCATACCAAAACCCAGTTCAGTGTCACCTTCCTGCTGTTCACATGAAGAAACTAAGAAGGAATTCATTGTAGGATTTTCTCCAGTCTCAACAGCTCTTATAGAGAGACAACATTCTGTCCATGGAAATAACTTGAGAACACTGACAGTCTTTCTTGTTTGAGATGGGATACGACTGGGCTCTGCCAACAGACTTGTATTTGACATTTCTCTTTATGTTTTCTTCTACTATTAGAATATAAGTCTAGTGAAGGCAGGGACTTATATTTTTTGCTTGTATTCATTTTCCCTACATTTAACATAATGTCTGGATTGCAATAACGAATAAATGTTCATTGAGTAGCTGACAACATAGATGCCCCTTTCACATCAGTAAATGTGAGGGGAAGGAATTACTTCCAAACCATGTTATCTCCCTTCATATCATGACCCCCTCTTCATTTCAACAAGAAAATTGGACTCTGGGGCGGCTAGGTGGCACAATGGATAGAGCACTGGGCCTGGAGTCAGGAGTACATGAGTTCAAATCCAGCCTCAGACACTTAATAATTACCTAGCTGTATGGCCTTGGGCAAGTCACTTAACCCCATTGCCTTGCAAAAACTTAAAAACTTAGAACTTCTCTGAGATTTGATAGATCAGCTTGGGCCACATCTTGATGGTTTCCAGTCCTCCACAGCATTCATCAGACATCTCCAGTTGTGCCATCTCCACATTGGACATCTTTCTGAATTGTTGAAATCTCTTGCTGATTTCTAGGCCTTGGTGTATGGAAATGAATGTTTCTGTGTGTGTGTGTGTGTGTGTGTGTGTGTGCATACACATATATGTATGTAGGTTTATATCTATATGTGGGGTGGCTAGGTGGCATAGTGGATAAAGCACTGGCCTTGGAGTCAGGAGTACCTGGGTTCAAATCTAGTCTCAGACACTTAATAATTACCTAGCTGCGTGGCCTTGGGCAAGCCACTTAACCCATTTGCCTTGCAAAAAAAACCCTAAAAATACCTATATCTATATGTGTATAGATATATATGCATACAAATATTTATATTACATATAGAACTAGATTTCCCTTCCCATCACTATGTGTGTGTATCTACCATGCTTTTATTTGTAATACCAGGAATCAGTTCAGCATATAATAAATACATAATAAGTGTTTTCTCTATTCATCTATCCACAGATCATGAATACTGTTGGAGGTTATACTCCCTCCAGTAGTTTTCCTCAGTAAATATTTTATCTGGTTAGGACTTTTCCTGAATTCATCTCTATTAGTGCTATTTCTACTTCTTCATATAGCATATTGAATACTAAGTTATTAGGATCCAAACATGAAGGTTTCACTGAGAATAATGAAAATAGAGCCATGTAAGAAATACATATTCCATTCTACATCTAGTTCTCATCCTCTTGCCAGTTTCCAATATGAATGCTTTTCAGATAGTATTGTTCTACCAAATCTCACACCAAGATTCCTATAAATGTATTTTCAGTTACACTGATTTTCACTATTTATGACTCACAACCTTCTGTTAACCTTCTCTTTAGTATTTGTCTCTTTATGTTCCAAACTAGGGTACGCCTTGCCAAAATGTCTCTATTTTGCAGAGATTGACACTGTTGGCAAAGGCAATTTGTGGGTTCTTTGGGTCTCCTTGTAGCAGAGATTACTTTTAAAAAGTGACATTTTTATAGAAAATTGTGTTGGTTTTTTCATTTTTCATTTTTCAGCATCAATGATAAATTTGAATAGGTTATTTATTGAATAGGTTGATGCCATTGCTACTATTCACAGTGAATTTCCTGTCCATTGTTTTCCCTCTGATTCAAGGAGACAGACTCTACCCATCTAACAAGCTTGGCTATTGAATACTTTGAAAACTATGAATCACATGAATTGACAATTTTAAATTCAAAATTTACCAGAATCAAACAAGACTAATATACATATGAAATGTTGGATCCAAAGCTAGCAAGTCAAAATCAGTATAATCATAAAATAAGTCTCCTCATCTCTCAAAACAATTTCTTCTGGTCCTAAGTTACTCAGTTTCTCTAACAGTGAGAAAAATGTAGAGTTCAACTGATCCAGCCAAAGAAATAATAGCAAAAAAAAAAAAAGAGCAAAAAATACTTCTAAGACAAATCAATAGGAAACCACAGTGATGTAAGAATTTTACCTCTCAGCAATTTCTTGTCAAAATCAATTATTCTCCAAACCTTGCATATGCAATTATGAAAGTATCAACCTTTGTTCCAGAGCATTTACTATGGGGTATAAAGTTCATTAATGGAAAAAGTGGGAAAACTTTAGTCTATGAACTACCTTGGAGGGCCACTTTCCCCATTTCCCGTATGTAGAGTACAGCCCCAATACATCTTGTCATATGATAAGAATATAAATATATATATATATATAAAGAATATAGTGAGACATTATAGAAGCATTTTCCAATGCTGATTCATCTTAAAGATGTAAGATATCTCAAAATATGAAGTGTATTGCAATAATGAATGTTTACTGCAGTTATTCAGACAGGACTATGCTGATAAATGTATAACTGCCAGTTCTCTAAAACATGGCACACTTTATCATTTTAATCTGCATTATTAAAATTTCTCCAGCACTCTCTTAAGCTTATACAATCAATAAAACCATAAATCTAGCCTTGATTTGTAGCATTTGCTGATTTCTATTGTTTTAAAAATTCATACTGAAAATTTATCAATAGACTCTCATGAGATAAGTATGAGCTTGCTCCCCCTGTACATAGTACACTTTAAAATTTCAAGACTGGCTCAAGCAAGCTAAGAGTTAAGTCACATAGACAAGTGAAAAATAACTTCATGGCACCTTTATTTATTTTTGTCACCTCCCTCAACTCTAGGAATGTTCAGATAAGAATGTCTCACAAACTCTAACTTGTAGCCATGGATGAATCAGAAACTCCCCATCCATCCTTCCTTCCTTTTCTTCTTTTTATAACACACTCTATCACTTCAACCAATTATGACTTTCAAAGCTCTTCAAAGCATATATTTGGTAAACAGGTAATAGATAATGCTTTGCCTCTGCTTCAGTCATTTCTCTAGAACCCTTGAGAAGAGGAAAACCTTAAAAAGTATCACCAACTCACATCAAAGATGTTTTTTCTGAATAAAAGAAAAAAAGGTGAAAAGCCATTTTGAACTGCTATGACTTGAACCATGAACTTAGTGCTTGGTGTGGCATGAATGATTGGTTTCAAAAGTCACTACATAGGCATATAATATATAAGACGCATTCTTCTCTCCAAGAGCTCCTAGGAGAAAAAACAAATTGCAATACTTGTCTCTTCAATTTCCAACGATTCACACAATTCCAAACTATAGTTTTTAATCTTTGCTCAGATATATAGGATTTGTGCATCAGATTAATTCTGGGAGACTTTTTACATAAGCACCAGTTAGACATCATTTGCTTTTATGTAGTAGAAAAAATAGACAGAGAAGAATAATCACCTTTCAAGATGCCAAAAATAAGTTTTTCAATCTCAGTACAGGGGGAAAGAGAGGACAGTCAGAGTGAGTAAATTACACAGAATAAGATTTTTAAGCCACTCAGATCTGAACAAAATGCTACTATACTTGAAATGGAGGGTTAAACTGCTAGTCTGATAAACTATGAGAGTTGTATTTTATGAATGCTGGTATGTCTTTAGTATGGGAGTAAGGTACACAGAAAGGTACTCCACTTGTACAAGAGTATATTTAGAAGATTGGTTTTAACTGTCTATGGATTCAGATATGAGCCTTTTCTATATCTTTCTTATATTATATAATTACTATGTCTTAGAGGAAGCTGCAAGAGAAGTTCCCTTTGGGGAACTTCTATATCCTGATGTTCCCAAGTGACAAGTCAAAGAAAAGGTCTCAAAAGGTACAGACAAGTCAGAGAAAAGGTCTCAAAGTATAACTTGTCTTTTCCTACCAGGAGGGAGACTTTGACACAAAGTTACCTTATGAAAAAATATGGGATCTTAGTAAATTATAGATTCTATAATCAATAGTCCAATATAGTAGCTAAAAATAATTTGACAGCTCAATAAGTATTTTTTAAGAATCTATCATATTGGGGCGGCTAGGTGGCATAGTGGATAAAGCACCAGCCCTGGAGTCAGAAGTACCTGGGTTCAAATCTGGTCTCAGACACTTAATAATTACCTAGCTGTGTGGCCTTGGGCAAGCCACTTAACCCCGTTTGCCTTACAAAAAAAAAAACCTAAAAAAAAAAGAATCTATCATATTCAAAAAAGTATATGCAGGTAAGCAATTGAACCTTATTTGTGAAAGGGATCAGGGTAAGCATAGGGCCAAAAGCTTGCAATAATTAAATCCTTACTTTTTCTTTCCACTCCCCATTGATACTATCATTTGGAAGGTTTGGTGAGTTCCTCAGATCAACCCTACCAGATTAGAGGTATTCACTCCAAACAATGTCACTAGTAGCTATTTCCAACCTTAAAAGGACAAGTACTGAGGAAAAGGAGGTTCAAAGCAATGAGTATTCTTTCAAAGCAGTGGAAAGAGATGAACCCATCAAAAAGAACTTGACTGTCTCTTTTCTCCACTCAAACAATGATTCAGGTGAGAAACCAGAGAATGCCAGCACTATCCTGCTAGGAGGGATTTTGAAAAGCCTTTCAGTGACATCAAAAATGTTCCTAGCTCCTTCATTAGCCGGGAAGTGAAGACTCTACCCTAGGCAGGAATTTCTGCAGGAGTTCCTTACATATTATATTACTATCTTCTTTGAGACTTTAATCCTTCATAAAATTTTATGAAGTTGTAGCATGAAGATTTCTATTCAGTGACTTTCTACTAAGTTAATCTTATTCTATGCTTAGCAATGCCCCTCCACAGAGTCACATTTTTCTTCCATCTTTTTCTTCCTTCTCTGCCTTTATGATTTTTCTGCAATATAGGGAATGTCATACCCTCCACTCTCACTTCATTCCTAGACTCCTATGTGATTAAGATCTAAGCTTTCCACACAAAAAAAGGGATGGGTTTCAGTTTGTCCTCAGATAAAACTCAAACTTTCAAAAAAATAAGAAAATATGTTTCTTGGGGGGGAGGGGAGAAATTGGGAAAAAAGTTGAGCAAACTTTCTGAATTCTTTCCTTACATACACACATGCAAAGCCAAGTTTTAACAGTGCAGTTTAAAATTAGTAACAGTTCCTTAGGATAGCACTGAAAGAAAGATATTCAAATGTAACCCACATGTATATCTTTGATGCTTGCCCTCCTGGTTCAGTTAGCCATCATTTAAAACTTGGCAGAAGAAAATCTTCTTGCTCTTTGGTTTAACAACACCACTCCCCTTTCCCTCCTACATAGTACAACCCCTTCTTCCATAATGTTTTTCTACCTCAGCAGGCCCAAATGGGACATGTTCTCTCCCCTCATCCACCCACCTTAACCCCAACGCTTGTAAAGACTTCACACTTTCCATCTGGCAAGAGGCTGAAATTCAACCTGCTGAAATAGGCCATTGCCTAATTGAACTAAATTTAAACAAGACGTACAGAAAATGCCAAAGGGGATCTGCAGTCATTTTAGATTTAAACAACAAATAGCCTATGGTGAATAATTTGTCATTCAATTTCCTGCTAAACCATTTAAGCCTCAGCCTATACTGTTTTCTAATTGGAGCATCAGCTTGCAAATGTTTGGTCCTCCTTGTGTGTACAGACTAGTTAGCCCACAGGGCCTCTCAATCTAGGGGCCACTAAATCACCCAATGCAGACCCAGCAACAATTTCCTATTTCTAGAGTTTTCCTTCACATAAACAACCCAGACCAAGAAAACAGGTTTCTAAAGAGCATAGCTGGCACAAGGTAAAATGCAGGAATCCCCCCTCAGCTCAGGGAAAAATTCAGGGTCAGCGCAAACTTTCCAAAAAATAATTGCCCCCCCCAGCCAGCTCTAGTGCCATGTTTCTGGCCATCTGGCTGGAAGGAAGGTTAGAAGTCTAAGGAGGCGAGCAGGCAGATAACCATGAAACTTCCCATCAGGGATCATGCCCATAAACTGCTAACGAGGCCAAGGTGAGGCAACCCCCAAGGCCGGACTTGCTGCAAAGGTCTGGCACCCATCACAAGAGTTAAGTATCCCATACATAATGCCCTTCTGTTGAAAAACACAACCTTTCTCACAAATGCTAAAGGAGAGCCTACTCCTCATTGCCTACCTCCCCCTCTCCTAATTCAATCCTGGGCCTTCATCCAAATCCATCATCAGGTCCCACCTGGAAATTGGTTTTATGAGGACAAACAGACTTCATCTCAAATAACTCTACAACATTTCTCACATCTTTCTCTCCACTCAGACTACCCCCACCCTGATTTAGGTACTCAATACCTCCTGCTTAAACTATTACAGTTGTCTCCTAATTAGTCCTCCTGACCTTGTCTGTGTGGGTGTCTTTGCTTCTGTCTCTCTATGTGTGTCTCTCTATCTCTGTCTCTATATCTTTCTGTCTCATTTTCTGCCTCTCTCTGTGAATCTCTCTGTCTCTCTCTAACTTTGTGTGGGTCTCTCTGTCTCTGTCTCTTTCTGTTTCTCTGTGTCTCTGTCATTCTATATCTATCTCTCTGTCTTTCTATGTGTGTCTATCTTTCTGTTTCTGTATGTCTCTCTGATTCTGTCTGTCTGTCTCTCTGTCTAACACACACACACACACACACACACAACCTTCTTCCACATAATTGACAAAAAAAATCTTCCAACTATGCATGTTCTGATTTCTTTCCCCCTGCTCTAAAACCTTCAATGACTCCTTGTTCCCCAAAAGATAATATCAAAATCTTAAGTCCTATATTTTTTCCTCCACACTCTGGTATTCACTTGCCTTTCTACCCTTCTTTCACACTATTCCCCTTCATATACCTTATATTCCAGTCAAATTGGGCCATTCGTCACAACCTGTATTTTTATCTGTATTTTCTTATTCTGTACTTTCTCTCCTCCATTTATTTGCAAAGGTTATTCCCAAACCAATTAAATCCAATAAGCATTTACTAAATGTCTACTGTGTGTAAGACACTATGCTAGGACTGGGAATACAAAGACAAAAACAAAAAAAAAAGATTCTAGAGAATATATTCTAGTGGTGGGATACAATATGTAAATAGATGAGTATGTACAAAATAATTTGAGAATGATGACAGTATTAACAACTAGAGGAAGAGCAGAAACAACCCAGAACAACTGTGCCTTTTGACATCCTTCTCTCCTTCCGAGGGTCACTTGGGATTCTACATCTTCATCAATTTCCCCTTTCCCTCACAGTCAAAAGTGAACTTTTTCTCCTTAAATCTTTTTTTTCTTCTTAACTTCAAATCTCCCCTTTGCCTTCATAACATGCATCTATAATATGAAGGAGTTGAAGCAGAGTATCTCTAAGGTCACTACGCAGTTAGAGATACTATGATCTATTTGAATCTCATCTGTGACTATCCTGATGCTCTAAAGTGTTTAGTGATAATGGCATGATCCTGGACAGATGGGTTGAACACTTCCAGAGCATTCTCAACAGCCCATCATCAACCTCAGGTTAAAGTCAACCATTCTCTAGTTGAACTTCCAACTGAAAAAGAGACTTTGACTACTACTTAGACTCCTATCATGTGGCAAAGGACCAGGTGCTGATTCTATTCAGCTAATACTACAAGGCAGGAATTCCACTATCTAATACAAAGACTGAAATCTTCTAGGTTGTATGGCAAGGAGAGATTATCCCTCAGGAGTTCAAGGGATGCCTTCCTTATCCATTTCTAAAAAGGAAAAGAAAATAGGCTAATCTGTGACAATCACAATGGAATATTTCTCAATCATTGCCAGCAAGATTCTTGCCAGAGTCCTTCTTAAAAGGTTAATCCTTCACCTAGAAGATAGTCATTAGTCAAGAGCCAATGTAGATTCTAAAAGAGTTGAACAACAATTGATAAGGTGTTTGCTGCCCAACAACTTCTGGAGAAATGCCAGGAACGGAAAAGTTATCTGATCACATTTCGTTTATTTGACTTAGGCCTTGGTACTGTCAGTCATGAGAGCTCATGGAAGATCATAGCAAAATTTGATTTCTCAGAGAAGTTCATCAGGATTATATGCCATTTCCATGATGGCATGCTTGCCTGATTCTATATAATGCTTTCTCATTTTCCTAGTCACCAATGGAATGAAGCAGGGCTATGTGTTGCTCCCATGCTTTTTAATATATTTTTCAGCAATGTTGTCAAAAGCCCTCAATGAGGACAAAAATAGCATTAAGATTAGCTACCATACTAACAATAAATTATTTATCTTGAAGGCTACCAACCAAGGTGCATGACTTTGTTTTCAGATGACTGTGTTATTAATGAAGCCTCTGAGGCTGAGATGCAACAGAATTTGAATTGGCTCTCTGTCATTTGTGCTAATTTTGACTTGATAATTAACATCTGGGGCAGCTAGGTGGCATAATGGATAAAGCACCGGCCTTGGAGTCAGGAGTACCTGGGTTCAAATCTGGTCTCAGACACTTAATAATTGCCTAGCTGTGTGGCCTTGGGCAAGCCACTTAACCCCGTTTGCCTTGCAAAAAAAACAGAAAATAAAAAAAAAGATAATTAACATCAAGAAAACATAGGTTCTCCATAAGCTAGTGGCTCCACACCATTCATATGTGGAATCATCAGTTATAGCAAATGTTCACCATTTTTTGAATTTGGATAAGTTCACTTACTTTGTCAGTATATTTTCTAGGTATGTCCATATAGATTATGAATTTGATACACACATTGCCAGAGCTAGTTCATTGTTTAGGATGCTCCAAAGGAAGTGTGAGAGATTTACATCTATCAAACTGAAGATCTACCAAACTGAACAAAGCCATTGTGCTGACATCATTATTTCATACCTGTGGAACCTGGACAGTATAGTGCCATGCCAGAAAACTGACTTATTTCCATTTGAATTGTCTTAGGAAGAGCCTGAAGAGCATATGGCAAGATAAGGTACCAAATACCAAGGTCCTTTCTCAAGCTAAAATGCCAAGCTCAAACTCTACTGCAGAGTTCTCAACCCTAGGGAGTTCATAAACATCACATAAGTCCATAATTATATTGCAAAATACAATCAATATGTGCTCACCACAGACCTCAGCTACTACCAAGCTGAAGAAACAATAATTACACTTCTCATTATAAAAACCTCACTAACACTCTGCATTGAAAGAGTTATAAGTCAGTGACCTGACAAGATAAGGGAGGGAGGAACTAGACATGCAACCAAGACAGCAAAAATAGGATTCAAATAGCTCACAGGATGTATAGCTGCATGAGGACCTTAGCTATGCTCTGCTTCAACTCCTTCAGTTTACAAATGAGGCAACCAAGCCCCAGAGAAGTTGTCATTTCCCAAATGTCACAAGGATAGTAAGTAAGAATAGATACACAGTGTAGTGGATTAAGTGCTGGCCCTGGAGTCAGAAAGACCTGAATTCAAAACTGACCTCAGACACTATCTAGATGGGTGGTCCTGGGAAAGTCATTTAATCCTGCTGCCTCTTCCTCATCTGTAAAATGATCTGGAGAGGGAAACAACAAACCACTCTAATATCTTTGCCAAGATGACCCAATTGCAGTCATGAAGAATTGGGCATGATTGAACAACAAAAGTAGTAAATAAATCTTTTTGCTGGTAATATGAAGACAAGAAGATGTTCCATAGGCCAAGTTGATGGCAATAGTAGTGCCTATATTAGTGGAGATCTAGAGAAAGCATGAAAATAAGATATAAGGAAATGATAAAAACAGGTGGCACCATGGTTCAGACCATTTGCCTATTCTAGAATTTCAAGACCATTACTGGTGGTTTGTAAAACTAAAGGAAGAACATCAGGTTCATTTATGTTAATCTATTTATTCTTGCAGAGACTATAAACCTATCCTCAAACAGTGTTCCCACTGCAATTTTGTCACTCCAGATCATTGGTCAATCTCACCCCAGCTCTTTTATGTACTCATCTTTCTCATCACCAATCTTAGGTTGTTTTTTTGCCATTTTGCAGTCATAAAGACTCTTCATGACCCTGTTTTGAGTTTTCTTGGCAAAGATACTAGAGTGGTTTACCATTTCCTTCTCTTCATTTTATAGATGAGGAAACTGAGGCAAAGAGAGCTAAATGACTCGCCAAAGGTCATGTAGCTAATAAATGTCTGAGACCAGATTTGAACTTGAAAAGATGAGTTTTTCTGATTTCATACCCAAGATCATCCACAGGGACTGTAATTCTGCCTTTTTGTGGTCCACGAGCCAGAAAAAAATATGGTTTTTTACATTTTTAAATAAAGGTTTATTGGATTGCAGTCATGAATGTTGATTTGTGTATTGTCTAAATCTGCTTTCCCATTACAATAAGTTGCAAAGAGTTGAATAGTTGCAATGGAAACTATATGCCATGTTCTCATTGCTTTGCATTGCTAATCAGAGGACAACAACTCATAGAAAATGAAGTTATAACTCGAATGCATTTCCATGGCCACACATACTACTATAACCATGACATTTTACTTTTTTAAATTAGCAGTGTATACCCATCATGTCAAAACAAGAAAAAGAGAGAGAGAGAAACTTTTTATTATGATTATTTGTGTTCACAATTGAGATTGAAATTTTTCTAAACAAAAGCAGTCTCATCCACTATTATGAAACATCAAATGACCTTGGAAATTAGCTTTTCCTATAGACTTGATATTTCTTAATGTATTCAACCTAAAATTACAAGGCAAAACAGCACTATATATAAACTTATTCTGTAGTAAAATCAATTCAACAACTAATATTATTTGAATTACAAATATCATCAAGCTGCTTTTGACAGTACTTCCCTATGGTGTCAAAAGTTAAAAAAGGAAGGGAAATTTCTATTCCTACACAAATTAGGAGTAGATATATTTTCTGAGCTCAAACTATAGTTCCAAAAGCATTTTTCAGACTTTAATGCAAATGAAAAGAAATTTCTATATTTCAAAATCCATTTAACTGTGTGATTAAGGAGCTTCCACCTAACCTTCAATTGGAAGTATTTAATCTGCTTAATCTACAATGTAATGATGGTTCAAGAGAAGAATGATAGAATTCTATAAATGCCTTCCAAGCAATGAATGTGATCAATTAAAATCATGTGTTCTTGGAATGGTGTCAGTATTTGGCAGTCCCTATATGTGTAAAAAGACATTTCCAGGATGAAATACATACAATCTCATAACAGATCAGTATTGACTGATGACCATGAACAATCAATTTTGGTGATATGGAACACTAATTTTGAACCCCAATTAAGTGAAATGTTATCCCCTAAAAATAATTTCATTCTTCTCATTAGAATGAGCTGTATTACCCAAAAAGTTAATTAATTTTACTATCTTGTTTTTAATTTAATCAATAAAAAAATCTGTGGAAATTTGTTTTCTCTAATGATGTAAGTACTTACATAATATCCTTGATTTTGCTTCTTGGCTCACAAAGTTTAAAATATTTATTGGTCCTTTTCAGAAAAAAAAAAAATTCTGACTAAAGCAAAGACAAAGCAAGACACCAGGCTAACATGTGCCTCTACTTTACTTGAGTCAATATTCTTGACATTTCCTCCATACTTCAGGGATCTATTAACTCCAAAGTATACCATCTCCTTCCCAGATGAAGATCATCTGGTAATCAGGAAAGAGACAGCATAGAGTGGTATAAGCACTATCCATGAAGTGAGAAAGACCTGGGTTCAAGTCTTACCTCTATACATATGGACTGGGTAACCCTAGGCAAATCACTTAACCTCTCATTGCTCTGAATAAAACTCAAATATATAAGTAGCAGAGAAAAATGAAAGCATGCATTAAAAGTGGCAACTTGTTTACTGAGGAGTTCCTTGTCCCTATGTCTAGTCCCTTTGGAAGCTGCTGTGGAC
Organism: Macrotis lagotis; assembly: GCF_037893015.1. Taxonomy (NCBI): domain Eukaryota; kingdom Metazoa; phylum Chordata; class Mammalia; order Peramelemorphia; family Peramelidae; genus Macrotis; species Macrotis lagotis. The sequence goes on from NC_133658.1 coordinate 126,058,568, forward strand.
AAAAAAAAAATCCATCATCCTACCACCAAGTTGTAAATGAAATTCTCTGACTTTAGGTTTCCTTAGATCAGAAAGTACAAAGTATTAAATAAGCTCAAAGTGTGAATTAGTTGCACTTTCCTTAATACCATCCTACAATGAAAGTGATATTCCTCTCTCTTTGCACCATAAAGAACTAAAGGCTTCTACTAGATGCCTTTCAGCTCCTACCAACTAGTGATCAAGTACTTTATTATCTAGTTAAATGCTGTGACAGGTATATTTTGAAATACAGAAGATATAAAAATAATAATAATAATACTCTCCTATATTCAAAGAACTTATACTAGTTGGAAAGAAAACATGAAAAAGTATGTGCATTAAAAGATAATATGAGATATTTTACAGACATTAATGCAATAAAAAATAGTAATCAGTTTGGGGAGCACAAGCAAAAGAGCTACACCTAAATAAAGACTTACTTATAAAAAAATGTGTAAAGAGCAAAACATAGAAACAATGAATAACTTTGGGAAAGACAATGATAATGATGAGAGCTATCAAATTTCGGGAATATAGCTAAAACAGTCCTTAGAGGGCAATTATACCATCAAAAATATACATTAACAAAATAGAAAAAGAGAGCATTAATGAGCTAAATGTGCTACTTGAAAAATTAGAATGTCAATAAACCCAAAATAAGCACAAAGGAGGATGTCTTGAAAATTAAGGGAGAAATAGATTAACGGAAAAATAAAAGTCTACAGAACTGATAAACAAAATTAAATGCTAGTTCTTTGAAAGAAATAACAAAACTGATAAACCTTTTGCCAACTTGATTAAAAAGATTAAGGAGGAAAATCAAATTAGCAAAATAAAAACTAAACAAGCTGAAATCACAATAAACCTAAAAGAAATGAGAAAAATTAATAAAACCATATGCTCATAAAACTGAGCTTGAAAATAAGAGATCATCTTCAAAACTATAAAATATCCAAATAAACAGAGCACTTATTAGAGATCTTAAATAATCTAATGCCAGAAAAGGACATTGAACTAGCTACAAAGGAACTACCATGGGAAAAGGAAAGAAGCAAGGGAAAGAAGCACTGTAATCTGGAGATTTTTACAGGACAGCTCTATAATACTTTTAAAGAATAATTAATACTATTACTACATAAGTTATTCTAAAAAAATGAAGGAAAAAGCACTCTGTCAAACTCCTTTTATAAGACAAATTTAGTCCTACTATTTAAGCCTAGGAATGAAAAAATAAAGAGAACAGACATTAATGGTTATCAATTCAAAAATAGTCAATTAAATTTTTAAAAAGGTCACAGCAACTGTGTCAAAAAAATTTACTATTATCAATTTGAATTCATATCAGAGATGTTAGGATGGTATAACGTTAGGAATGTGATTAATCAGATAAAAAATCCAAAGCATATGATTATAATAATAGATGAAGAAAAAGCCTCTGACAGCACTCATTTATGCTATCTAGCCTACAAAGTATAGATATAAAGGGATATTGAATATGACAAAATATAAAACTGCAAACAAGCCTCATATTTAATGGGGAAACACTAGAAGCTTTCCCAGTTTATATAGATTAAAGTAAATATACTCCTTTTTCCTCATTATTATTTGATGTAGTTCTAGAAACTACATTAAAACGATAAAGAACATTAAGAAAAGTCAAAACTATTCCTATTACTAATGACATGTTAGTTTACTTGGGAATCATCAAAGAAATTAATTGAGACAACTAATAACTTTGGTAATGTTGCACACTATAAAATAAACCTACAAAAATCAATAACATCTCCATATAGTAATAACAAAATCTTTGAAACAATAATAAAAAGGGAAATCTCATTTCAACTCACTACAAAATACATAAACTAACAGGGGGGTTGACTTACCAAAACACACAAAAGTTCATAGAGTCGATTACAAAGTGCTCCTTAAAAGATATAAAGAACAATTTAAATAGCAGAAGGAATATCCATTACTCATGCTTAGTCTGTGCCAATATGATAACAATGACACCTGATTAAAGATTTATTGCTGTAATAACCAAACTAGAGAAGTGTTAGGGGAAAAAAAAAATTAGAAAAATAAAAGATCTACAATATCAAGGAAAAATTATTTTAAAAGGAAGGCATTTAATGGAAATAGCACTTTTCTACCTCAAAATAATTATCCAAATCATTTGGTACAGATTAGCAAATATAAAATAGGTCAATAAAATAGACTAGATGAGGAAAAAGTCAGAAATAATTAAATTCATTCAATAAACTAGTGTTCCAAAAACCTGAAAAACATAAACTACCCAGGAAAGCACTCCCTATTTAACAACAACAACAAGGAAAATTGAGAATCAACCTAATGTAAATTGAGTTTATAACAATTTCTTATACTATCTTCAACAATTACGAAATGGAAAATGACCTGAATAATAAAGATCATTCAATAAATTAGAAGAGAAGCAGATTAAAAAAAAACTTGTCACATCTATCAGTACAAAATAAAGCAAAAGATAGAGATTTCAAAAGAAGAAATGCATAATTTTCAGCATATGAAAATTAATTTTTTGCATGAACAAAATTAATGCAACAAAGATATGAAGGGAAACAGTTGACTGCAATGTGATATAAGTTGACTGATATGAAAAAAATATTTAAATCAAGCATATCACATAAGCAACTGATTTAAAATTATGTAGGTATCTGGGCAGCTAGGTGGCACAGAAGATAGAGCACTGGCCTAGGAGTCAGGAGATCAAGAATTCGAATCCAGTCTCAGACACTTACTAGTTGTGTGACCTTGAGCAAGTCACTTGACCCTGATTGCCTCACTTCCAGGGCTATCCCCAGTCTTCCTGATTCATATTTGGCCACTGGACCCAGATGGCTCTGGAGGACAAAATAAGGCTGGTAATTTAGCACAGCACCCCCTCACTCAAATCCGATTCATGTGTTTCTCATGGCATCACCTCCTGATGTCAGATGGTCTTCTTCAAGAACAAAGGAAAAACATCATCATCATGAAGAGATCTAATAGAATCTAAAGCCATCCTCAACAGCTAAATAATTAAGGAATGTGAATAAACAGTTCTTGAAAACTATTAACAAGCATATGAAAGAATGTTCCAAATCACTAATATGAGAAATTCAAATCAAAACAACCATAAAATTTTACCTCATAAATTGTGCTAAATTGGGGGATGGGGGAACATAATGTCAAAGGATGGGAATAATCAATTTTGGGAGGAAAGAATATTGTAAACATGTGCACACTTAGGTTATTGGAGGTCCAAACTGAAAAACCCATTCTGAAAAACAATATGGAATTATGAAGATAAAGTGACTAAAATTCTCATATCTTTTGACTCAAGTATTCCATTCTTAGGCCTCTCAAAGGATGTTATTGATAAATAAAATATTTATAGCAACACTTTTTGTGATAGCAAGGAACTGAAAATAAAGGATTGTTTCCTTCTTTAATATAAAAAAATTGTTTTATTTTATTATAAAGAATGATTCTCTGGGAAGTGATGTGGGGAACGATTCAGTAGGGAATGTACGGGACTTAAAAATACTTTGTAAGTAAAAATGAATTAAGAAAGATAAAAGCATGAGTCAATATATGTATCAAAAATGCAGTAGAAATCAATAAAATAGAGCAAGCATTTATTTATATATTAAGCACTGTGCTGAGGATACTAATAAAGCAAATAATATAATTCCTGCCCTCAAGAAGTTTATTTTTACTATTATAACAACATATAAAGGAGAACCTAGAAAGGAGAACACAGAGATATGGAATAAGCAAAGCCAAGAAGTGGCATAGAGGATTGATTTCAAGAAAAATAAGACAAACGTCCTCCCATCAGTGTTCAATGACCATAAAAAGAAGTCCAAGTTTGTAGAGGTGGAGAGATGAGAATAAAGACAACATGGCAGGGGCAGCTAGGTGGCCTAGTGGATAAAGTACCGGCCTTGGAGTCAGGAGTACTTGGGTTCAAATCCGGTCTCAGACACTTAATAATTACCTAGCTGTGTGGCCTTGGGCAAGCCACTTAACCCCATTTGCCTTGCAAAAACCTAAAAATAAAAAAAGACAACATGGTAAGAAGATGGCAGGAAAAGCAATAAGTGGTAAAGGTTCAGGGCAGGGAGTCTTCAACATAGGAGTATTGGAAGGTTACATAATGGATAGAAGCCTTGAGTGTGTATTTGTAGGACCATTAAGAATTAGGTGGAAAAGGAATAAAATATTCTAGGTGAAAAGAAATAACTATGTGGCAAAAGGCCCAGGAGATATTTTCAAGGATAATAAGGGATGCAGCCTGGTCCAACAGAGTCAGAGGGGGTTTGAATTTTATCACTGCTATTTACTACTTATGTGAGTTCGAACAAGCTACCTGAGGATTCTGAGTTTCATTTTCCTTGTTTATAAAAGGAAATGGTCATATTAGATTATCTCTAAATGTTTCTTTCAACTCTAAAATTAGATTATCTCTAATGTTTCTTTCAACTCTAGGTGGATGTTTTATCAATGACATAGAACATCCGCCCTCGTGCTGATTAGTGATGATTGGAATCTATATTGAGGACTGATAGTCCACTATATCTAGGGGTCACCAATCCAGGTGTTATGCTTCACCTTCAGACCTCATCCAGTCAACCTCCATCCAAGTCTGCTGACCTCATAGTTATCTTACTTCTCCCCCATCCTTGTACAGATTTTGCCAGAACCTCAAGAATCCACGTTACCACCCCCCAAGGAAGTTAATCTACTAATTTTTGGAATGAGTCCTGAACCTCAGCCATATTGATTAAGGACTAAGTACAAACTCACCTTGTTCATACTTTGCTCATATTCTGGTTGCCTCAAACCCATCCTTTTATCATTTATACTCAAAATGATCCTATGAAATAGGCAGCACAAGTATCATTATCGCATCTTAGAGATAAAGTGAAACTTAGAAAATAAATGGTAACATGGCACTGAAATTCCACTTCTCTGATTGCTAATCCAGAGATCTTCCCTGTAACATTTTTGTTTCTGGTTGTGATTTAAAATAGTTTTTGGCTAGGAAAAAGGTAGATTAGTATGAGTGCACAAACACCCCACACCTTTGGCAAAGTTGAATCGTGGTAGTAGGAGGGGGAAGATGGAGTGGTAGAAAGAAAAAAGCAAAGCTGACCCAGTAATTCCAATTCTAGGCCTATATCCACAAGAAATCATAAAAAATAGGAAATATTCCAATGTCATTCCAAATGTCAAAATGTTCCAAAATATTCATAGCAACTCTTTTTGTAGTGGCAAAGAATTGGAAATGGAGAGGATGACCATCAACTGGGCGATGGTTAAACAAGGTATGGAACATGAATACTATGGAATACTATTGTTTTATAAGAAACCATAAATGGTTGGACTCTAGAGAAGCATGGAATGAGTTATGATCTGATGCTGAGCAAAGGGAGTAGAACCAAGAAAACAATATACACATTAATAACAGCATTATGAGTTGATCAACCTTGATGGATGCAGCTCCTCTCAGCAGTTCAGAGAGCTAGAACAACTATATTAGATAATTAGAATTGGACAATGCTATACCCATCCAGAGGAAGAAAAACAAAACAAAACAAAAATCCTTAAGAATCTGATAAATACTACATTTACTTTTTTAAAAAATACCTCTCAAGTATTTCTTTCTCTTAATCCTAGTTTCTCATACCAAAAATGACTAATTTTTAAAATGTTTAATACAAATGCATATGTACAATATTAATGTGACTGCTTACCACTGAGGGGAGTGGGGTGGGAAGGGAGGGGTGGAAGGAAATTTTGTAACTTAAAAATACACTTAGGCATCTGGATGAATGTTGAAAAAAATTCATAACATGTATTTGGAAAAATGAAATATCAATAAAAAAGAAAAAAGCATGGGAACTTTAAGAAGGGAGGGGGCAGCTAGGTGGCACAATGGATAGAGTATCAGCCCTGGAGTTAGGAGGACCTGAGTTCAAATCCAGCTTCAGATACTTAATAATTACCTAGCTGTGTGACCTTGAGCAAGTCACTTAACCCCATTGTCTTAAATTTAAAAAAAAATAAGAAGAAGGAAAAGAGAAGCAAGTTTTGAAAGGAAAACTTAGGAGTAAGATGCCTAGGTGGTATCGTGAATGGAGCATGAAATCAGAAAAATCTCAGTTCAAATTTTGAATCAGGAACTTACTGTGTGACACTAGACAAGTCATTTTACATGTGTCTATCTCAATTTTCTCAACTGTGATAGTAATAATAATAATAATGCCTATAAGATGTTAGACACTTAATAAATGTTTATTCCCTTCCATGGAGCATAAACAGATATCCAGGTGAGAATTGAGTGAGAAGTGTCCTCAGGAAACATAGGAAAGAGGCTTATAATCATTTCAAGCCCTTCCTGCATATGAACTGCTTACATTTTTGATCCCAGTAAATGTTAATTGAGTATCTTCTGCATGCTCAGTTCTGAGAGATAAAGCATTGACTTTGCTTTTCAGGAATTTATTATAGTCTTACTAGGAAAGTAAGATATATATATACTCATAAAACAATTAGAGCAGTACAAGATAATACAGACAATACAAGACTGCATTGAGCCAAATTGCAGGTTTAGAGTAAGTGCTTCAAGAACTCTGAGAAGGGTTAGATTGGCTTGGATCAAAGGCATTTTGGAAGACTCAGAAAGGGGGATTTAGAGAGGCAGAAAGGAGACTGAAACTCCAGTCAAATAGAGAGGTATACATGAAGGTATTAACTTGTGAACTATTCTTTCCTTCTTTGTATTTTTCTATAATATTCTGATTAACACTCCTTTGTTCCACCCCTCAAACATGTATACTGTTTTTATTATGTCTTTGTGTATATGTTAAATCAACTTTAGTAAAATGTAAGCTACTTGAGGTCAGGGAAGGCCATTCTTTTTTATTTCTATTCTCATAGTAATTAGCATGGGGCATTGCATGTTTTATTTTTTGTTGTCCAGTCATTTTAGTCATGTCTGAGTCTTTGCAACACCTTTTGGAGTTTTCTTGGCAAAGACAATAGAGTGGTTTGCCATTTTCTTCTCCAGTTCATTTTACAGAGGAGGAAACTGAGACAAAATAGGATTAAGTGACTAGCCCAGGGTCACAAAGTAATGTGTCTGAGGTCAGATTTGAACTCAAAAAGATGAATCTTCCTGACTCTATATGTGGCATTCTATCCACTGAGCCATCATTAAATAAATGTTGGTTTGTTAGTTGCTTAAATTAAGCTTAAGTCATCTCAAGATTCTTAAAATATACCACCCAAGTAAAAATTTCCTTTTCTCATACATCTCCCCCAAATCTTTAATAAATGTAGCCCTGGTTGGTCTTAGAATAAGAGAGAAAAAGGTTGTGGAGAAATCTGAGGTAAGGTGCTATTGAGGAGAGTCCTGAATCTATGATTAAGAAGACAAAGAGGGGTAACTAAGTAGTGTAGTGAATAGAGCACTGGCCCTGGAGTCAGAAGTACCTGAGTTCAAAGCCGGCCTCAGACACTTAAAAATGACCTAGTTGTGTGACCTTTGGCAAGTCACTTAACCCCATTGCCTTGAAAAAATAAATGAAAAAGGAGGAAGAAGAAGATGAAGAAGACGATGAAGAAGAAGATGATGAAGATGACGATGATGATGACAACAATGATGACAACTTGGATTCAAATTCCAACTCTTAGACTTACTACCTTAGTGACCATGGGTAAATCACTCAGTCTTTCTGAGACAATTTCATTGTCTGTAAAATGTGGTTAATGATGCCCATAGCATCTACCTCACAAGGGTGTTCTAATACTCAAATGATATCAATCAATTGACAAGCACTTATTAAGCACCAGCTATGTCCTAAACACATTAGTAAAATGCTTCAAAAACTTTAAAAGCACTCTATCAGTATTAACCTCTATTAGTGTTATTCACATGCTTTTTCAGTTTACTTTCTTCCTTTAAAAAAAATTATTATTTAAGGCAATGGGGCTAAGTGACTTGCCCAAGGTCACACAGCTAGGCAATTATTATTAAAGATCTGAGGTCAGATTGGAACTCAGGTCCTCCTGACTGCAGGACTGGTACTCTATCCACTGCACCAACTAGCTGCCCCTTAGTTTACTTTCAGAAAAAGTAAAGTAGGAGGTATAAACTACCCTTTGGCAAGTCTGCCAAAAGATAATAGAGTGAAAGCAGGCTCTACCAAAAAGAAAAAGGTCTGAGAAATATTTGGTTTGATTTCATGGATTCAGAGATAAAACAGGAATGCTTGGATGATGAGCTGAAGAGGTTTAGAAAAACTTTGAAGCAGTACTTTGAGCTGGAATCACCCACTCTAATGTCAATTCTTTGGCCATGGTCTGGTATCATTCAAGGTCCATCTCTTGGATTACTGGCTTTTAATATCATTTTTCTTAACCATCAACTTCTCTGCATTATTCAAAAAGCCTCAGCTCCAGTGCTTCCTGCTGAAGCTTTCTAAGTCTGAGTTTCCTCCTTTCTGAAACAGCTGCAATACCCATACTACTTATCTCACAAGTTGTTTGTAAGGCTTAAATGAGATGATGTAAGTAAATGACCTCAAAGTTTCCTAGCATCTCTCTGTTTATCTTTCTGTACAGATGCGCTCAAGCCAGCCTCCACATTGTATGAATTAAAAGCACATCACCAAGAAAATTACTGGAAGGAATAAATTTTTATTTCTATTCAGCCACCCTGATGCTCAGCAGCCAGCAGCAATTCACCTTTGGTGACTGAGATGCAAGCTTGCCATTCCTTGGAGCCACTCTCCATAAGCCATGACACTCATCTTACCATTCATTTGGTCTTTTCTGTTGTCATCATTTGTAAAGACTACTTGGAAAAGAAAGGAAGAGAAGCCCAAATGGCAAATAGAAATAATGTCTCCTCTTAACTTTCTCTTGGATAGAATGCCATCCCAACTCAATCAGCATCTTCTCTCTGCCAGGAATGGGAACAAACAAAGCCACATCTTCCAGAGACTTCCTCAGGCCTAAAGGGCAAAGGACCTCTTTCCTATTTCCAACCCTTCCTTTTATTTATTTATTTTTTGAAATGAATCCAGAAGTAGCAGATGCATAGAATTTTCCAGAAGGTAGGCAGAAGAAAATGTGGCACATCATGAGCATCAACACCCCCTGATTATGCCTAGAATATTAAAACTCATCTATACATCACCTCCAGGTAGACTATTAAATGTCTGGAACCCTTCCATGTGTTGTAGTAACTGAGATCCATTATGCCCTCCCTCGGGTTCCATCAAGCATCAGCACACAAACATATGGTAAGTTCTAATGGAATGCTGCTCTACAGACGGTGCATTTCATGCTGGAAGCAAGGAGAGGAGCAAGGTGTTCCCAAGCACATTAGGTGGCATGCACTGGGTTAGACAGAACAGCATGGGGCTGTTGAGGTTACTTCTCCGAAATAGTTTGGCTTTCTTCATGCCAGTACCAGACACTATTTTAAGTATCTTACAATTATCTCATTTGATCCTTACAACAATTCTGGAAGGTTAGTGTGTTTATTATCCCCATTTGGCAGTAGAGAAAACTGAGGTAAATAGAGATTAAAGTGATGTATATACAGGATCACAAAATTAGCAAGTATCTGAGGTCAAATTTTAACTCAGGTCTTCCTGATTCCAGACTCTATTCTATCCACTGTGCAAATATTGCCTGCTTTACTTGCTTCATGGCTTCTCTGTGAAGTTCAAATGGGATAAAATATGGGGGATGCTTTCAAAAATATTGCTACAAATGGGCAATATTATTATAATAATTATTATTATCCTTGGAGCACCTACATGGCATAATGGATAGAGTATTGGGCCTTAAATCAGGAAGACTTACCTTCTGAATTCAAATCTGACCTTAAATTCTTACTACTTGTATGATCCTAGACAAGTCATTTCACTCTGCCTCAGTTTTCCTCATCTGTCAAATGTGCTGGAGAAGGAAATGTCAAATCACTCTAGTATATTTGCCAAGAAAACTCCAAATGGGGTCATAAAGAGTGAGAAATAATTGAAACACTTAAATTATTATCCAACATGGATTTCCTTTCCAAAGACACTGAGGAATAGTAGATACAATGCTAAATTTCAAGTTAGGGAGACTTAAGTTCAAATCTTGCCACTATCCATATAGCCATGGGCAACTTTATTAACCTCTCTAATCCTTAGTTTCTTTACCTATAAAATGGGAATAATAATAATAATAACTATAATACCTTCCTTCCAGATTTACTGTATCTCAAATGACATGCTTCATTAAAGGTTGAATGAACTTTAAAGAACTATATAAATGGCACTTAGTATGATCTTCAGACTATATACAGTTTTATTATTTGGAAGGGAAAAAAGACATTTATTTTGGACTTGGAAGAAGTCTTTACCATCTTTGCTAATTCTCGTTCCTTCTATATGTTAACTTTTTTCTTTTTTATCCTGTGGATATCTTGCTTTGCATATATTTATGCATATTGCCACCCCCATTCGTTTGTAAGCTCTTTGAGAGAAGAGACCATATTTTTGCCTCTTTTTATATCGCTACCATTTAGTAAAGTATCTGTAAATGCCTATTGATTGATTAACTGGGTTCAAATCTTGGCTGCAGCACTTACTAGTGCAGCTTTCTAAGTCTGAGTTTCCTCCTTTCTGAAATGGTTACAATAATACCCATATTACCTATCTCACAAGTTGTTTGTAAGGCTCAAATGAGATAGTGTAAGTAATGCAGTTTTCAACTTTCAAAGTATGGTATAAAATGTCAATGAGTGATGACATATGCATCTATATGATTACAATTTAAAAAAAAAGTTTTGTTAGGGCAACTGACATTACTATCAAAAGATTTCGCTTTCTTCAACCATCAAATATCCAGAAATGACTTCTGAACCATGGGTTGTTGGTAGTTACCAAGCCATCCAAAGGTATCCAAGATTTATAAATCCAAAGGTATAAATAGATAGAGGGGTAAAAAGGGTCCATTACCCCTCCCACTATTCTGTTGCCCTGAAGAAAAAGTGATTATGGAGTGGGAGCTTTCCTGATGATTTTGACTGATCAACTGGATAAATTTAGATAAATTTGGCTTTTCATGAACTGCAGCTGTTGTTCCTTTCACTGCTTTAATGCAATTTATCATTTGAACGTGAACATGCTGCTGAAGTCTCATTGCTCCAGCTTTCCTCTCCCTTCAATCATTAATCCAAACTATGAATCCAGTGGCAGTGGCTAGCCTTTAAAAGAAAAGGATGGGGGTGGGGGGAGTCTCTTCTTCTCTCCTTTGTTACTACCCCTAGTAAAAAGTATTCTTTGGAATCAGCCATTCTATCCCTTTCTCCTCCCACACACCCACACCCAAATGCAACCAACCACCCATCATGCCCAAAACCAACTCTCACCCAAATTCAAAGCACAAATACCCAAGAGAGTCTCAGGTCACAAAGCAATCAGCCTTCAGCTTTCTTTAAGATCCATGTCCCTTGTCTGCCATGGATCCAAGCACCTTTAACCATACCTGCAATGTGATAAGCAGAGGATGGGGACAGTCTTCAGTGGAAGAAGAGAAAGTTATGTAATTCTGCATGACTTGCCCATGAATGAGGGCTGAGCAGAGATAAATGATGGCCCAGCCACACTGGCTGATTTAAATTAAACAATTATTCATTTGTTCAGGATGATGACTCATGATTATCTGGACAGGAGGAAAAAAATGAGGTATGGGGAAGGAATTGGAGGAGGCAGTTGAGTTTCAGAACCTGCATCCTGTGACTATTTCATTTGCCTTGATATGATGCTGGTCGTTATGTGGTTTCTCATTATTCTTAGAACTTTAGTTACCATTTTAATTACCGGATTACTCTCTCCTTTTTTTTCCCCCAGGAGGAGACAGGCTGCATTTTCTTTTCTTATATCGTGATGGATTAAACGTCGAGAGTAATTAAATGCTATGGTGTGGTAACTACCAATTGGATGTCAAGCTCTTTGAGGGGACCTTCTCCTGAGAGGGAGAGAATAGAAACACAGAGATGGCTTTGTTGTTTCTTATATAGATGGGCAAAGTAGAATGAAAAAAAGAGGAGTGGAACTGCTAGCTAATAATTATTCTTTGCTCACAAAGTGAGAGTATTGAGAAGAACCAGACATTTATGTCATAACATTTTCCAAAGGGAGGGAGGAAAATAGTTGGAGGATTTATCTTCAGCATCTAAGTGGACCAAAGCAAGGCAGAAAAAAAAAAACCAGAAAAAGAAGAAGCGTTTTTCTGCAGACCTATAAATCTTAGGATCAAAGACTGTTTTTAAAAAGGGCCAGGTCATATTTTTTTCAATTATTGGAGGAAACTCCATTGCCCACAATAACAGTAATATGTATTTATGAATCTGAGTCTGATTCATTACCAACCAAAGTCACTAACACATAGCGGGCACAGAGTTATCTGTGGTAAAAAAAAAAAAAATCTGTGGAAGATTGGGATCTCATTTGAAAAACCAGATCTGATTGGGTCACATTTAGATGGACTCTGAGGTTCAAGATTACTTTAAAATGACTGTAATTTCAAAGACCTACTGGGTCTTTCAAACCATGTTTGCCTAGACCTGAGCTAGAGTAATTTTTTATACCATACTGCAAACTTCCACACAGAGGGGTAACCAGGAAATTTGGCAACTGGTACAAAAATAGTAGAGGTGTTACCATTCTCCTCAGATATAATCTCACCTAAAGGAGGGAAAGATATAATGAGGGAAATGGATCACCAACGAATGATTGGAGAAGGATAAGGGAGAGAGGAGACTTAGAATATTGAATTCTTCAGAGACAGGAAGGGGTAAGGGCTTCCACAGATCAGGAGGTACACAGAGAGAGGGAGAGTGTTTCAAGACCAAGATCATTTGGGGACAGTCTTGGTTATCCCAAGGGAAAGAGATCTTGACTTCTCTTGGGTAGGTAGAATACTGCTGTAGACCTCTTTCTACCAAAGAAGAAAAAGCCATAAGGAACCCCAGTGCAATTCTGGAATTAAGAGTCAGTCTTCTCCAAAAATGGGGAATTATTTCTTTCAACCGAGGGAACTGACTGAGAATATAGGACATTTCAGTCTTCTGGAAACTTCAGGATTGGTATATTGTTGGTTTGGGGAGGTAGAGAGACCTCAAGCAATCACAGTCGAATAGGGTTCTTGGAGAGTAACAATGTACATAATATGCATCGAGACATCTCATTTCTTTTTGTCCACTGATATGACCTTTTTAGTGCCTCAAAGACAGGGACTCTGTAACAGCTAAGTGATGGAAAGGAACATCCAATTGATTCTGGCTCTATTAGTTTTCCCACTCAGGACATTTCCTGAGTGGAAAATTCCTGTCATAGTATATGATTTATAGATTTATGTGACTTTATAGATTTATGTATCTACAGTATGCCAGGAACAGATCATCCCAACCAAAGTCTGACAGTTCCTGATGGGGACTCCAGATATGACTTAGCCTCACCATTACCCAGGACTCCACTTCCCAATTCATGGTCTCTAAAACACAGAAAGGGTTGCCCCACCCTAGTTACAACTCTGATATAGTCCTGGTTTTTAGTTATATTTATTTCTGTATAAAAGTTGGCCATTCTAGTAGTTTCTTTTTTTTTTTTTAGGTTTTTGCAAGGCAATGGGGTTAAGTGGCTTGCCCAAGGCCACACAGCTAGGTAATTATTAAGTGTCTGAGGCTGGATTTGAACCCAGGTACTCATGACTCCAGGGCCGGTGCTTTCTCCACTACGCCACCTAGCGGCCCCCCTTCTAGTAGTTTCATTAAATACTTCCCAACAGACCCTTTGGTTCTCTGAAACCTAGTGACTAAACTAAGAAAGCTGATTATCCTTGCAAAAGTCTAATTTTCTATAAGCAGTTACTTAGCAAGAATATTTTTCTAGGGGCAATAACCTTTAGGATAGACTTTTTAAAAAAGACAATTATCTCATCATCTCTGTAATAATAAATCACCTAACTACTATTTTGTTTGGTTTGAGGGGATTTTCTCTGTTTATCTTTCTGTGTCTCCTCTTTTCTCCCTCTAATATTAAAGGATCCAGTTTTCATCCTGGATTTCTTAGATTGAAGCTCTTTCAATATCATGTACACTGATTGGCCAGACTTTAACTGCTTACCCACAGATCACAGAAGATGTAAACAGTCAAAATCTAAAGCCCATTCAACCAAAACAAGGATGGCATTAATTCCTAGGATCACTGGGATGTCACAAGTCAAATGTGGTCCACTGTGCCAGTGGTGAGGTCTAACCAGGAATGGAAAGTATAACTAGATTGTCCCTTCTGCATAATAAATGTCAAATTCTTACACAGCACCAGTTTCCTTGAATTTTCCTCTAGAAAGTTATGGGTTAAATGCTTGTCCACAACATATGTGAACTGAAAGCCTGGGTACTCTCTTAGAAGCAAAGCATCCCTGAAAATAGATTTCTCTGTGAAAAATCTCCTGACAATATATTTTACTTTCTTTTTCACTTCTGAAAATGTGCTTCACTTTCAAGCAGTTGGATATCATAATCAGGATAACATTAAATCTTTGGTCTTCCCCAAATTTTGTGGGCCAGAGTAGATACTCTAAGGAATACATTGCCCCATCTCCTGGTAGACTGTGTTCTATACCCTCCCTCCCAACTGAATTTCCCAAAGTGAAAGAATTCCTAGTTATGCATCTGCCATTCTTTGTACTTGGAAAACACATACAACCTTTTTAGTTCATTTCTTTCTTGGGCAATAAGTCATAATCCTCATCAGTCACACCACATAGCACTCTCTCTCTCTCTCTCTTGCTCTCTCTCTCTCTCTGTTACTCTATCTCTGTCTTTCTGTCTCTCTCTGCCTCTTTCTGTGTCTGTCTTTGTCTCACTCACTATCTCTCTGTCTCCATTTCTCTCTGTGATTCTTTACCTGTCTCTATCTTTGTCTTTGTCTGTCTGTCTGTCTGTCTCTGTGTGTGTGTGTGTATCTGTCTGTCTGTCTATCTGACTGCCTATCTGTCTCTTTGTCTCTTTCCATCCCTTGGAGACACCCACTTTATTCTCTGGGTCATTGATCAGTAAGTACATGCTCTGCATCCCCATATATAAAGGGAAGTGATGAGAAATTAGCCTGGAAAAGGGGAGATGAATAATGAAAGGGTACAAGCTAAGTTAAAGAGCTTCTATTTCATCTCTTAAGTAATAGGGAGTCATTGACGTTTCTTAATAGGGAGGCGAAATATGGCCAAATGCTTTAGGAAGAATCTTTTGGACGTCAGTGTGGACGATGAATTAGGTAAGGGAAAGACTTCCAAATATTAACTTAATTAGGCAAAAGTTCAGATAAAAGGTGATGGACTCAGGTGCTAGTAGTGTTAGAGGGAAAGGGGGCAGAGAGGAGAGAGGCTATGGAAAATATCATGTGCTACAGAAAAAGCAATTAGAACAATCCCTTCTAAAAGAGCAGAAATCTCTGAGCTAATAGTCAGAGAAGACAGAGCAATAGGTCTAAGATATAGGCTCTTAACCTGGGGTCTGCAAGCTTCTTTACAAAAATTTTGGCAACTATTTCAAAGTATTTGATTTCTTCTGTGTGTGTGTGTGTGTGTGTGTGTGTGTGTGTAGAGGATGTCTATGTAGGTGTGTATGTATGTAGACATACCTTGATGATGTGACGTCTTCAGTTCCAGACTACCACAATAAAGCAAGTCACACAAATTTTTTTGGTTTCCCAGTACATATAAAAGTTATGTCTATACTATATTGTAGTCTATTAAGTATGCAATAGGATTATCTTTTAAAATGTACATACTTTAATTAAAAAATACTTTATTGCTAAAAAAAATGTCTTCTGAGACTTCAGCAAGTTGTAATCTTTTTTGCTGGTGGAGGGTCTAGCCTTGATGTTGATTGATCAGGGGTGGTGGTTGTTGAAGGTCAGTGTATTGAAGATGGGGGTGGTTATAACAATTTCTTAAAATGAGATAACACTGAAGATTTCTCTGTAGCATACAATGCTATTTGATAGCATTTTACTCATAGTGGAACTCCTTTCAAAATTGGAATCAATCCTCTCTTACCCCACCTCTGTTTTATCAACTAAGTTTATGTAATAGCTTTCAAGATTGCAGTGTCTCAGGGAAAAGGGCCCAAGGAGAGGGACTGGAACTGCTGGTTGGTAAAGTAGTCAGAAATATTTTCTAATTAAATTTGCTATTATATGGATGCAAATCATGGTGCCTGAAAACAATTATAATAGTAACATCCCCATAACAAATAATAGTAATAATGAAAAAATATTCTATGAATTACCAAAATGTGACACAAAGGACTTGTTCAACCCAGAGTTGCCACAAACCTTCCATTTGTTAAAAGAAAATCCACAATATCTGTGATGTACAATAAAGCAATGAATAATAAAGCAAGGTATGCCTGTATACACACATACACACATACTCATATATATGCACATATATGTGTGTATAGGCTTATCTATACACATGTATAGATGTAGGTGCAGAGAGAGAGAAAATGGAGAGAGAATTCAAGAGAGATGAAGAGAAGAGACCAAGTTCTCTATGCATTTAAAAATATTATTATGAGAAGGGGTCCATAGACTTCAGCATATAATCAAAAGAGATCATTGCTTATAGCTTCCTTGAAAAAGATTAGAATGTTTGGTTTCCAGTAAAAAAGGAATCAGAGACAGTATACTTGACTTTTCTGCACAATCCTGAGTAGTTTTCCACTACTGAAGCTCATTAGATGGAAACCCAACCACCTGCACAGGGCTGGGCCCAGGTGAAAGTCATTTCACCTGTCTCTTCAGTTGCCTGAAATGACCCTCTTCCATTTTCTCTTAACCAGTTCTTCCTTAAATCCCTCCCCTGTGCAATAATGAGAAAGCCACGCGTGAGGGCCACTGGGAGACCAGTGAGTATTTGGATTCCATCTGCCTATGTCCTTCAGTGGGTGTCATTTTCTGCTTTGTTTTTAATTACCACTCATTCAGAGTTCTGGCACAAGGTAAACTAATAACCTCAGCAAGACCAGACTCACCTGATAACAATCTCTGAGGCCAGAGGTGGCTTAAGGATTATTAATTTCCAAATAAAGTGCCCTGTCCCTCTGGTTCCTTCCAGCAGCCTAAGTTTTGGCCAAGTTTATTTCTCTGTTGTCTTCCAACATGCCTGATGTTTTCACTTTTAATTTTTTGAAGAACCTCAGAGGCTTGAGTGTGTTTATACTTCTGACAGTGTCACAGCTACATATATGAGGGGAAGGGGGGAATGAGAATTGTTTGAAGTTGATCAGAGCAATATCTCAGCATAATGAGACAATTCCCATCCTGTTTCCACAAACAAAACAACATACATTGTACCTCATCTTCTCCACTGGCATTGGACTAGGATGCTTTGTAAGGAACAGGTGAAAATTCTCTCTTTCTGAGGGAAAGTTCCATTCAGGGTACATGGGCTGTGGAGGGCAAAGGTCACAGGTAAGGCAGTCAATCAACAAGCATTTATTATGTGTTTACTGTTTGCCAGGTGTGGTTCAAGGACTAGAGAACTAGGTTTGGAATCAAGAAAGGTTGCAATTCTGGCTTCTGACTCTTAATAGCTGTGTGACCCTCAGCAAGTCACTTAACCCCTATTTGCCTCAGTTTTTCATCTGTAAAATGGAGGCACACTAAAGAAGGAAATAAAAACCACTCCCAGATCTTAATCAAGATCCCTGACTCTGGGAGTACAAGGAAAAATAAAGCAAGCAAAATAATATATTTTGGGGGGGATTTGCAAGAAAATGGGGTTAAATGACTTGCCCAAGGTCGCACAGCTAAATGTCTGAGTTCAAATTTGAACTCAGGTCCTCCTGACTCCAAGTTCAGTGCTCTATCCACCAAGCTCCCCCAAACAAATACAGTTTTAAAAGCCCTGCCCTCAAGGAGCTCACATTCTAATGGGGACAAAGATATCTGTCTCAGACTTATATCAATCAAACAGCAAGCATTAAGCACCAACAATGAAGCAGCTAGCTAGTGCAGTGGATAGAACAGGGGTCTAGATTCAGGAAGACCTAAGTCTAAATATGGCCTCAGAAACTTACTAGTGGTGTGACCCTGGTCAAGCCACTTCATCCTGTCTGCCTCAGTTTCCTCATCTGTAAAATAAGAAGGAAATGGCAAACCATACTTGTCTCTCTGCCAAGAAAACCCCAAATAGGGCCATGATACTGAACAACAACAATAACTCCCCATCTTGTTATGAAGCTCAAATTAGTTAAGACTTCATACAATAGTACTTAATAAATGTTTGTTCCCTGTGAGCAAAGTTCTGGGAATGCCAAGAAGAGAGAGGAGCCTTGCCTTCAAGGAGTTCCATTCTAGTGGGGGAGAAAATATGGACCCGTGTGGATACAAAAGAAAAGCAATGATGATAAATAAATAATATAAATATAAAAGGAAATTATGATTCTGAGACCTGAAGATGACATAATTGGACTAGAGACATTAAGAAGATGATCTTCTCTTATATGTCATTCTCCTTTATGACCCCAACTTCATAGAGGCCAAAAAAAAAGAAGCATGAAGTCCAGAACCGGATTCAGGATTAGTTTCTGGTGTTTCTTCTACTGATGAAGACCACATTTAAATTAAAATTAAATATTAAACACCATCTATGAGGTAGACAGCACAGTAAATAGAACTCTGAGCCTAGGGTCAGGAAGACCTGAATTCAAATCCAGTTTCAGATAATTTACTAGTTGTTTGACCCTGGCAAGTCACTTAATCTTTGCCTCAGATTCCTCAATTGGGAATAATATTTGAACATTAGATCAAATTAAATATTAGATTGCCCACTGCTAGAAACCAAGGCACCTCCCGAGGAGGAATGTGAATATTCTATGTTTCACATTCACATTGATACCACAACAAGGGCAGGAAAGCTGGTCAATCCATGAGACACACTACCTTACTCTGTGTTTTTTCTGCATTCATGATACAATATAAATGTTTTTGAAGGTCAGATTCAGAGAGAACTCTACTAATAACTGGTTGTTAGTCATCTGAGTGGTACAAAGGAAAGAGATGCATGAGCCTGCAGAGCATCCTTTAGACTAGCAGTCTGGAACAACTGATGGAGTTGAGGAGAAGTGAAGACTGCCAAGGCCATCTTAATCAACTCCCTGTTGAGCCTTACTGGTCCAGTAACCAGATATACCTGAAAGGACTTTAGTTCTTCAAGCAGAGCTACCATAGTCAAGGAGAACCTCCCTCTAGAAGAAGGTAGGGACCTTTCATTTGGGCGTGACCACCCTCAACAAGACAGAGCAGCTAGGTTCTTACATTTTGTGATGCCTCCTCCTCCCTCCCTCAGATCTAACCCTTAGTATTTTCCTGTTATTCCTACTTTACTACAATCTGCTCTGTTCTGATTCTCCATCCTCACCTGACTCCCCAGAGAGTTTCTCAAGCTCAGGATTCTCCCCCATACTCTAATTCCGCCCTCCATACCCTTTTTCTGGTTTTGTACTAATAAGCTATCTTCACCAGAAAGCAATCAGATCAATGAACTCCATTTAGTATGTTTAGCTTATTAGCTTCCTTTGTTACTCCTTCTAAGGATATTTGTATTTTATCTTTAAATTTTTTGAGAACCTCCAAAAATTTCAACATTGAATAAATCATCTCTAAGAGAGAAGTTTGAAGAACGTCTTTAAATCTTATCTCTTATCACAAAGGAAATCTATATTGTCCCTGTCTGTGTTGTTGTTCGGCTATTTCAGTCTTGTTCCTTTCTTGACCTATTTGGGATTTTCTTGGCAAAGACACTGGAATGGTTCAACATTTCCTTCTCGAGTTTATTTTACAGTTGAGGAAACTGAAGCAAACAGGTTTACAGAGCTAGTAACTGCCTGAAGTCATATTTGAACTCTACTCTTCCTGACTCCAGGTTGACACTGAGCTACCCAGATGCCTATGATGAGTATTTATATATTTATATTTTCTTCTAAAAATGGTATATACCTGTCTATATATGTGTATATATATATAAAACATGTGTATTCACACAAATATACATATGTATTATAAAATGAACTTTGCAGGATACATTGTGAAGTCATTCCTTGGAAAATAGTGGATATGACAAGGGAGTATTTTCAAAACTTTGAAGTCTGGCACATGAGGGTCTTGTGCTATATCTTATGGGGACCCAGAATTCAAGGGTAGACCCACAAATATTAAATTATTCCTGGACTACAGATATGAAAGGAGCTTCCAGCACCTTCACAGAGGGCTTGTAAGGAAGCCCAGAATATTAAATGTGAGAACAACTGTCCACAGCTGCTCTCTCATGGTCCCCATATCTTTATTGCAGATTCAGAGAATTGTTTTTAGATTCCCTTCTCCATGTTGCTCTAAAAGCATTTAAAAGAGGTCCTGAAAAAGGTTGTGTGCACTTTGGCTAATTGAAAACTATTTGAGAATGAGCATCCATCACTAATTCTGACCATACATGGGCAGAAAGAGGTTGTTGGGTCCAAGAGGACAAAAGACTAGAGTGAGGAGCCAGGGGAGCTGGGTCAAGCTCTCAGTGGCCTTTGCCTTTCTGGAAGACCTTAGAATAATCTATGTTTCTTTGTGTCTTTTTCCAAAGGACTGGGGGTGGAGTGGAATCATTGCTATTTTTTCTACACACCTGCCTCATCAGAAGGTTATATAGAAATGGAAAAGAAAGACACTCCCCACAAGGGAGGGAATGTCATAAATCTCAAACGTGACCATGCTGCTTCTAGTTTAATACCCACTCACAGTAAATGCCCAGGAACTAGGGACACATGTTAAGAATGCTTTTGTTTAGTAACTTTTTGTCTCATTTTTCAAAGTTGTTATTATACTGAAACACATGCTCTATAATCCATTTTAGGATTTCTAGAATATATTTATGGTAGATGGTAAGAAGAATGTTTCAGAGGCATGAAAGTCTTTCTTTTCTCTTTGTGAACTCATCCTACACACACACACACACACACAGAGAGAGAGAGAGAGAGAGAGAGAGAGAGAGAGAGAAAGAAAGACCAAAACAATTCTAGAAAAGAGAACAGATTCAGGCATAGACAAAATGATGAATTTGGTAAAGCTGAACTGTTCCCTACCACAGCTCCTTTCAGTATCCCTAGCTTTTTGATTTCACCCTCTCCTCCAGGTACCTAATATCATAGTGGCCAGGGCTTACAATATTTCACAAAGAACCTCTAGTTCACACCCCAACTTTAATGCATCCAGGTATCAGACTCCACTGAAACTGAATTGTTAATGAGCAGATAGATTAGATTAGATAAAGTAATATATGCTAGTGGTCTGTCTCCCAGATGGGTTCAGCCTCCCAAGAAAGAGAACCAACTCAGTTAAGATAAACATGGACCCTGAAGGCTTTTTTTTTTACAGATGGCAAAGTTGTTAGTACCATGACTGTTGGGGATATGGAGGAGTGGTGCTTCTGGGGTTCAGATTTTGGGGATCAGAGAGGCAGGCCTTTTGTTGCCCTTCAAATCATATTTATTACTGGGAAGAGGGAAGGAATAAAAATATGCCTGTGAATCTGGAAGTAAGGAAGAGGGGAGGGAGAAATTTAATGGAAGAAAATCTTTGGCATGTCTACTCTGTACTGTAGTTTGGTATTTCTTCATGATTCCAAACCTGGTCATCAACTAAGTTTCCTCCAAGGGTTCTCACATTACACCATGCCACAAGCTCATGGAAGATTATCTAGAGTCATCAGATTCAATTCCCTTCCCCCATCATTCCTAAAAGAAGCTAGCATTCTACTTTTGTTCAAGTTTAAAAAAAAAAATCAAATGTTATAAGTCACTCTGTAAGCTGAAAGGCTTTTCAAACCCAAAACTGCAGAGATAGAAAAGCCTTGCTCCAGGCTAAGCTCAGTCTTTTTTAATAAGATAAGACCATGTGAAAAAAAAAAAAAGGTGAGTCCCATCTAGACAGTATCTTGGTGTCCCAACCAGACAGCACCTCTATTTAAAAGAAGTGGTCACCAAACTCCTGCCTGGGTATCCCTAAGAAATTATTTTCATTACTAAATTTCTGTACCCCTTTCAAGAATTCTTTACAAACTAAAACCAATCAAGAACCTACCTCTGTTTGTAGGAGACTTTAGAGGGAATGAGAAATTTGTCCAAACAGAATAATATAGAATTTCTTGGACCTTTCTGAACAAAGCTCTGACCCAGAATCCCATCATTCCCAAATCTAGCATGAATCCCCTAACCAGCCTGAAGTGAGAGAACATCCCTTCATGAACTGCCATATGCTTTGGCAGAGGCTGTCCAGAGATCAACATACACAGACCAGGGGAAACAAAGGCCTAATCTTTTGTTGTATTCTTCTCCTAGAACTAAACAACTTGACTCTCTGGGGACTGATTTCTCTATCAGTAGAATCAGGACAGACCTTTCTAAACCCATTTCTGATGTCTATGCTCCCCAGCATCAAAATAAACTGTCCTTGTGTCTTACTCTCTAGGAATATGGCAATGGGTGATAATAATGAGATGATGATGATAATCTCTGTCAAATATAATAAATATGTATTGTTCCTTAAAGAATACAATTAAAAGGAATCCCAACCTGACTGATGGGGACAATCTTTGGGTCAGAAGACTTTTTATTTACCTTAGTTCATATAGTCAAAGGAAAAATTGTATAATGAATAGAAAGCAGTTTTGGAGTCAGGAGTCTGACATGTCATTTGGCTATTGGAAAGTCACAAACCTCTGGGGAACTCTCTAAAATGAAAATATAGGTGTCTTTCATATCATTAGTATTAGTGAAAAGGCTTCCCCACAGGTCCAGACCAAAAACCAAAAACAATATTGCACAGGCTACCTACATATTGGATTTTCTAAGGCAAATTAATAATTTCATAATCAGATGGCCAGAACTATGCTAAACATGTAGGGAAGACAAATAAATCTAAGACTCCTGGACCCTGTCTTAGAATATTGTCCAGCAATATGGTAAAGTGACTTGTTTAGGATCACACAACTAGGAATTCAAGTCTTCCTGATTTCAGACCCAGCATTCCATCCACTGTATATTAGAGCTGCCAAAAGTTGAAGGGAATTGTCTCAAAAGATACTGAGTAGACCTAGAGCCAGGAAGACTGAGTTCAAATCCAGCCTCAGATACTTCCTATTTGTGTAACCCTGGCAAGTAACTTTACCCTGTTTGCCTCAGTTTGCTCATCTGTTCAATGAGCTGGAGAAGGCAATGGCAAACTCTGGCATCTCTTCCAAGAAAACTGGACATGACATCCCAAAGAGTCAGAAATGACGGAACAACACTATAAATACAGTAAGCAGACAGAGTTCTTAAAGTTGGTAGGATTAGGGTACTTCCAGACTCTGTATTTTTATTCTTTCCTTCCAGAATGGAACTGCTCTTGGATAGTATGACCTTGCATGCCAAGCCATAAGGCTGTCTCCTAGAGACTTGATTTACCTAGGCTTACAAGAGGTGTTAACACATTCTTGGAAACAAAGTTTTTATTTTAATAGCTTTCTGCCCAAAATCTGGTTGTATATCTGTGAACATTAGGAATCTGGGGGCAATAAAAGGCCATGCTTCCCCAACCCTAACCCCATCCATTCACCCTCCTCTCAAAAAAAAAGGTTGATTAGCTGAATTCCAGCACTTTCCATTGTTCTCTCTCCAAAAAGAAAATTACTCCCATTTTCTGGGGAACATAATTGTAACAAAAAGCCTTGGCAACATGTTCCATATGCAGTTCTGTGTCCTACCATCCTAGAAATGAATGGCAGAAGTGAGGCTGAGAGGGAGTAGGCAGAAAGCTGGGTTTCTGCCCCCTTTCTGAAGGGTCAGCCCAGAAATTAGAACCATGGGGTGCAGCACCACCAAGAGGACATTTTTACCCAGGTCACCACATTAGGTGTTGAATGCAATCTCCAAGGGAATCACAGGATAAGAGATCAGACCTGGAAGGAATTTTACAGATCATTGTAAGTGTATTTGATTTGGAGTCAGAAAGATATGGATTTCAATCTTTCTTCTGACACTAAATGACTGTGGGATCTTGGGCAGGTCAGTTGACTTTCTGAGCCTTAGTTTCCTTAGCTCTAAAATGAAAACAATATCTGTTGGACCTTTTCTTAAGGCTCAAGTGAGGTAATATATGGAAAACAATAGAAGTGTGCAAGAGTTACAAGTCCGCTTGAATCACTGTTATCCCTACTGTTATCTAGTTCAAACCACCATTTTACAGTAGAGGAAACTTAGTCTCAGAGAAATTAAATGACATTCCTGAGTTTACACAAGAGGAACTCTAAATCCAGGGCATTCTTTCTAGGTCTTTCTGCAGCAGCTCTTCCTACAGATACATGCTGAAGGGAGGGTTTTCAAGGAGAGGGATTTTGCTTCTGTAATAAGGGAACTCTGGTATTAGGACTTGTGTGGTTTCAGCCATATCCAACTTTCTGGTACCCCATGGGGGGTTTTCTTGATACTAGATACTAGAATCATCTGCTTCTTTCTCCAGCTCATTTTATAGATCAGGAAACTGAGGTCAGATTTGAACTCATGAACATGAGTCTTCTTGATTCCAAGTCTGGTGTTCTTTCCACTGTCACTTAGCCGTGTTCATTTTTAGTGGCACTTCCCAAAATCACCTCATTTCCCTTCAAGATTCATCACAACCCAGGGCCAGCAGCCACCTCTTAGTGTTTTATTCACCATTACCTAGAAACCATTGTCATAGTACCCCTTTCTCCTGAGCTCCAAGGTCCCATTTCTCTCCTGTTTTCCTCTTGATTATTTGTTTGTTCAATGAAATAACTTTCACAAGATCAAAGATTTTAAAGATGCCTTGGCAAAATGGATAGAACATTAAATTTGGTGTCAAGGAAAACAAATTCAGCTCCCACTTTGGATAGGTACTAGCTGTATGACCTTGGACAAGTCACTTAACCTCTCAGTCTCAGTTTCCTTATTTATAAAATGGGGATAATAATTATACTTACCTCAGAGAGTTGTTGTGAAGATCAAATGAGTTCATAGTTGGTTAATAGCAAGCTAAATTGCTAAATAAATGCTAGATAAAATTTAGCTATTATTATCTAGAACTTGAAGAAGCCCTTAAAAGTGATCTAATCCAATCCACTCATTTTATATGAGGAAACTGAAATGGAGAAGGGAAGTGACTTGCCCCAGGTCACACTGAGAGCTCAGATTTAATTCAAAACAAAACAGATGTCAATCTATTTCTTCATTCCTTTTCTTTTATTGGCAAGAAGGAGTCCTCTAGGTTTTTTAAGACCAGGTTAAATAGTCTTTGAACCCCTCCTACTTCAACATCTTCCCCTTTTCCTTTAAAACACTTTGGAGAGATCTCTTGGTTTTCTGGCACCAGCCAGAATTTGAGGAATTTTAAGAGCAGACCCTCCGGCAAAGCTGCCTTAACACCCAACACAGTTAAGTTCCAATCCATTGTGAAAGGACGAAAAACCATCTGAACTGTCAACACAGGGATTTACACGAGGAGGTTTGCTTTGCAGCAGGTGATGAGGGTATAAAAGTCAGAGGCACAGCCAGGAATGGCACCTCATGTCTTAAAGTGGAGAAAGGAAAAACAAGGGCAAAAAAAAAGGTGGGGGGGGGGGGGAGACTCTTCTCTTGTAGAATTCCTTTCAAGTAAAGCTAACCAGAGGACATTTATTATAAATCCAATAGGTTCATTTCCCCCATCTAATTTTTCTTGAAATCCTTGGACTTCACTACAGGTGGCATATATTAAAGTATCTCACCTCTTTGCTCAGGAGTTGGAAGAAGCCTGGTCTCATACTGCCCTCTTCAGTCTAACTCAGGCAGGAATGACAACTTTCCAATTCACCTGGCCTAGCTATAAAGGCTGACCAAGACATTCAAGCATCATCAAAGGGCCAGATTAGCTTGTCACAGACAAGGATCTCCACTGGGAAAAGACCCCAGAAGAAAGTGTCTTTTCACTTGTTTTAATAGAGGTAAATTTGCCTGGGTGACTGCACTGTTCCAATATACTCCACTCTATTCCCCTACTGAATCCCCAGTTCTTTTAGTAAAAAGGATTAATATGGAATCTGCAGAGATAAGTACAGTAAAGGTAGGACCAGTGACCTTACAGACTTCAGTGTTTCACAGCTTTAACTTACACGAGGAGAGATAACCCCCAGTAGATGTTTGGAGGAGAAAAACAGAAAGCTGAACCTGAGTTCAACATAAAACAAACACATTTAGAAAAAAGGATATGGGGGAGGGGAAGGTATTTGGAGGAAGTCTCCTCAGAAACTCTAATTTAGTTGAAAAAGAACATTAGTTGTGTTCCAACTTGCTGAGCCCCAAGAGAACCAATACTAATCTCTGTTTCCAACTTACTGCCATCCTGCCAAATGTTCTTGGAAATCTATTCTACACCTTCCATCTCTTTTTCTTCCCATTCCTCTATCCCCATCATCACCACAACTACCACATACAATATTACAAGACTCAAGAGGGCTTGGTTTTGGTTTTTGTTTTCCTGAGGCCAGTTTAAGATGAGAGAGAGAACCAATTCAAATCAAATCTATTTCAAGCTTAAGAGTTTTCGCCAAATGATTTCAAACCTTAAGATCACGTTCCCCTCTGAGCGATGACATGGTGGTTGGAAAGGGGGTGGGGCAAGGAGCAACAGAAAACAGATGAATTCATAAGAGAGGGAAGGAGCAGGATAATTTTCTGGGAGAGAAGAAATGAATAAGGAATTAAGACAACATTAAAATAGCCCTCTCAGGACGTGGGAAAAGGGAAAAGGAAAAATTGGCTATAAAAAGGATCCTTGAAAGTCTGTAAGATTACCAAAAGTAAGATCTAGGAGTGTAAACCTTAGTGGTTTCCTATTGCCTATCAGATAAAAGCAACCCTCCCATCTTGGTATTCAAAGTCCAATCTGGCTTCCCACTAATCTCCCTTGCATATCATTTGATTCATTCAAACTGTATTTCTCTTCTTGTTCATCCTATATATGTATTTCCTACCTCCATGCTTTTGGTCATGTCTTGCTCCCTGCCCTGAATAAACTCTTCCATGCTGTCAAGGCTATCAAATCCTTCCCAAACTTTAAATCTCACTTCTTTTATAAAGTTTTTCCATAAAGATACATGATCTTTTCTTCTAAACTTTTTTTTAAGTTTTTTTTTTTTGCAAGGCAAATGGGGTTAAGTGGCTTGCCCAAGGCCACACACAGCTAGGTAATTAGGTGTCTGAGACAGGATTTGAACCCAGGTACTCCTGACTCCAAGGCCGGTGCTTTATCCACTATGCCACCTAGCCACCCCTTCTTCTAAACTTCTAAAGAAACTTTGTCATATATTGTTTTGCATTGTTAATTATCTTTACATAAGATTATAAATCTATGACTAGAAAGTACCTCAGAGACCAGAAAGTTCAACCTCTTCATTTTATAGAAGAGAAAACTGAGGTCAGGGGAATGGAAGTGATTTACCCAAAGTCAACCTGGAAATAAGTATGAAAGATGGAATTTCAACCCAGGTCCTCTGAAGAGACAGTGCTCTTTCTCCTGGTTTCTCTGATCCTGAAAGACAACTAGAATAATCTGCCCAACTAGAATCTAAACCCCCTTAGAAACATAAGTGAATGTTCTATTTCTCTGGATACCCAAAAATGCTTGTTCAATGCTTTGCACAATATAGATATGAAATAAAAATTTGTTGATTTATTTAACATCTTAGTTCTGCAGTCTTGCCCTGTTTTGGAATAGGAAGACCTAAATGATACAGTCACAGTGCAGTAAAACACTACTTTTAGAATCAGGAGAATTGGGTTAAAAATCTAAGGTCTGAGACTTAACCATATGACAATGGAAAAGTGATCTAATTTTAATCTCAGTATGCTCCTCACAAAATAAGGATTATAATCCCTGTCTAGGTGATAGGGATATTGAAAAGAAAGTGCTTCAGATAGCTAATAGTACTGTTAAAAATTATTGTCATAAAAGTAGAGGAACTCAGTGTGCCCTAGAAAAGGCCAAGCATTTGGAGATCATACTACATGCAATGAATGAGTTAAAAACACAAGATAAAGAAATGGAATGACACTGCCCAGGATAGCAGAATTGTGGAATATATCAGCCTAGTGACAAATTTCATTTAGCCTTCAGAGAAAGATATTAAAATGTCAATTTAATTAAAGGGATTTTCCTGGTGCTGCTTATTGGACATTTATAAATTTAAGAAACTAGTTCAATTGTTTGTCATTTAAACAATTGTTTTAAAAAATCCCCTTTAAAAGGAGAAACTATTTCTAAGCTTTTTTGACAGTCAGATTCTTACTGTTACTAAAATGCTTAAACACCCACATGGAAAGGCATTTCAACTATGTAGAAAAAGGTTTTTTTCTCCCCCAGTGTCAGCTAGATCCTTTCATTTGACAATGGCACTCTGTAGGCTGAAATAAGGCATAATTGACGATTTCTTCCAATTAGTGAGTGTGCCTTGTTTCTTTTGTTTATCAATAAGAAAGTATACCTCTGATTGTGAAAAGGAAATTCTATTCTTGCCCTTCAACGTTTCTTCTTTTATTCTCCAATAATAAAAGAAAGAAAAAAACAACAGCTAATGGTGTCTACTTACTTGGCTAATATCCTTTGTAGAGTGTCCGATTTAAATGGAATATGTTAACTCACCTCACCTCTTCAGCATTCATCATCTGCCCCAGGAGAGGAAGGTATGAGGACTAAGGTTTGGGCTGGCTAGGGTTCCATTATTAAGTCAAAAGATTACCGTCATTTTTTTTTCTCCTCTTGGGCTTTTAATGTTCTCACTCTGGTCTTACTACATTTACATAAAGTCACAGGACAATCACTATTCTCCATTTTTTCCTTATTGTCAAGCCAGAAGAGCATTCCTATGACCATGGTCTTGAGTTAAAGTCATTTAGGGGTCATATTTTTCAACTCAAAGTCAGATTTTAGGCGGCAAAGTAAAGCAACTTTAAAAAATGTATATTTCAGTATTTTGAAGGGAATTTTTTTTTTACCTTAAGACTTCATTTCTTCAAAAACCATAACTGGATCTAGGTCATTTTTACAACCTGAGTTAGCCCCCAAGTGTCAAAAGAAGGGAACAAATACATTTTTTTCCAATGTCATTATTTTTTTATTAGACTTCATGGATTTGTGCTCACCAAAGGTTTTTAAGGATTAATTTGGGTTGAATTTGTTTTGTTTTGGTTTGGTTTGGAATTAAATTAGAATAAACTTAAGTTTAAAAACTAAGAAATACACTTGTTACTGCCAAACCAGCAAGACTTGTTATGAAGCACAGATTAAATACTCTATCCCATCAATCTAATGGTGATAGAAACTCTTTTGGGACTGTCAACATGCCCACCATTTTCTGCTAATACCCTTCATTTGTGATGATTTTAAGCAAGGCAGGGGGAGGGAAGGGTTAAAGACAACTTATTAAGTATGCAGAATAGGCAGCTGTTCATGTGATCTGGTTTGAGAGGTACCTAGGAAAATCCCTCTACTGAAAAATCTTCCCCTCACACAGAGCCTGAAATTCCATTACTATAGTAGAGATTCATTCCTTCCCTCTAAGGAGGTACAGCAACATCAGCAACAGCTTAATGAGGTATTCTCTTTTAAAATGCAAATCCAAAAAAACAAAAAAAAAAAAAGAAAAGAAACAAACCAGGGCAGCTAGGGGACTTGCAGTGGATAGAGCACAGGCCATGAAGTCAGGAAGACCTGAGTTCAAATGTGTCTCAGACACATAATAATTACCTAGCTATGTGACCTTGGGCAAGTCACTTAATCAAGTCACTGCCTTGCAAAAAAACAAAAAAAGGAAAAAAGGAAAGAAAGGGGAAAAAAAAGAAAAAGCACCTCCAAATTGGAGAGGAGAATAACACCTTAGGAAGAGAAAATTCCTATTACTTCTGTGAAAGGAGGGATTCTAGTATAGGTGACAGGAGTAGTTGAATGGGAAGAAATGTATGCAAAATCAGGGAAAAGAGCACATAAAGAAATTAGGAAGAGAGAAAGATAAAAAAGAAGAAAAAGTAGGAAGAAGAGGACAGAGAGAGAAGAAGGAAGAAGACAAACTTCTCCTTGTCATATTTCATTTCTACCTAGAGATGCCCTTTTGTACCGAAGTCCACAAACACTTCCTGCCTCCTTCACCTTCTAACTTAGATCCAATTCTGCCCTCACTTTAACTCCCAACTTGACCTGAGCTATAGTAACTCTGTTTTATTTAATGACATCTTGGATCTCTTCAAAACACAAGATCCTGAAAGATTTTCCCAGGCAAACACTCCCAGCCCCCTCATCCCCACCCCACCCCCATACACACAAATACACCAAACCAAAACTTAATCTCATAATTTTTATTTATTCCTTTTAAAAGCCAAAATCATGGAAAGGAAAGGGGTAAAAAAAAAAAACAAGTAAATCTCTGTTCACCTTAGGAAATATTAACTTGGTAGAGTGTCACTATTGCAGGGAGAGATGTCAGATCTTTTCTTGGGATTTATCAAGGGGACATTCTATTAGAAGAGTTTTATCAGTGTAATTAACACAAAGCACCCCACCCCCCTCTGCGTCAAAAATAAAACAAACTGGGGACCTAGAGGAAGATAAAATAGCCATTGTTTCTGGGCAGTACAAAACCGCTCTCTGCTCCTCCCATTTATGGGGTTTCATTAGAGCCCTGGGTGCCCCTAATTTATTTATTTAGGAAGCCCTACTATTGTCTTAATGTAAACAGAACTCAAGATCAGTTGACAGTTGAAATGGCCCAACAGAAGAGTTTTCAAAGGCGCCTCCTTGGAAAGGGGTCCCTTCATTCAGTCCCCTGGTTCCTGTATCATGACTGCCGCACTGTTCAAAAAAAATAAACAAATGTTTGTATTACAACACGACAAAAGAAGTTCCCATTCAGAGCTGGCCAGATATGAAAACAAACTTTCACATATAAGGGCTTTTGATACACATGACTTGCTTGGATGACAGGAGGCTCCACGGAGGAGTGCTTAAAGCTCATTCATATGGCACAAAAGACTTTTGTTTATCATTTCACTGGACTGCCTGGGAATGGCCAGACACAAGCTGCCACCCGGCTGGTGTCCTAGCATTTCAGTAGCCATAACGTGTGGAGATTGTGAAAACCACTGCAAGAACTGACACTCACAAGCCAGGTGAAGGCAAAGGCAAAGGCTCACTAATGGCCCTTGAGAAGTTGGACAAGGGCTCCCCCTACAGCCAGACATAGTGGCATATGATTGACCATGAAGTGAATTTCCAAGAGATGGAAGACACTGGGAAAAAATGCAAAATAGCAAAAGATTTCAAGTTTGAAGAAGCTAAAGAGGTCCTCTTGTCCAACCCCTTCATGGTGCTGAGGTCACTCAGCCTCTATGAAATGGGGATAATAATAATAATAATAATAATAAATAAATAAATAAATAAATACCAACCTCCCCAGAGTTCAGTGTGAGAATCAAATGAAAAATAAAAACAGCTGAAAAGTATTTTGCAAACTTTAAAGTACCACATAAATTCTACCTATGATTTAATATTTTTCTTATTATTTTTTCTTATTATTTATTATTTTCCCAAGGTCATAAAACTAGTAAATATCAGAGATGGGATATGACCTCAGGTCCTCTGACTCCTTACCCTAGCCTCTTCCTACTGTGTTCCCCTCCTTTTTAGAAAGGTCTGCTTTGATAAATGCAGTCCTTAAATGCTTCCATTTTTTATTTTGGTCAGTGATAGCCCCAAAATGTCTCCTGAAATTTCCCATGAAAAGGAATGTGAAAGAATTTAGAACTCATCATAGACAACCAAGAATATTTCTCATGTGCTGGCTTTCTTAACGATTGGGTTAAGATGTTGCAGCATAAAACAGATATGGTTCCAGTCCTTGAGAGAGGTAGAATATTATATAATAATAAAAGATACAACCAGTCTTATGAATAATTATTTGCCCAAAAATATTAGTGGATTTATACCAAGTCGAGGTAACATGGTACAATGGGTAAAAAAAAGCATTGAATTTGTAATAAAAACCTGAATTTAAATCCCTACTCTGCTATTTACTAGAACAAGAGACAAGTCACTAAACCTCTTAACATATCTATAAAATAAAAATATTGAATTAGATGGTCACAAAGGTCCCTTCCAACTCTAATCTATGACTCCCTCTTTGGGTTTCTTAAAATGAAGGGGGCAATGGAAGAATTATTATCATGAATTGATTGTTTTTCAGTTTGTTTCTCTTGGATGACTGAGTAAAATAGGGATAAACTTTTTTGGTTTAGTTTTAAATATGCAATGGATGCTCAGAAAAAAAATATGGTTTTTCTTTCTATTAGATCATTACCTTCTATGCCATATGCCACATTGCCATATTATTTTGTGTAGGTCATTCTTCAGATATGTGTGTGTATATGTGTGTTTGTGTATATGCTTACCTTCTCTTAAAATAGGTTTATAATATGATAATTTTCAAAAGTCCTTAAGCAGCAGACATTTAGATTAACCCTCTCCTACAATTAGCAATCCCCCCCCATCTAGCTAAACCCAGGCAATGATCCAGTTCTAAGGAACAATACTTTCTAGACAGTTGACCTTGTTTGTAAGTACTAAGATCAGTACTCTAAGGATACAACTGAAAAAATAGCAAACTCCAACTGGCAAGGGGGGCTATTTTGCTATCTAAATATCTGAAGAACAACATGCTGAATAAAGTTAACAAAGGATTAGCCATAAACAAATACATTCATGAACATCAAACAAATCAACAAGGATATATATAAAATACTGAGTTTCAGGCACTGTACTGAGTGTAGGCACAGGTTACAAAGAAAAAAAGGAACAACAATCTCTCCCTTTAAGAAATTTGCATTCTATAGGGGGAATACAACACTTTCATTGAGAAGTAAATATTAAGACATATACAAAATAAATACTGTAGCATTCTTCTGACGGCATTCCCACTTACACTGGTCAGTCAAGTCCCTAGGTTCCAGAGGTAATGCTGAGTGACTGGGGTCTCCCCCCCCCTTCCCTGCATATTCCTCATCAACAATCAATTAATTTGTTGAAAAAATATATTGAGAAGGTATTAAGCAAAGAGTTGGTACCAAACATTCCTCCAAATCAGAAGCACTCACAAGGTCCCTGGGGGAAAGTATGTTCAAACTTAAAGTTTAAAAAGTCATAAAGAATACATATAGAGAAACTAGAAGTTTGTATGTTTTCTCCTCCTGAAATTCTCCTTAGATGGAATTCTCTTTGGTAGGCTAAACTGCCCATACTCCCAGAATCCATATCCATCTAAAGTCTCTAGCCAACGCTTCTCTTTCCACAGGTAACAAATAATTGCTTACCATAGTCATGTGAAAAATTGTTCTAAATCATTATTTATTAAAGAAATGCAAATTAAAGTATCTCTAAGGTACCACCTCACACCTCTCAGACTGGACAATATGACCAGAAAGAACAATAATCAGTGTTGGAAGGCATGTGGGAAATCTGGGACACTAATACATTGTTGGTGGAGCTGTGAACTCATCCAACCTTTCTGGAGAGCAATTTGGCATTATGCCCAAAGGGCAACAAAAACGTTCATGCCCTTTGATCCAGCAATACCACTACTGGGTCTATACCCTGAAGAGATGATGAAAAAGGGTAAAAAAAAACATCACTTGTACAAAAATATTCATAGCAGCCTTGTTTGTGGTGGCAAAGAATTGAAAATTAAGTGAATGTCCTTCAATTGGGGAGTGGCTTAACAAGCTGCGGTATATGTATATCATCGAACACTATTGCTCTATTAGAAACCAGGAGGGATGGAAATTCAGGGAAGCCTGGAGGGATTTGCATGAACTGATGCTGAGTGAGATGAGCAGAACCAGAAAAGCACTGTACACCCTAACAGCAGCATGGGGGGGCAGCATTCCATCAGTGCAACCCTCAGGGACAATTTTGGGGTGTCTGCAATGGAGAATCCCATCTACATCCAGAGAAAGAACTGTGGAATTTGAACAAAAACCAAAGACTATTACCTTCAATTTCGGAGGGAAAAATGTTATCTTATTATATAATTTTGCTATTTTTTTATACTTTGTTTTTCTTCCTTAAGGATGTGATTTCTCCCATCACATTCAACTTAGATCAGTGTATACCATGGAAACAATGTAAAGACTAACAGACTGCCTTCTGTGGGGGGGGGGGGGGTAGGGGGAGGGAAGCAAGAATGGGGGGGGTGAAAATTGTAAAATTCAAAATAAATAAAATCTTTCTTAAAAAATAAAAACAAATAATTGCTTAGGCTGCAATTATTTTTGATGACTTTCATATCCTCACATATTCCCACGTCATTCTGTTATCATTGTCATTGCCATCAAACACTATTGCTCCCTTGGCTATGGCTCCCACCTCTAATCATCTAATATCTTCTGGATTGCCCAAATTTACCAGATCATTGCCTGGACCTATCCATCTTAAAATACTTAGCAGCCCAAGATCAGGAAATAATAAGCACAAGAGACAGAAAGATACATGACCCCTTTGGGGACCAATTTGAAGTAGTCTTTCCTTATTTACACTGCAAAGGAAATAGGTTATGAATGGGGTGGTTGCTCCTTCTGGGTATATATTCCACCAGCTATTCAATGACCTGAGTTCTAACTTAAATTCTATAACTAAGAATGTTCCTCAACCTAGAGAACAAGACAGCCTGTCACACATAGCTAGAAAGTGGTTTCCCAAGGTTTAATTGACAACTTGATCAGGAGAAGCATATCTGCACACCCAATTTACACCCAATTTACAATACAAATTCACTAGAGCAGGAGGTCAGGGAACTAACAGAGGAACTGAGCAAGATTTTTTTTTTAAGGAGGTGGTAACTGAGCTGAGCCTGAAAGTTTTGAGACAAAGAAAGGAAGAAGAACATTCCAGGCATCAGAGACATAAAGGCAAGAGATGGACTTAGATGAGACATTGGTGTAAAACTTGAATCAGTCTGAGCATATCCTGAGAGGAGGATTATCACTGCCACTTCCTCTGTGGGGCGCTTCCCAATGTTCTGGATACTCCTTCCCACCTGACTTGGGGAAGGGAAATAGTAGCATTATTTCCTGACTGGATTTAGAGTGTATAAAAGGGAGTAATGAGCTTGTCATTCTGGAAAAGTAATGGCAAATGGAGGATTTTGAAGGCAATGGGGTGGGGGGAGGAGCAAAGAAGGACAGACATTGAAGCTCCTTTATCAAAGAAGTGACCTATGCTTTAGGTAAATCAAGACCAATATGGAGAAGATGAATTGTAAAGAAAAGAGACTCAAGTCAGAGACCAAGAGAACTTACAAATAGGATGGTTAAGAAATTTTTGAAGGACTGAGCTATGGTAATTGTAAGAGAGAGAGAAAACAGATGCAAAAGATGATGAGGAAATAAAATCTACAATACTTGGCAAGAAACTAGAATAAAAAGAACAGGCAGAACCTATTAAGTTTCTCTAGACTCACTGACTAATTTCCCACTAAGGTCGATCTCACTAATGCTATGATTAAAAAGTCCCAGTAAGCTAAACCGTATCTGTGAAAAGGTGGCAACATAGACACCAAAGAACATAACAGAATGTTCACCAAAAATATGCCTATGTGCAAATAGAAATATATCACTGTCACTGTGATGGGCCAACAAGCAAATGAGCAAAATGGAAACTCTAAGAGAGCAAAGCTATCCTGAGCTAAGCAGGCCCCTTGTACTCTAAGCTTGATCCAATGAAGCTTGCCAATCAGCTAAAGGTTGATGAGATTAGTAAAACTAATTGCAGCTACCACCTTGGAGATTATAGATGAAATTGCTAAGGGTAAGAAACCCAAACAAACAAGGATTTCAGTTACAAGTCTTAACAACTAACCACTCGGAGCAGTTACACAGGGAGACATTCTAAATGGTGTTTAAGACCCTGTTTATTTTCTCTCCACACAGACAATTGCTCCAGGGACATCAGCAACCTTTGTCCATGAAGAGTAAAGTTGGGTGGGGCTGGTGAAGAGCACTGGTATGGGACAGGATATTCACTGACATTTGTGGTAAGGTTTTTTCATTTGATCTTCTTTTCTGATATAGCTGCCAGCATCTTATAATCACATTGTTGTTATTCACAAGAAATCTTTCTGCTCATTAGTGGTAGCCTAGTCTACCATGGGTCCTTGTGAGGGCTTGTGAAGCCCTGCCCTCTATGGACTAATGTCAATTATTTTCAGAAGTTAAGCTATGATGAAGACATAGTGTGGTATGGAGCATAAAGGATGGGAACGGAAGTCAAGATCTGGGTTTAATTCTTGCCTCCAAGTTCTATTGGCTAAATGAGCCTAGTCAAACAATCAACCCACTATGGGCCAGAGCCTATGCTGAGCCATTCTTCCTTCTTCAGAATTCCCCACCAGGCTTCAGCTGCCATCTCCCTAGATCCATTCAACTCCCTTCTTCCATTGGTGAATTCATCTGAAAACTTCCAACATGAGGAAAGGTACCAACTGTCCATTATTCACTCTCTAGAATTTGCTACCAGGCTTTAGCTCTATTCCTGCAGTCATTTCTCCTATTAATGAATTCTTTTCAGATTTTTCATTTTGAGGAAAAGTCCAAATCAACCATTCATTACCATCATGCCCTGGGTACTTTCCCCTACCTTCCTAAAGCCTAATTCCTTTTACTTCTTTTTCTTCATTGCAATGGAATCTCTTTGAGGATAGGGACTATCTTTTTTTCCTGCCATTTACATGGGAGACACTGGCACAGGACTGCACAGCATGGCGTGCCTTCATCAGAGAGGGTGATGTGCTCTATGAGCAAGGCAGAATTGAAGCAACTCAAAAAAAAGGTGTGATACACAAGTTTAGAGTAACCATGCTAGGTGTTCAAATGGACTGTTCAAATGGTAGAGCATCCCAAGTTCCTACTGGTCTGATCAGCCACAGTCCAACACAATGTCACGTCTCTAGTAGTGATGTCGTTTTTGGTCTTCTTCAGTAATGAAGGACAAGAACCAGGATCCCCAGTACTTAGCACAATGCTCAGCACCTAGTAATTTTTAAATGAATGCTTGTTGATTGACTGATTTCTCAGGAAATTTTTTAACTAAGTCATTAAACTTAAGCTACAGCCCAGCTGTGGAACTGGATCCATTTTGAGAAGGGGTGGAGAGAGGAGGGTGAACAGCTCAGTAATGAAATAATAAGTCCAGATGTCTTTCCTCATAAAAGCTAAGATAGAAATTTGTTTTAAAGCAGAACCATTTCTAGTTTCCCAGATACTAGGAGCATTCATGAACACTAGATTCACTATTCCACAGAACAAGAATTGTCCCATGTTTCTTCTGTCTTTGACTTGGATCCAGAAATTATTTATTTCTTAAATTTTTTTGCACTTTGCTGTTATAGTTCTACAAAGATCCTTCACATCCTCAATAGTTACTGGACTGTGTCCATGACAGGAAAATCCCATCATTTTCATAATGCTAAGCTTGGAAGTGCGTTAGAGGGAAATGTTCTCTGCTTCCTAATGAGTTTGGACATCAATCAATCAACATTTATTAAATACCTACTATGTGCCACCTCTCTCTACTGCCTACTGAGAGTTGGGAATGAATTATATTTTCATGATAATATGTCAAAGGTAGCATAGAGTGGTATATCTAAGGTTATTCTTGGAGATCTTTAAATCTTGTCTCTGAAATATATCAGCCAGAAAGTCATTTAACATCTATGGGAACCCTCTCGGACAATGTTATTGATAGTAGCTATGAAGGGGGATTCCACAATAAATATAGGATTTCTCCAATAAATATAACCATAGATCTGGACCCAAAAGAAATGCTTATATCAAACTACAACCCAACAAACCTGCTTGTCTCAGCTATCTTAATATTCCAAGTAAAAATAACTGTTTGATTTACAAGTTTCTAGAGAGCAGAAAATAAGTTGGCATTTACTGTATAATATATTTACAGTATAATAAATATTTATTAACAACCTATGTTCTATGTGCTATTCAATTTAACAAATATTTCTCAAATACTGTGGCAGGTGCTAGATATATGAAGCCAAAGACTAACAATGCCCTCGCCTCAAGATGTTGAGATAAGAAGAAAATTGAGCTGCCTTCATTCTTCCCTTTGTTTTTCTGTTACATACACAGCCAGTAAAAAAGATAAGTTTGCAAACCTGAGAATAGGAATGCTGTTCAATAAGAGAAGTCATCTATACTGTCCAATTCTAACTAATGCTGCCAACCCAAGTGGATCAATTCTACAAAGGTTGGCAACTAGGGATTCTGCTCCCTCTATCTATCATTAGAAGGAATACTATCATCTCCTGTTATTTTTCCAATGTGTTAAAGAAAAATGAAACCAGTCTATTGACCAATCAAGATTTTGAAGTATACTAGAGGAAATGTTAGGAACCACAGAGCAACTCTGAATCAAGCGGTTTTGATCAAACTTTTAAAATCATATCTGATGCTAAATGCACTCATCTCTGCTCTTCTTTCAACATAAAATAAATCATTCAGCAATAAAAGGAAAAAAAAAGGATACTTTAGTGAAAAGGGCACAGGACCTGAATTAGAAGACCCAGGTCATATAATCACAGAATCTCAAAGTTAGAAGGATTCTCACAGGTCATCTAGTCTAATCCATACTCACAAAAGAATCCCTTCTACAAAATGTTGTTGTTCGTTCTTTATTTCTGAAGACCAATAATATCACAGGGTGATGTTCTAACTCACTCATGAATTGAAGAGAAGGCAGAGTTGAACAAAGTTGTCAATCTCACTCTCTCATCTAGGATTATCAAAGTCAAAAAAAGCCCTGACAAAAGTCAGGGCAATTGGGGATGGCCCAGGATGCAGTGGATAACCTTGTTTATCTACTCAGTTGGTGTCTTAGATACCTGACCAAACTCTAAGTGTTCAATAGAGCCTTCTTCAGCCATCCTCACAGCCATTAGAACAAATACTTCTCATCCATTCATTCCACCAGAGAAAGTCTTCACATTCTTGGGATAGATATCCCCCCTAACTCACTCTGTCAGTTACCCTCAATCTGGCTTATTCCCCTGACAACAAGAATTCACCGGGGTGTAGCTGCTGCATATGCTACAGCTTCTGGAGCCCTAGGTGAGAGCTGGGTGAAGGTGGACATGGAAGACAGATGAACAGGAACTGCTCAGGGCTCAGCAAGTCCTCACACTAGACTTAGAGATAAGGAATCTTGAGTTTGAATACTATCTCTGACACTAATTAGCTGTGTGATACTGGTCAAATCACTGTCTTACCTTCATTTCCTCTAAATGAAGTAGAAGCATAGTAGCATCAACCTCACAGGGTTATTTTGAAGATCAAATGGGAATACATACATACAAAAAATATATAACTTTTGTTTAATATTCTATATGAGTTATTTTTATGTGACCTAACATAGTACCATTTTTAGAACTTCAGACCAGATTTCTACATCTTTTTTAACTTGACAGAATGACTATACTAAAGTATTTTCCTATTGCTCTAAGGGCCAGATTGCATTTTTCCAGAGGTAAAAGGAATGGGATAGAATTTATTAACTGAAATTCATTGTGCCCCCTACTCTATCCCACTAGATATATCTTCTAATCTCAGAATTTTTCCCTCTCTTCCCCAAAATTCCCACACAGAAGTCTGATCTTAAGCAGACATGCACCAGATTGTGAGAGAGTAGGCTAAAACAGTAATATTAATAAGCTAGTGTGAAAGCCAAGACAGAGATCATAGGCAGTAAAGGGTGGGGGACAGGAAGGGGACATTATAACCAAAAATCAGTAATAAGAGGGGGAAAAACAAGAAAAAGGGGGAAGATAAACAAGTTCACAGGTGAATAATATGCTCGTGGGACTGCGAAACTTTTCCACCAAATTCCACAAACTTAGGGTTTCTTTCTTTTAAAAAATTTAGAAATTCTGCAAGTTTGAAAGTTTGCACCATCAGTTTAGGAATTCTGTATGTTTGGAATTGTGTCAAGCAAGTTTCCCTAGTTTTGGATATATAAATGTAGTTTAAAAAATAAAATAAAAGCTCATTTCATTTATTTTACCAATGGTATAACTCCTGGAGTTAAGAAACTGATAGTAAATTGGACTAGAAGCTGGCCAATTTGAATAGTAATTTACAAGGCCACATCCATGCCCTCCTCTGAACACCATCTGTTGGGCCATTGCTCCCATGAAATGCGAGCATTTTGTTCCGTGGCAAATAAAAGAGCAACCCAAAGAATATCACCATGCTGTGTTTGGGAAAACAC
Source organism: Macrotis lagotis (assembly GCF_037893015.1). Classification (NCBI taxonomy): domain Eukaryota; kingdom Metazoa; phylum Chordata; class Mammalia; order Peramelemorphia; family Peramelidae; genus Macrotis; species Macrotis lagotis. Next base: position 126,099,079 of record NC_133658.1, read on the forward strand.
CAACACTTTTCAAAGCAAGCTTTAATCCCTCTCCAAGTCTGAAGCCCAGAACACTCCCTTAAGCACAGTAACCCAGTCAACACATACATACATTCATTCATTCGCAAACTCACTTTGAAAGAAAGCTCTACCACTTGCGCCAGACAAATGTGGAAAGTTAATTTTACAATGTGAACTGTTTTCACCCAAGGCCAAGATACAAGTTTAGGCACCATATGACCTGAGCCTGATTTAAGAGTGCCTTGGGACTGAGAAAAAAACAAAAATATTTTGGTGAAGAGCCCCACCTTTCTCTCTCTGTCTCTTCTCTCTCTCTCTCTCTCTCTCTCTCTCTCTCTCTCTCTCTCTCTCTCTCTCTCTCTCTCTCTCTCTCTCTCTCTCTCTCTCTCCCCTTCCCTCTCCTCTTCTTCTAAACTCTCTTCCCTCTTCCACTAAAACTGCAAAGATTGCCTTTCACATTTTCAACTTTTGTTTCATTGTTTTTCCCTGAGATTTGTCTTTTCACTATATCCCATCCAAGAGAAAACAAACTGGCTCTTTTACAAAGAAGTCACTGAGCAGGAGCTCTAGGAATGAAGCCAGGAAAACCCATAGCCCTCTATTTAATTTTATTTTTTTAATATTTTTAGATCATCATCATTACACAAAGGAGTTGAGATTGCCTCTCATGGTGTGGTAAAGAAAGAAACCTGGATTAGATGTCAACAAACCTCTATTTTAGTTTGGATTTTTATCACTAGTAAGATAGATGATCTTCAGTTCATCACTTAACCCCCCTGGGTTTCAATTTCCTTATTTGTAAAATGAAAGATTTTATTAGGTGATCTCTAAGATTCATTTTATCACTAAGATAGTCATGAAATATCTCATGATAGGACTGGAAACTGAAACTACGTAGCTTCCAGATATACAACTCCCACTGAATAAGTGAGGTAGATGCCCTAAGGAGTATTTTATGGGAGGGTACAGAAGCCAGGTCAGAGCCATGATGATATTCACTAACCCCTCCAAGACTTCTTTTCAATGAAATATTTAAATTTATCAAAGTCACCATGGAGCCCCAAAGAGAGCTGTATATGAGCACTGCCTCTGTCACCAACTTCCACCTTCTGTGAATAATCCAGTAAATTGCTCAGTAGTCTTTTCTCCCTGGGCTACTTGTTGAATTATCTTACCCTAAGTCAAATTTCCAAAAACAGTTAGAATTCTTGATGCATGGTATATCCTTGACCTTTTCTCTTGTATTTGATTCTGCTACTGGTCTGATCACTGATAAAGGTTGACTTCATCTCCTTTTTCTTCAATTTCTTTTTAAGAAAGAGAAATTCTTTTCACCTTCAGACTATAAATATCAATAAAGGTCTCTTCCCATGCCAAATATGTATGGGGGAGAAGAGGGAGAACTGTTATTCTTTTCTTGAACAAGGAACAAGCTATCCACTGTATGAGAATGTTGTTATTCTTGCTCTTAGAACTAAGTTAAAAACCAAAAGAAAGAAAAGTCAACTGCAACCATTGCAAGTCCTAGATCTCATCACAATAGGTCCCCAAAGATCACTGAGGCCTTCAGGAAACTTGAACTGCAGGCATTAAGGGCAATGATGATATGACCATTGAGTGCTGAAGATGATAGAATTCTTAGGATTTCTTTCTTCCCTTTCCTAGTGGTACCACACTTCCCCACCGGCTACCATGACTGCATTTATGCTGCATGGAAACCAGAAAATGTGTAACATCAAATCTGGCCCCTTGCCAGATTTCTACAGGGCATTAGTAACAAACTGGTGAAGCTCATTAAAAAAAAGAGAGAGAAACCTATAACCATTAAAAGTCCATTAAGCAGCATGTCATTTTGTAGAGCTAAATAGCCCACAGTAATCAAAAGCATATGAACCCCAGCTGGGCTACCCAGTGAATTGTTTCGATTTAGGGGAGAATTCATCAAGAAAGATTGTTCTTGGGATTGGGTTGATTTTTCTCCTTCAGTTCCCAGCTCCATGTTCCATTATAATTAAAGTGATTGATGCACCTCGCAGACAGAGGTGAGGAGTGACCCACGTAGCCAGAACATCTGCTCGTTCCAAGCAACAGCTAATATGGAACTTGAGTCGAAAGGCACGTAACTTGAGTCTATCCCACCATTGTCAATTAGGTATGGAGAGACAACTCTTTCCTGCTTATCTAGTTTACATGTGTGTTATCTGTGAAACTTCTCTTTCAAATCAGAGGCTACCTTGTTATCCAAGCCTACAGACTCATACAAAGATGACAAGAATTAAACCTGAGGTCACAAAGACAAGACCCTTACACCAAGGAACAGAGGAGCATCCATCTACAGTTGAGACCACTTTCACATTGGTTTGGGGAATCTCCATGGCCTTTTCATATCTGCAAGAGTCATCCAGCTAACTGGACTTTTCCAGCTAACTCTTTCTTCTTCAGTTTGCTTCTAGGACCATTATTTTACTTCTTGCTCCCTTCTTCTTCACCTTCTCCCTTCCCCCACTCCCATTTCACTACTCATTAGCACCTCCACAGGTCGGTGACCAATGACTGAGAGGAGTGAAACTCAAGCATATTTTTTGCAACTTGTTAACAGCTCCAACTAGAATGGCACTAGTAAAAGGTTGGGAGTAGAGGCTGAAAATCTTGGCTTAAAGGAAATGAAATGGTTAATTATAGGTCTATTAATTTTCTTCCCCTTTGCCATTGGACAATTGTAAGTTTACTATAGAAAACTATAAGTTTACTATAGAAAAAGATTTTCATGTTCAATGTAAAGTTCACTAAGATGCCTTGTCTTTCTCCAAACCTAGTTCCTTTATCCATAAAACCCAAGGATTGATGAGAATCAATCCATATGCTCACTAAAGTAGCCTTTATCTTTTCAGTTAACTTTTCAAGCATCTCCACAAATGTAATTTAAGTTTTTGAATCCAGGCACCATGTTTTATATTTCTTTGTATACCCCAGAAAACCTAGTAAAGTACCTTACATATAGTAAGGAATATATCCATTGATTGATCTCCCAAAAATGTTGATTGTTAATGTCTTAAATTTACTAATTTATTGGAAAGTAATTGAACTTTCCATATGTAAATGTCTTATCTTTTCAACCAGGCTGAAAGTTCTGCCAGTGAAGACTGGCTGTCCACCTTTCTGATTTCACTCTCTCTTCCAGAGTCATCAAAAGTCAGGATGACTGATGGTGGATCAGGATGAAGTAGATGACTTTGGTGTTTTTGATGCCTGATCAAGTTCTAAGAACTTTACAACACATGCTTCAGTCACCTTCATAGCTATGTTTCCTTCTGCGCAATCCACAGTAAGACTTTAACATGCTAGGAGCAGACATTCCTTAATTCACCAATGCATTTGTGGCCCCTCGGTTACTTTCAATCTGTCTTAACCCATCTACTGCTATAGCTTCTCAGAGTCACAAGTGAAATTTGAGTGCTAGGTGTATACAAAAAGTGGGTGAACAGTTCTGAAAAGACCTCAGCAAACTTTCATAATAGAGGGGCAGAGAAATCTGTTCCAGTGGCTGCTCATGAGATTTGGGAAGTGAGGTGAGTGAAGTCAATGAAATGGCCTATACAAGAGTAGGGATGAATTAGGGGGCTTTAATTTTGATAAGACTGAAGACCAATTTTAGTAGGAGTGAGGATATAGGAGAGGTAGAAGATAGAAAGATTTTTCTCAGAATAGAGAAACCTATAGTTGGCGATATTGAAGGCAAAGCAGTTCCATATGGGGTGTGTGTGTGTGTGTGTGTGTGTGTGTGTGTGTGTGTGTGTGCGCGCGCACCTATGTGGGGGTGTGAGAGGCTGTCCTAATGGTTAGTGGAAGCAGAGAGGTAAGAAAGGACAGTGGAGTTGAAAAGGTAAAGGAACTAGCAGATCAAAGTGTTCAAAGGAAGAGGAAAATTTCATCAATGTGGACATTTGGCCCCTCAGAGGCTATGGAGAAGATGAAGAGAGAGGGCTGTATTCACTGAATAAATTTGGAGAATATCTTGGAGAGGGCTACAAAACAGCAATGAGGATAGAGGGCAGGTTGTCCAAATGGATAACAGAGTCTTCAAAGAAGAGAAATTATTGGATGGTGAGCATCTAAAAATGTCTAGAAATGGAAGAAGGAAGCAAGCCTCTAAAGAAGAAAGCCCACTGCTGGGTACAGGATGGCTTCTTACTTGCACTTTCCTTCCTAATATGTCTAGTGATGAGGAAAAATAAATATATAAATGAACCATAAAACCTATCACAAAATAAGAGCTTCCTCATAACCAGTGACATAAGTTTAAATTCTAGATAGTAATAAAAATGTTGTAAAGCCTTTCCCTTCTTATCTTGCAGCTCCCTCTAGCCTTCACCTTCACAATCACCACAGTCCACCAAACCAGGAAATGGCTTTTCTGGGCATTCTAAAGTGCCTTCTCCTCTGGTAAACCCTCCAAGATATTCAAGGGCTGCCTGGGCAATCAACAAGCACATATGAAAACTATTAAACTATTAAATTATAAAATTCTATTAAACAAACACATGGTTGTTATCATCAAATTATTAGCCTCAGAATCTTCTAAGGGAATAGATAAGGGCTTTGCATCACTCCCTCAAACCCCCATCTCTTGGACCCTCTGGTCCTGCAGGCATTAGACTTGTTTTGGTTAGGATTATATCTTGGGTGGGTTTTGTGGCACACTGTGAAACCCAGAGAGATAAGTTTCTCCAATTATCCAATGGCTAAGAATTTCAAGTATCAGTTCTATCTCATTCTGTGGCAACTTAAGCCATTGGAGAAGAAATTGGGCATAACTATGACAGGCTGTATATTTCCTTATGTCTGTTGTAAGGATTGGCTGTGTCAAGTTTGTAAATTATTCTTGAACAGCAGGAATCACTGTAAATAACCTGTCAAATGTCACATGTTGGCCAGCTAAACAAGATTTGTGTTAAATAAACAACCTTCCAACCCCATGTGCTCCTGGCAGAAACGTTTCAGGTTGTGTTGACTCCCATGAGCCTAGGATCCCAATGATGTAGAAGTTATATTGGATGGGGTGGTTGGAGCTTTATTCATATAAGCACCAATTATTATGTTCTCTATGTCCTCTCTGGCATAGCCATTCTTGATGTGAAATCTTGTCTCCCAACTGCCAACCCACTAACAAGTCAAAAAGAATGCTGAGCTCAAGGAAAACCAATCTGTAATACTCTCAACATAAGGGAAAAGTTAACATAGCTATAGGAAATGAATTGGTTTTTGTTCATGTGAATTGCAAGAAGTAATTCTAATAGGGAATCTCTTATTCTACCCTTTGGACGATTTAACTAATATGTCCATCCATCCACCATCCATTCATTCACTTGTTCATTGGATATTGATCACAGCTAAAATGTGGATAGTCATGTGCTATGTACTATAAGGGTATACATATGAATTTAAGATGTTTCAGTCAAGTCTGATTCTTTGTGACCCCATTTGGGGTTTTCTTGGCAAAGATCCTAGAGTGGTTTGCCATTTCCTTCTGAAGCTAATTTTACAGATGAGGAAACTGAGGCAAATGGGGTTAAGTGACTTGCCCAGAGTCACACAATCTGTAGGTGCCTAAGGACTGATTTGAATTCAGGAAAATAAGCTTTCTTACTCCAGGCCCAGCAATTCATCTACTGTACCACCTACCTGCCTAAATTAAGATTACATTAGCTTTTTTTGGTGACCATGATACACTATCAATTCGTATTGACCTTGTAATCTGCTAAAATCCCCAGATATTTTTACATTTTGAATGTGTGAAGGTGATTTATTTTCAAGTCAAATAAAAAGCCACATTTATCCCTAATAAATTTCATCTTATTAGATTTGGCAGAAAATCTAATCTATTGAGATCTTTTTGATCATTGCTATGTCAACTAGTATGCTTTCTTAGCTTTCAGTTACTGTATAATAGAAAAGTGAGCCAGAGGGCCTGGTTTTGAGTCCTGGTTCTGAGACTCTCTGTGTGATTTGAATAAATCACCTTATTTCTCTAGGTCTATTTTTTTTTCATCGAAGGAATGAGAGGATTATCCTAGAGGACTTCTAATACCCCTTCCAACTCTCAATCTATGATCTAATGTCATCTGCAAATGCAAAAGACAAACTATCAATGTTCATCTATAAGTCATTGATAAAAATGTTAGATGACATAAGGCTAACTTGTCCAGATCCTTTTTCATCCTCTATTATTTTTTATATTTCATTATCTTTTCTCACAACTTCAGTTATCATTTTAGGGTTACCTCCATGCAAATGACCCATAAATCTGTTCTCTTTTGTCTTGACTTCTAAGCTCTTATCTCTTGTTTCCAACCATTAGCTAGGCATTTCCACTAAAATATCCCATGACCTTTTCAAGTTCAACATGTAAATGGGAAGAGCACTGGTCTTGGTGTGTGAAAAACAGGTTTGAATCCCAGCTCAGTGATTTTCTAATATGTGACCTTGGGTAAGTTGATTTCTTCCTTTATACTATTTCCTTAATTCACTTGGCTGGATTAACCTTGTTATGGGAAACAAATAATACTTATGAAAATCATTTTTGACTCTTTTCCCTTCATCACCCTTTATAGCTTGCCAATTCTAATTCCAAATACATCTCTTCCTTTCTATTCCTTCATACAAAGATGCATTATCTAGACAATTTCAGGAGCCTCCAAACTGCTATTTACAACACAATCCATCCAATATAATTCCAGTCAAATCTTACTTAAAATTAGTCAAATGAGCAAATGCACGTGAAATGTAATGTCAAATTTAAAGCAATATTTTATCTAATTATAAGTAAATCAATATTATCTCTGAATACAGCTCTAAGAAACATTAAAATTTAGTGACTCATTTCCTGCTCTTTCTTATAGTCAAAAATCCTAATTCCATAAAAATGATAAATCTGAATAATCTTTTCCTTCTTGTCTTATGTCCAATTAAAGGGAGACATGCCCATTATTGACTCCTCCAGATATCACAAAGTTAACTGGTGTAAAGAATAGTTGAACGATATATAACTTTTTTATACCCTCCTATCAATGAAAACAAGAGAGATTCAAGATTACCATAAGTAGTTAAATACAATTCCTTAGCCCCTCTGACTAATTAATAAATAACCAGTAAGATTGCTGAAAGACTTTATGGAAGAATAAGAAGACAGCTGGATCTTGGAGTCAAGACTGGCTGATTTTACATCCCACCTCTGTTGGACAGGTTGTTGAGAAGCTTAATGAGATCATTCATGTAAAGTATTTTGTGAACTTGAAAACCCTACACAATTGTCAATTGTTTTGATTATTATTTCCATTGGGTAGAAGTTGTATATCTTAATTTATATATGGCAGACAAAAGTCAGTAAGATACTACTGAAATCAGAAATGCAGGTTTAATGGTCTTATAGAGAGAAAACTTTGCTAATAATGATCATAGTACACACACACACACACACACACACACAATTCCTGGACAGCCACATTGAAAATGGCAACTTTTGGTAATAAATAAACTGGAAGAGAATTTGGATAACTGAGATAATACATCATAGTTATACATATATATGTATATATGTACAGTACAGGTGGCCATCCTCAGGAGATTTTCCTTTAGGTTATTCCAGGACCTAGTTCATTGCAATTCACATAGACAAGTACTTTAAAAATATTTGTTGATTAGGGGATGCTAGGTGATGCAGTGGATAGAGCAACAGCCCTGGAAGTCAGGAGGACTTGATTTCAAATTTGACCTCAGACACTTAATAATTACCTAGCTTTGTGGCCTTGGGCAAGCCACTCAACCCCATGGCCTTGCAAAAACAGAAATAAATAAATAATTGTTGATTATTGTATTGATTTAATACAGAAGAACTAAAATTGTCCAGCCTTCCATCAAGAACAGTATATAATTATTGAGGTGATTTTTGTCCTCCATTCTCAAAGAAGACCATGACACCATGACATGAGGGGAGTTAATACCATGGATTTAAGTGAGGGGGGTGCTATGTTAAGTCACTGGTCTCACTTTCTCCTCCAGAGTCATCTGGTCCAGTGACCAGATATGGATCAGGAAGACTAGAAATAGTCCTGGACATGAGGCAATTAGGGTTAAGTGACTTGCCCAGGGTCGTATACTAGTAAGTGTTAAGTGTCTGAGGCTGAATTCGAACTCCCATCCTCCTGACTCCAAGGCCAGTGCTCTATTCACTGCACCAGCTAGCTACCTTACTTCCCTCTAATGCCACAAAAAAAATCACAACCCTTACCAGTATTTGAGAAGCAGTATGGCTTAGTTGACAGAGCTGGCCTCAAAGACAAGGTGACCTAGGTTCAAGTCCTGACTCTGACACAATGACATTGTAACACCAGGCAACTTCTGTATCACCATGTTTTGGAAAAGGGATTTGGCCTCATCCAGGGTTTCCAATCCCAATGAAATCACAGGTGCAGTACCTTTACATATCTTCCTTGTCACATCCATTGGAGGATGAATCGAAAACTATTTGAAACCAGAGGGAAGTTTTAAAATTATCTCATTTTAAATTCCTTCATTTTAAGTCTAGGAGCTTAAATAGCTTATTATGCATATACTTATTCCTTAAAAGCCTTGAAGACCTGTCTGGTCACTTCATCAGATCAGAAAGTATAAATAAGTAAATTCTTCTTTAGAACTTGTCAAATAATTCATTCTGGAAGCAACTCAAAATGCAGTTGTTTTGGGGTTGGGAGAAAAAAAATGAAAAACTCATCAGGGTTCAATATGAAGTAATGGAAGAGAAGAAACCTTGGAAGCAAAAGGCCCTTCAGTGATTAATGTGAGATACCAACCTAAAGAAAAAAAGAAAAAAAATTTTAAACCCACAAAGAATTTACATAAACACCCTAATACAAACAGGAAGAGGGGGAAGGGATTGTTTAAACCAGAAAGGTGAGTTAGCACCTGTTAATGACCAGTTTGTTAGCTCACAGGCTGTTAACACTCAAACAAACTGGTCGTTAAATGGGGTTATTACAGATTTCAATGGAAATTGATTAGAGCCTTTATTTAAAGATTTAATGGAAGGGCAGCCCAGCAGCCCTGCACACCTGGAGAACCAAAGTGGCCCAAGGCAACCACGGAGCTGCTTCATCTGGATAAAAGTAAGTAATAATAATAATGACCATTCTAGTGCATCAATTACAGATTTCCTTCAGCAATCAGAGGGTTAGATGAGTTCTGATTCACAGCTTGATGTCTAATAAGAAGTACTTGAGTCTTCATTACTGTGTAGCGCCATTATGGTTAAGTGTTCCTGATCTGTGTTCTTTACAAGCCCACTGCAATTCTCATTATTATTAGACAGACTTTCGATTAAGCTCATAACACTTTTTCATATGTCTTCATTCCTTTGTGGATTATAAAAAGAAAAAGGAGGAGGGAGGTGAATTGAGGATTCATACAGACAGAAACTTCCAGAAATGAGAAGGGAAAGCACTAAGGCTCAGGGGTTTCTATTTATCTAAGGGATTCTGTTTTTCTTCCTTGATGTGTTACCTGCATCAGGACAAGTCAAATAGAAAATGGAGACCTAAGGAGTTAACAAATGGATTAAGAAGCTGGCAAAAAATAAAATAAAAATAAAATCTGTGGCAGAGCATCCAAAGTCCCCATAAAGACTCCAAACTCCTCCCTCATTTATTCAACATATATTTATAGAATGCTTCTTGTATTGAAGGCACTGTTAGAAACTGTAAAGGATTATACAAAGTTATATGAAATATAGAGAGACTTTGCCTTCTTGAAACTTTTTACTAGTATAGGAAGGAATACAGCACAGAAGTATATATACAGTGCAAAATTCATGAGGATAATTTCTGTAAGACACACAAAAGTAATTACAATTCACATTCCATATATGCTGTCTCTCTCCCATTAGAATGTGAACTCCTTGAGATCAGAGGGTATCTTATTTTCTTATTTTTATTTTCTTATTTCCTTTTTTGATTTTGATTTTTTTCTTTCTTCAGCACTTACTAAGGACAAAGCACTAAATATATGTTTCATTCATTCATTCATATTCATAAAAAGAGTTTTATCTATGACAAAGCTCCATCCTCACAACAAAAAAGAGAGACATCATTTCTAGCTGGGTGAGTTAGAGAAAGATTTGGACTGGGCCTTATAGAATCATGATGCTGTAGATTTCATACAGATCAGGAAGATAAGAATTCTTATCCCAACACTGTTATTCTCTAGAAGATTAGGTAACTTAGAGAAGTTCACCCTAAACTCCCTGCTTCTCAGCATCCTTGTCTAAAATGAGAGCATCTGATCAGAAGACTACCAAGGTCCCTTGCAACTAATTTTATAGTTCTGTGAAAAATAATGAAAATCTCTGTGTTTCAGACCTTGACTCAGTCTTTCCTTCCTGAATTTCCTCATTTCATTAGATTAGTTATGGGAGGGAAAGGTGGGAAAAGTCATGGACTTCTGCATAATTCTTGTTGAAGCCTATAGTATTAAGCATATAGTAACTGTTGAATATACTTATTTGACTGATTGACTAAAAAAATTCATTAGCAGTTCAGTTGCCTACCTTGTCTTGTGGCAAAACAAAAAATCTTTCAAATAAGACCTGAAACATTTCTAAACCCTCACCATTCTTGTGAGTAAAAACATGTCAAAGCAGGTGGGCTGGGAATGTGAGAAAAGGACTGATATTTTCATTCCTTTCTCAATGTGCCTGGGTTTTTAGAGAGCAGTGTGATTGCTGTCTTGGCTTCATTTAAAGTAGAATAATTGGGCCAGTAAAATTTGAAAAGTATATTTTCATTCTCACAAGCTCAAGGAAGGAAGATGGAACGTTACAAGAATGAAAATGAAGGAAATGAATAGGAGAAATGTTCGCTTGTAAATTAAGGGCCAGCAAGCAAGGGATATGAAAAAGAGTCTGGCAGAATTAAAATAATCAGGAACTAAGAGGAAAAACCAAGAGTTCAGGGAAAGTGTAGAGAATTCCATTAATAATAATTTCAGAAGGTAACAGAGGGTAGATGACATTCAGAAAAGGTGGCAAAACAGTGAGAGAGGGAAAAGAGGTGGTAGTAAAACGGGAGGCTTATAACGTCTAGTTTTTTCCTTGGGTTCCATCATTCCAAACCTACCACAATCTCCCTTTCTCAGTGAAGAGAAACTTCTTTTTAGGGTGAGAGGAGTAAAAGGTTAGCTAGGCTACTAGAGAAAGGGGCAAAAATCGGGGGAATTTTGGAAGCAATCTAGAACTGAAACATGAGTGTATTTTATCAGACTGGCTTTATGAATATATCGACTGTAGAATAGCTACATGGTATGATTGCCAAGGAAATGATAAAATTCTCCTCCTCCTTGCTCTTCCTTTCCCCACCAAAACCAACCTGTTTAACTGATACCTGATATTATAAAATTATAAATTCACCCCTTTTGACTTGTAACTTCTTATCCTCTCCTGGAAAATCATCATGGGAGAATGGGAAAAGACCTGATATTAGACCTGAAATCAGGAAAAATCTAATATCAAACTCAGATTCTTGATATTTCCTGGTCCTCTTTTTCTTTCCCCTCCCATAACTAATCTGGTGAAAATGCACAAAGAGAAGAAAATGAGCTAAGGCTCAACCCAAAGAAATTTTCAAATTCTCACAGAACTACAGAATTAATTGGAAAGGTCCTTGATGGTCCTAAGCCTTGCTTTTCTCAGCTATAAAATGGAGAATAATAATAATACATGGACTATCTCTCTTGCAAGGTTGTGGTGAGCTCAAGATGAAACCTAGGAGGTTAATAAAGAATTCTCAAAATAACTTGATGACTTTAGGAGTTGGTAAGCTTTTGTTGGAGGGCTTGGAGTTTCTCTTTCAATGCAGTATGACCCTTCATTGAAGATGGGACTATCTCCTTAAGTCTCATTGATTGGAGAGGAACTGGCTAGCTTTAACTGGTTGGCCTTCACCCTTGCACAATTAATCAAAAAAGAGGCTCTATGGCATAATTCCTTTTTTTTTCACTTTCAAATCAAAGAGAAAACATCAGGAGTCAGAGACCAGAAATCTGAAAGCAAAATTTGGCTGCTTGGAGGTTGGCTTCCTCTATACTAGCACAGGCCCTAATCAATGACCTTTTTTTTTAACACCAGAGGGGCCACCTTCTAGCATAAGAAACTAGTGGAGGAATAGGCTTTCCCTTTTCCCTTCCAATTCAAGGGCTTACTATGTGTGCCAGACACTGTACTAAGCACTGAAGATACAAATACAAGTTAAAAAATACTTCCTGCCCTCAAGGAACTTGCATTTTAATAGAAAAAATACATAAAAGCCAAAACAAAGAAGTGGGGGAAGGGTGAAAGGAATAGGGAAGAGAGGCAAGGCTACTGGGAAGGAGGTGGAAAAGTTCAGAGAGTAAGGAGGAGCTGGAAGTAAAGTGAGTTTGAATTGGTAATCTCATAAAAATGGTGGTCTGGGTAGCAGCCAAGGCAATGCTAGAGTGGCAAGAATTCCTGGACCCTGATTTCTTGACTGAGTATCTGATGATTCAATCCTGGGAAGCCAGTGCCAGAGACACATTGTAGTCACCACATTCTCTCAACCACATGGTCCAATGAGAGTGGAACCACATGGCCAAGCAATGAGAGATACTAATCCTCAGCCTTCAAGAGAAAGAAAGGAACATTCCTGAGTAGCCTCAGGGTTACCTCTCTAGCAATACCAGCTTGAAAGTTCTGGAACCCAACCTCCTAGAGATGTTAGGGGAGTTCCTGGGTATTACCAGCCTTGGGTCCACAGCAGTATCTATTCAATCATTCAGACAATTTGCTGCACAGTGCCAAAGAACTGGATGTTTCAAAACATTTAGATGTCTGGCATTATGTGGAACAAATGTTTCCCTCATGCAATTATTTTTCTTTTCAATGACATGTGTTGATGACATATCGACAAAGCCTCTTTGCTCTTTTTTTTTCAAATCTTCCATGTACTTTCTCAGGCAGAAATGTGCCACAGTTAGGATGCTGGCTTTAGATTCAGAAGACCTGGGTGTCTTATACTATCTCCATTACTACCTTTGTGAGCTTTTGGGGCTTCATTTTTCACATCTATAAAATTAATGGATTATATTAGATAGGTTTTGAGTTCACTTTCAGTTGAAATATATGTGTGCCTCAGATTTCATCTTTCTTTAATCTTTTACTTACTAACTTTTCTTTCTCCCCATCCCTAAGTTCTATGTTCTAGTTTGAATCATAGTTCCTTTGTAAATAGTCTTTCTTCTCACAATTCCCTGTTCTGCCATTATCACCTGTCCTTCCATAACCCATCCCAAGTTCAGGACTACATTGATTTCCACCACCACCCCTTCTCATCAACTATAATTTCTTCTCTAATAAATTGCTTTCATTCTGTTGGCTTAATCTAAGACAGGTGAGAGCCTCTATTCATTAGCCCTATGGTCTACTTCAAATCTAACAGGGGAAAGTGATATTTACAAAGAAACTGAAGAAATTGACACAAATGGCTCTTGTCCAACAAGAAAAAAAGGAGATTCCCAGGTTCTTACAAATCTACTCAGAAACTGGAGGACAAGAGAGGTCTCAACTGAATCCTCTGAACTCACACCCAGCAAGAAAAATTTTGCAATGAAAACAGCATTTACTTTCTTTGGAATCTTCTCCATAGACTTCCTAACTTGGACCAAGGGCAGAGATCAAACTGAAAACAAAATAAAAATAATGGCTGAACACCAAATCTCAATCTGGAGTCAAAGAGAAAGCGAGCAGGTGTCTGTCATAAAGCTCCATTTCAAAAAGCCAGGGTCAACTTCTAACAGTTCTAAAAGTTCAAAAGTCAACCTTCACTGAGTCAGGGGGTCAAGGAGCAGGAGGGCTGCAATCTGAACCAAAAAAGGCCAATTCCCTATAAACTGGGGGCCCCAACCATTCTCCACCGAGACAGCTGGCTGGGTAGGGTTGGTTTAGACAAGTGATGGCAGGAAATAAATCTCCTGAATTTTTCTTTTGAAAAGCAATAAAATGGATTTTGTGTGAATAAATATTAACTCTGGAGAAACTCAGACATACATTTTGAGATGCATAGCTAACCCTTGAAAAGTAGGGCAAAGAACCTCATGCCACTGAGACTTTAGGGGATTCAAAAACAGTTAAGAAAGGCAGCTATTTCATACTCTGGATGGGACAGGCAACTGTCAGACCCAGATACAAATGGCATTTAAGTTGCCTGGAATGCAGAAATTGTTTTGCCCAGCTCAGAGAAATAGGAATGCCTTTGCTTCTTCAGCATTTTTGTGCACATGGACTGCTACTTAGTCCGACTCCCTGATGGATAGCATCCTGAGATTGTTGCCTTCATCTTGAGAAGTCATTCTTCATTCAGGCTTCTCCAGCCAAGGCTAACCCCTCCACCTGTGTCTCTGATTCCATCCCCCTTACTCCCTCCTCCAGTACTTCAGTCCATCAATAACACCCTCTCTCTTGTGCATCTTCACATGGACTCCTTCCCCTTTGCCTACAAGCATACTCAAGTCTCCCCTGTAATTTAAAGATACATATATAGATAGCTATAGGTACATTCTTTCCCTCAATCTGTTTATCCCTTCACTCCTTCCCTTCATCATCAAACTTCTGTAAAAAGTGGTTCTATATCAGTTTCCACTGCTCAAAACCTTTTTAATCTAGTTTTCAATTAACTATTCTCCCTAAACTCACTTATGTCCTCATTTCTAAATCCTATAATCTGTTCCTAATTATCATCTTCCTTGACAGTACTATAATATATCATATCCCCACCTTCCGAATACTTAAAACTCCCATTTTTCCTCTTTATCTCTAAATCTCCTCATGTCTAAATTAGGATCTATCTTCAACCATATTGTTTTCTCCTTGTATATTTATCCTATCTGCCCCTCAGTGATTTCATCCAATTCTAGCTTCAATTATCAATCAAAGTGCATGACAGTCAAATCCATATTCCAGCAATGACCTATTTTCTTAACTCTTGTCTTATGTTTCTAACTGGTGACTTGAGATGTCACCTTAGATTCAAGATTTCCAAGACTGAATTAATCCGCCATCATACCCCTTCTTCCCCCACCTCCTAACCCCCAGATCCCTTCCTGATTTCCATTTTTCTTTTAACAATACCATTATTCCCCAGTTGGCCCCTTGCTCAAACTACAAGCCTATCTTTGTCTCTTCCTTCTCTCATATTCCCTGAATTTAATCTATTTTGAAGTCATGCCAAATCTTCCTTCACAATATCTCTCAAATTCTTCTCTTCCTTTTGATTCTGCCACCCTCCAAGTTCAGCCTGTGTACATGCTGATGCACCTACAATAAGGCTTTCTTACTGGCCTTCCTACCTCCTATCCTTACCCCACCAACACTAAATTAATCACTCTTCCTAAAGCACCCACTGATTCTCTTATTTCCTTGCTCAAAAATCTAAGCATTGCCTAGCAAATAAAGCCCTCTGGGATCTGTGTTCTGCCTTCCTTCTGAACCTTATCCCTTACTACACTTTCACAAATGCCTTTTACACCTTCTATTTCTGCTCTAGGATACCTTCTATTTCCTGAATGTCCATGGTCATTCCCCACATTTATATTAACATCATTAACTCAGCATTAGATGTCTACTACTCTTTCAGAGACAAAGCTCAATTTGTATTTCCTCCATGAAGTCTTTCTTGATCCCTTTCACCAGAAATAATCTCTCTGTCTCTCTCTCTCTCTCTCTCTCTCTCTCTCTCTCTCTCTCCCTCTGAATTTAATATATTGGTCTTTTTTTAAGACTCTAATGGTCATTAATAATAAGTAGCATGAATATGAATAAAAGAATGAAGGATTTATTAAGCATTTACTTGGCTTTGCATACATATTGTGTTAAGTGCTAGAGATATAAATGAAAAAGCAAGATCCTCTCTCCTCTCAAACTTCCCATTTGAATGGGAAAGACAACACATGGAAAAAATAGAAAAGTCCCACAGTCCTTATAAACTGTCATTTCCAATGACAAAATCATTTCTGCTTGGGATGTTGGAGATTTGATAGTGTCAAAGATTTTGATGATAGCAAGGTTTCTTCCTGGTTCTTTGACAGATATGACTGAACCAAATGCAATTGCCAGGTTGCAATTCCACAGGGTTTGCTTCCCAGGATGATTGGACTGAAATTATTACTAGGATCTTGGGTTCAGAATCTTGGGCTGCTATCATCAGGGTCTGTAGGAAGATGGTAGTCAAAGTAATAGTGACAGTTTGACTTGCTGGGCACATTTTGCCTCCCTCTCCAAAGAGTATCTGGACTACTTATTGAGAGCCACTGCCATATATGAATTATATTAAAGGTTTAGCCTTTTTAAATAGTATATATAACATTTTATCTATATTATCTACATTTTATCTATTACATTTATCTATATTATCTCATTAAATCCTTAAAACAGGTACTGTCCCATTTTCCCAGATGGCAGTAAGAGAGGTTGAGTTCACCATCACACAGTTAGAGGGTATTAGATTTTGTTATTGTACAAACATTTCCATTTGTGCCTGACTCTTAGTGACCCTATTTGGTATTCTCTTGGCAAAAATACTCGAGTGGTTTGCCATTCCTTCTCCAACTCATTTTACAGGTGAAAAGATTGCTACAAACAGGATTAAGTGATTTGCCAGGATCATATAGCTAGTAAGTGTCTGAGACCACATTTGAATTCAGGTCTTCATTATTCTAGGCCTGGTGCTCTATCCATTGTGCCCCCAGATATTCAAGGATTTCAGAAATGGACTTCAAATCCAAGCCTTGGACTCTTTCCACTGTGCTATACTTTCTAACTAATATGGTTTGGTATCATAATTATTTGCATGTGCATATATTTACTTCAATAGACATTCTATTTCCTCCTCCCAGTCTTTAAGTTATTCCTGGGTTCTATTTTATTTATTTTTTTACCTACCTCCCTCTGATTTACCTCTTCTTCCCACCCTCCCAATACCAAATGGTGACTGGTTAGTACTCACAGAAAATTTGTTGAATGACTGAAAGTGTCTTTTCTTTTCAAAATGAAAAATCTTTGTGATTTAGCATGTCATGAAGCTGGACATTCAGAAACTTTTTTTTCACTATCTATCTGAGGAAAAATACTTAGTCTAAATTACAGAATATTTAGACTTTACCTCTACCCAAACTTGCTTCATACTCTTTTTTTCTTTCTTTTTTTTTTTTTTTTTTTTTTAGTTTTTGCAAGGCAAATGGGGTTAAGTGGCTTGCCCAAAGCCACACAGCTAGGTGATTATTAAGTGTCTGAGGCCAGTCTTGAACTCAGGTACTTCTGACTGCAGGGCTGGTGCTTTATCTACTGCACCACCTAGCTGCCCCAACTGCGCCACCTAGCCGCCCCTGCTTCATACTCTTAATAGAAAATAAATCATTAATAATACCCCTTCCCCCTTTTTCCAATAGGTTATACTATAGTAGAAGGTGAGAAGGAGAAATGATTTTTATGTTAAATGATACCTTTTGAAATAAAAAGTTTCTGGATTTCATCTGCGAAATGCTGTGATGCTATAAATAGAATACTGAATTTAGAGTAAGAAAGACCTAGTTTTCCATTCAAATTGTATGATCCTAGATAAATCTCACCTGTCTCAGTCTCAGTTTCCCTAAATGTAAAATGGACAATGTATGTAGCATTTGCCTAATAGGGTTGCTGACATGATCAACTGGGATAACATATATTTAACAGCCCTTAGAGCCCAACATACTAAACCCTAGAGTTACACTATGTAAATATTAGGCATTACCATTCCTATAGTAATATTTTAAGCAATGACAAAATAGTAAGAGAATAGAGTTATCCTTCAAAATTCGACTTAATACTTTATCTTCTGGGGAGTAAGGTGGTGTATTGGATAGAGCACCAGACCTGTAGTCAGGAAGACTCATCTTCCTGAATTCAAATCTGGCCTCAGACACTTAAAAACTGTGACCCTGGATAAGTCACTATAACTCTCTTTGCCTCGGTTTCATCATCTATAAAATGAGCTAGAAAAGGAAATAGCAGCCCATTCCAGTATCTTTGCCAAGAAAACTCTAAATGGGGTCATGAAGAGTCAGACGTGACTGAAATGACCAAACAACAACCACCACCTTATTATCTGGTTGTAACAAAAATCAAAATTCAGTGGTGTCATCACCCCCAGCAGAGCCATTATGTTGCTCTGCAATAAGTTCTAACTGGTGGTTTTTTAAATGATCATTAAGCAAATTCAACAATAGACAGTGAGGCCAGGCTGAAATGCTAAAATTCTCTTAGTTTGTCCAAAGTGACTGTAACTTGGGCAATCATTTCCCAACTTTCTGTTTCCCCACATCCTAAGCACACATTTTTCCTTTGTTCAGGCTCTGGCTCATTCAATCAGCATTCTCCATTCTAAATCTGCCATGAAAAATGCTGTGAGGGCTAGTGCTCTGGGACAGGGAGCTCCCATACATCTCGAAAATAGCTACTCGCCCAATGGCCTACACCAATTTCCACTAAACAAATCATTTTCCCTTTCATTCATCTTACTTCCTGGGTACCTCCAAAAGAGTAACTAAATTGTCAAAAATCTTCCTAGGCTAGGACATTCAGCATCCTGAAAGCTCTAGCCCATTTCAGCCAGATTACTGAGCAACCACTGTCCTGGCACCATGACTTGAGTCGTCACGAGTAACTCAAGGGAGATCAGCTTGTTAAGGCAAACAGTCTAGTTACTCAAGTTATTAAATAATAATATGAATCAATACTTTGATACTCCAATAGACCTGTGACCTCACCGATAAGCACAATTCTTTAAATGACATAAAGAACTACCTATACATTTCTGTTATCCTGTGTGACTCTTCTCTTTGTCTACTGGGGTAGTCAACCCAAACTGCAGAGACATCTATCTTTATGACATTGGGATGGATACCTATGAAGCTTCCCATCAATCATTCAGTAGTCATCAGACAAAAAGCACTTGTTGAGCATGCAACAACCATTGTGCTAAGTGCTGCAATTAAAAGGGCAAAAGACAGAACATTCCCTCAAGGACCTCATGATCTTAAAGTGGGAGAAATCGTGCAGACAATCATCTATATAGAGAAAAAATAGGAAAGAAACAACAGAGATAAGGCTCTAGAATTAATGGAGATCAAGAAAGGCTATCTATAAATGGGAAATGAAGCCCCTTATCTTTCCCTCTCATTATATGACCAACCCATTGTTTTTCAAGTAATTCTCCAATGACATCCCTGATGCGACTTCCCCATGTAATTTCTTATTTGAATAAAGAGGGAAGAAGCAGGGCCTACTGTGTGACTGGCAGCATACAACTATTATCTCACTTGATCTGCACCACAACCTTGACATGGAGATGTTATTATTATAATCCTCATTTGGCAGTTGAGGAATGTGAGGCAGACAGAGATTAAGTGACTTGCCTAGTGTCAGACAGCTATCACAATTCTGAAGCTGGATTTGAACTTATGTCTTCCTGATTCTAGGTGCTCTATACCCTATACCATTTCTATAACCCTGCTTAACACCAGCACACCCCTCCAATGCCCTTTGGGTGATCTTCCATTACAATTCTTCAAAGACCATGGGATTCCATGACTGGCAATCAAAGATCATTACTAGAAGAATGGTGGTGTGGAAAGGTGAACTTTGGTTTTAAAAGAAAGCTTTGAGTTACTTAATTTTTAAAAATCTTACAATTTTTCCTAGGAGTTACCTCCTCTCTTCTCCTTTTCAATTTCAAGTCCAATTTATTGCCTATTTATAGTTAATATCCAAGATCTATGTTCCAATGGAAGAAATCTATCAGTTGTCAATCTACCAATCCCGATCTAAACCAGAGATATCAGAGATTAAACAATAAACATTTATTAATGTGTATTTTTTTAATGTGCCAGTTATTATGCTTCATACTGGAGGTACAAAAAGGAGCAAAAGACAGTACTTCCTCCACTGGTGTGGTTTGCAGTCTCTCCATGCCTTCTCAGTTTAGTTAATTTTTTTTTTGATTGTGGAGGAACAATCAAGTGGTTTGGCCCAGATCACATACCTAATAAGTGTCTAAGGCTAAATGTGAACTCAGGTCCTCCTTACTCTAGATCCAGTGCTCTATCCACTGTGTCACCTAAGTGCCCCAACCTAGTTAATTATTGCTCGTGTTCTTTCATATAGAGAATATACTCATGTAGTTAGGGGTCTTTCTCAAGTTCTTTTTAGATATTGTAGGAACCAGAAGCATACTCAAACTGTTTAACTCTTATCCATCATGTTCCCCACATTGTTGGACATCTTCCTTTTCTAATCATACTTTTCCTATAGAGGTTTCCTTCTCATATGTGTTGTTGTTCAGTTATTTTAGTCATGTCCAACTCTTTGTGACCCCATTTGGGAAGGATTGTCATTTCCTTCTTCAGTTCATTTTACAGATGAGGAAACTGAGACAAAAGTGACTTACTCAGGGTCACACAGTAAGTGTATAAGGTCAATCTTGAATTTAAGAAATGAATCTTCCTGACTCCAGGTCTGGCACTCTATCCACTGTGCCACCTAGCTGCCCCTTCTTCTACAGAGTCTTCATTTAAAATACGCTATACCTTGCCCATGCCCACTAAAAAACATGAGTCAAACAGATACACATTCCAGAAGGGAACTAAACTAGAATAATTATGAGATTCATTGTTCTGAACTCTACCTTCTTTCTAAACATAGTAAGCCAACATTTATGGCCCTAATTTTATTCCAATGCCTATTAGCTTTCCCCATTTAGAAGCACACTATCATGGTCAATAATGATAGGGCCAACTCATTATTATTCCAATTGCAATTTTTATGCCACCCATTTCTGTCTCACATTTTCCTCATATATTTCTGTGCTGGTCATTGCATCTGTACCTCTTCTAAGTTCTGTCATCTTAGAAAGCAAATTTTCATAAAGTAGAAGAAATCATACTTCCCCCATATTCATACAAATGTTATTTTCTTTCCATTCTTATTTTCTAAACTTTACTTCAATATTACAAGAATTTGTCATTGCTTTGGCCTGGGGAATCTTCCCACCAATTCAAATCATACCCCCTCTTTGCCTGGTATAGCCTGGTGGTTTGGTAGCCTGAGTGCTGTGCTTGGAATCATAAAGACATGAGTTCAAATCCTGCCTCAGAATCTTACTTCGTGAACCCAGGCAAGTCACATAATATCTCTGCTTCTGTTTCTTCAACTATAAAATGGAAATAATAGCCACCTTAAAAGGGCAATGAGAGAGACAGCAAGGTGGTACAGTGGATATAGCACTGGCCCAGGAGTTAGGAGGACCTAAATTCAAATGCGACCTTAGACACTTAATAATTGCCTAGTTGTGTGACCTTGAGCAAGTCACTTAACCCCATGGCCTTAAATAAATAGCATTTTTGAAAAAAAGGGCAATGAGAATCAATTACAATCACAAATATAAAATGTTTTGCAAACATGGAAACACAAAGTAAATGTAAACTATTAAAAGTTATTCTTTTCCACACCTTTCATGGCTAAAAAATTCAGCATTCTGTGGCAAATCTGATGATAAGCATCCTATATCATAAGATCCTATACCAGTCACTGGGCTCTTCATTAAAACCTTTCTTTTGAAAAAAATTGGAGATAGTGCCAGTTAGTAGGGACAAAGGAAATAACTTTTATAAAATATTTTGCAAACCTAAAGGAAATATTATATATCTGCCAGCTATTAGAATCAAGCCAGTTAACTTATAGTTACCATCATCACTATCATCATCATCATCATCATCATCATCATCATCATCCAGGTTCCACATGTTGAAGCTCATACTCCATTGGCAAAGTCTTGTAATAGTATTATGGGTGTCCCAGAAGCAGCCTTGTGTGAAGAATATAACCAATAAAGACGTAATAATATTGCCATTAAGAGACCCCAATCACAAATTCCAAGTGATCACAAATTCCAATAAAAGTTCATCTCCCATTCTCTGAATCTCAACTTCTTCTCCAATAAAATGACTGGGTTTGGACTGAATGACCTCTAAGATCCTTTCTAGAAATCTTTGATTCTCTTTTCATGTGATTCTATCCTGTCTCTTATTGTCTCTCCTTGTCTTATATCTTACATATACTATAGAATTGATTCTCACAACAAAAATAACCAACGAAACATCTACTTTGTGCCTAGACTAAGAGCTTTAGGAGATAAAAATAAATATGAGATGGTCCTTACACTTACTGAGTTTAAAATATAACTAGAAGAACAAGGTATGTGCATATATAACTAAAACAAGGTTATATTAATAAATGTTCAATTAAAGAAGGGAAGAAAATGAACATAAAAGTTCAGAGGAGAGGATTACCTTCAACTTCCTGAAGTTCAATAAAGAGTAGTTCTCCATCTCCTGGATAAAAAAAAACTTATGATGTTGCTCTACCAATAACAAATGCTTAATAAATTCAAATAAGTCATGATGTGAATTTCTCTCATTTGAGAAAGCAACAAGTTAATTGCTCATTTCAAAAACCACTAATTCTTTTTAGCATAAATCAGCCCATCTTCTTCTCCTTCCACATTCTAGCATTCTTCTCCCTGCCTATCATAACTGTTTATGTCACATGCACTCAGTGCTCAAAGTAAAGCAGAGAAGACATCACACCCAATTTGGATCAAGATACAACATGGAAACAAAGTAAAGACTGATAGATTGCTTTCTGTGGTGGGGGGCAAGTAAGATTGGGAGGAAAATTGTAAAACTCAAATAATAGTTTTAATAAAAATAAATTTAAAAAAAAGAAAAGCAGAGAGGACACTGCTCCCTTTCTTCTTCCCCAATGAGTATAAGAGAAAAATAAGGTAACTTGATTTTAAGAAACCAAAAGAACCAATCACAAGGATCGCTCCACATAATTAGATCTATGAGAACTTTGCCTGACAAAGAAACCTATGGAAAAGTAGAATATTTGATGTGTTTAGGGTCAAAAGTTTGAATACAAAGTCTGTTACTTGCTATCTGTGAGACTTTGGCCAACTAAAGCAAGGGCATTGGACCAGATCACCCTTAAGTTCCCTTCCATATCAGAGCTTTTGATATTGCATAAACCTTAGCTTGTGTCAAACAAAAATAACTCTGACCTATTGATTTTTCCCTATCCAACATCTTTTTTAGTTCCAAATCGAAACCTTGTACAAAATAACACTGTTCTCAAATTTATAACTCTTCAGTACACCAAGACTAACATTGATTCCATAGAGGGAAAATCTTGGTTTGTGAAATAGGCAAAGAATGAATCAGATATGTTCTGTTTATATTCTGTTCCCATCAGCATTCCCTGACATGCAGTTCTCTAAACTCAAACAGGAGCTAGGGTGGAGTGCTGGAAGAGAAGGCAGAATCCAGTTTCAAAAGTCATAGGATCTCCAGAGTTCATTAGCTTCAATTTTTAAAAGTTGTCTTAAATATTACCTTTTCCCCCTTTAATGTTCTTTCCTTTTTGATTTGATTCTTCATTCACAACATGATTAATATGGACATATGTTTAAGATAGTTATATAAATACAACTTATATTAGATAGTTTTCTATCAGGGGAAAGGGGGAGGGAAAGGGGGAGCAAGAAAAATGTGAAATACAAAACCTTACCAAAAATGATTGTTGTAAACTATCTTTGCATAATTGAAAAAATAAATTTTAAAATATTTTTTAAAATCTTAGGTTTTTCTCTTGGCGGGGGGGTGAGGTGGTATTTTCAAGGGTTTTCAATTTCATTTTTATATAGAATCTGTAGCTTCAAAGGCAGGTATAAAGAAGGAACAATGAACTAAGAAGCATCCATTTTTTGGACTTGATACTTAGAAAAGGCTCTGAGAACACTGTGTCAGAGGCTGGGAGATTATAGAGAAAAAGAAATGACACTTTCCCTCTAGATCAAGCAAAAATAAATTCAGTTTCCTTTCCTCTTCCTAACCATTAATACTCTGTAAATATTATATGATTAGAACCCCAGGAGTCACAAAGTTTCCATTGGTGGACCTTGAAGTCCCATACCAAGTTTGAATGGAAATCAGATCAAAAGTAATCCTGAAGTGGCATTTTTAACCTAACTGTTGACAGATGGAGAATGGAAGCAGCGTAAACGCTCTCTTTTTTGTGTCAGCACTATAAAAATGTCTGCCTGGTCCATGAAAGATGGAGATGAAAGCTCAGGCAGCCATTAGTAACTGTGCCTTACCTCAACCAATAACTCATTCCCATGGTATTATGAAAATGGTTTCATTGCACTCGATTATTTTCCCCCCTCTGCAAAAATTACTGCTTATCAGCATCACAGAAATCAAGCTAAGAACTCCCCACCTTTTTCCCCTTTCAGAGGCAGTCCCCTCCCACTGGCCAGGAATGTAACCAAATGGAACATTTCATTATTCCAGTTTGCATGCCTCTTTGGAAGCTGAAACTGTTGTCTTGAGAAAACCCTCTTGAGCAGTCCAGTGTTCAGTGCTCTGGTCCAAGGTGCTGGACCGAGAATCAAAAGGTACTAGAGAGGAAGGAAGTTTTTCAAAAGTAACATTTCCCTATTCCTTAAAGGTACATTCATGCATTCTTGGCCACAGATCAGATTCTTTAAGAGAGAAAAATAAAACCAGATGTACTGAAAATTCAGATACTAACACATAGTCCACAAGATGTTAAGATCTATTTATTTGTCTCCGATAGTGTATTTGTGATTCCCATAAGCTTACCCAGGTTTTATGGATGGTCATAGAAAAAGGAAGATTGGCTCCTATACTGCAGTCTTACAAGAGCATGCCTCCGGATAAGTGAGGGTACATTAGCCATGCAAATGGGAAAGCTAGCCAGAGGAACAATTATCTATTGAGGTTTAATTTTGTGTCAGTCCCTGTGCAGGCTAAAGAAAGGAATGGTTACAAAGATGAGCAAGGTAACATATTTTCCTTCAAGGGCTTTACCATCTAAACAGTGGTTATATCATTATTTTTTTTTGGTCATCGGCTTCCTTGAGCAGTCTGGTTGAAAACTGTATAATCCTCAGGATAGTATATTAAAATATATAAACTTATATATATATATATATATATATATATATATATATATAATATATATTGAATAATTATCAAACTTTTAAAAAGCGAACAAACTAAATTCATAGTTCCTGGGTTCTTCTCTTATCTAAAAGGATTCCCACAGTGCCTCTGAAAGGCTTACTCATGAAGCTGGAAGAAATCTTATTTATGAAGTCCAACTCCTTCAGAAGACCTAGGTAGGTTAAGTGACTTGCTTAAAGTTACCTAGATAGTAGATGCTAAAGATGGGAATTGAACCAACCTCTTCTAACCCCAGAACCAGTGATGTTTATCCTTCATTCTCAAAGAAGACCACAATATCAGGGAGGTGATGCCATGACAAGCACATGAATTGGATTTGAGTGGGGAAGAGGGGCTATGCTAAGTCACCAGCCTCACTTTCTCCTCCAGAACCATTTGTGTTCAGTGATCACATATGAATTGAGCCAGCTGGAGATGGCCCTGTGCCACCTAACTGCTCCATGTTTGTTCCATTGTACCACAAAGTCTCCCTTATATTACCAATTCCAAACTAAAAAACAATGGTAATTGTGAACACCTTCAATAATCATAATAAGAATTTATTTATAATTTTATATTTATTTTAAATATAAAATTAAGAACCTGTATTTATATAGGTTTACACGATAGCACTTTACTCACAATGACCCTATGTGTAGATAACCTAAGGAATTATTTTACTCTTTTCAAAGATAAGGAAACTGAGGCACAAAGTAGTTACCATATTTTTCCAGGGTCTTACAGCTAAGAAATGCCAGAACAAAGATTCAGTCTCACATCATCTGACTCCCAGAGGGCATCTTTTCCCATTACATTGCATTGTATAGTGTTGGTCCCCACATAGGCAATGATGTTGTCTTCTGGAACCCTTTGTAGAATTCCTCACTGCCATTCCAATAGCATTGGATCTATATACCATCCAAGCCAGCTGTGTCATCTCCCACCACAAAAGAACTTCCCAAGCCTGTATAAGAGCCTTGGCAAAATTCAAAGCTCCCTTCCTCTTGCCCCCTCCATCTCTCTACCAAGTCATACTATAAATACTAAATTGGAACAAACTAATTGAATCAAATAGTTCAAATCACTTTCAAAAAAAGACTTCTAGCCTAGTGGCATTTTCATTGGAAATCTGTATCATCCATTCTTGTTTCGAATTTCATTACCCAAACTCATTATTGACTAAAATATGTGGCAAGAAATGCTTCCGACGGGGGGAGAGGGGAGTAATCTCACAATTTAGTAAACGAATTCATTTTAGGGTGGGAATTATTTTTAAGTATTAAAAATAAAGCAGGAAGAAAAATAACTTTTGGGGGTTGTCTAGTTTTGCAACCCTCAGTAAATATTTCATTTCTAGGTCTCATTTTTCTCATCTGTAAAAAATGAGGGGTGCTAGGGGTGGCTAAGTGGCGCAGTGGATAAAGCACCGGCCCTGGAGTCAGGAGTACCTGGGTTCAAATCCGGTCTCAGATGCTTAATAATTACCTAGCTGTGTGGCCTTGGGCAAGCCACTTAACCCCATTTGCCTTGCAAAAACCTAAAAACAAAAAATGAGGGTACTAAATAGATAATCACTAAGACCTTTTCTAGCTCTGACATTCTATGATTTCATGGTTCCATAAGTGCTTTAAGTTTTTCTCCCTCACCTGATTCCAATTTCTTTTCCAAGTCAACTTCAGTGATAAACCTACTTTGAAAGATCTCATAGATCTGATAGACCAGAAATTTGGGTCCTGCATCCAGTAATACAGATCTCAAACCATCCATGCCTGCCCATTCTGTGTGACTCATATTCATACCTCCCATAAATCCTGCAATGGATACCTACCCAACCTGGTGAAGGGGGCATGGGGGTGGGGGAGAAAAAAATCCTCTTAAAATACATATTATATTAGCATACTATTATTAGTAGTATACTAGCCTAATATTATAATTAGTATACAAATATAAAATTTTATTAGCATAGCTACTAATGGAGCATGTGACCTTGCTATTATTTATCCCTTTCTCTCCCATCCTTTTTATAGCTACTGGATGAAAAACATTGCAGACTATTAGCAGTCTTAAATGAACTCATTCTACATTGGATTGTGTGGCTATGGGAGGGCAAAAGGAAGTGGAGAGTGAGGCAATTGTCCAACAATTCAGGCCAATAACCTGTTATTGTGGAAAAGGCAGCTTATTTAGTCCCTTTTATCCCTGCATATCAAATTCAGTTAGTTAATCTCTCAACTTTCCCCTTCACTTAGCTCTTGGAGATGCAGCCTTAATGGCTGGCAGTTCTTCTGTTCCTCATTCTTACAGCTTGCCCTTGGTTTTCATCTTTTCCCCCCAATTTAATTGCTCTAACCTTGCTAAGAATAGCAAATTGAACAGTCATTTACCATAGCAAGAATAGGCACAAGACCATGTTATGACTTCAAATAATATGTAAATAATATTTAAACAGTCTGTTCCATGGTCATTACTGTCTGCCTGCCAAAGTTCTTTTTGGAGGAGGGAGCTTTTCATTTCCCCCTTTTAACTAGCATTAAGAAATGAAAAAAAAAAGTAATCCCCGCCCACAAGAGAGACTCCAACAAAATCACTGGGTATTAGTGATCTGGTTTAAAGTGCCAAGAATCCAGGGTAATTCTGATTTAGGACTGAAACTCTGCCCTACACTTAGCCTGTTGTGTGTAGTTACTGCAATGGCTCACATAGCTTAGTAGGTCAATACACCCACTGTTATGAGACATCCTTCAGATAATGGACCATTTGAGCCATATTACTTGGGCCAGGTTATACAATGATGGGTGGAGGGAGAGAAAGGAGGGAGAGAGGAAAGGAGGGAGGAAGGGAGAGAGGGAGTGCCATTAAACCCTGCCATACCTGGGAGTCTGCCTCTATAGGTGTTCCCACTGCTTTGATGCTATTTTAAATTGGGAAATCCAAGGACAGTGAAGCATGAGAAAGGGAATGAAAGGGAAAGAGAACTAGAAAAATGAAATAAGCAAAGAAAAGGAAAGACAGAAATAAGGATAGAAAAGCTAAGAAAGAGTGGGGGGGAGATGAGAAGATTGAGCAATATTAGAGAGAGAGAGAGAGAGAGAGAGAGAGAGAGAGAGAGAGAGAGAGAGAGAGGAAGAGGAGACAAAGTACAAAGTATTGGGATGGAAGAGGAGGAGAGAGTGACAGAAAGAAAAATAGACAGATAGATAGAGGAAAGGAAGCCACAACATATATAGAGAGTACATATTTTAGTAAGTGCAAAAAGCTTGTCTTCTTTCATATTACAACAATATCAAAACTATTCTTAAAGGAAACTAAATTAATTTTCTTCATTGCCTACTTACTGATTATTTACAACTGAATCCAGGATATTTCCAAACATATGAGTCCATAAGTTATAGCCATTAAGACCCCCACCACACTTCCTGAAAATAAAGTACAAACCATAAGGTCAATGAATGTGCACACTCTTAACTTTGGGTTTCCTTTTGGGTCTTCTGCAGCTTTATTATATATGGAATAACAGTAACATGCATAAAGAAGCATCAGACAAAGTGGAGAAAGAGGGGAGGAAATATGACACAGTACTCGGCATGTTGTCAGTGGTGCTTAACAAAAGCTTATCAATTGATTTTGTTTCTGGTTTTTGTACTGAAATAGGGTTAAGTGACTTGCTCAAGGTCACACAACTAGTAAATGTGATATGTCTAGGATGAGATTTGAACTTGGGTCCTCTTGACTCCAGGGCCACCTAGCTGCCCTTAAATTTATCAATTGATATAGAAAGAAACTATGGGGCTATTATTGCTTTTTATTCAAATGAATTTGAATTAGACATTTGACAAATTACTTTAGCTCCTTGGGTCTCAGTTTCTTCATCTGTAAAATGAGGAGGTAGACTAGTTAATGAGCTCTAATTTCCTCTCCAGTAGTAAACTGATGATAGAGATTCTCTAATAAGATGTTCATGATAAACTTTAGATATTGAACTTACTGAACAAAGTTCAAGACTTTCCAAGACAAAGGGAGCCCAAATTCATGTCAGGTTTCCTTTGATAGCTTTCCCAGTCACAGAGAAGAAAGGAAATTAGAATAGAGGAAAAAAATCTTTGGTTATAAGTTTTGAGTTTGTGTTATGTTATAGTTTGTTACTGAATCCTGTCAGAGCTAACCTTACAGGTAGGCAAAGTAAAGGATCACCTATTTGTTGAAAAAGGAGGAACCTCTCATTGTCCAAATATATCTCCCCTATCTAGATGACATGGTGCCTAGAATTCTACTATTAGAGATTCTGTGTATCCATTTCATGGGTCTCTAAACGTTTTTGATCACAAGCCTTATCAGTAAAAAAAAATTGAGCACATACCCCCAAAGTGGATATATTTATTTGTTTCATATATTATTATACTGTAATAATGAATACTATTTGCTATATATTTTTCATATCAACCACACAAAAAATCAGTAGTCAAAAAGCAATCTGAACTTAGACTGGAGGTAAACTGGAAAACTGGAAGGATAATTTTTCCTAATAGCCGCCTGATCAGCTACTTTTGTAGGTACTTGAGTAAAGGTCATGTTGGCCTTGAGAGATCAATGCCCAATTCTGGAGGGGAGATACGGGGAGCCTATACATGAGGGGGAGACAGGGAAGATAGGGGGCCAAGCACAGATGCATTTCTCTGAGAGATCAATCCTACATTTGGCTATCTCAGGGAAGGTAGAATGCAACCAAATGATCGACAGATTCTAACCCTTAAAAGTCAGACCATGGAGGCTCAGAAGATCCTGGTTTCCACTTCAGGACTGATCTAGTACACTTGAAAATCCAAAGACCTGGGTCAAAATCCCAGAACCGCTACATTTTAGTCATGGGATTTTTGAATTACTTGATTCCTCTGTCCCTTGGTTTCTATGTCTATGAAGTGAAATTTCTCTAAAAGACCAGTTCCACACTTGGCTATCTCAGAGAAGGTAGCATGCAACTGAATTAATGGCTGATAATACACCCTTCTAAGTCAGACCATGGCAGTCTTACTTCCCTACTTCCACTTAGGGACGATCCAGTAGACTTGGGATCCAAAGACCTGAGTCAAAATCCCAGAAACACTACTTTTTAGCTATGGGATCTTTGACAAATCACTCGATTCCTCTGATCCCTAGCTTTTCCATCTATGAAATGGAGATAATAGTTACTATACCATCTTCCTCAGAAGCCTGCTGCTGAGATCAGATGAGATTATATATACATATATATGCATATATACCAGTTTTTTTAACTGTATAAATGAATTAATGAATGAAAAATATTAATGAATATGTTATACTATATGAATGTGCTGTTTTCATTCTTGTTAATATTATTTCTCCCCCTATAGTTACTCTTTTAAAGTATAGATACACCTGAGAAGGTTAGCACATAAAGTCACTAACATTTTGATAGGATTTGACTAATCAGATGGATAGATTGTTGGTCCATGATCTCTGTATTCTCCCATATGTCTTCAGACCATTCATTGCACAGGTTGTTCCCACCCTCCCCTCCAACCCCAACTCTTCACCTTTTAAAATCCCTAGTATTTTTCAAGGCTTAGTCAATGCATCACCTCCTCCAGGAAATTTTCCCAGATGCCTGTATCACAGAGGTTAGTGGTCTCTTTCTCCTCAAATAATCATGTATATAGTATGTACCTATCTATTTACATACTGAGAACCACTCCCATGTTAGCTTCTAGAGGATAGGTACAATCACAGCACAATCCAGCTGTTTGTCTCCCTAGTACTCACTGGGTTCGTCTAGAAGGTCCTGACATGATCAAAGCACTCATCTGATG
This sequence comes from Macrotis lagotis, assembly GCF_037893015.1. Classification (NCBI taxonomy): domain Eukaryota; kingdom Metazoa; phylum Chordata; class Mammalia; order Peramelemorphia; family Peramelidae; genus Macrotis; species Macrotis lagotis. The sequence goes on from NC_133658.1 coordinate 126,130,080, forward strand.
GAGAATAAGGAACTCCAAAAGTGTAGAGGTGGATACAAGGAAAGGGAAGGGGGATGCCCCAAGAACAATTTTGCCCAAGTCTAGCCCAGTGTCCTTATTCTTACCTAATCAAACAGAAACCTCTCCTCACTCCCTCATTTCATTCTTAGTGCTTGTTTTCCATGTAACCACCTACAGTTCACACCAGATCAAGCTTAGCAGGCACACTAGCATCACGAGTTCACTTTTCCCTAGCACTACAAAAAAAAAAGCACCTTCCTCACAATCCTGTGTGTTAGCACCAATTTTACCCATTTTAATTTACCAATAAGAAAACAGATTCTGAGAATCTGAATGTAGCTTGCTCATGACCAAAAAGCTAGAAAGTAACAGAGGTAGGATTCAAACCCAACTTTCCTGACTCTAAGTCCAGCATATCTCTCATGTAATAAGTCATAACACATGTAATAATACATAAGACCCAGGCTGAAGGGCTCTCCACAGCTGCCAACCCCAGGGTCTGTTCTCTTTCAGGAGTAAGTCAAACTACTGTCCTAGGAAGTGAGGGAAACAATTATGGAAATCAGTGCCCCTCCCATATGGCCTCAGGTTGGCCAGCCAGGTTGATTAGCATAATTACAATATGTTCATCCAATACTAGAATGAGAATTTAGGGGAGGGTAGAAGTATTATTATTTAGAAGCCAGCCAATCCACAGTTGGACTTTGTAACTAGCCCAAGGTTAGTTTAAGAGGTTTTCTTGGACAGTCCCAAAAAATATGGGGCTCCCAATAATACTTCTGAGCATGAAGGCTGGATGTTAAGAGAATACTCCAGGGGCGGCTAGGTGGCATAGTGGATAAAGCACCGGCCTTGGAGTCAGGAGTACCTGGGTTCAAATCCAGTCTCAGACACTTAATAATTACCTAGTTGTGTGGCCTTGGGCAAGCCACTTAACCCCATTTGCCTTGCAAAAACCTTAAAAAAAAAGAGAGAGAGAGAGAGAATACTCCAGAAATAGGGTTGTTGCCATGGAATGAAAGATAGCCCTCAAGGTCATGACTGTAAATCTGGAAACTTCCTATTTACCCCTTTACTCTTCCTAATATTCATCACTGGATTTCATACCTTTGCCTTCAGATGATACATTGGACTAGAGATGAGGAAACCTAAATTCTCAATATGATTTTTGTCTCCAAGTAGCTAAAAGACTTTAAGCTCTTGGTTTTTCTAGTGTATAGTCACAGGTAAAAGATACTGCTACCTACACCCATCTCCCTCACAAGATTATTGTATCAAAGAAGATCCTGAATATAAAAATGATTTCTAAATTATGAGTACACAAATACTAGATGGCATTTTAAAACAGTTTGTGCCTTTTCTCTCAATTATTTCCTAGATAGCTTTGTATAAATTTGTTTACATGTTGTCTCTCCCATTTGATTGTAAGCTCCTGGAGGGCAAGGACTGTCTTTCACCTCTTTTGTATCTCTATCATGTAGAACAATCCCTGGCACATAGTGAGCACTTAATAAATAACCAAGTTGATTGATTATTGATTGATTTGTCTTGATTTACAAATCTAAGAAACAACTAAAGTCATTCTTCTTTCTATACAGAATGCTGATTTGGTATTTTCCAAGTTAAATATTATCATCATCATCATCATTATCACCGCCATCACTCTTAATTCATTAAGCATTTACTAAACTCCTATGATGTACAAAGTGCTATTGCTACAGTGCTAGATCTGCAAAGAGAAAAATAAAAATGATCCCTGCCTTCAAGAACCTTCCGTTTCTACTGAAGAGATACCACATGCAGAAGTCTGGTGCTCTATTTTCATTCTTCTCCCTACCCCGAAGAGTTCCAGTAGCTCCTCCATGTTCACATATAAAGTCATCTGTTTAGCATTGAAAGTTCTTCATAATCTAGTCTCTTTATCTCCACATGATGTTTATCCTTCATTCTTTTATTTTTAGGGTTGTTTTTTTTTTGGGGGGGGGGTTGCAAGGCAATGGGGTTAAGTGGCTTGCCCAAGGCCTCACAACTAGGTAATTATTAAGTGTCTGAGGCAGGATTTGAACTTAGGTACTCCTGACTCCAGGGCCGGTGCTCTATCCACTGCACCACCTAGCTGCTCCTATCCTTCATTCTTGAAGAAGGCCATGACAAGCACATGAATTGGATTTGAGTAAGGGGGCTGCTGTACTAAGTCACCAGCCTCACTTTCTCCTCCAGAACCATCTGGGTCCAGTGGTCAGGTATGAATCAAAATAACTGGAGATGTCCCTGGATGCAAGTCAATCAAAATTAAGTGACTTGCCCAAGGTCACACCGTATCTAGTGTCTAAGGCCAGATTCTTTCTCCTGTCCTCCTGACTCCAAGAACAGTGCTCTATTTACTACTACACCTAGTTGCCCTTCATAGTCAGATGAAACTATACTCACTGTCCTATTTGAGTTCCACAAATACAACATTCAAGAATATAACATTCCATCTCCCAGCTCCTCTCCATATCTTTGGCCTTTCCTCATCTCCCAGACCTGTAATACTCTGCCATAGTGTTTCTTACTTCTAAGTTTTCCTGGTTTCCTTCAAGACTCAACTCAAGTACAGCTTTCTCTGAACTAATGCTTTCTTCTTTCAGATTAATTTCTGCCTACTCTCATTTTTGTAACTATCTATTTTCATGCTGTTTCTGCCATTAGAAGGTAAGTTCCTTGAAGACAGGAACTATGTCTTTCCCTTACTTTGTGTCCCTAGCTCAAATTAAATAAATATGTCTTAGCTGACATGTGTGTAAGTATCTGAGGAAGATCAGAGCAGTAATAAGGAAATCAACAAAGGCTTCACTCCGAGAGATGACAATGAAAATGAGCTTCAAGAGGAACTTGAAAAGATGTAGCCAGGAAGACTCATCTTCCTTACTTCAAATCTGGCCCCAGACATTTATTATCTGTGAGACTCTGAGCAAATCACTTCACCCTGTTTGCCTTAGTTTCTTCATCTGAAAAATTAGTTAGAAAAGAAAATGACAAACCACTGAAAGTCACAAATGAAGACATGAAGATATGCCTGAAAATAAAACAACTGGCTCAACTCCAAAAAATGCAGGTGAGGAAGAGACTGGTGTTATGAATACAACATCAAATCAGGTAGCATGTGCTTTTTGTTATTTTTAAAGCAAATATTGTGCTTTTCTTCGCCAACTTAAGAGAATCAAACAAGGAGAAAGTTAGAAAGAACAAGGTCTCAGTCTCCAGGACTGTGTGGTCAACACAAAGAGAGTTAGTTAAATTATCATGATGGCATGCCAAAGAGCTCCTAGCTGCTTCTATTCTTGGACTCAAAGCACAGGTTCCTTCACAGGCCATCGTGGTAGTGTCCAGTGACTCTCTAAAGTAACAACAAATGCAGCTTCTGGGGAAACTAGATAGTAAAGTGAATAGAGCAGTAGCCCTGAAGTCAGGAGGGCCTAAGTTCAAATCCAGACTCAGACTCTTGACACTGACTAGCTGGGAGACCTTGGTCAAGTTGTTTAACCCCAACTGCCTCACCAAAGAAGATACAAACAAAAAACGTTTTATAAGACAAGTTCTATAGGACTAGTCAGAAAAGTTTGAAGAAGAAACATTCTTCCCCTCTGTCACAGAATTTCTGTAAGCCAAAACCTTGGTATAAATATAAATGTATTAAGTTCTTAATCACAATTGAAAGGTCATTTCATTAGTTCTGGAGACAGAGGCAACAAAATGCCAGGCTTTCAGTCTATCATTCATGTGGAACAGCCTAGAATTACTTTCAGTTCAGCCCTATTTCTGCATGGCTAGGGGGAGACATCCATGTAGGATTTAGGTAGGACAAACAGAAGCAGTAGAGTTTAGAAGTTAACTACTTTAATAGAACTGCATTGCCCATTCGGTTGCCTTGAAAAGATACTTGGTGATATTCTGAGTTCTAGGGAAAATCAAGCATGTACATGACATTTTCCTAAAGGCTCCTCCTGGGACACCTACCCATGGGTAGGTAGCCAAGGTAGCCAAGTGACAACAGTACTCTTTGGACATCTTATTTGTTCATGCCAAACTTGATATTACTCATTGTTTGAAGTCAGTCCTCTAGTATTAGGCAAAGTTCATAATGAACAAGCCTTTCTGAGACAACAGGAATCTCTGGCACACCATTGCTCAGAAAGTCTGCCAAGCTAGGAAAACATTTATTTTACTTTATTGACTCTTAGGTACAATATTCTATTTTTTTAAGAAGACTTTTCAGAGCTTCCTGAGAGGTTCAACAGGCTTTCTGAACAACAAATAGTCATTACAAGCTACTGTCTGGTGAACTAAATCATTATAAAACAGAACTAAAAATGTTTAAAAAAGACTTACACAAAGACATAATAGATGCCATCTCCATGCATTTGAAGGGCCATCCCACTAAAGAGTAATTAGATGCCTTATGTTTGGCGGGATTAATTATTGTGAGTGGACATTACAAATAGATAGGTTTAAAATTTGTATAAGGGAAAACTTACCAACGAAGTCATCCAATAGTGGAATTAAATTTGCTTGGAAAGTAATTGATTCCCTTTTGCCAAAGATCTACTAGCAGAAGCAGATGACCCTTTATCAAATATGTTATAGAGTAACTGGGTGGATCAAACATGATGGCCTCTGAGATCCATTCGTTTTTCTGCCAATCTCAACAGTTACATGAAAAGTGGAAAAGGAAACATCTAGAGAAAAGGGAGAAGGGAGTCTGGAAAAACAATGAACCCAAAGTGTCTCTGAAATTATATTCATCCAGTTTTGCCAACCCAGGATTTAATGAGCTGTTGGGAATCTACCAGAATGATTCCCCTTCAGTCAGTTTCTATCACAGAAAGCTGAAGTTTCTAGTTATAACTGAAAGGTTTTTTTTATCTCTTTCTGGAATAATGTGTAAGGCTATTAAATGTATGAAGCAATCATACATTTGGCCTTTGTGAGTGTGTGATCTACGTGAGTGGGCCCCTTTAAAGGGAGCCCCTTTAAAAAAGAAAGGAAAAAAAAAGAGATTGTGAATACTACACCAGGGAAGCCAAGGAGAGCTGGCAAGCATGGGCAGCCTCATCACATGATAATCATTCCACAGGACATCCCATCCAGCCTCAGGGCAGGCTCACCAGGATTAGAGCTGCTCTATTTTCATTGGCAGCCTCAAAATACATCACAGGACCCATTGACAGCAGGAATTTAGTTGTGTGAACAATTCCAGGGTAATTAATCAGGGTCAAGGCAGGGTCTGGTTTCAGAGAGGGCTGCCCTGTGACTGATACCACATTCCAGGATCTCTAGCCAGGCCTGGTTGCCCCATTCCTTCTGTTTACAGGCATCAAATGATACCCAGACTATTGTGACATCCAATTGTCCATGCCAACCCAAAACCTGGCTCTCCTGATTTCCTTCAGTTGGCCTCTTCATTATCAGGGAGTCTAGGCAGAAGACTAACCTAAGAGAAGGTGGTGAAACCAAGCAATAAAAATCATTCTTGCAGCAGCTAGATGATGTAATTGTTAGAGCACTAGCCCTGGAATTAGGAGGACCTGAGTTCAAATGTGACCTAGACACTTAATAAATACCTAGCTATGTGACCTTGGGCAACCACCTTGAATAAAAAGAAAAGAAAAAATCATTCTACACTGCTAGGAGAGAGGAGACCACATAGTCCCAGGCTTCCTTTATCATTTCCATGAGCAGAATATCATGAGGTCAGAATGGAGGAGGCAAAAGAATAGTTGGCTATAAAACAAAAATACCTGACATTTGAAAATGTCTCTTTAGTATTCATGTCAGGTCTGTTTGTTAAGTAAATTTAGGCATTTTTACCTCCATCTACCCCAGGTAAAAAGTAGCTCAATGGTTTTCATTAGATAGAAGATTGGACCTGGAGTCAGGAAGAGGACAGAACATATCTGGCCTCAGACACTTGCTGTCTATATGACCCTGAATAAACCACTTAATCTGTTTGCCTCAGTTTCCTCAATTGTAAAATGAGAATAATAATAATAATAGCACCTACTTTTCAATGTTGTCATGAGGATCAAATGAGATAATATTTGTGTAGTACTTAGCACAATGTCTGGCATATTGTGGGTATTTGATAAATGCTTTTTTTACTTCCTTCTTTCCTTCTCTCCTTTCCCTTCTCCCTCATTTCCTTTTTTTCTTCCTTCCTTTTGTCTTTTTTCTTATTCCTTTCCTTCCCTCTCTTCCTTCTTTGTTCTTCTCTCCTTTGATCCTTCTCTCTCTCCTTCCTCTTTTTTCCTTCCTCTCCTCTTCCTCATTCCTTCCTTCCTTCCCTCTACCTTCTTTATTCCTTCCCTATTTGCTTTCTTTCCTCCTTCCCTTCCTTCTCCTTTCTTTCCCTCCTTCCTTTCTTCTTTACCTGTTTTCCTCCTTCTTCTCTCCATTCCTCCTCTCTTCCTGCTTTCTTTCCTTCTTTCCTTCCCTCACTCTTTCCTCCTTTCTTCTTTCCTTCCTTTGTTCTCTCCTTCCTTCCCTCCCTCAATGCATTCCTCTTTTTTTCTTTCTTTCTCATCTTTTCTCCCTTCCTTCCTTTCTTCTCTCCTTCCCTTCCTCTTTTCTTCTTTCTCCTTTCTACTATCTTTACTTCACTGCTTCATTCCTCCTATCTCTCCTCACTTCCTCCCTCTCTCCCTGCTTCCTTCCCTCTTTACCTCCTTCCCTCCCTCCTTTCTTCTTTCCATCCATCCCAGTAGATGACAAAGCTGAAGCACAAACAAGATTCAAAGACTCGCCCTTGGTCACACAACTAGTAAATGACAGAAGTCATATATAAAACCAGTTATTTCTGACTCCAAGTCTAATACTCTCTTCTCTGTGATATGCTGCCTCTAAGCAAGTGGAGACAGATGAGCAGTTTCAAAAAAGACATCTGATATCTTCATTGTCCAGCAAACGAATTAATTTCCTAAGATTCTGAAGCAAATGTTATTTTAATAATTATGGGCATTAAGATATGAGAAAAATAATGGGGCGGCTAGGTGGCATAGTGGATAAAGCATCGGCCTTGGAGTCAGGAGTACCTGGGTTCAAATCCGGTCTCAGACACTTAATAATTACCTAGCTGTGTGGCCTTGGGCAAGCCACTTAACCCCATTTGCCTTGCAAAAACCTAAAAAAAGATACGAGAAAAATAAATGTTTTTCAAAATATTTTTTTCATACTCATCCAAAAGGATTCCAAAAAGCATTTGGAGCTTGAGCTTCTGTAGGCCCTACCACTTTCCCAAGCAATGGCATCTCCCAGGTCCCCTACTTCATCTCTTCCTTCTCTTTCACTGTTCATATTCCATAACATGACAAGTCTTCCATAGCTTCTCTCATATGTATGTTCTTCTCTTTCTGTATTATGGTCATTCTCCTTATTCAAATCCTCATCCTCTTCTTCTTTAAATGATTTAAGTAACTTCCACACTGGTCTCACTGCTTTCAGTCTCTCTCTTCTCCCTTCCACCCTCCATGCAGTTACCAAAATAATCTTCTCGTTGAAGAAGCCTGAATATATCACAAACTTAATAGAAAAGACTTAATAAATCCCCATTACTGCTAAGATAAATTATAAACTACAATCTGAAATTTTAAAGTTCTCCACAATTTTGATTCTCCCTACTTTTTCAGAGTTATTTCACCTTATTCTCTTTCCAGAATTGTTGTTCCTTTAACTTTTGCCTCCTATCTTCCATATACATGCATTTGTACAAGTTGTTTCCTTAGCTAGGAATCTATTCCTCTCTCACCTGTCTCTTCAGAAACTGAAATTTCCTCAAGGTTCAAGCATGGAATGTTGGCAAATGTTTAATGACCAGCTCTCTGAAAATGTAACCCTGTCAGACTTTTAAGTTTAATCTGAATTATTATTTTCTCCATTACTTTCTTAAGACTAGGCAATCAACCAAAGAATAAATAAAGTCCTGGTTTGTAGTATTTGCCAATTTCCAAGATATAAGTGTTCTCACAGAAAATTTAACAATCACCTCTCTCAAGTTGACCCCAGAATACCCTTGCAAGGTACTACCCTCTACACAAGTCTTTCCTGATTTCCCACCTTCATGGCCCCCCACCCTCAAATTTTCTTGGAGTTTTGTTGTTTTTTTCTTTCAGAAAACTATAAGGTCCTTGAGGGTAGAGATTCGGTTTTGTCTTTGTATCCATAGTCTTTGTATCCATAGTGCTTTACACATAGAGAAATTGGTTGGAGGGGGCGGCTAGGTTGCGCAGTGGATAGAGCACCTGGGTTCAAATCCAACCTCAGACACTTAATAATTACTGAGCCGTGTGGCCTCGGACAAGCCATTTAACCCCATTTCCTTGAAAAATCTAAAAAAAGAGAGAGAGAAGTTTATTGGTTTTGGTTGATTTGAATTTAACTCCTGCAGAAATTTTGACACCCCCCCCTCACTAGGAGAAAAGGAAAGAGAAAACAGATCATAGATGTGTAAATAAATGGACCAGTGGCTCCAAAACTCAACATTTTCTGGTCTCTATAGATTATCCAATAGTGAAGAACTTTAATCTAAACCTGACCACTTGACTTTACACCATTTTAAATTCAAATTCTGCTTCACTGTAAAAACTTTGATATAGCAGATCAATAAATAATTAACCAATAAAAACTTAAGTGTGTTGATCCCTGAGGGAGAAGGGGGTAATAGGAAAGAAGGATAAGTCTTCAAGATTAATCAATAATCATTAAGTGCCTCTTGAGTGCTGGGCATTGTGCTAAAGTAAGGAGATACAAAAAAGATGCCCTCAAAGAGATTAAAGTCTAAAGATTTTTACAATTTTTTATTATATGTGTAAATTGCATGTTTTTTTTTAAACCTGACCAATGCTTTCATTGGCATAGGGAGTTCCTGGTGAGGTAACCTCTTTAAAATTGCAAATCAGCACCAACTCTATGATTTATATTTGCAGAAAGCTGAGTGGGGCACTGAAACATGAAGTTTAAGGTCACACTGCCATGTGTCAGAGATAGGGCTTTAACCCAGGTCTTCCTCATTCAGAAATCAACTCTCTATTCACTATCCTGCCTATTATTACTGTTGTTGTTATTAACATAATTATTATTACATTTTTAAGGAGGTCAGTCATATGGAACAAGCAACAAATCAAGACAGCATGCAGTTAAATACTAAATGATTTTTTTTACAAACCAAGAGTTCCATCAAGATTATAATAAAAATAATTGGGTCTCAAAAACATGGGTAGGTCGGCCTTGCCTGGGATTCACTTATTCCTCATCCCCTCCTCGTAGGATCCTAGTTTTCCTCAAAGTCCAACTCAGGTCTTACCTCCTACCAAAAACCTTTGCTAACAATCCTAGCTGCTAGTGCTATTTCCCTTTAGAAATTTTGTCTAACTTTGTTTCAAAGGTATTTCCTAATCTTCCTAGTGGTAATTGTTCTTGGAAGTTACTTTGTCTGACTTTTGTTTAATTTTGTGCTTACTTATCTAGATACATCATATACCTATGATATAAGCCCCCTAAAATCAGAATTGTTTTGTTTTTGTCTTCTAAGCACCCAGCAGAGTTCCTCATTTATAGCAGATAAATAATAACTAATTGTTTAATTCAGTTGAAATTAGCTTAGATGGAAGGATTTTTTCATTTGAAAGTATTAGCAGGAATGATTCAAGATGAAAGAGATTGGAAAAAAGACAGCCATTTAGGACTTGCCTACAGTTGGCAAAACAAACAAGATTAGAACTTAGAATAGGTGATGGCTGTAGGAATAGAGAGAAAGTGACCAATTTAAAATATGCTTTGAAAGAAAATCTGGTAGGGTTTTGTATTTGGTTAGTGGTTGTAGACTTCTGGCACCAGTCCAAAGAAAAACCACCTTCCAAACACAGACAAGAGCAGAAAACAATCAAGAAAGATCCTTCTGAGTTTTGTCTTCACTCTCCATTCGAAATTTAACAACTCAATGCCAGGAAGAAAGTTATTAGGTTTCATTGGAAACTTTTCACTAAAGGATATAGTCATATATGTCACATCAAAGTATCCCTCCTGCAAATCCTGAGCAAAATTCACTGGCCTTGAACATAAATACAACAAAGGTTGACCAGTGAGTAGTAAAACTGATCCTCCTGTTCTCCTTCAAAATGATACTACTCAACTGATAGAATAGATAAAACTGGCTTTCTCAATAATTCACTGCACAAAATTCCCAAAAGTTTCTAGACTGTGCTTTCTACATTCTGGTCCTCCTCTTTCTCACACCACCTCAATATGAACACCCTGCCTCTGACACCCTGAACTCTAATTGTTTAGTCACTTCCCAATCATTTCAAATCATGCCACCATGCCTGTATTCACATCCTTTTTTCAAGTGAAGCTTCCCTATTAGAATGTAAACTCCTTGAAGGCAGGAACTGATTTAGCTATGCGGATCTCTAGCACAGGGCACATAATTTGAGGTACTTCATTCATTCATTCATTCAAAATTTCTATTATGGATATGTCAGATTACATGAGTAATACTGCTTTAAATCACTATTCCATCCCAAGTGTTTGTTGTTAGACCCTAAGAAGCAAAAAATAAAGTAATATCTGTTGCCTAATTTAAATGCTTCCTAACTCTGAAACTTTCAGGAGAAAATTCCCACCATGGTTGACGGTAATGTTGCCATATCTGAGCAAAAAGTTCAATCTCAGACAAATTTGGACTTTTTTATCACAACTGAATTCTGGCACCCTGAACAAATAGTCAATGAAATGAGTTTGGGGTTTTTTTCTTTAGAAGTCCTGTTATCCATTCTTTTTAATTTTCCCTAAGAAAAAATCAGATTCTATTATATTGTTATCATCTTTTTAAAACATTATCCACAACAAACCCCTACTCCAAATCTGGTTTCCACAGAACATCTGAGTAAGTGAAAACAAATGCCCCCCTTTTCCTAGCCATATGCTTCCTAGATACTGTTGATTAGATTTGTCCTTTATTTGGTCACCCCAGTACTCCTATAATGTAGCAGAAAGAAAAGCTGGAAATACCTTATATGAGAAATAATGCTAAGCAGGAGACAAAAGACTGAGTTCCAATTCTTAACCTGAGTTCCAATTCTTTTATTATCTAGAGATGTGACTTTGGACAAGTCATTTACATTCTTTGGATCTGTGTCATCACTTAAAGAATAGTAAAAAAAGAATACTATATACCTTCACTAGCATTTCCAAAAGGTAATGAATATTACATGCTCAGAGAACTGCAGTTTATCTCCATGTATTAGATGTGCTGTAAGAGATAATTTTTTTTTTGCTTTTTTTTGTAAGGCAGTGGGGTTAAGTGGCTTGTCTGAGGTCACACAGCTAGGTAATTATTAAGGTCTGAAGTCAAATTTGAACTCAGGTGCTCCTGACTCCAGGGTCAGTGCTCTATCCACTGTGCTACCTAGCTGCCCCTGTAAAAGATAATATTAAAGAAATGCATGGTCAGAAAATGTTAAAACTAGTCATACACTGGGAGTAAGGGATGTGAGATAGAAAAAAAATGAGTGTTTTAGTGGTACCCACAAAATGTAGAAAGACCTCTGCAGAAGTCTTCAGCATATGAGTAGAGCCCTCAAGAAAGAGTTATAGGAGAATATAGACTAGAATCTCACAGAATGAGGAGAAATGAATGGGTTGTGAAGGACACCATTGGAAGTAATCTGGACATCAGTGAGATCACTGATCCATTGAACTATGGAAATGGACCTACTCCAAAGAGATGCCAGGAAACTGCTTTATAGACCACAAAATTTTATATAAGCACAAGCTATTATTTATTTCCCAAACATGGCAGATTCTCAGGCTTTTTGCAGAGACAGACAAGAAGGGAGGGGGAAGTCAAGGTACAAGAATATGGAAAATAGACATTCTTGATTGATATGGTCACTGTTCAAAGATGCTGCTGTTTAGTGTGAACTGAAGTTTTTTAAAAAACCAAGAGCAAAATGAGGCAAAAACATGGTTTTTCTCAGTCTTAATTAAACTGGTTTTCCTAGTCCTCTGGACTCTTCTAAGTATAAGTCATAGTCTAATTTCATTATTAAGAGTAGAATATATTCAATCTGCCAGGCGCTTTTCTTGGATGGCTATATCTTCCTGAGGCGAAGGCACTGACGGCTATGGGGCACTAAGCCAGCTATTGCTTTTTAGGTGACCTGGGGTGAGAGCCCAGAGATTGGTTTGGCATATAGGACAAAGTAGTATTTACCAAGTAGAGTCCCCAAGAGAAATAGAGGGACAGGAAATGGGCAAACCATTCCTCATCTATGGGTCCCTTATGTGGGCTCCTTCAGCAGCCACACTTTTCACTGAGTCTTGTTTTCACCACAGCCCCACAAGTGTAACCCTAAGTTTGATTCAACTCAGCCAAAAGGTCTAGCTTAGGGCAAATGCTTTTTCCAACTGCATCTTAAGAGATGACTGCTGGAGACCACCCAACATCCCACCAAGCTTGCCTAATGACTATCCATTTCCTGATTCCAATTTCAAAGGGAATTTGTGTTTTAATGAGTCAGTGCTGTATAATTAATCAGTCTTTCCTCCTCCCAACCCAAATTACTGAAGGAAATAAGCAAACACCCAAAATTTGCTATTTCCCTTTCAGAATGCCAGGGCTGAAAAAAGGTTCCCATGTAAATCAAGTCTGGGTGTGGATGGGTTCTGGGCACCAAGAAGTCTGCTGTCGAACTTCATTACTCATGAGTCATTGGAGAAAAGATCCATTCCCCCAAGAATCATTGACCATAACTGCTTGAGTTTCCTCTTCCACTGTCACCATGAGGCACCCACAGCCTGTATCTCTCATAGAGTGGCCAATTTGGACAGAATTGGACCCTTCAGGGGCAGCTAGGTGGTGCAGTGAATAGAGCGCCAGCCCTGGAGTCAGGAGTACCTGGGTTCAAATCCAGCCTCAGACACTTAATGATTACCTAGCCGTGTGGCCTTGGGCAAGCCGCTTAACCCCATTGCCTAGCAAAAACTAAAACAACAACAACAAAAAAAAAAACAACAGAATTTGACCCTTCAACGCACTCAAGTCACTGTGTATACTTGGTGTTTCAGGATCTGAAAATGCTAGTCCCTTATATACATACCCTGAAGACAAATCCTGGCAAATTAGATGAACCACAATTTTTCAGTCCTATTTATAACAAATTAACTTGCTGAAAGGCAGCTTGGTATCAAACTAGCCTCGAAGCCAGGAAGACCTGAGTTCAAGTCTCTGATACATACTAGCTGTGTGGCTCTGGGCAAATCCCTTAACCTTTCAATGCTCTAGCCAAATCTCTAAGATTCTAAATTGCAAAGCAGGTAGCAGGCACCTACCAATGGCCAGGTGTCATTAGTAGAAGAAGAATCTTCATCACAGTGATCTTATGCTAATAAAATTACAGAACTAGTCCCTATCCCAGCCAACATTCTGCAGATCTGGTTAAACAGAGAACTATTCATTCTCTAAATTAGGAAAAACCTTCCATCTCAAAAGAAGTTCAGACATATATATGTTAGATTTCAACAAGAAGCCTATAATCAATGAATCAATTAATTGATGAATATTTATTAAATGTCTACTATGTGATGGACACTGTCCTGAGTACTTTATAAATATTATCTTATTTGATTCTCATATGAGCAGTGGAAGGTAGGTATTATTATTATCCCATTTTACAGATGGGGAAACTGAAGCAGCCAAGAGTTCTCATCCAGCAAATAAGTATCTGAGGGCAGATTTGAACTCAGATGTTCCAGAATTCAGTTTCAGTGCTCTGTCCCCTGTGCCACCTAGCCTCTCTAGTGATGAAAGTTGGCCAATTGATTTCTGACAATTATGGAAATGATCTGTTGGTAAGTCTCAGGAAAGATAGTTTACCATTCATGAGAACTAATTCTCAATTCTCTGATCACTTCATAAAAATGATGGCCTTTGTTCCCTTCTCACTAGAGGCTCAAATGGACTTCCCATTAGCTCCTTATTGGTTTGATATGGGTAATTTCAAATACACTGTAATTCCAAATTTCAAATACACTGTAGTTTGGGATGGCACAAAAATGGAAGAGCATCCTCAAAATGAAGAGGGAATCTTAAGGACATACCTCCAAAGTGAGCCTCAAGTTTTTCCAATTGCCTCTCTGACTCAAGTTCAGATATCAGATAGGTGTGCCCTTCTAACAAGGCAATAATCTGAATCCCAAAGAAACACCTTGATGGGGGAAGCACAACTACATGCTGACAAAGTCAGTGCTGGACCAAAAGATCAGGGGGAAAGGAAGGTCTGAAAAATGATGGAGGCTTTAATCTGATTAATTTGCAGCTCCAAACAAAGCCTAAGAGGTTTTTAGAATCCTGTTCCTGTAATTCCGATTTCCTTCCATTCTTATGGAACATAAATAATTTAAATTATGCTCACAATAACTTGGGCTTTTCTGCATGCAGGCATTTTGAAAATATTAAATTTAGTTATCTACATACACTGGAAACATAATACATTAGATTATCTGCAAAGCTAAGAGCCGTGAGCCAACATGAACAAATCTCTTATGTAATGTCTGAGAAGGCCTAATGCTCCTGTATAAACACATCTCAGATTTTCCTAGGAACCATTTTCTTTGCAAATGAAACATTTAATTACAGAGCTGAGTTCATAAATAGACTGTTAACATGAATGAGGGGGGGAGGGAGGTGTGGAATAGATGTAGATATGGTGCTGGATTAGCAAGGGAATATCCTACAAGAACTTCATCAATGCCATAGATAATTAATTACAGCTCACCTTCTACTCACACAGCCATGCCTTTATCAGTCAGTTTCTGGGAAAGAGCAGATGGCTGATCAAATCCTGAGTGAAATTTTCTGTCTACTCATTACTTACAGAATCCTGGGACTATGCAGAGACCTCTGAAAGGTCACCTAGTCCATTCCCCTGTGCCTAAACTCAACGTTGCTAAAAGCATACTGTGCAGATGGACATCTGTCTTTGTCATAAAAAAAATCCAGAAAAGGTGACTCTATAACCACTTTCAATCACCTGTTCTTGTGACTCCTAATCCTTCCATGGTGAAATGGGACCCATCTGGTAAAGGCATTCATTATTATCATAGCATTTGTTAAGTCTTTAGGAACTGCTCAGACTTCAAGCTTTATATGGATTTACCCACTACTAGTTGATTGGCAAAATATTATGGCTTCCTGTTCTAAGAGTTGGATTAGATTTTGTTTTCTTTTGTTGGTTGGTTTTCATCAAGATGGTGAAAAAGTTAAAAAGTCTTGGCTGGTCATGATATTTTTATGCAATCCGTATGTTTCCATTATCTATGTTATTTCTTTGCCCTCACCTCTTCCCCATGTCTTTACCAAGAAAAAAAAAATATCACAACTGATTACAATTTAGCAACCTGCTACCATGTAAACTGTCAGCCAAAAAGCAAGGATAGAGTTCCAGGATGCTGGCCTAGAAAACTAATATTGTAATCTCTTTAACTAAGAAAGTTTGGGAGTGAATGGTCAGTAATTCAGATATTATTTGTGATGGGCCTCCTCATAGTTGGTACTATGAAGAAGTAGATATAAGGAAAGTATTCTAACTTTATTCTATGACATTACTATTAACCACTTCTTAAAGCACGGGCAACTAGATGGCATAATAGATAAATTGCCAGAGCCTAGAGGCACAAGACTCCTCTTCCCGAGTTCAAAACTGGTAGGATAAGTCACTTAACCCTATTTGCCTCAATTTCCTCATCTGAAAAATATCCTGGAGAAGGAAATTCTTCATCAGAATAGTCAGACATAACTGAGCAACAATTTAAACAAATGAACCTTCATAAAATTAGCTTTTGTAGCAAAAACCTTTTTGATCTGCAAATGCCAAAAAGATAGTGCAATGTCACGGATGGGATATTATACCTGAAGTTATAAAACCTTGGAGGTTTACATACTAATTGTGTTATCTGAGGCACACTAAGCATAATTAACCTCTCTGAGCTCCAGTTTCCTCATCTGTAAAATGGGAATAACAGTATCTGTTTTTACCAACTATACAGAGTAGTTATAAGGTTAAAATGAAATAGCTGATCAGTTATTTTCAGTTATTATTCATTATTATTATCAGTTATTAATCATTTATAAACTGTGCATCAACAGTCCCCAAACTCCCAACCCATGTCATCTGTTTTGCTCAATGGAAGAAGAGAGCACCAATAACCAATTTCATCCTACTCCCTTAATTTGTAATCAATGTGTCACAAATTTAAGAACAGATCTCTTAATCACATGGAATATCAAGATGATGATTTTGTGTGTGTGTGTGTGTGTGTGTGTGTGTGTGAGTCCTGTTTTCACAAGTTTTTTGCCTGTCCTTGTGTATACAGTATTGTGAAAAGATTTATGGCATAGATTTTAATCTCAGCTGCAGGGCATGCATCATTGCTTATCTCTAGACTATGGAGTGTTTTATGTGGTCATTGTTTCATGTGGATCAATGAAATAATCCAACTCAATGAATGACATACCTGAGGCACTAAGAACAGGAAAGGGTCAAGGGAACGTGGAGGGAGTTAGAAGAGAGGAGAAGGTGCCTTACGGAGCACTGTTTGTTATGGAATCTTAAGCAATGGCATTTCAATTCAATTAATCTCAGATACCATTGCTTGAAGGAAGGAATTTTGGCTGGAGATAGTAAATATCTCATCAGTTCAGCACTTCCCCCAATCAACAGGGCCTGGCTGTATGTTAGCTCGGTACCATCCTCTACAAGCAGAAGCCTGATTCCTCCCTAGAAACCTGACCCCCACATTCCCCAGTCCCAACCCCCCCTTCCCCCAACATTCCAGACTGAGATAGAAGTTTCAGTGATTGAGCCTCAAGGACCCATGAGGTATGGTTGAAAGTAGCTACAGGCATCTTGGTGACCTCTCTCTACCCTCCAAAGCCTAAGCTGGCTTTCTCATCAGCACTGTGAGAGGGAACCATGCATGATCCATGACCTCAGCTCCAATTACAGAAACCAAGATGGTTCCCGTGTTGCTAAATGTCATCCCTGGTATCTGACATTTGATTAGTGATCACTCTCTTCCACTGACCTGATGGGCCACCAGGATGTGTCTTCTGAAAAGAACTGGAATGTATCTTTTCAGATTAAAAACTATATGAACTTGAAGGTTTACCTGACCTTTAGGGAAATCCATTTTAATTAACTCAAGTGACAGCTGGCTATGTTGCCCACTGTAAATCATTGGGTGTCTTAAAACAGATTTTTTAAAAGAAATATTTCATTTGCTGACATTTCAGAAAAAAACTCCATCTTCAAAACAGATGAGAAGAAATAGAAGGCACAAATGCCCCCAAATAACTTCAGAAGGACAAAGAACCGGAGTGGCCTATCTATTGCCTCACCCAGCTGGAAGACTTAGAAGTAAAACCATGACTAAATGGAAAAGTAACTCGACCATCACAGACAACTTTGCCTACTGACCTAAGACCATAAACAAAATACATGGTCATTAGGAAGTACATTCACAGGGCCAAATGGTCCACATTCCCTTTTTTCATGGTGCTTCACCTAGAGAGAAAACAGGTCCCTGAACAGATAGCATTATATCCCTTGTCTGCACCCATCCCATAGCCAACAACTATCCCAAGTCCTTACCGACCCCCTTTTTTATGTGGATGAAATATCTCCTATTAAGGAGAATTAAGAAAGTTGTAAAATCTCAGAGCTTGAAGGGACCTTAAACATCATTCTAAAACAATTCAATAATAAAAAAGTAGAGCCCCATGAGGATGAACAAACTGGACCACCTTTGCACCTACATAGAAAATTAGCAGCAGAGTAAAGATGAGAATCTAAGTCTTTTGATCTCAAACCCAGGGTGCTTTGCAGGATTGCTATGGCACCTTTCAGAAGATACTCAAGGACATAATAGAAAGAGATTCAAAAGTCAGGAGACCTGGGACTGAGACAGTTCTCTGTCATTAACTGACTTTGTTACCTTAGGAAAGTGATTCTTTCTCCCTGGGCCTGTTTTCTCACCTATAAAATATAAGGATTAAACCAGACTATTCCCTAAAATCCTTTTATTCTGTATCACAAAATGTACAGTTTGTAGTGTGTGTTGAAAGGGAAAGAGATGCATTATTTCTAGGTATTCAGTACCAATACATAAGCTTTTTTTGAGTATGTCTGAACTCTAAGATATTATTGAGGGGTTTTTCTTTTTTTTAAAAAAAAAATTGTTTTTATTTGAAGACTACATCTCCCTATCTACTGCAGGCTAGAATTCCAGAGTTCACTTCTGATTAGTTTGGAAGCTTTGACCTGTTCTGCTTCTTATCTGGGTTGGCTCATCCTTCCTAAGGCATTTTGGCAGTCTTCAATTCCTGTGAGCTCACCATATAGATGTAGTGTGAATACCAAATCATTTTAACCTACTGTTACAACTCAGAACTCTGGAGCACAAGCAAACCACCAACCCCAGCCTTCCCAGTAGCAAAAATTATAGGCAACACCAGGCTTGTTATGTTTTTTACACACAGTTGGTAATGTTATCTCCTTCTACTTATCTAGTCCCTAGAAGAGCTCCAGGTCTCCCAAAGACTTCAGTCATAGATGAATTACCTTAACCATCCTATTCTAGAGACAGCGTTGTTCCCTAATATGTCTCTTACATTCCACCTTCCTAAAGGTTGCCAGGATGAATAAGGGGGGTGAAGAGAAATGACTGCATCTATTATTACAAGCAGAAGCTCAACCCTTCTCTCAACTAAGAAGGCAATCATTTAGTCCCCTTTACCCTTGGGCTCCAGTCATTAATTTGTATATTATTGTATAGTGAGGTCAACCCTCAGTAAGTATTAGATTATTTATAACTTCAGAAAGTTATTTTGTACAATCACTTGGCAGGCTTTCATCTGAGGTAACATTTGATAGAAATATGGAAAACGGCCTGAACTTTAAATGACAAACAGATGAGAAAGTCCGATGAAAATCACATACTTTTGAACACCATGTGTTTTCAAATAGAATATAAATGGGATTTTTAATTGATGTTGACTTTAGCTCATGGTAACATTTTAGGTGATCTCAATTAGTGGGGTTACAAGAAACAGTAAAGAAAAGAATTGGATCATGGTGAGTCGTAGGGGGAAGAAAACCTGGCTTTAAGCAAAATCTCCTCCATATTCAAACCCCAACCCAGAAAATACCTATTTGAAAAATAAGCCTGCCTCAATTTATACTATATAGCTCTTTGAGGCTTGAAAAGGGTTTCACCTAACAACATCTCATTTCATCCTCAAAAAAAAGAATACATCTGAGGTACTGCTAAAATTATGATCCCCATTTTATAGATGTAGAGACTTAGACTCAGAGGGATTAAAGAATTTTCCCAGAGTTACACAGCTTTGAAGTGTCTGAGTTGGGATGAGAACCAGGTCTTCCAGATACAGAGTCTAACACACTAACCATTATGCCATTGGTTACAGAGCTTTTCCAAATTGTATGTAACAAAAACTGCTTACAACCTCCTCCCTACAGTTTCACTATGCTGAGTCGACCCAGGGCTCAGACCCAAAAGAAGCCACAATTCAAAAAACATGTATTGATAAGCATAATCCACATCCATTTAAAAAAATGAATCATAGAATAGAAGAACTGGATAGGACCTTAGAAATGATCTAATTCAGTCTCCTCCTTTTATAGATTAAAAAAAGTTGAGGCAGAGAAAGATGACTTTAATATTCCTTGAGTTGAGTCAACCTGACCTGTTCTGCATCATATTGCTAGTTACAGGGTTTCAAAACTCTAGTTCTGCCATTCCTTATACACATAACCTTGATAGACTATTTTAATTTTCCTATTGAACTCAGTTTAATATGGGTGATTCAATAGAGTGTTGGAGTCAGGAAGATTCATCTACCTCAGTTCAAATCTGGTCTCAGACCCTTACCTTACTAGCTATGTGACCCTGAGCAAGTCACTTAATCTGGTTTTTTCTCTACCAAGATTGAAGTCCTTCTCAAGGAAGAATCCAACTCTTCACAAAAAATCTAAAAGACTCTAGAAGTTAAGAAAAATTTTGTGAAAACTCAGTGTTCACACTAATTAGGAGAGCAGACACACTAGCAGAGATATTTCACAAGGAGGAGAGCAAGTATTCTAGGATCTAGGTGATGGGGCCTGATGGCTGACAAAAATAGACTGTAATCCCAACCCTAATGCCTACAATTCCTAAGAGGTTGATTCTGCATCAGTCTCCCTTATGGGAACCTGAGAAGGCAACTAGGTGGCTAAGTGGCTAGAACACTGGGACTAGAGTCAGGATGGACTTTGAACTAAACAGCAAATCTTGCCTCAGAATTTTACTAGCTATATGACTATGGGCAAAGCCACATAACCTCTTTTTTTTAATCTACCAGAAAAGAAATAGCAAAAGTATTCTAGTATATTTGCCAAGAAAGTCTCATGAAGAGTTGGACACTGCTGAACAACAATTAGCAACATGGGAACCTGAAGCCTTTTCAACTAGGCAAGGAGAAAGTCTATCAACCTTTCTTTGTTTTAAACCTTTACTAAGCCTTTTTAACAGTGTTAACCACAAAGGCATTTGCTCATAGAAGTCTGATTTCTGGAACTGAGGTTGGGAAAAGGTTCCTGAAAAGGAGCACCATCCCAGGAGAGGAAGAGGAGAGATTTAAAAGGGATGGCTTTGCCAAAGCGCTGTCTCTGTCTAGAGGCTGAGAGCTGAAAAGAAAAAGAATTATAGATCCCTTCTGATATATCTTTCCAGAGCAAAGAGAGGATGTTTATACTGGGAAAGCCATTCCCGGAATGAGTCAGTAGTAGGGTGGGGGGCAAAGAGCAATGATTAAATAGCCCTGCTCACCACACCATACCACTATTGCTATAACTCCAAAGCTGCAAATTAAAGAGGATAGTTCATTGTTTTGGCCCAAATTATTCAGACATTTCTCAGTTCTTTCCTTTAATTGTGGAGTCCAGTTCAATAAGAAAACTAATATATTAGACTTCATCTCCCCAGTAAAAGTGGAAAATCTTATTTTAGCAACAGAGGGGTAAAGATACCCCTCAAAAACTGGGCAAAGATCCAGGAAAGAATGAAATTATTTCTTTGAACCCATCAAATCCAGGATGTAAATTCTAGAATTAGTATGCAGGGAACTATGCCTAGCTATATCTATTATAGGAATATGAAGGGGAAAATGTGGATTAGGAAGATATACATATATATGCTTATATTTATATAAATATATAAATACATATATGTGGATATAAATTGAGCACATATGTATGCACACGTGTGTATATATACATAATTATTGTGCATATATATACAAATATATATAATGATTATTCTCATTCACATTCATGTATTCCTTGGACCCTAACAAGTCATGACAACCCTCAAATATGTTTGGTATAAGATGTCAAGACCCACATTCAAGTAATTAAAGAATCCCTTAGACTCTAGGAATTAAAGAATCACTTAAGCAAAAAACTCTGAATCAAGTTCACTACAAGCATATCAAAGGGAATTCATTATGTATAGACACAAATTCAGAATCATCAAATGAAGTCCCAGCCTTACTCAAAAGGAGTCTTACCAGGATTATCATGATGAAAGACAATAAACCTGAATAGTAGATTTCTGAAGAGTTACTCATTTACTAGAGCTCAAGGCCTTATGATTCGTCACCTTCTAGCCATGTTGACCCTTGCCCTCTGACAAAGAGTGACACATCACTCCAGTATCCTTGCCAAGAAAACCTCATATGGGGTCATGAAGAGATGGACAAGACTGAAACACTTGAACAACAACAACGAAGAGTAAGGTCTGTATGGTGCCCAACTCAATAAGATAGTCAACCATAGGAGCAATGGTATTGGAACAGAGGGATGAGCCCAGGTAAATGACCAGAATAGAAACCATGATTCCACAAAATTAGGTTAGTTTTAAGATAAATAAATACTTGGAGGAATTTTTTTAAAAAACAGAGTGTTTGGATAATAGGGAGAGCCATTTTTTTCCAGTAGTGAGAGACATATCACCAAAGGTTTTCCTCTCATAATCCCCTAGGCAATTCACCTGTATTTTGTATGGTAGAAATGTGTGCTTCAACTTTCAGAATGGTGGGCAACAAATAGAAGCCATGGTCTAAATAAAAGTCAAGTATAAAA
Source organism: Macrotis lagotis (assembly GCF_037893015.1). Taxonomy (NCBI): domain Eukaryota; kingdom Metazoa; phylum Chordata; class Mammalia; order Peramelemorphia; family Peramelidae; genus Macrotis; species Macrotis lagotis. The sequence continues at coordinate 126,152,312 of NC_133658.1, forward strand.
TGTTATGGTTAGGAAGCCCATAGGAAAAAAACTGCCTCCTGAATGGAAGGCAAGATGTGACTATAGAGAGAGATCAGAAAAGGTAATAAAATGTGCCATATTTTGTGAAGGTGTGAACAAATCAGTATTGTTGTAGTTCAAGTCTTATGCAACTCAGTGCACAAAGATCAAATATATAACATCTTAATAGGTAAATTATTGTTTATAGGTGGTTTTAAAACTGTGATTTTTTTAAGAAAGATTTTATTTATTTTGAGTTTTACAAATTTTCCCCATTCTTAATTTCCCTCCCCCACCCCCCCCCACAGAAGACATTGTTAGTCTTTACATTGGTTCCATGTTATGCATTTATCTCAGTTGAATATGATGACAGAGAAATCATATCCTTAAGGAAGAAAAAGAAAGTATGAGATAGTAAAATTACACAATAATAATATAACTTTTTTTTTCCTAATTTGATGGTAATAGTCTTTGGTCTTTGTTCAAAGTACATAATTCTTTCTCTGGATACAGATGGTATTCTCTATTGCAGATACCCCCAAATTGTGCCTGGTTGTTGCTCTGAAGGGATGAGCAAGTTCATAAAGGTTGATCATCACCCCCATGTTGCTGTTAGGGTATACAATGTTTTTCTGGTTGAACTCATCTTGCTCAGCATCAGTTTATGAAAATCCTGCCAGGCTTCCCTGAATTCCCATCCCTCCTGATTTCTAATAAAACAATAGTGTTCCATGACATACATATATCACATAAAACTGTAATTCTTAATACCCACTTTATTACTCTTCTAATACCCCACCATCATTGTGGTAACAAAAGGAGATATACTGGACTCAGATCCATTTTTTTCTTTATTTCATGGGTTTTCATTGTCAATGAATTCATCGTCTGGTGACCAAACTACTGGTGATAAAACTCTTCCTTTTAAAATTAGTTGGAAGTCTTTAGAAACTTTGTCTGTGGTTTGTCCTTCATTCTCAAAGAAGAGCATGATATCAGAGAGGTGATGTCATGACATGCATGCGAATTTTATTTGAGTGAGGTGAAACCATCTGAATCCAGTGACCAAATCTCAATCAGGACATCTAGAGATGTCCCTAGATGTGAGGCAATCAGGGTTAAGTGACTTGCCCAAGATCACACAGCCAGTAAGTGTCAAGCATCTGAGATCAGATTTGAACTCAGGTCCTCCTGACTTCACGGCCAGTGCACCACCTAGCTGCCCAGAAAGCTTGGTCTAAGATCCAACTAAGCCAACTCATGTTACAAAGTTCATAGATAAAAATCCATTAGATGAAAAAAGCAGTAGAAAATAAACAGACATAGAATGAAATAAATCTGTCTTTATTTCTAGAATATAACCAATTCGAGGAAGTTCAATATCCCATCATCTTAAGATCTGACCTCAGGAATGTGGAACAGAGGGCAGGACTCTTAGAATCTCAGATTTAGAAGTGATCTAAGAGATTATCTTGTCTAGAACCATAGGCAACCAAGAGCAAATTAGGTGAATTGATCTCTGAAGTCCTTTCCAACTCTTAGATTCAGAGATTTTAGGATTCTGCATAAATGGAGTGATAATCAAGTTTGAAATTTTATTTTAAAAATGAGAGTAAGAACTAAAAAACTAATCAGTAAAAGCAGGATCCAAAAAGATTTTGGCAAGCTAGTTCATCAAAAATGTGAAGGGTCCCAAAAAGCTCTTTCCTGATCTTCCATTTGGAAATATGGACAGTGACAGGGTAGAAGCCCGAAAGAGTCTTCCAGAGTCATTCCTGAAGCAACTATGTGCCATCCCTGAGATTGCCAACAGTGAAGAAGTACAAGAGTTTCTGGCTCTCAATACAGATGCTCAAATAGCCTTTGTCAAGAAACCTTTCATGGTCTCAAGAGTAGACAAGATGGTAGTGAGTGCCATAGTGGATACCATAAAGACTGCATTTCCTCGCTCGGAACCCCAGAGACCTACAGAAGATCTGAGTGAAGCAGAGACAGATGGCAAGCCTCAGACAGAGGGCAAGAAGAGTAAGTCTAGACTAAGGTTCCCATCTAGCAAAATTGCTCCAGTATTAAATGTGGCTGAATCACATGAGAAGGTCTCATATTGCCTCCCAAAAAGTAATATGGAGTCAGACATCTTGTCAATCTCTGGGATGGAGTCATTCCTTGAAAAACAGAGCAAGTTCCTAGAAATACAGACAGAAGAAGCCTTGGGAAAAGATTCTGAGCAGACCCCCAGTGAATGTACAGATAATGGCAGTGAGAGCCCCTCAGATAGTGCTGCTTCACCTCCAGAGAGCAACAGTGACCAAGAGTCAGAGACGGCATTAGCTGATACAGCCCTGGACCTCCTCCTCCTGATGATGATGGAACAGTGGAGATGGCTATGTACTGAGAACATGCAGAAAGCCCTTCATCTTCTCTTTGGGACCCTAATACAGAGGTGGCTAGAGGTACATGTAGCAAATCTGACATGCCCCCAGCGCTGGGTCCAGTATCTCCGGCTCCTGCAGGAGTCCATCTGGCCTGGAGGCACTCTTCCCCTGCTGCCGAAACCATTGAGAACACAGAAACAGAAGGAGGCTACTGAGGAGCAAGCTCTGCAAAGCTTGATGGGAGTCCTGCCAGACTTGGTAGTGGGAATCCTTGGAGCAAGCAAGTGCCGTCTGAGCTGGGGTTTGGTCCTGGAGTCTCTACAGCAGCCCATCATCAACAGGCACTTGATTTATTGCCTCTGGGATATCATCTTGGAGGTCCTGGATCTCAATGTCTCTGCTGAAGAATCCACCACAACCACCCCTGCTCCAGACACACCAAGTAATTCCAGGAGGATGGGCATCTCCCCTTGACCACTGACCACTCCACACAAACATTCTGATTAGGACTAGAGAAGGGAGAATGGGTTTCCAAGTGGTGGTGTTCAAGATATCCCAGCTCCCTGGGAACCAGTATAAGAACACTTTGCTCTCAGAAGTTTTATGGTGAAAGCAGTTGTGACTCAGAAAGTCTTGTGGCATATCTGCTGTTCAAGTAAACGGCTTTATTATTGGAAAATGATCATAAAGTTTGCAATTAGGGATGAAAGTGTCATCTGTGTGCCCACCTATTTCCATGGCTCCTCAATCTTGGCTTCTAGTAGTAAATAGGTTCTGATTTCTTTAGGAAAAATACTGAGAATTGAAGAAGGGATAGAGTCATTCATCCTTTCCCATCCCTTTCTTTGCCAATCCCTACCATGTTAGACTTGACCCTATAATACTCCTCTGTCACCTGAGTTCATATTAAAGTTAAGAAAAACTACTGCCAAATCTTAGGGAAGAGATTGCTTCCCAAAAGGAAATAAAATTCAGGTCAGTTGCATCATAAAAAATGAAATTTAATAATAATATATGTAAAATCTTAAATTAAGTTCAAAACAATTAGCTTCATGAATACAGACGAGGAGAGTTTGTGTTTGATGTGGGACCAAGGTAGCATTGCAGACTGAATGCTTGATATAAGATATTTTGGTAGCCAAAAAATACTAATGCAAACCTGGGTAACCTTAAGAGAGGTATATCTTCAGGAATAAGAAATAGTAGACCCTCTATAATGTGCCCTTATCAGACCTGGAGTATTGTATTAATTTCTGGGCACCATATTTTAAGAAGGTCATTGATAAGATGAGAAACACCAAAGAGAGAGAACAAATTGATAATTTATTGTGATCTGACCTATAATTGGTTTATTCTAATCAATTCAAGGATTTAAAAAAATGCAACAGATGTTCTAGAAGCATAAAATTCAATTATAACCCTATTTTCATAATTAAATATTATTTAAAATACTAATAATGGTAATAATACTAAGAATCATATTTATATAGCACCTACTATTTGCCAGGCACTGTTCTAAGCACTTCACAAATATTATCTCATTTGGTCCTCATAGCAACCCTGGGAAATAGATACTATTATTAAACACATTTTGTAGTTTGAAAAAAAAACCTGAGGTAAGTAGAGGTTAAGTGACTTAAAAGCACATAATCCAAGAATAAAAAGGCTATAAAAGCACAAATCTCCATCTGTAGTCACCAGATCCTAAACTAAAGAAAGCAATCTGCAAGCCTGTGGAGCCTAGGAAAAGACTTCTGACAACCTTTTCTACCCTCAGGCTAATCCTTTTATAATCCATGAAATTAACTGTAGAAAGCACCAAAATGGGTGAATGAAGGTGATGGGTGAGGGGAGGACCAGAAGGTGACCATGCCAACCCCAAGAGTTTATCCAAGCTTCTACCTCTACCACCATCTCTGAGTCCTTATTATATGAGGAAATGTTTAAGGAAGTGAAAATACTTAACCTGGAAAAGGGAAGATACAGTGGGGAAATGATGGCTGTGTTACAGTATTTGAAGAGTTATGGATTTGCAGTTCTCAAACCTTCTTGGACTACTTCAAAAGGGCATTCAACTCACCATAACCCTTCACCAGTGGAAAGGTTGCTTTTGATGAAATTTCAAGGTGGTAATATATTTTCCTTAATATATTTGATTCTAAAAATGATTAACTATGGGAATAGCACAGATGGTGGGGGCGCAAACCAATAACAGAAGAGAAAAGAGACAACCCATAAATCCTTCAGGATACCCTTGAACCATAAGGGCAAATATAGCACCCTGGCTCTGAAAAAAGAGAACACAGACTACAGTAGCATTATATATATATATATACATATATATATATATATATATACATATATATATATATGTATATATATATGTGTGTGTGTGTGTGTGTGTGTGTGTGTGTGTGTGTGTGTGCAGAAATAGTTCTAACTACTAAGAGAATTCTTGATTTTTCTATTTCAGAATCTTGATAATTTCACCTCTTACAAAAAAATCTTTTCTGATAACCCTCATTGTAAGTTCTCATTCCCTCATCCATTCATTCTATACTTAATTAAATAGTTTATAAGTTCCTCAAGAGCAGGGACTATTTTTCCCTTTTGTTCTCACATCCCCAGTGTCTAGCATGTCTTATACATTATCTATTGAATTAATCTGTTGAATTGAATTTTCCCCAAAACTGGTATCATAAGCATCTATGGTTTAATTCTAAAGGAAGACTCATACATCTAGTTTCTAATATAATTGTACCTGTTGTGAAATAATCAAGTATATTAATTCCCCTTCTGAGGGAAACTCAAGACAATGCTTTGAAGCAGGACCCTCTTGCAACTTAGAGGCATAATTTACAAACTAGTGTTTTCTAACAAACCCCATTCTATATGCAGTTGTAGCAATTCTGAAGCTTTGGTCTTTCAATTCAGGATCACTGGTATAATTCTCTCTTTACCAAAATTATAAGAAAGTAATGTAGGGCAAATAAGATATTAGGATCTTTAGTCCCTATTCAAGAACAATTCATAATCCACAGGCAACAAAAATGGGAACTCACTATAGGTCACTAAAAACTTTTTTAAAGTATTTTAAGCATTTTTTAATGCACAGAAAATAACAAAGAAATCCAGTAAATAACAAAGAGTATATTGCACACTTGGAAGAAAAAACAGTCTGTGATTCAGATTTGTAGCTATATCTACAACTCTCTTTATGTTCTTTAGATGAACTGATCTTTTCCTTTTTTAAGTTTGGAATAAATTTTTTAACTTTTTAAAAATATTTTTAACATTTTTATTTAAAGTTTTGAGTTCTGTTTTCCATCTCTCCCTTCTCCCTCCCCTCTTGTCACCCTGAAATGGTAAACAATCAGATATAGCTTATATATTTGCAGTTATGTAAAACATTTCCATATTAATCATTTTGTACAAAAAGACTTGAATAAAAGAAAAATTTGGGAAAAAATAAAAAATAACATCCTTCAGTCTTTATTCAAACAATGAGTTTCCCCCCCCTCTGGAGGCAAGTAGTATGCTTTATCATTAGTCCCTTAAAATTTTCTTTGATCATTGTATTGATGAGAATGATGTAAGTCATTCACAGTTCCTCATTGAACAATATTGCTGTTACTATGTACAACTTTCTTCTGGTTCTGTTCACTTCACAATGCATCAGTTCATATAAGTCTTTGCAGGTTTTTCTGAAATCAGCCTGCTTGTCATTTATAATAGTACACTAATATTCCAATACAATAATAGATCACAGTTTATTTAGCAATTCCCCAACTGAAGGACATCCCTTTGATTTCCAATTTTTAATCACCACACAAAGAGCTGATATAAATATTTTTGTACAAATAAACCCTTTTTTTGGATGTTTTTGGGATATAGGCCTATAGTAGTGGCATTGTTGGATCCAAGTAAATACATAGTTTGGTTCTTTGGGCATAATTCCAAATTGCTCTACAGAATGTTTGGATCAGTTCACAATTTCACCAACAAGTGCATGAGAGTTATTCCACATCCTCTCCAACAACTAATATATTGCTTTTTGTCATATTTAGACAATTTAAATTGTATAGTGGTACCTCAGAATAAATTAGACTATATAAAAGGTAATGAAAGCCCACATCCCCAAATCCCCAAGTAGTTTAAATCTTGATTGACTCCAAATATGTACAACTTCAGTAGGAGAAGATAGGTCAAAATCTCTTCAAAACCAAAGTCCAATCCTAGAAGTTTCCTTGACAGCAAAAGGGCAGGGGCATCAGTGATCAGATCTCTAGCCAATCTCATTTGGTAAGTGCAGCATGGATTACATCTAGAGGGGAGCCTTCAACTCAAAGGATGAGTCCACACTAGTTTCAAATATCATCAGAGAAGATATTTTTGAGAAAAGGATGGTGATGGAAAGCCTTCCCAGAGGCAATATGGTATAATGGAAAGACCAAGTTCATTCTTTAGGGCCTCCATGGCTAATGCCACCCAGGGAAATTTGGTTTTTATGTGGCCATCCATGAATTTATGGTCATTCTGCTGGAGAGCAGTGGTTTCTTTATTCACTGTCCTTCATGACTCTATTTTCCCCATCCATGTAATTATGATGGTCCTCTCTCTCCCAACAGTAAAAGAAAGTCATGGAAAATGCTATACATCTCTTGCCTTTAAAGTCACCTTATTGGCAGACATTAAGGGATTTTTTTATCCTCTCTACCCTAAGTGCTAACAAGTTCCTGAAAAGGTGGAGCTAACTTGGCCTTCTAATGATGTGTGAATTGAGGAGATGAAGGTACCATGTCATCATGTGAGAGAGATTTTCCACACTAAGGGAGGCAGATTCAGGAGGATAAGAATAGTCCAGCATTGCCTTCAGGCTCTTTTCCCTCAACCCTGGCAGGAAATTCATTTCAAGGAATGTACCTAGGTCTTGGCTTCTGAGCATACCCATGATATCCCTAGGGATTAACTCAGATATAAAAATAGCTCTAGTCTGAAGGCACCTGGCCTAGAGAAGAGAGCTGGGCCTTAGGACAGAAGTGATTGCTATTTTTTTTCCACTGAATTTTTTTCCATAGACACAAGTCCATTTCTTGATACCAGAAAGAAGTGGGGAACAGTGTTAGCTATTGGCCAAGAAGGCTCTGTACCATTTAGAGCTTCACTTCTCTAGAGACTTCCTTGTCTCCCATCTTTGAGACCAAATGCAAAGTTGCAAGTTGAATCTTTTCTAAGCAACATATAGGTTGTTGTCCTTCATTCTTAAAGAGAACCAAAATGACATCAATAATATAAGAAGCCACTTGTATAGGCAATGTCCACTTCAACATGACTCACTAAGCTTGCAGGAGAATTCCACACATCATCTTCTTGAGGAATCAATGCCTACCACCAAGAACAGAACAGTAAGTGCTTATTCAGTGTTTATTGAATTAAATGGAACAGGTTAAAAGCTCATGGAGGGATCATTTAGGTTTGAAGTTTTTTTCCCCTCTCTGTTTCTTACACTTAGCAGAATGTTTTACAAATAGTATACATGTTTATCCAAATTAGACATCCTCTGACAGCTGTCTCCCTCTGTTGTCCTAAATACAAACTCTAACCTGCATTGCAAGGTAAGCCCATGAAAAGAGAGATATCTTCCTGTTGGAAATTTAATGATTTTATGGTTAATAAAAGAAAAAATAATGGTACCAAAAACTTCTGAAATTTTTGTTCAGAAATTACATTTATAGCATGAAGTTAGACTGCACCATTGAAGGAGAAAGCCAAGAAATTGATAGATCAATCAGCTTTATGATTTCCTGATTGTTCCTTTGTAGTCGGGGGGGAAAAATGAAGGGGAGATGAAAAATGAATTGAGACTGAAATTCACTTTGTTACCTAAACTAAATGGGAGACTATATTACAGGTACAAACTTGTAATTCAAAAGACAACCCTGATGGTGATTCAGATTTTCACAAGGAAAAAGCTGGAACTTAAATAGCACTGTCCAGGATTTAATGAAACCAACTAGAGAGAAGCAGGATCACTAGGGCAATGTGTAAGCATGTATACATGTGTATACATGATAAAGTGAGAGAGAGAGAGAAAGAGAGAGAGAGAGAGAGAGAGAGAGAGAGAGAGAGAGAGAGGAAGAAGACAGAGGAGGAGGAGGAGGAGGAGAGAAAGTAAGTCATTAGGATCCTATAGGCATCTTGAAGCAAAGCATTTGGAAGCCACTAGTTATAATGTCTCTTTAAGACTTATTTAAGGGTTGGTTAGGTGGCACAGTGGATAAAGCACCGGCCCTGGAGTCAGGAGTACCTGGGTTCAAATCTGATCTCAGACACACCTAGTTGTGTGGCCTTGGGCAAGCCACTTAACCCCATTTGCCTTGCAAAAAAAAAAAAAACCTAAAAAAAATCAAAATCAAAAAAGACTTACTTAGAACTTAATGAAGTTCTAACTTTACTCTTTCCCTTATTCCCCCCTTTTTTTTGCTTATTAAGAGAAGAAAGTAACACTTTCTCCTATCTAAATTTTTCTTATATCATTTTTAATTCAAAATAAGAAATTTTTCATCAGTCACTAAGGTTTATATTCTAATCTTAGAAGCAAATCTAAAAAATCTAATCTAATCTAAGAAAAAGCAAATGGAGAAATCATGTAAGAAGAAAAATTCCAAATTAGAATGGAAAGTTTTATTCCCATCCAAATGTTTTTTAAAAAAAATTTCCTAATTGAGGAGCTTGAACTCCTATGATTGTATTAGGTTTTTTGTCACTATAAATTCCATAAAATGGTAAAGATACAAATGGATCTGAGAACCATCAAATTTCTGCTACTCTTAAGATGGGCTATTTGTTATTAAATCTCCAGAGAAGAGGGCCAAGAGGAAAGAACAATAACAAAAGAAAATATCTGCTAAACTTATCTCCTGTAAGAAATAATTAAGATCCAGAAATTCTGCCCCTTTCCAAAAGTGTTTAAGATACAGAAAGAATACCAGTTGGTTGGTACTGCCCAACTAAATTCTCCCCTTAGCTAATGTTACTCTGCTAAATATACTAAGGAGAGTCCCTAACTGCAGAGACAAGAAATCACCTACCCAAACAAAAATGAAGAATCATTTGTATACTTTGTGGCTCTTTGCAGATGACTAAACTGATTCATGACTCTCCTTTTGTGTTGAAGATATTGAAAAGGCAGCCACTAATCCCTGAAGGCTTGGGGAGTGAGAATTTTGGTAAATAGAGAAGGGGGATAGCTGCTTGATTTTTTTTTTCTTCATGGGGTTGAGTTTGTTGTTTTGGGGGGATTGGTATGTTTCTTTTGTGTAAACTGTTCTTTACCTTATTATAATACCATGTATTACATTTTCTCTTGTCCATGGGAAAGGTTCAATGGAAATAGGGAGTCATATTATGAATTTGAATAGATAACAGACCCAATGTTTCCAGTACTTAAAAATAGTTGTAGAGAACTTCATTCAAAGCACTAAGAAGATTAATGATTCCCTCTCAAGCCTGAGGAGAGTCATTTTACAAACCGAATGTCCTAGGTCTCAGTCTAGAACAAAGCTTGTCACTCCAGGTAAGCACTCTGATGTTCCTGATAGTTTACAGAAAAATTGGTCAGGCAGGTAAGAAAGAATTTGGTTTCAGAAAAGGACCCGAACCAAAGTGAAGTTCTAGAATTTCCTTGACATTTTTTTACTTAGCCCACTTGAAATTTGTCTTCCTCTCTGAGTATAAAGCCATAGCCATGAGAAATACCTTTGAACTGAGCTATTTTTAGATACCTTGGAGAAATATTGATACAGGAGAGTCAGTTTGTTGTTGATCTAAATGAAAAACAAAATTTTCCTTAAAAAAACTGTTCTCTGGAGATTCTCAGACCTGATACAAACCATCAACCTTATCCAGTTCAAGCTTCCCTACTGTGGCTCAATAAAATGGATCCTCCTCAGCTCTTGAGGATTGAGAGCTACAGGGCTTTCTCACGCAAAAATAACAGTGTCAGTTTTATTTAGGAAACATCATCTTGATGTTAGTATTTGACCTTGATATTTATTTATGGTTACTGAGGCAGCAGCAGGGTCTAGGAGTCCCCTGCACCGGGGGTCTTTGTTTAAAATGGAGCAGAATGGGGCAGCTAGGTGGAGCAATGGATAGAGCACCGGCCCTGCAGTCAGGACCACCTGAGTTCAAATCCAGCCTCAGACACCCTTAATAATTACCTAGCTGTGTGGCCTTGGGCAAGCCACTTAACCCCATTTGCCTTGCAAAAAAAAAAAATCGAGCAGAATGCAACATAATTTCCCTGAGGAAAAACAAGAAACCCTACAAATAAAGGACTCTCTCTCTCTCTCTCTCTCTCTCTCTCTCTCTCTCTCTCTCGGATGTAAACAATCATGTATGGAGTGCAATTTTCGCCCTTAATTCTATCCTAGTCACCTTGATGTACAGTGACTAAAGACAAGGCGAATGAGCTCATAAGGGAAGATGCCCCCATAAGACTTTTAGCTCCCATACACTTCCAACCTCTTGCCTATGTCTTCACCCTATCATTTAGACACACTCACTATTCCTGTTCTGGGAGGCCCCTTGTTAGTTAGCTTAATACAGTATGACCATAGTGAGAGACAGAATCTACATATTACCTCATGCAGAAAGGAGCAGGAACTTAAGTCTGAATTCCCTGCATTTCATACATTTCAGCCTGATCCCCCTTGCTCTCCAGTTCAGTCCAATAAAGGAGACATACTATTGCCCCTTAGCCAATTAACTGGTTCATTAAGATGGTCCCAAGGCATATCATCATGAATGAGGAAAGAGAAAATTAGAGAAAACTCCCCAAAGAGCTTTAGCATACTTAACGAAGTTCTCCTACTAGCAGAAGTCTCTATTTTTAAAAAAAGGTTTGCGCCGCTTGAGTGTGATTCTTTAGAGCATTTTCGTGCTTGTGGCCTAAAGTAAGATACTTCCACCTCTTCTACACTACTGAACTGTATCTGTGAGCGCAAAGAATTCAACAGTGAAGGGAGTTCCCAAGCACTGGAGGAGGGTGTGAGGGGAGAGGGAGGGCCAAAGCCAGCCAGATCAATGCAAACGGGAATATCTATCAACAAGATGAAGAGGCTCTCAAGCAAAGGGAGCTGGCTCATTTGGGGTGACGTGGCCCAGAATCCCTCACCTGCTTGCCCCAAAGGAAATTGATGCTAAGCTACTGAGGGTTCAAAACCATTGACCTGTCTGAGGCCAAGTTAAAGAAACAAGCCGGACTTGCTTGAAAATTAGCCAAGCAGAAAATAGGCCTGATTCATCTTCCGATCCACATAAATAAGAGGTTTGCATCAGCCAAAGGGGTGGGGAGTGTACTGAAGAGAAAAGGTGACCCACAATTTGCCAACAGCTTAAAAAACAAACAAACAAACAAACAAAAAGACCAAAAGGCAAATTTCAACTTCTGTCCATTAGCTGGACTAAAACTGAGAAATAAATTAGAAAGACTGTTAAAGATTAGCATATATTTCTTTTGCATATATTGTGTATAAATGGCCTTCTACCATTATCAGACTGCTGAGTTACAGCTATAAGGACAGAGAATACAACAATGAAGGAAATTCACAGATGCATTGTGTCTATATGCAAATACACACCTGCATTTATATTTATGCAGTACATGCATGTGGACATATATGAACATATATGGATGTGTCCATGCTTGTACCCATGTACACATGTGTGTATGTATTTGTATGTGTGTTCCTGTATCCACATGCAATGTGTTTGTGAATGTGTGTGCATCTATATGTTTGCATTATGCACATATATACATGTATGTATGAAAATCAGTGTGTGTATATGTGTTTGCATGTGTTTTTGTACATGGACATGACCCCAGCACAGGCCCTATGCTGCAGCCTCTGATTTCCTTTCTTGGTTTGTTTATAGAAGTTAGTTCTGCAGAGTTCTTCATTCAGTCATCCCTCAGCTTCACAGCCTAGCAACTCTTCTCCCTCTGATCTTGCACTCTCTCCCCCACCCCCAGCCAGATGTGCCAGTGTTAAAATACCATTATCCTGTCAGCACCCCCGGGGACACAAAGAAAATTCAAGGGAAAATGGGAGGCACTGCTGTCCTGCCACTTCCTCCCTCCAAATGATACCCTCCTATTTTGTCTCCCAATCCTCCTCCCCCAAAAAAGGGAAGAAAAAAAAAAAACAAATTAACAAAAGAAAAAAAATCAGTGCCACAATTGTTCTTCTGTCCCCAACAGTTCCTCTCAGGAAAAAAGAGCCATCTTGGACTGCTTTGTGTTTGTATCAAAGTAGTTTCTTTCTGAGAAACTAGAGGGGAAAGGACAATTTTAACACCAACGACTTTATAAACATCAATTAAAAACAAATCCTTTCCCCCTCTTCTTGCCATGCTGGAGCAAGGAATGCCCTAGTTAGGAGTCATCCATTTCTGATGGGAGCTAGATTCCACAACAAAAGCCTCCATTTCCCCAAGCTGCCAAATTCTTGTTACAAAAAGAACCTTAATTTATACCCTCCAATATGAGTCAATAGAAACACAAAAGGCCAAGGCTACTGACACCTGGCCATGGGGACTGGGATAGCCTTTCCTGACCATCAAGCACACTGACCCAGTCAGACCTCTCCAAGCTTGGCCATGGCCCCATTTGGGAGCAAGAGGCTCAGGTGCTTCTGCTCTCCAGGCACTGGACGAGGCCATGACATGGACATAAATTACCCTCTGGCTGATGATAATGATTAAACCTGAAGCAAGCTTTATTTATGCTTCCTAGGGGCATGACTAAAGGAGGAAGCCACACTCCTAGAGGAGGTCAGGGAACCTCCAAGCTTGATTGATGTCCCATCCCCTTTCCTTCCAACTCTGGCTGACACTAGTCTGCCCTTACTTGGCTTTCAAAGCAGCCGTGATCTGAGTCTTTAAAATTAGGGCAGGTTTGTTCCTTCTAAGGTTTCATATCCTTTTAAGGACATTTTTACTAACTTCCGGCCAGGATTTTGTGATGTTCCAAAGCTCTAATATTGAGAATATTAGAGAATCCCATTCTCACCCTACCACAAAGGAAATGAAAGTAGATTGCTAAAGAAAATAAAGATTTCTTTGAGTACCTCAACCCAAAATCTAGGGTGGGGAGTATGCCATACCTCAAAACTAATCCATTCTCTATTTTCACACAGGTCTGACCCAAGTGAAAGCACCATCACCTCTGTCACCTTACTGATCACCTGCTTCATTCTCCTCTACATCCTCTACATCCTAAAGTACCAGCCCGACCACATCACTCGCAGTTCAAAAAGTTCCCTTTTTGTCCCTAGGTAATGTGGTATTTAAAGCCCCAATTTGGTCCTTACCTACCTTTGCAATCTTATTTCACAGTAATGTTTGTCCTTCATTTTTGAAGAAGACCACAATATCAGGGAGGTGATGTCATGACAAGCATGTAACTTGGATTTGAGTGGTAGAGGGGCCTGTGCTAAGTTACCAGCTTCACTTTCTCCTCCAGAGTCATCTGGGTCCAGTGACCAGATATGGATCCGGACAACTGGAGATGGAACTGGATGTGAGGCAATTAGAGTTAAGTGACTTTCCTAAGGTCACACAGCTAATAAGAGTCAACTGTCTAAGGCTAGATTTCAACTCCTGTCCTCCTGACTTCCAAGGCAGTGTGCTCTATCCACTGTGCTACCCCATTTCATAGTACCTTTATCACCAGTCAGATGGACTTTCTAGCTAGTCCCCATACACCATATTCCATTCCCCTAAGTACAGAATTAAATCCCTCTTTATCTCCACCTCCTAAAATTACTGGCTTCCTTCAAAGCATAGTTCATAGGTCACTTTTCTGCTTCATGCAATTAGCAAAGTTCTACCTCTTGTGCAAAACTAGTTTGTACACACTTTGTTTTTATTTATCTGTACATATGTTGTGTCCCCCTATTTAATCTAGGTTCCAAGAACTTAATTTTGAAAACATATTAATAACTGTATCTCAACATAATGGGTTTTCTGAAATAGGTTTCACCAGACTTCCATAAGCATCTGTGACACACATGCAAAAAAAAAAAGTTTGTCTCACTAGAAAACCTCTTGTAAGTAAACTTCACTTTGTCTTTTGACTTTCTAGCTTAGTACACAATGTCTTGAACATTTGTCAAAATAAGTCATCCAGTCTGGAATGAGACTCCAGAGCAGTGTCAATCTTAGTAGAGTAAGGAGCATTGACTGAAGTACTACCAGAAATCTCCTACTCATCTATTTCCACTCAAGTGTGATACATCTGTAATTCTATCATTACAGATAGACAGATAATAGATGAGAGAGAGAAAAATAGAAGAGGGGGAGGGGAAGGGAGGGGAATGGATGGATGGATGGATAAATGGATGAATGGATAAATGGGTGGATTATGAAGGACAGATGAAAAGACAAACACAAGGTTTTAATAAGAACTCCTGGTTATACATAAACATTAAACATAAACATTAAAATAAAATGATCAATTACTATTCTCTTTTTTATTGATATTTTATTTTTTGAAATACATGTTTGAAAGTTTTCAGCATTCATCTATATGCCTATGTATATATTTAAGTTATAAAATTTCCTTCTTCCCTCCCTTCCCACCACCCTCCCCTCAGCATCGAATAGTCAGGTTAATACTGTACATACACATTTGTGTCAAACATATTTACAAATTAGTCATTTTTTGGTAGGAGGATTTAGGATTAAGGGAAAGAAATACATAAGAGAGATTTTTTTAAATGAATATAGTGGACAGCTAGGTGGTATAGTGTAGAGAACACCAGCTGGAGTCAGGAGGACCTGAGTTCAAATCTAGCCTCAGACACTTAATTGCCTAGCTGTGTGACTCGGGCAAGTCACTTAACCTCATTGCCTTAAATAATTTTTTTAAAAAATGAATATAAAGTTAATCAGATTCTAAAGGACTTTTTTGTTTTGTCTTGTTTTTTCTTGCTCTGGATGGAGGTAGCATTGTCCATAGCCAGACTAATACAGTTGTCCTAGCTCTCTGAACTGCTGAGAAAAGCTGCTTCCATCAAGGTTGATCATTTAATAATGTTGTTGTTGATGTGTACATTGTTCTCCTGGTTCTGCTCCTTCCCTCAGCATCAGATCCTGTAACTCATTCCATGTTTCTCTAGAGTCTAACCATTTTTGGTTTCTTATAGATCAATAGTTTTCCACAGGTAGGACTTTTCTGAACACTTTTTATGATTTCTTCTGGATTTAGGCCTAGAATTGGAATTGCTGGGTCAAAGGGCTAATTCCTATTCTCAAAGAATTTACATTCTAGCAGTGACATACAAACATAAAAGGGAACTAGGTTGAGAATGTAGAATTGTTTATATGTGTAGGATGTATATTGGGCAGCCTGGAGTCAGTCAGCCTTAGAGTGGAGTCATCCCCAAGCAACAGGTAGCTAGTGTGGTGGTGAAACAAATCAGAAAGTGAGCCAATCAACTTTTTGTTGATTGATATTACTCCTCCCTTTAGGTATCATTTAATAAAATATAAACACTCTCAGGAGTACTCATACTCTAACCTGTTAGAAAATCACAACCTTATGAAAATTAAATTATCAGACCCTAGAGGCAAAGAACAAAGGTCACTAACTGAAACCTCCCAAAGTGGGTGTCCCAATAATACTCAAAAGCTCAGGCAGCACCCCAAAACCAGGCACAGGTTGGGCAAATGAGTAAACAGAGAAAAAGAAGGATCCAAATACTCAATCTGAAGATGAGGAAGTACAAGATCCTGCTTCTAAAGACTCCAAGAAAAAGGAAAGTTGGGCTCAGGTTATGACAGAGCTCAAAAAAGATTATGAAAAGAAAACAAGGAGATAGAAGAAAAATTGGGAAAAAGAAATGAGAGAGAGATGCTGGAAAAACATGGAAAAAGTCAGCAGCTTAGTCAAGAAGATCCAAAAAAATGCTGAAGAAAATAACATGTTAAAAACCAGCATAGATCAAATGGATAAAACAATTCAAAAAGTTATTGAGGATAAGAATGCTTTAAAAAGCAAAATCAGCCAGATGGAAAAGGAGATAAGAAAGCTCTCTGAGAGAAACCAAAAAAAACAAAAGCCATTCCCCAATTGACAAATGGTCAAAGGATATGCAAAGGCAATTTACAGATTAGGAGATCAAAGCAATCCATAGCCATATGAAAAATTGCTCTAAATCATTAATTATTAGAGAAATGCAAATCAAAGCTTCTCTGAGGTACCACCTCACACCTCTCAGACTGGCCAATATGACCAGAAAAGATAATGATCATTGTTGGAAGGGTTGTGGGAAATCTGGAACACTATTACACTGTTGGTCAAGCTGTGAACTCATCCAACCTTTCTGGAGAGAAATTTGGAACTACACCCAAAGGGCAACAAAAATGAGCATACCCTTTGATCCAGCAATACCACTACTGGGTCTATACCCTGAAGAGATGATGAAAAGGGGTAAAAACATCACTTGTACAAAAATATTCATAGCAGCCCTGTTTGTTGTGGCAAAGAATTGGAAATCAAGTAAATGTCCTTCAATTGGGGAATGGCTTAGAAAACTGTGGTATATGTATGTCATGGAACAGTATTATTCCGTTAGAAACAAGGAGGGACAAGAATTCAGGGAAGCCTGGAGGGATTTGCATGAACTGATGCTGAGTGAGATGAGCAGAACCAAAAAAACACTGTATACCCTATCAGCAACATGAGGATGATGTTCAACCTTGATGGACTTGCTCATTCCATCAGTGCAATAACCAGGGACAATTTTGGGGTATCTGCAATGGAGAATACCATCTGTATCCAGATAAAGAGCCATGGAGTTTGAACAAATTTCAAGGACTATTCCCTTTAATCTTGTTATCTCTTATACTTTTTGTTTCTTCCTTAAGGATGTGATTTCTCTCCCATAATGCTCAATTTGGATCAATGTACAACATGCAAACAAAATAAAGACTGGCAGATTGCTTTCTGTGGGGGGGGTAGTAAGATTGGGAGAAAAATTGTGAAACTCAAATAAAATCTTTAAAAATTAAAAAAAGAAAGCTCTCTGAGGAAAACAAATCCTTCAGATTTAGAATAGAGCTAAAGGAAGCTGATGACTTTAGGAGAAGTCAAGATACAATACTTCAACACCAAAAGAATGAAAAATTAGAAGGAAAATGTGAAACACCTCATTGAGAAAGCAACTAATCTGAATCTGTTTGCCAGATTAGTTGTTTTCTCAATGAGATATATTGTATCTTGACTTCTCCTAAAGTCATCAGCTTCCTTTAGCTCTATACCTGAAAAATCAAGATCAGGAAAAGACCTTGACCTCATTTTTAAAGAAATCCTACAGGAAAATTGCCCTGATGTCCTGGAAGCAGAGGGCAAAATAGAAATTGAGAGAATCCACCAATCTCACCAAGAAAGATATACCAAAAAACCCCAGGAATATTATAGTCAAATTCCAGAACTCTCAAGTCAAAGAGAAAATATTACAAGCAGCCAGAAGGTCACAATTCAAATATCATGGAACCGCAGTCAGGATCACAGAGGACTTAGCAGCAACTACATTAAAGACTCGTAGGGCATGGAATATAATGTTCTGGAAGGCAAAAGAGCTTGGAATGCAACTGAGAATCAACTACCCAGCAAAACTAAACATCCTTGTCCAGGGGAAAAGATGGACTTTCAATGAACCAGGGGAATTTCAAATGTTCCTGCTGAAACAACCAGAGCTGAACAGAAAGTTTTTGATTTTCAAGAACAGGACTCAGGTGAAGCATAGAGAGCAGAGGAGAAGGGTAAAATATGAGGGACTTAATGATGATGAACTGCATGCATTCCTGCATAAAAAAATTATACTGATAATAATCATATGAAACTTCATTTAATAGAGCAGGTAGAAGGAGCTTTTATAAATGAAGCACAGAAGAGAGCTGAATGTGAAGAGTATAATATATTGTAAAAATGGAGTCAATGGCTAAAAGGGAAATGCACTGGGAATAAGAGAAAGAGAGGTAGAATAAGCTAAGATATTTCGTATAAAAGATTTTTTTTTACAATGAGCTTTTGAAATGATATGGAAGGGGGGAAGGTGAAGGGGTAATGAGGGAACCTTCACTCTCATCAGAGGTGGCTCAGGGAGGAAACAGCATATACACTCAATATGGTATAGAAATTTAGAGTAAAAAGAAGAGAAGGGGAAAGGGAGAGGATGGGGATGTGGGTGATAGAGGAGAGGGCAGATCATAGGAGAAAATAGTCAGATATAACACATTTTCTTTTTTACTTCTTGCAAGAGGTTAGGATTGGGTGGCCTGTCCAGGACCATGGGGCCAGGTGGTTGCTAGGTCTCAGGGGTGGTATGTGAGTTCGGGGCCTCTTGGCCCCAGGGCCAGTGATCATTCTACCACTCAGCTACCCTACAGCACATTTTAGAAGAGGGACAGAGTGAAAGGAGAGAGAGAAAATATAATATATGGTAGTGGGGAAGAATGGATGGAGAGAATTACAATCAGCAACAGCAACAGTGGATAAATCTGGAAGTAACTTTTATGATAGACTTATCATAAAGATTATGATCCACCTGAGACAGAGCTGATGGTATCAGAGCATAGACTGAAACACATTCTCTTTCCTTTACTTTATTTCTCATGAGGGTCTATATTTCTTGGGGGAGGAGGTATTATGTTTACTCTTAAACAAGAATGTTATAGTAATGTATAAAAAAATCACTTGTACAAAAATATTCATAGAAGCTCTATTTGTGGTGGCAAAGAATTGAAAATTAAGTAAGTGTCCTTCAATTGGGGAATGGCTTAACAAAATGTAGTATATGTATGTCATGGAACACTATTGTTACATTAGAAACCAGGAGGGATGGGAACCTTTCTGGTATACCCTAACAGCAACATGGGGTGATGGTCAACCTTGATGGACTTGCTCATTCCATTAGTGCAACAATCAGGCACAATTACTTTATTTTTCTTAGGGATATGATTTCTCTCTCATCACATTCAACTTTGATCAATGCATACCATGGAAACAATGTAAAGACTAATAGAATGCTTTCCGTGGGGGTGGGGGAAGCAAGATTGGGGGGGTTGTAAAAAATTCAAAATAAAATAAAAAATAAATCATGTATTTTTTAAAAAGGTCACTACCTTCCTGCTCGGAATATTCAGTATCTAGTCATTTTTTTTGTCACCATTGCTTATAATATCCCTTCTCCTTTAGAAGAACAAAATATAGTTACCTGGAAAATTATTGGGGTCAGCACTCAAGCGCTCTTTGATGTTATTCCATCCTAGCACCTTCTACCCAGGTCCAAGTTCTTAGTTTCAATTAACTTTTTTTTCTACTTCTTCCAGTTTCCTTTAGTTCATAGGATCATAGATCCTTTACAGATAAGGCAACTGAGGTCCAGACAGGTTACCTGACCTTCTCTCTAGACTCTCACTGGAGTAGGATGAAATCCTCTCACTACTGGTGTTAAGTAATTGGAAGCAGTTGAGTCAGAGAATAAAAGAGAGCTGAGGCTTATGAAAGCCATCAAATACACAGCCCTTCCCTCCCCCATCCACTCCCATAAAAAATTGCCCTTAGTGATGTCTTTTTCCTTTCTAGGCTGTCCTTATTCATGTCAATATTGAGGTTGATGGGAATGAGAAATCTCAAAATGCTTGTGCTTTTCATACCCTAAAGAAATCCCTGTTACCATCACTCCCCTGAGGAGAACTATTATTTCAATGAGCTCCTGACCCTCTTTCAAGATACTTTATAATTCCCTTTTCTAAGTGTCACTGTTCTCTCTCAATTAGAAAAAAGTCACTTGAAAATTTCTAAACCATTCTGCCTCTAGCTCTAGCTCTCATCACCCTTTGCATCCTGCCTGTCTCCCCTTGGGCATGGTGGACTTATAAGAATTTTATTCTTCTGATCTTTCATCCCAAGTCTATTAAATATCCATTCAAAAATACGCCACACTTATGCCATGACCTACAAATACGAATAGAACATGGAGTTCAGAACTTCATTCCCATACTGAACACAATAGGACTTCCTACCCAATAAAAAAAATTGTAAAACCACTTTTCTTACCAAAATAGTATAATAGTAATAATAATCACTTCCATTTTTGTAGTATTCTTCTTGATATTTTTATATATATTATCTTATTTAATCTTCAAAATAATTCTGGTAGATAGTTTCCTCATTTCACAGATGAGGAAACTGAGGCCCTCTTTGCTCCCCCCATTTCTATTTTATTGTAATTATGGTTCTCATCACATCTTTCCTGTCTCTTATGAACTTTTTCAGTAATTTAATTTTTGTGCCCTTATTCTCTACCTTATTCTAGAAATTTCAGTTCTTAGAAGCTGTGATGTACAGTGGGAGTTGTTCCACAAAGAATCTTTTCTAATCTTTAGCCTCTTAGATTCATTTTGTTTCTAAAGGATTCTTTTCTAGTTTTATCTTTTACCACCATGATACACTTTCTTGAGAAAGAGAAAGAGAGAATTTCCTTTCTTAGTCTTTTCTTTAAAATTATGCTTATTTGCCTTTATCAAGTTTCTCCTTTTTTAAAAAAGCTATTTCTGAAAGAATAAATATAATAGCTCTAACATTAATGTGCCAAACACCATATTAAGCATTTTACAATTACTATCTCATTTGATCCTTACAACCTGGGAGTTAGATGATATTATTATCCTCACTTTCTGATAAGGAAAGTGAGGTAAACAGTTTCAATGACTTGCCCAGGGTCACACAACTAGTATGTATGCTAGGTAGAATTAAACTCAAGTCTTCCTGACTCCAGGCACTCTATCCATGTTGCCACCTAGAAGATTTAAACTACTTTTGGTTTATTGAAATTCTATCTTTCTTCATTGATTTGCTCTTCCTTGCTCAGCTATTTTGGGTTTTATGTCTTCAGTACTTTGACTTTTTGGAATATTCTCTTCCTTCTATTCTCTGATTTTTCATGGTGGCAAAGGAATCCTTGGTATCTTTTAACTGACTTTCCTTGATTAGATGAAGGCTATATTCCAATTTCAATTTACAAACTTTGTTATTTGGCATTGAAATTCTAAAATTTAACTACTATTACTCACCTTTGTGTGTCTTCCCCTTCTGGTAGTGAGCCTGTGGGTTTAACAGGTCAAAGTCTTGAAGTTCTGAGTCAAAAGTTCTGAGTAGTTTCTTGTTATTGTTTGTAATGGTAGTATATTCAATTTTTTTAATTTGACATATTTTTCTAGGAGACATGATAATTAAGTTTACTTTGCATATTACTACCTTCAAGATTGAGTCACTCTGGTTCATATAAAAATTCATGTTTTCTTTTAGATTCTTTTTTTCCTGATCTGGCAAATTTTCTTCCATTTCTGCATTTTTTGAGTTTCAAATCATCACTTTTTTTGGAACCTAGATTACTTTGGAGAAGTTCTCTATGCTCAAAATTGTCTACTCCATTTTTAATTAATTTTTTAAGAACTGAAAATTCCAGCCTATTTCCATTCTTATTATATTCTTTTAAAAGTTTTGTTCAGGGGTGGCTAGGTGGCACAGTGGATAGACCATCAGCCCTGGAGTCCGGAGTATCTGAGTTCAAATCCAGCCTAAAAAAAAAAGTTTTGTTCTTTTGGAAAAAAATTAAATAATTTTTTTAAAATGATGTTCTTTTGATCTATCCAGGAGCTTTTGCTGTTGTCCTGTGATCTCTAGAGAATCATTAGAATTATTTTTTTTCATTAGGGGTTTGGGGCTCCTCCTTCATATTATAATATGTATTTTTTAAAACTTTAAAACTCTTTGGGTTCCTTCTCCTTCATATTATAATATGTATTTTTTAAAACTTTTAAAACTTTTTAAAACTCTTAAAATTTTTTTCTTTATCTTTGTTGTCTTTATGATTGTCACTATATGAATGTATACTTTCTTTCTTTTACTTTGTCTTTCAGCCTCTGGAATTCTTAACAGCTTGACTCTGTCTTCTCTCCTCATTTTTTGTTTCATACTTGTGGGGGGCGTGAAAAGGCAATGGGGTCAAGTGACTTGCCCAAGTTCACACAGCTAGGTAATTATTAAGTGTCTGAGTCTGGATTGGAACTCAGGTCCTCCTGACTCCAGGGCCAATGCTCCTGTTTCCTGCTTTTTTTCAATACTGTGGTGAGCCCCTTCTCTCCTGCCAGCCTCCTTAAGTTGGTGCATGTGGAGGTCTGCTTGTTTCCTAATCCAAAATAAGTTCTACAGAGACAGGATTGATAGCCCCTTTTCCTTTTGCCATGGAAGCCCCTTCTTCTGGAAGGGGAGCATGGAGGGGGAAGAAATTTCAGAATGAGTCACTGATATGGGGAAAGTAGCCAGGCACCTTCCTAAAACACCAGCCATAATGTTGCTTACTGGGGCTGCCCTTGGATGTGAAGGTGGGCTAGGAGGATGAAAGATTGAGAGATTTGTTATTTCAAGACACTTTTACCTAGTGTGCGTCAATTAGTCAAAAAGCATTTCTTATACTCTTAATATGTTGTAGGCGCTGCACTAATCATGTTCCCCATTCTCAAGGAGCTCCCATTCTATGAGGAAGAAACAACAACAAAAACAAACACAACTATGTTTTTACTAGATGTACTATAAATGTAAGGTAATCTCAAAATGAAGGCACTGGGAATAGGAGGGACCAGGGAAGTCCTCTTGCAGAAAGCAGGATTTGAGCTGGAAGTCAACAAAGCCAGGAGGCAGAGGTGAAGAGGGGGAATATTCCAGTCATGAGGGGAGAAGAATTGAGATAGTGAAAAATTTGGGAGATGGGAACTGGAATGACACATGTAAGACATAAACAATTAGGTCCCTGTAGCTGAATCATAGAGAACATGGGAAGGAGCTTCAAATACCAAATATGGGATTTAAATTTTGGATTCAGCTCTAATTATAATATATTTATTGCATATTTCCTTTTTTGATGTTTTTGGAGAGTGGATTACTTTATTATTACTTTGCTTAATATGTGACTTCCCAATTTCCACATTTTGAAAAGAACAATGAAATCCATGGTTGGTTGATTTTTGTCCTTCAATATCGAAGAAGACAAAAATGACATCACTATGTTTGAGACAAATTATACTGTATCCAACTGTGGCTGATCAGACCAATCCGAGCTCAGAATGTTCTACCATAGGTCACAGTCCATGTGAACAACTGGGGAGGGGACTCTAAACTTACATATCTCTCATTTCCCTTGAGTTACTTCAATTCTGCTTTGCTCATGGAGTACAGCATCTTCACTGATGAGGGCATGCCATGCTGGGCAGTCCTGTGTTAGTGTCCTTCATGCTGCACAATCAATTCCAAAATTCTTGAGAGAGACCTTCAGGACATCCCAGTATCATTTCTTCTGACTTCCCTTGTGAGCACGTGTCCTGTATGAGTTCTCCACAAAATCGTCTTTTTGGCAAGTGCAGTTCTGGCATTCTAACATCGTACCTAGTCCATTGTAGTTGCACTATCTATAGTAATATTGGAATGCTTGGCACTCTAGCTTGAGAAAGGAGCTCAGTGTCTGGTATCTTTGCCTGCCAGGTGATCTTCATAATCTTCCTAAAACAATTGAAATGGAAGAGATTGATTTTCCTGACATAGTGCTGGTAGACTTTCCAGGTTTCACAGGCATATAGCAATGAGGTCAGCACAATGACTCTATAGATTTCATTTTAATAGTCAGTCTAACATCTCACCCACACTTTCTTTTAGAGTCTCAAAAACTGAGCTAGTTCTGGCAAAGCATGTGTCAACCTCATTATCAAAGTGTACCTCCCTAAAAAATATACTGCCAAGTTACTAAACTTCAAAGGTTTTCTGTTTGCTATAACCAATGGTTTCACATATGGATGATGTGATGCTGACTGATGGAGCACCTGTGTTTTCTTGGTGTTAATTGTTACACCAAAATTAGCACAAAAAGCAACGAATCAATCCATATTTTGTTGCATCTCAGCTTCAGAGGCTGCATTGAATGCATAGTCATCTGCAAACAAAAGATCATGCACTCCCTCCACTTTGATCTTGGCTTGTAACCTTTTCAAGTTGAAAAATTTACCACCAGTGCAGTAGATGACCTTGATGTCATGTTCATCCTCAGTAGAAGTGTTTGATAACATGGCTGAAAACATCATGCTGAAAAGCATGGGAACAAGGACACATCCATATTTCACTCCATTGGTGACCAAGAATTCTTGAAAGCATCATCCACTATCCAGAACCCGGGCAAGCAAGCCTTCATGGAATTGATATACAATACTGATAAACTTCTCTGCAACCAAATTTAGACATAATTTTCCATAAACCCTTATGACTTATTGTATCAAAGGCCTTGGTCAAATATCTACAAATGTATACAGATGTCTGCTCTGCTCCGGGCATTTTTCCTGGAATTGTCAGGCAGCAAAGACCATATTGACTGTTCCTCGACCCTTTCTGAAGCCACACTGGCTCTCAGGTAGGTGATCATCTTCCAGGTGAAGGATTGCCTATTGAAAAAGACTCTAAGAGATACACACTTGTGATTGTCATGGACAATCTGTTCCTTTACCATTATCGAAATTCTAGGGGGATAACCTCTACATGCCATATAACCTGGAAAATTTCAGTCAACTTTTGAATGAGCAAAGGATACCCCCACCTTGTAGATCTCAGCTGGAATAGAATCAGTACCAGATGCTTTGCCACTTGAAAGGAGTCTAATGGAATTTAAAAATCTCTTCTTCAACTGGAACTTCAGCTAAGGTTGAATTGACTTCAACCTGAGATAAATGGTCAATGATTTCTAAATTGATTGATGAAGGTCTATTAAGAATACTATGGGGAGCAGCTAGGTGGCACAGTGGATAGAGCACTGGCCCTGGAGTCAGGAGTACCTGAGTTCAAATCTGGCCTCAGATACTTAATTACCTAGCTGTGTGGTCTTGGGCAAGCCATTTTAACCCCATTGCCTTGCAAAAACAAAAAAACAAACAAACAAACAAAAAGAATACTATGGAAATGTTCCGCCCATCTGCCCATCTCTCTCATTAATCAATATGGCTCCATCGGCACTGAGTAGTTGAGATGTACCATAGGTCTTTGGTCCATAAATAGCCTTCAGGGCATCATAAAAACACATTGGATTATTACTAGATACATAAAATTGAATTTTATCTGCCTTCTTACTGAGCCAAGAGTCTTGCATATCTCTAAGCTTTCCTTTGTACTTTACTTTTGATGGAATTAAATGTTGCCTTCTTAGAAATAGATGAACTATCCTTCTGGCAAACCCTGTAGAGTTCTTGTTTTTCATTTGGCAGCTTCTATGTTTCTCCTTCATTTTCATCAAACCAGTCTTGCATTTGCGAACTCTTTGACCCAGATGAGCAAATGCAGTGCTGTATATCAAATTTCTGAAGTCTGTCCACTTCTTATCTATTCCACTGCTGCCAACTGTTTTCCCTCCAAATTAACAGCAAATTCTTCCTGTAGAGAGAGACACACTCTAATCTCTTGCCATTAACTCTTAAGTAGGGGGTGGCTAGGTGGCACAGTGGATAGAGCACTGGCCCTGGAGTCAGGAGTATCTGAGTTCAAATCCGGTCTCAGACACTTAATAATTACCTAGCTACCTGGCCTTGGGCAAGCCACTTAACCCCATTGACTTGCAAAAAAAAACCCTAAAAAAGTTCTTTAGTAGTTATTTTGCCTTAAGGACTCCACTATAGTTGAATGAGAATATGGAGAGAATGAATCTGTGATCCAGCACTCTGCACCACACATTGCCTTTGTCACTCTCATATCCTGTCTGTTTCTTCTCCTTACAAGCACAATCTCTTAGATAACAATGTTTCCTGCAATGGTGCATCCAGGAAGTTTTACTGTGTTTAGATAAACAGAAAACAGTGAGAAAGTCATGAGATAAACAAGTTTTCAGTAGTAGTTGACTATTGCTGTTGCTGTATCCAACTCCATTCATCCTGAGGACTTCCTGTCATATTTGTTAATCTGAACCTATTCTAGCATTAAAGTCACCCAAAATTATAAGCTTATCCTCTTATGCTACATTGATGAAAAGAGTCTCCAAGGTCTTCATAAAATTGTTCTTTGATTTCATCAAAGCTCTTCATAGTGGGAGCATAGGCACAGAGATTGATAGCATGAGGTTTTCCTGCAAGTGGCAATCTCATTTTCATGAGTCTGTTGTTCATTCCTTTTGGAAGGCATTCAAACTTGTTGATTAGATCAGTTTTTATTGCCAAACCTTCCTCAACTTCTTGGGGATTCCACTGGTGGAATGGGTAGATGAGAATACTTCATTCCACTTTACCACAGCCATTCCAGAAAAACATATCTCTAGCTCCAACTTTAGTAACCTAGTCTTCATTTGCCAGGTTACTTGTTTCACTCAATGCTGCCACTTGGATTTGATACTTGATGTGTTCTCTGGTGCATCAAGAACTGTTTGTCTTTCAGGTCTTGTATTGTCTATGAATATGCACACATTCCATGCTCCGATGATAAGTGAAATCATCTTTGAAGAAGTTTTTATAGAATTTTTTTTGTGTTTTGGCTACCAACATTGGGTAAGCAGACAGTTTTTAGGGCACCTTTTCTAGTTCCTTCCTCAAACTAGGAGGTGTGAGCCTTAAAAGGACTGCTCAGTCACCTGGGGGCTGCTGAATTCCACCACTGCTTTCAGTGGGGAAACGACCCTATAGCCTAGGCCCCTTGTGTGCAGGGTTGTAACTACCAGAGTATCCACACCTGCTGATTCATCATTTGCCTGTCATTATAAGGACTTTGAAGAAATGATAAATTGATATGGATGATATCTTTTGATTCATGCATAGATTGGATTTAAGTAAGGCAGAGTTGCACAAAGTGATTGACCTCACTATCTTCCAAAGTCATCATGATCCAGTGGCAAGACAGTCAAGACCAGTTGGTATTGGCTCTAGATGCATTAGATGATCTTGGCGACTCTGATGTCTAACCAAGCTCTAAATGCTCTACAACACTTGCTTCAGCTGCCTTCCTGGCCATTGGAATGAAGTATTCTCATCTGTCCAATCCACCAGTGGAAGACTTCACATGCTTGGGGGTAGACACCTTCCACAATTCACTGATAAGTTGAGACTCCCTCGGTTACCCCCAACTCAGTTTAGCCCCCCCTGCCAAAATGGTTTACCAGGGTGGGGGGTCGTCACTATACATGCTACGACTTCTTGGAGCCACAGGTGAGAGTTACATGGCTCAGGTGAACATCAAATGTGAAAAGTAGCCCTGAAAAGGACTTGGCAGCCCTCACATCAAAGGTGTGCTCCTTTAATACACCCTACACCCCAATGAATCCCATAGTAAATGAGCAAGGTCATGCAAAGAATTAGGGGCTGAGTCAGATTTGTAAACTAGGTCTCTTGTTTCCTAATTCTTAGTTTTTTTTTTAACTATACAACACTACTTGACTGACCTACACTTAATAAAGCCAATGTATAAAGAATAGTTAATTTTATAATCAATTTCTGCAACAACTTGGGGTCTTTTCTATAAGAGCATAGAATCTGAGAGGACTACATGAACTTTTATATCAAAGGCCTTTCAGAAGTTGTTAATGTGGAGTCAGAAAGACAATTTGGATGTAGTCTCAGGCTTGATTTTGTCTACAAATCTTGGGCAAATAAAAAAATTGATACACTAATAGGCTCTTAGATAAAGGAAGTCAGTTGAGCTTGACAATAGGTCAAACCAGGGAAGACTAACACACACAAACACACAGCCTCCCCCAGTATAACAAAATACTCACCTAGTAGCTAGTAGAATGACCTTCACTTTTCCAAGGGAATAAGAGAAGTCTCCCTGCAGCAAAATCTGGTGGTAATGTGGCATCATGAGAATTCTCCCAGACTACTTTATAGATGGAGCCCAGCATATTTATTGTTTTTCCTATCTTCTATTTTCATGGAAGCAAAATTACTCCAATTCAAATTTTTTATGCACACTTGTACTTTTCCTTCATAAGATTCAAAGGACTCTAGAGGCAATTTTCATCACTATCTGAGATCACATTTCTCTTTTCTCCCTTCTATTCTCCAGCCCAACCAGACCATCATTTGTCTCACCTTCACCCACTCAACCAATTTATATATGGTTATACTTCAACTAAGCTCAAGAAGTTCCATCCCTTCCATGCTTCAGACCCACCTCAAATTCATTATTAATTCATTCCCAACACTAATAGAAAGAGTATGGGTAACTTTCTATAACATATTCTCTCATCATCATTGACTTATAGAAAATGAGAGCTGGAGTTACATTGCAATTTAGGATGATAGAGGTAAAATGACTTGACCACATTCATATATCGAATCAATGGGAAATTTCCTTGCTGCCTTCTAGAGATGGATAGTATCACACTTTCCCTAATAGGTTCAAAAGGAAGACATGATCAGGTTGGAGGTGTCCTTGAAGAAACAATGAGGAACAGTGGGGAAAAATTACAGAATTTGGAGTCTAGAATACTTTACATGACCTCAGAAAAAGTCATTTAAATGTCTAGACCTCAGTTTCTTCATCTATAAAATAGCAATCACAGGATGAGAATTAAGTGACATAATGAAAAGTGAGACTTTGTTAACCTTAAAGAGCTACGTAAATGACAACTATAATCATCATCATCTTTATCATCATCAGTCTCCAAATTTTATTGATTAGAAACCCTTATTGGTCATTTTTAATGATGTCTTGGGGTTATAACCAACCTGAGGGACTAATGCTCAATAAAGAAGGGGATGAGGCTAGGAATTTGAACAGTTATGGTGGGAGGTGAAACAGGAACATATTAGCCTAACATGGGTGAAGGATAAAGTGGTTGTGCTAGACACAAGTTTCACAAATGACTATCTTGGGGAGGGTAGAATACAACTCATCTTCCCACTAGTTAATAACACAACCTTTGGAGTCAAGTCAACTTTTGAGACCACAGATCTAGACAATCCTCATTTTACAAATGAAGAAACTGAGATTAAGAGATGAAATTTCATGTTAATTAGCATACTATCTGAAGATTCAATCCACTCACTCTCCTCTCTCTGCTTCACAAAATATTCTTATGGATTTGTTTATGTATATTATTCATTTTTTAATTTCCTAAAATGAAGGAAAAAAACAAATATCACCAAGAATAGCATATAATTCAAAGTATTGAGCACATGGAAATGGAAAAAAATAGTTTTTCTATGAAAGAATTCCAGGGTTGGGTTTTTTCAATTCAAATGAAGGATTTTATAAGCACTGAGAGTACAATAGGAAAAAAAAGAAAGAAAGAAAATAGACCCTGCCCTCAAAAAGGTTACATTCTATTAGAGGAGCATGTAAGAAAGCTCCAGATCCCATGAAATTTTAGTCAAAAAGTTAAAAACAGAGACTACAAAAGACATGAGATGCAGATACTAAGCAACAAGGGCCATTCTAATGCTTGGGCTCTCAATTTCAGAACTGAAATTAACTTGGAGGTGGAGGGGAAGAGTTGAGCAGGAAAAGATACTGCCCTTCCCATCTGTGTCTCTGCTGATTACCTGCAGTTTTGTTGGCAGAGAAACCTCAGCAGTTATAGATATTCTAAATAAGCAGGTGGGCAAAATATCTTCACAGTAGGGTTTGGCTATAATGCATTAAAAATATTATCTGAAGGCAACATTAGCTAAGGCAACCTTATGTATGATACAACTGAACAAGTGTTTAATCTCTCCATGATTATTTCATATGTGTCAGTTCTATAATCCTCTTGAAGGGAGAAACTATTTTATATATATATCAAAAGGAAAGGGGGGCGGCTAGGTGGTGCAGTGGATAAAGCACCAGCCCTGGAGTCAGGAGTACCTGGGTTCAAATCCGGTCTCAGACACTTAATAATTACCTAGCTGTATGGCCTTGGGCAAGCCACTTAACCCTATTTGCCTTGCAAAAAAAAAAAAACCTAAAAAAAAAAAGGAAAAGGACCTTAGAAGTCATCTGGTCTAGCCCCACCCCTCATTTTGCAAATGAGGAAACTGAGGCAAGGAGAGATGAAGTGACTTGCCCAAGATCACCCAAAGTAGAGAACTGACTCCAGTTCTTCTGATTTTCAATCCAGTCTTTTTTTGCATTACTCCCTTACTGCATTACATCCCATGCAGTAAAGAGCACCTAGGTGGACTCTCAATAAATCTGTATGGAATAAACAACAGAAGGCAGTGGAGAAATAATCATATTTTGAGAATGTGAATGATAGGGCTGCTTGTAGCCCAAGGGAGGTTTATCACAGCAGTCTTTCCATGTCTCTGTCCTGCTGGGCCATTGCCGCTGAGCTCTGACAGCTCCATTAAACCTCCAAAGGAGCAAACACAGGAAATTCTATTACTGACCCTTTGTAAAATGAAGGATTCTGCTTAAGAAGAGGCCATCACCAGCTCCATTATATTTCTAAGCAATGAGGTGGTCATGGAAATGCAGTGACCTAGACAGCTGGTCACAGTTCTCAGGCAAATAATCATTAAGAGAGAAGAGAAGAAAAAGTGAGCATGGAGGGAAATATATGGACTAATTTCAGTTACTCTGTGGCTGCTAGGCACAAGTAAATCCTGAGGGTTGAGACTTCTTAAGAAAAATTATAAAGCTAAAGAGTGATTCTTGCATTATGAAGAAAGATAACTAGGTCTAGAAAAAGCTGAGAAATCAAAGGTCAACAGATTTTCAGAGGAAGGAATCTGGACCTGGAATCAGGAAGATTTCAGTTAAAATCCAGACTGACAACATTATAAGACAACATTTTTTTAATTAAAGGTAATAGTCCTTGGTCTTTGTTCAAACTCCACAATTTTCTCATAGGATACAGATGTCATTCTCTGTCACAGATACCCCAAAATAGTGCCTGATTATTGCCCTATTGGTATAAGCAAGTCCGTTAAGGTTGATAGTCACTCCCATGTTGCTGCTAGATGTACAATGTTCCTCTGGCTCTGTTCACCTTACTCAGCATCAGTCTATGCAAATCTTTCCAGTCTTCCCTGAATTCCCATCCCTCCTGGTTTCTAATAGAGCAATAGTGTTCCATGACATACATATACCACAGTTTGCTAAGCCATTCCCCAATTGATGGACATTCCCTCAGTTTCCAATTCTTTGCCACCACAGATAGAGCTGCTATGAACATTTTTGTACAAGTGATGTTTTTACCCTTTTTCATAATCTCTTCAGGGTATAGACCCAGTAGTGGTATTGCTGGATAAAAGGGTATGCACATTTTTATTGCCCTTTGGGCATAATTCCAAATTGCTCTCCAGAAAGGCTGGACGAGTTCACAACTCCACCAACAATTGTATTAGTGTCCCAGATTTCCCACATCCCTTCCAAAAAATGTTGTCTTATTATGCAATTTTGCTATATCTCATAGTATATGTTTCTTCCTTAAGGATATGATTTCTCTCTCATCACATTCAACTTAGATCAATGCATATTATGGGAATTATGTAAAGACTAGCAAACTTCTGTGGGGGGTGGGGGAGAAGCAAGATTGGGGGGAAATTGTAAAACTCAAAATAAATAAAACCTTTCTAAAAAGAGATGACTTCTAATAAACAATGGGATTTATTAAAAAAAAAAAAAAGAAAAGAAAAGTTATTATGAGAAAAGAAAAAAATCCAGACTCTGACACACACAAGCTATGTGACCCTGGGTAAGTCACTTAATCAACTTAGGCCTCAGTTTCCATCTGTAAAATGGAGATAATAATAATTCCTAGCTCCCTAAAGTTGTTGAAAGGATAAAAGGAGATGATATTTGTAAAATGTTTTGGAACCCTTAAAGCAATATAAATAACACATGCTCACATAATAATAAAAATAATAATAAAAGCTAGCAATTGCCATATGATATGTAAATATACTATATATTACTATAATTAGTTAAAACATCATGAAGATATTATAATAATAACTACCTTATGTAGAACTTTACATGTTATCTCATTTGATCTTCACAACAACCTTGAACAATATGAGCTATAATTATCCCTATCTTACAGATATAGATAAGCAAGGCACCTGAATGACCCAGAAGGTAGAATGCTGAGGCTGGAGTCAGCAAGACCTAAATTCAAATCCTGTCTCAAATAATTAGCAGCTGTGTCACACTAGGCAAGTCATTTGATCTTTGTCTGCCTTGGTTTCCTCATTTGTAAAATGGGAATAATAACAGCATCTACATCCTGGGGTTATTGTGAAGATTAAATTAGATAATATTTGTAAATCATTTAGCACAATAAATTCATGTTTCCTTCCTTTTTTCCAGAAAGCAAAATCCCTTCCCTCCAGGTGGTTTCTACAAGACAGTAGAAATACTGTCATCAAATGCTGAAGAACAACCACAAGAATAATTACAGGATGTCTTTATGCTGTTACTAATAAGGATTGTTTTTGTTTTGTTTGTTTGTTTTTCTGATATGAAGCCAGTATGCAGCAGCTTGAAAGACCTTGAATGCCGTGGGGGTTTTTTTTTAACCTTTTTCAATGATCCCACAGTCTTGGGTGAGGTACCTGAAAATTGGAATAAATTGCCTAAGGAAATGGCATCAATCATAGTAAAGACATAGTTTAATGTCTGACTCTGCCTCCTTTAGGTATTTTTGTTATTCTCTATTTTACAGTTATTTTATGGTTGAAGAAACTATGACATCAAGGAGGTGATACCAAGATCAAGGGAACTGGATTTAAATGAGGGAGGGCTGTGCAAAATTACCAGTCCCTCTTCCTCTTCTGGAGACAACCAAGTTCAGTGATCAGCTATGAATCAGAACAACTGAAGATGGCCTTGGCTACAAAGAGAGATCCTGGCCTTTTTAAGCTAAGGTCTTTTCCAGGTCTCAGTTTGACTGAGGCAATGCCCATTCAATGATATGCTTACTTCTCATTGAGGGAAGGAGTGATCATTACAGTATCATTGAGTTGGAGTTGGAAGGAACCTTCAAGGTCAATCTAGTCCAATCTCTTCATTTTACAGATGAACGAAATGAAGTCTAGGGAAGTATTTGACTTACTCAGGGTCACATAAATGATAAGTGGCAAGGCTGGGATTCCATTTCAAGACCTGTAACTACCAATTCCAATCTCACAGAATTTGCTCTTAAACCATATAATTCGTAGAGGCGGGGTATTAATTCTCAGAAATAGAATTCTCTAACATTGATTAATCTGATCTGTTTGTGAAGAGATCCTCCTTCCCAAACAGATTATCAGTCTCTAGAAGGCAGCCACTGTGAGCAATCCCTTCATCGCCTGCACTATTGAAATGACTTGCTGGTGGGTTTCTCTGTCTCCTCTTTCTCCAGGTCAGCTCAACCTTTAATCGGCTGTCAAACTGATCTCAAATTTCGGTCTATGTCACACACTCTATCCCATTAACTTGCTTCAGTGGCTCTCTATTAACTCTAGAATCAAATATACAATCCCTATTTGGCATTTATACCTCTTAATAACTGATTCCCTCTTTCCTTTTCAGTATTCTCACACTTCATCATTCTCCACATATTCTGGCTCCTAACTTTTCCTTGCACACAGTATGTACCTCCCAATTCCAAGCATTTTCACTGGCTGTACTCCACTTCTGGAATGCTTTTTCAGCCTTCTCATTTCTACTTCCTGGCTTCCTCAGTGCCTTCAGGTTCCACATTCTACAAGAACACTTTTCCAACCTGCCTTAAGGCCTGTACCTTCTCTCTTTTATCTCCAGTTCAGCACATTTGTACAGAAGTGTCAGCATAATATTTCTCCCATTAGAATGTGAACTCCTTGAGGTCTGGGATTATTTTTGCTTGTTTACTTGTCTTCATCATAATTTTAGAAGTAAAAATTGGAACACTTGGTCTGATAAAGGATGTTCTTTTTTTCAAAGTCTGATTTAGGGGAAAAAAATATGTTTTTTTTCCCAAGAAAAAATTCTAAGTTCTTATGCCTCATTATATGCCCAGATCCTAGCATATAATAGATTCTCAGTGGGTGTTTATTGATGTTGTTCATGAAATTAACTTTAAGTTACATTTCAAGATACAATCTGAAGAATACAGAAATCCAACACATAAGAATTATTACTTAGAGCTAGAATGGACTTCAAGAGACCAACTAATGCCGCTTCCTTGGTTCGTGATTGTTAGATATTATTCCCATTTTATAAAAGAGACAATTGTGGCCCAGAGAATTAAATGATTTGGCCAAAGTCAATATTTAATAAATAGCTAAAAAGAAAGTTGAAGCTACTAATTTCAGTAATAATTAGTATTAAAAAGTTCAAGAGACATAGTTGTTTCTGGATAATTAATCATTTTATTAATGCTAGCAAATGAATAATTAAAAGAGTCAGTGGCACCCTCAAATGCCAAAGATTCTCATGGAAACCATTCAATGCCTATATGCCATAGAAAGATTGGGAATTCCTGAAGATGGCAATCAACTCTAATTGGTTAATAATTAATGAGAAGGATAAATATTAGAATGAGATATGAGCTTATTCTAATGAAATATTGGGGGGAATGTGATTCTGATAAGATTTATCTCTTATCCATGCTACTCCTAACTAGGGCAATCTAGACAAAAGGGGGTCTACCAGTACTCAGACCTGGCCAAATGGAAGACAGAATTCACCTTAGATTAAATTCTTCATATGTTTCTCTAACTGGGTTCTCTAACAACTCAACTAAGCTTTTGACCTCCAGAGAAGAAGGAAAAAAATTCTGAATCTCCCCGATATTAGTAATTGGTTATTTAATAATCATTTCTCTTATGTAATCAGAAGATGAGAAATCATATCTATTATTGAGTTTACTGAAAACATTTATGTTGCTTAACCTGGAAGTTTGTAAGGAATCACTCTACAGAGCATAGAAATCCAATTATTCTGTGAACAAGTAAAGGTTTCCTATAATAAAAACCCACCTGCTCAAAGTTTGAAGGATTATGAGTTTAGAACTAATGAAAGAAAATATCATTTTACCCAATGTGTAGTATACTTATGGAAGTCAGTGCTCCCAAGAAGTTAATGCATGTTGAAAATAAAAATTCAAAGAAGATATGAAGAGGAGGAGGAGGAAGATGATGGTTATGTCCCTCAGAGCTGGAGAAAATTTTAAAGATTATATCATCCAATACATTCTCTAATTTTTTGCAGATGAAGACACTAAAACTTAGATGTGTTAAGCAATTTGCCCCATAACACAAACTAGTTAGTAGTAGATTTGGAACTAGATCCTGTGTCTTTTAATGCCTAAACCAATGCTTTCTGGTACACTATATTTGTTCCTTTAGATATTCTGCTCCAGAAACAGGAGAACATTATACACAGTAATAGCAACACTGTGTAAAGATCAATTATGACAGACTTAGCTCTTCTCAGGAACTCAGTGATCAAAGACAGTTCTAAAAGACTTGCAATGGAAAATGCTATTCACATCCAGAGAAAGAACTATGGAGTCTGAATACAGATCAAAGCATACTATTTTCACTTTTTAAATCTTTTTTGTTCTTTTCTTTCTCATGGTTTTCCCCTTTTGTCTGATTCTTCTTTCACAGCATGACTAATATGGAAATATGTACAACATGATTTTGTATGTGTAGTGTACACCCTATAGTGCCCTATCCACTGTGCCACCTAGGGGCTCCTTAACCCTTTCCACTTTTAAACAGCTCTAATTACTGATGTATTTTCCCTTCTATCCTGCTTAAATCTTACATCTCTCTTGATTAATGTAAAGAAGTACAGTTACATGGAGGATAGGAAATATGTTCTAGGCAGAGGGAAAAGTAAGAACAAAGGCAGGAAGAGAATTTGGGATGGTAAGTATACTAGCTTATTGTAGGATATAAGTCCAAAAGAATGTATGCTCCTTAAGACTAGGGACCATTTATATTTCTAGCAACTAACTCAGTGCTTGGAAAAGAATAGGAACTTAAAAATTATTATTTCTAGATTCACTTGAAAGAAAATACTAATGAACCAAAAATTCTGGATAGTAGAAAACATTTACTGACTGCCTCTGAGACATTGGGACTTTTTCCTTATAATGATTTATGAAAGGTCAGATTTCTTGCTTTCTTGGAGAAAGGTAAGAAAAGGGAGGGATGGAAAAAAAATTTACAAAAGTGAATGCTGGGGGGGTAGGGACAAGATGGTAGCCTAAAGGCAGCATATCCTGAGAGCTCCTTCACCCAAAACTCCCAAAAAAAAAAAAAACAAATTATGACTCTAGCCAAAATTTACAGGGGCAGAATCCACAGAAAAACTGAGTGATACATTTTCCCAGTCCAAGATAACTTAGAAGTTCCACAGGAAAGATGTGTTCCACCAGGACTAGGATTCAGAAAAAAGCTGAGGACACAGCACAGCCCAGCCTAGCCCAGCCCAGCCCAGAGATCACCGGCAACAGTTTGAAGGGACGGTGAGAGAACTCTGCTACACCAGAATGAGTGTGGAGTGGAGGAGCACCAGCCACAGAATCTGCAGCAAGAATCTGGAGAAAGCAGCCTAAAGCCCCCCAGAGATGGTAAGAGGGAAGACCGCAGAAATTTCTCTGCTCGCCCTTGGGGTAGGACTCTGATGTTTGCCTGCACTCAGATCCAGGTTGCAGTTTCGGCTTCCATACTAAGTAGTCAAGCTGTATCCCTCCTTACAGTTTCATGGCAGAGGGAAGTGAGGTGGTCATCTATATATCAAAGCACAGGCAAGAAAGCATAAGATCTTGGAGGAATAAAGGTCACAATGGGGTGTTCCCCCCCCAAAAAAAGAAACCTCAAAGCCTTGGAAGTGCTGTCTTGGGCTGAAGAAATGAGTAAACAACCATAAAAGAAGAATCTGACCATGGAGAATTACTTTAGTCCCTTGGAAGATCAAAACACATACTCAGAAGATGACAAAATCAAAGCTTCCATATCCAAAACCTCCAAGAAAAATAGAAAATGGATTCAGACTATAGATGAGCTCAAAAAAAGACTTTGAAAAGCAATTAAGGGATATGGAGGAAAAATTGGGAGGCGAAATGAGAGTGATGCAGAAAAATCATGAAAACCAAATCAATAGCTTGGTGAAAGATATACAAAAAAATACAAAAGAAAATAATATTAAAAACCAGTTTAGGCCTAATGGGAAAAAAAAGCAAAACAAAAGGCAAATGAGGAAAAGAATGTCTTAAAAAAGCAGAATTGGCCATCTGGAAAAGGAGATCAAAAAGCTCTCTGAAGAAAATAACTCCTTCAGGGGTGGCTAGATGACACAGTGGATAGAGCACCAGCCCTGGAGTCAGGAGTACCTGAGTTCAAATCTGGCCTCAGACACTTAATAATTACCTAGCTATGTGGCCTTGGGCATGCAACTTAACCCTATTTGCCTTGCAAAAACCTAAAAAATAAAAATAAAAATAACTCCTTCAAATGTAGAATGGAACTAAAGGTAGCTGATTACTTTGCAAGAAATCGGGAAGAAATAGAACTCTTCCAAAAAAAGCCAAAAATTAGAGGAAAAGGTGAAATATCTCATTGGAAAAACAAACAACCTCAAAAACTGGTCTAGAATAAATAATTTTAAAATTATTGGGGTATCTGAAAGCCACGATCAGGAAAAGAGCCTAGACTTCATTTTTCAAGAAATAATATAGCAAAATTGCCCTGAGATCCTAGAAGCAGAGGGTAAAATAGAAATTGAGTGAATTCATCAGTCACCTCCTGAAAGAGATCCAAAAAGGAAAACTTCCAGGAATATTGTAACCAAATTCCAAAATTCCCAAATCAAAGAGAAAGTTCTAAAAGCTGCCAGAAACAAACAATTTAACTACCAAGGCTCCATAGTCAGGATTGCACAGGATCTGGCAGCATCTACATTAAGGGCTTTTAAGGATTGGAATATGATATTCCAGAAGGCAAAAGATCTTGGTTTACAACCAAAAATCAACTACCTAGCAAAACTGAACATCCTTTTTCAGGGGAAAAGATGGACTTTCAATGAAAGAGGGGCCTTTCAAACTTTCCTATTGAAACAACCAGAGCTGAACAGAAAGTTTGATCTCCAAGTACAGGACTCTGGTGAACCATAGAGGGGGTGGAAAAGAAGGACTAACTATGGAAGAGGAGGACTAATTATGAGGAACTTAATGATATTTAACTGTTTGTATTCCTGCATGGGAAGAAGATACTGATAACTCATATGAACTTTCTCATTTATAAGAGCTGTTAGAAGGAGCATGTATAGACAGGACATAGGAAGGAGCAGAATATAATTGTATAATATAGTAAAAAGATGGAGTCAAAGGGTGATAAAGGAAGGTACTGGGAGGAAGGGAAAGGAGATGAAGATGCTAAGAAATTTCACATAAGAGTCAAGAAAAACTTTTTCAATAGAGTGGAAAGGGGGAAGGCAAGGGGGGGGGGTGAGTGAGCCTTCATTCTCATCAGAAATGGCTCAGAAAGGAAATAACATACACGCTTAATAGGGTAAGGAAATCTATCTTACCCTAGAGAAAGGGATGGGATAAGGGGGAATGGGGGATATAGGTAATAGAAGAGAGGGAAGATGGAGGGAGAGGGTACTCAGATACAACACACTTTTGGACAGGGCCAGGATGAAAGGAGAGAGAGAGAGAATAGAATAAATGAGAGTGGGGAAGAATAGAGTGGAGGTGCAGCTAGTAATAGCAACTGTGGGAAAAATATTGAAGCAACTTCTCTGGTGGACCTAAGATAAAGAAAGCAACTAACCCCAGAGACAGAGCTATTGGAATCTGAACACAGGCTGAAGTACATTTTTTTCCTCTCTCTCACTATTCTTAAAGTTTCTCATCCTCTTGGGAAGGGGTATGTTTACTCTTAAAACACATTCAATTTTGGTCAATGTATGGCATGGAAACAAGGTGAAGACTGTGGGACGGACTTCTGTGAAGTGGGGGGAGGGGAGGGAGGGGGGGATTGTAAAACTCAAAACCTTACAAAAAATGATAGGTAGATACTATTGTATATAATTGGAAAACAAATAAAATGGTTAATTTTAAAAAAATGAATTCTGGAATCTACCTCTAGGTGTAATTGGAAAAAATAAATAGTACTTAAAATAGACATTCTGCTCCTTTGGATAGTATTAGTTTAGGGGATGTTATGTTTAGATTCAAATTAAACTTCTGATTGCTATTTCTTAGTGTAGAAAAGGAGGAGAACTCCTAAGTTGTACATCCCTTTTCCAAACAAATACTAATTGCACAATGAACACACCATATAGCAAATAGAAAAGAAATCCATTTATTAAATAAATAGCAAAACAGAAAAAACAGAAATCTGAGAAAATATGTATATATACATATATATATATATATATATATATATATATATATATATATATATATATATATATATATATATAAGTCTATATCAGAGAGAGCATCCCATTGGGAATGAGGTAATTCAGCCCAACCAAGAGACAGCATTCCAGATATTATCCAATGGGGAATTCTTTGAGGTTTATAATGCAGCAAATTAGGGACAGGGCCATGATAAAGACTCCCAGTTCCCTTCATTATAGCTTCTTCCCAAAGTCTTTTCCTTCAGCAATCTGAAATGGCATTGGCATCTTGAAGCTAGAAACCAGAAGAGACTAAATTTCTCTTCTCTTCCATTCTCCCCAACCTTGCACTACTTATTCCCACACAGGTAGGAGATACTGGTCTCAGCCAAAGGGGAGACAATCCCATACCAATGGGATTACATAGGGAATATGGAGCTCTTTTAATTGATGCCATAAAGGACTATGCCCTCACGAACATAAAATTCTATGCTTGATGATTAGAACTCATTATGGAAATTCTTAAGATTCCTAGGCTCATTATCCCATCACTTAAGAAACCCTAGATACACCATTTCCTCCAAGAGGGAAAAGCATGTGAGAAAGCAAGTATTCTTTTCTTTAACATGAAAGAGAAAAAATTTATTTCCAAAAGCTTTAATATTGTTTTCAAAGCTTCAATTGATACATTAAAATCAATTATCTCTGTCTTGCTATATCCATTCAAAATGTGAGTACTTGAAGAGTGCTCCTTTAAGTACCCTTAGAACTTGTGGTTTCCTTGGTGTGGGCACTTCTAAAAAAGTAGAATTCAATCTTCTCCATATATGAGCTGTTGCAGTTACTACTCTAGTAAGGCACTTCTCCCAGTTTGGCTAAATTGTTACTCAGACAATAAATAAATGTTCTATATGTGGGCTTATATTCATAGGCTTTCCTTGGGGGATAGAGCCTGCTGGAGTTGGAATTCTACTTTGGCTAACACAATAATCATGCTTTAAGATTTACAAAGCATTGTACATATTCTCAATGAATCTTTATAACAATTCTGGGAAGTAGGGGCTACTAGCAGCCCCATTTTAGAGATGAGAAAACTAAAGCCAAGAGATGTCTATTCACCCAGGGTCATATAACTGATGAATATCTGTATTGGGATCAAACTCAGGATCTCTTCAACATTCATCTTTTTGAGTGCTTCATTTTTTTCTACCACCCTCCCTTCTCTATTCTTCTTTCTAATGTCAGCAACTGCTATGGATTGTACATGTACAATCATGTTCAACTCAGGACTTCTTAACTATAAGATTAGCACTATATCCAATCTGAGACATTTGGAAGAACAACAAAAAAAGGGAAAGGGAGTCCTAGGAAAAGCTGTTTTATGTCAATTTTGTTCTTTCCTTTTGCCTCTTCTTAAGCCTCCTTCTGGTTTAGGTACTATCAGTTTCAGTCCATGCCTCCCTTGCTTCCCTCTCACTGAAGTTGGTAGTGCCCAAATAGCATTCCCATTTACTGCTGACCAGTTCAAAATACAAATTCCCAATTGCATCAATTGACACTTCCCCCAACTTCCATCCCTCACCAATTTATGTACTTACAATTTTTGTTGTGGAAAGATCAGCCAGAATTGTCTTAGTCAATGAAGGAAGCATTTATTTACCATTATTCTGTAACCAGTACTGGGTTAGATGCTATGTAGGATACAAAGCTGCTTACCTCTTGGGTCAAGAGGCTTTGCCACAACCTTTCCAGGGCTGTTATTCTGGGACTGTGGGGAAGGGCAGTGATTATATCAGTACCCAAAGTTTTTATACTTATAGGATGTCCACAACTTTCTGAAGATCCAGAAAAAATGGGGAAGACTCTTACCAAGGAAATCAATTCATCCTCAATCACTGAAACTTAACGATCAAGTTTCCACGTGGTGCCAGTGGACATGTCTACACCACTCCACAAGGAGATGTAATCAAAATCTCAAAGATTCACCAACTGAAACCCCATGAAATGGTTTTCTTTCTTTCCCCTTAATCTTAATTCCTCATACCAAAAATGACTAATCTGTAAACAGTTTTACCACAAACATGTATGTAAAATAGTCACCTAACTGTTCATCACTGA
The DNA here is from genome assembly GCF_037893015.1 of Macrotis lagotis. NCBI lineage: Eukaryota > Metazoa > Chordata > Mammalia > Peramelemorphia > Peramelidae > Macrotis > Macrotis lagotis. The sequence continues at coordinate 126,194,204 of NC_133658.1, forward strand.
AGGGAAGGTGGTGGGAAGGGAAGGTAGAAGGAAATTATGTAACTTGAAAATACGTATATGTATGTGGATGGATGTTGTAAAACTTTATAGCATGTAATTGTAAAAATAAATTAAAATATCAATTGAGAAAAAAGAAACACAAATAATAGGAGGCTATTGGGAGGCAGATATAGAAGCAGAACAGCTTTAAAATTAACATGTTGATTTTATCATATTCTTTTTTTAAAGGATGAGTTGCTTATGGTTTTATGTAAATCCTCTTCAGAAGTAAATAGTCATGTTAACTAATGTTTGGCAACTACAAATAACAAAAATAAAAATTTTTTAAACACCAAGATATGAAATTCAATAAATACTAAATTTAAAAAAAAAGAATAAACCTTGTAGAAGGGATTCAATGGAATGTCGAGAGGTCATCTTTCTAGCAACCTCAAGTTAATCTCCCTTCTCAGAACATCCAGTCTACAATCAGACATTGATTCTAGGGAACTCTATAGTTCCCTGTTGGAAAAGTAGGGCTCATTGGGAAAGGGTTATAAGGGAATAATATCAATTGTGCATTTTATTGTAAGTCATTTATGTGGTTTGCACTTTCTATGGAGGAAATAAAGACTGCCCCATACCTGATATGCATTGTTATTTTGAGTGCTTAATGGGAACTAGAAATTCTTTTACCTATATCTAGAGACCTAGATATAAGCTATATTCTGAGGGTCAAAGGAAACTCTATGAGGAAACAAAAATGTGCCAAAGAGATATGATTCATGGGAAGAGGGTAGCCCCAAATTTGAACTTTTCCCATATAAACCCAGAGCTATTATTATTAGTATAACCATTGAGGTTTTCTTTGTTGTTTCTTTCTATGCCAAAAACATGCAGGAACATGAAGATACAGAATGTCATTGGCCAACTACTATTGAAGGATTATTGTTATAAAGGTCCAGCAGGAAGATGAAGGAAAAAATTCTCTAGTAAGATATTGTAAACATAAGAACAACTTCTTAAATGCACCATTAGAATGCTGGGTCAGGATTTAGACTGTGTCTACTTAAATATGATGATAGTAATCAGTATTGAATTTTAAAACTAATAATATCTCTTACATTACAGACTAACTCACTCCAGTACTCCAAGGATTTGCAAATTTATCAGTATGAATCCTTTCACTAACACAAACTGTGACCCATCTATAACTTATTTTACAATCTTTTTTTGTTATTGTTGCAGGTTATTGAGGTCTACCTAGTAATTAGCCCAAAAATAGGTAGATTGGTCCCACAGAGATACAGTCCAGTAAGAAGTCCATACCCTTTCCTGTTCTTAGGTCCTGCCTATACTTTTAGTCAAGATGAAAAAATCCAAGGTCATCTCTACACCAGAACTAAAAGAAGGAAAAGGGGAAGGGAAGGGCATGAGACTTTATATAGTACTCTTTATAAGTACTCTCTCATTTGATCCTTATAACAACACTGCAATTATCTCAGTTTTATAATTAAGAAAACTGAGGCAAACAGAGTTTGAGTAACTTACTAGTAGGTCACAGAACTAGTCAGTCAAATTTGAACTCAGGTCTTCCTAACTCCAGGTCCTTATCCACTGTGCTACCTAATCACCTCACAATTAAATACTAGAGGAAGACATTAGTGGAATGAAAGATAAGATTTCTTCAATTCTAATAAGCACTACATTCTTAATCCCTAGAAAAGTTCATTTTATTCCAATTGCAGGAGAAAGACAAACTCCCAGGTCCCTCTTCATGGACCCAGTAACCTTGCTCTCCTAGACTAACACACATTAAATATCACAATGGTGTAATTTTCTATCCTTGATACCAAAAGGGATAAAGAGAAAAGAACTGCTAGTCCTGTACAGCCCCATTCTTCCCAGCCCCCAATCAAATTGTATTCTGCACACATGCTGAAGCATTAGCATCGGCTGATTTGGAAGGAATATTGGAAATGAAGTGATAGCAGAGTAAATGTCAATGCATTCCGTGTGACACCGTGAGCACCAGATCTTAAACAGCTTCATCATTGTGGCATTTACTGTATCCTGAAATAATATTAATCCCACTGTTGTCCTTCTTGATGGAATCATCCATGAATATGGTTTATGGGCCTGGCCAAAGTGATAATAGGTTAAAAGAACAGCCTATCCAGTGTTCCACTAAATTAAGGTCGCTTCATGGGATTTAATGAAACAAGTGCTGCATGGGGTTTTTCAAAGGACGCTCTTGTAATTCATGTCTATTTAGGGTTCCTGCTAACCAGAAACCTAATTTCTTAGAGTAAAATAGCCTTTTGTGAAGCTTGGCCATATGAAAAAAGGGTGGGGGGGTAGGCTTAAAGGACAATAATCAGGAGACAGCCACTTTAATATTTTGTTATTTTAAATCCAAAATTTAACAAATGAGAGCAGGGAGTAAGCGATGTTTTGCAGTCTGAAAATTAATCAAGTTCAGGTGTCATTCTACATCAAAGTGCTAAAATATCTTTTTCAGCCTCCATCCCCATTCCCTTTAATTACTCAGTGAAATAGAGAACTACTGAAGTGCCGAGAATTCAAAAATATAGTATTTCGGGCAAAACAAAGACAAGCTCCTTTAAGTCTGTTCACACACTGACCTCAAAGTTTCAACAGGACCTTATGGGCTCAGCCCTTCTCTAATATAGAGATGGTTCATCCTTGTGCCACAGATTCAGCAAAATGTGGTGTCTCAATTAACTAACAAATTTCTAATAAGTATCTGCTCTCTATTAGGCTTGTTAAACCTATTCCCCTTGTGAGAACCACAACATATCCTAAAGGACTTTTAGAGTCTCTCTAATGTGTTCTTTACCCTGCTCCTAATATCCTGGTCTTTTTCTAAAACGAAGAACAAACAAGACCAAGATAATTTAGCATTGTTTATGTAGGGAAATATAAGCATTGCTATGTTATAGGTGCAGGCATTGGGATTGAACAAGTGAAAAATTTGAAGTATTCAAGGCTTTTTAGTTGTATTAGCATTACTGGAAAAAAATAAAGGACAGCTAGGTGGTACAGAGTGCACTACCAGGATTTAGGAAGACTCATCTTTCTGAACTCAAATATGGCTTCAGACATTTACTATTTGACCCTGGGCAATTCACTTAACTGCCGCAATTTCCTTATCTATAAAAAAGAACTGGAAGGAGAAATAGCAAACTACTCTAGTACCTTTGCCAAGAAATCCCAAATGAGATCACAAAGAGTCAGACATAAATGAACAGAATTCAAAAAGACTGGTCATTATTTCAGGGGAAAACTTGAGCTCATTCAAAGTGATATACAATTTCCCAAATGTATTCTGGTTCACATTCTTCCTCCTGTTCAATTCTAGACCCAGTTTACTATTTATCTGAAGTATTTATTCAATATACTAAAATTTTAATCCAGGCAATAGGCATTTCTTCATCCACTTGGTTTTTCTTTTGTGGAGAATTAAGTCAAACACTTTAAAGTGATTGTAGCTCTCATTGAGGAAGTTTCGCAATATTAGTCTTTAATGCAATTAACACACTGTCTCTACCCCAGATAGTTACTATTATTAGCCCTATTTTACAAATAAAGAAACTGAAACAGAGGAACATTGAATGATTTGCCCAGAGCCCCTGGACTTCCTCCAAAATATCAACAGCATTTGACTAAGAGTTAATAATACAAGCACAGACACATAATCCAAGAATTTTTGAGTTTGAAGGGATCTGAACTCATTTTTTATCATCCCTCTTCTATTTGGGACTCTGTGTTTTTATCCCCCAAAGTGAAAAATAACAAATATCTTTGCTTAGTATATATCTACATATATTTTTCATTGATTGATGTTACCAATCAGAGGGTCATAAAAGTTATCTCTATTATTATATCTTTCAAGAGACCTTGTATGATTTTATTTTTTATATTTAATATTTATTTATTCTCATTTTGTACAAATAATGTTTTTATACATTAATAAAATATTCTTGTTTAAGAGTAAACAAAATACTCCCTCCCCCAAAAAAATAAAGACTCACTTGAGCAATAAAGTAAAGGGAAGAGAAAAAAATTAAAATTAAAAAAATAATAGTAATAATTGTAGGTATGGCCAGGTGACGCAATGGATGGAGCACCAGCCCTGGAGCCATGAGCACCCAAAATAATAATAAAAAATGTGCTTCAGTCTCTGTTCCAACACCAACAACTCTGTCGCAGGTAGATCACATTCTTTATGATAAGTCCAATATGATTTTAATATATTTAAGGGAGTTACCCTTTAGAAGAGAATCTTTAAGGTGATATTTTGCTCTATCACAGAATGAAGGAATTTTCAATCTACAAGGAATAATGGTCTAATAATATGACTATCTTTTTTAAGACTAGATATTAATATATAGAATAACAGAACTCAAAAATAGAATCAATTCTAGGAAAATAGTTTTTTGACATAGATCCTGGGCAGCTCTAAAATGGTAATAGGGTGGCAAAGTCATTCTAGAAGTATGAGCAAAGACAGGAAGGGCAGCATGAGCATGGCACTTTTGGTAGATAGTAATGAGATATTCTTGTTTAGAATGAAGGTTACTACTTAAAGAGGAAGGAACTGGCTTTCATTATTAGCAGTGAACAGTTTATTTTAAGCCTTTCTTAGACATCTTCTTTCACTGAATTTGAAGAAATACATTATTTATCTATCTCTTCATCTATAATAGTCCTGGACTTAGGGTACAGAATTTAAATTCTGCCTTAGACACTTACTAGTTATGTGATACTAGGCAAGTCAATCTGTATTAACCTGTTTCCTCATCAGTAAAATGGGAATAGTAAATAGTACCTACCAAAGAGGTTACTGTGGAGATCAAATGAGATGACAAGACAAATGTGAAATAGTTTTTCAAACTTTAAAGGGCAAAAATAAAAATAATGATAACTAAAATTTTAAAACTTTAAGATTATAATTATTGAGTGCCTTTGTCTCCTTGGTAATTAGTTGCCCTTCCTTATTGCCAAACAAGAGAAAGTGTAAAGGCAAATGATTTTCTATTTTGTGTCTCAGAAAACACAATTAGTCAGAACGAATGTTTTTCAAGGCTATCTCTACACACTGAAAAGGAACTAAAGAATGACATAGAAATTCAGGAGATGTGTATTTGAAGTCAGAATGAACTAGAAAAATAGAATTATTACAGGATGAACCATCTAGGATGAGAAGAAAGCTGGGAACCCAGAGAACAATCACCCCCATATATTATGCAGCTATTATACAGGAAGGGATAGGATTCCTTTGGAGTTAACCATCTTGATTCTTTGATAATAGGAGAACATGATTTCCTTGAAAATAGAAACTCACTTGAAGCCCAGTAATAAGCACTTAAGAGGTGCTTGATAAATAATTGTTGAATGGAATTACAAACATTCTGGTATTTCTAACTGCAAAATCCTTTCCCAACTCTCCTTCCCCTCTGTTTTCTCTTTCCCTCTTCCCTTGAAAAAAAAAGTCAAGGGATCCCACTGCATCCATAGCCATCTCCATTCATTCTGAGCTATATCTTGCCACTTGACCCAGATTCCTCTGGAAAAGAAAGTGAGGCTGCTGCTTTTGCATGGTTCTCCTTCACTTAAAACCAATTCACTTGGATGTCAAGGCATCACCTCCCTGATGCCAGGATTCAAGAACAACAAATAACAACATTCCCAATTCATATAGTAACGATGACAATAATATATTTTATTGTTTATGTAATTCATTATATAATAATATAGCAGTCTTTATTAATAATATATAAGAATGCATTTATTTAGCCCTTTAAGATTTATAAAAATGCTTCACAAATAGAATCTCATTTCATATTCACAGCAGCCTTGTGAGATAGTTACTATTATTATTATACCCATTTCGCAGGTAAAGAAATTGAAGCAGATGAACCTTAATTGACTTACCCAGAGTCCCTGGACTTCCTCCAAAACATCAACAGCATTTGGCTAAGAGTTAATGATACAAGACAGAGTATTTGAAAGAGGACTGGACTTTTAAGTCACAAGATATCAGTTGTAGTCAGGTGCTAACACTAGTTGGGTGGCTGTAGAAATCTATACCTCCTCACCCCCTTTCAATCTCAGATTCTTCATCTACAAAATAGGAATCATACCTGCTATGAGTATGAGATGAGACAATAAATGACTTCGCAAATTTTTAAATACTATTTAAACATTAGTTATCATTATTATTATTATTATTATTATTATTACTAATAACTGGCTATAAACAGGCAATCTAAAGACTTTCATGAAAATATTAGCAACATTATTAGAATTCAGGGAAAGGGGATATTCTATATCAATGGAGGGACTATCCACATCAGACAAATAAAAGATCTTTAGAAATTATTAAGTATTTTATTAAAGGGCATTATGATTTTCAAGCTGGAAGGGACTTTAGAAGCCATCTAATGCAACTCCTCTCTCATTTTACATGAGGAAATTAAGGCTCATACATGTTAAGATATTATACTCTTCCAGGGTCATACAGGTATTAAGTGACGTAATACAAAGCTGAATCCAAATTCAGGGCTCCTGCCATATGCATCTTGATTCTCAATTAGATTGTAAACTGACTGAATACCTCAATTAATGAACAAATAGTTTGCAGTTGGAAATTTTCTTGCCTTTCTTTAGTTTAGTGCCAGATATGCTATACTCTCAATAGTTTCCAATAATAATAGGGTAGAAATGCTGTAACATTTTAGGACATTCTGCTGTGCTCCCTTATCATATTTCTATGTCATAATATACAAAGATGCCAAAAGATTGAGTTTAATCTTCTCCCTCCTCATGCCCCATCAATATTCAAAAAATACCAAATACTTAATAAGGAAAATAATTTAGAGACACTTAGAATGTTTGCTATGGAAAGGTCTTTGAAAAGAAGGTACAGAAAAAAGAGTAATGGGTTTGAAGTCAGGAGATCTGAGTTCTTATCTAAGTTCTGTCACTAACTTTGTATCTTTCCTGAACCTCTTTTTTCTCATCTATAAAATGAGAGTTGATTTTAATTATCTCTAAGGTTCCTTTCAGCTTTAACATTTTGGAAATTTATGACATAGAATAGTTTGATCACACAGCTAGTTAGCAGAATGGAGCAGATTAGAATTTAAGTCTTTTGACCACAAGACCAAAATTCTTTTTAACTGTAATGCAATTTATATTCTAATGATTGCCAAAGGTCAATTAAAACTTTGTCATTCTGTTAGAAATACCATCAGTAAAGACTATAAATGTAGATTCCATCAAATTTGAGAAAATGAAACATTTACTTTCCATGTATATATTCAATACCCACCTTAATGACAATTTTATCTCCAAAGAAATTTATACAAGATTAGGTTCTTATATCCCATTAATCACTGCCATCCTATTTATGAGCAATGTATATTAGGTCTGAACCAGCATATAAGTAACTTAGTAATATTAGATATTGAGGAAGTAGGAGTCCAAATTCTGGGGGTTTTTTTAAACTCTTCTGTCTTCATTTGCAAGTCTTAAAATTGTTCTGAATGGAATCATATTGGATCATTTCATTCTTCCATTTCACCCCTCTCTAATAATAATAATAATAATAATAATATCCCATTAATTCACAATTGCAAAACACTTTACATACATTAACATATTTGAGTTACATAATACTTTCTTTTTCTTAATTTTCATTTTTTAAATTTTGAACTTAACAAATACTAAATAAAATGAACATTTCACATATATTATAAAATAAGATTCTATTATTTTTTCTATTATTTTGAGTTTGATTTTTCTAAATATATAAATTCAAAATTAAAATTTTAAAGTTGTCCTGCTTATTTCTTATTCTTCCTTCTTTTTTTGAGAAGAAAGGGTGGAGAAAGACTATTTCCCCCATTTTACTGTCTCAAATTCACTGTATCTCCCTACAAAGCTAAAAAAAAAAATCTTCCTAACACATGCATAGCCAAGAAAAACAAATCTCCTCATTGCTCACGTCTCATTTTGCATCATGAGTTCAAAAAACAGTGTGATTCACCACTGATTCTCTGGACTCAACAATTGTTTATTTCATTAGTAAAAATTCTTAAGTCCTTTAAAGTTGATTTGATTTACAGTTATTTTATAAATTGTTCTTCTGACTCTGCTCACTGTTTACTGCATCAGTTTGAACAAGTCTGCCGAGTATTCTCTGAAGCCATCCTTTTCATTACTCTTTACAAGGAATAATCCATTAAACTCATACACCCTAAAGTGTTCAGTCATTCTCCAATTTCTAAGTACCCCCTTCAGTCACCTTATCTCTTTTCAACTTTATATTTTTTTTTTTAGCTTTTTTGCAAGGCCACACAGCTAGGTAATTATTAAGTGTCTGAGACTGGATCTGAACCCAGGTACTCCTGACTCCAGGGCTGGTGCTTTATCCACTGCACCACCTAGCCGCCCCACCTTATCTCTTTTCAATAGGAATGCAAGTATTATTCACATTTTACAAATAAGGAAGCCAAATGATTGATAGAGAGCCTCAAGTCTCTGAAATATCTCCAAACCAAGTGCTCTTCCCATCACATGATGGCTCTTTAGGAAATGGAGTCCAGGAAGAATCCCAGAGATGGGATTCACCAAAAAACTGAAGAGAATTGTCTTGATTCTTATGGGTTAAGATGTAATTTCATCACTTTTTTGGTTGATTTTTTTGTCTTTGCTTTCCTGATTAAGTTCTATCCTACAGCCTATACTCAGTCTGAATGATCATGAAAGTTGAGGCATTTTTCCTTCTTTGTAGCATCTCTGACGTAAGTCAAATTTAGGTTTTTATGTGATAGGTTTGTAGCAAGAAGTCCCAGTGATTAAAATCAATCTGTATCAGTCAAGAATTTTACTTTGGGACTTAGGACTACAGGAACAACAAAGGAACAAGAAAGAAGGAAGAGGGAAGCTGCTAAAAAAAAAAAAAAAACATTAATAATGAGTAATAGAAAATCTCTCCAGAGTGGATTTATGGGGAGGGGGAGCAGGAAGTAGAAAATCTAGGGACTCTCCTTTCATTTAATGATTGTGTGACTTTGGGAAAGTCACTTAATGTCTCTGAGTTTAGTTATTTCTTTTGTAAAAATGGTGATAATACCAATGCACCTAACTAAAGGAAGACTGTTCTAAAGGGTGAAGAGCAAATCATTGCAAGAGAAGAAAATGATATGAGTAAAGGATCAGAGGCCTGTTGTTTAGCTAGAACACAAGTCACAAAGGAGATAAGATTGTGTGACAGCACTGACCTACCCAGAGGAAGCCAAGAATTGTAAGTTCCTTTTTCCAGGAGCAGGTTTGTACTGAACCACCCAGGCAGCTTTCTTCGCAGTCTCCTTTGCCATAGAAGATAGGCACTTGCAAGAGAGTTGACAAGGATTAAAAGTTCAATCTGTAGTCCTCTGCCCACCCTCCCAAAGGATTTCTCTGTGGGATGCCAACTGGCCCATATGGAGAACAATCTGTGAGCTCTCTCTTGCAGGCAACTTCACTCCAACCTGGGGAGGAGCAACTCCAGTTATAAATTATCATGAGAATATAAACAACCTTCCAAACACATATTGCTAAGAAGAGTGAAGCCACAGATGGCAAGGGAAGCCAATGTCAACTGGCTTCTTCTACATCAATGCTATGAACATTTTGTCCTTCCTTCTGATTCTTGTGAATAAAACCCAATTTCCCAGCCTTTGACCACTTTGTTCAGTTTCATCTTGCCTGTCTCTGTCTTTGAACTTTCCTTCCCATTTGTTTCCTTCCCACTCCTCTCCAACTCTCTCTGCCCACCTCCTCACTCCTTTCCCTCTCCCCAGGCCTTCATCCCTGTCCTTTTCTTTTTTCAGCTCTCCTTTATAAAATCCCACCTCAAAATTGACACCCTGGGGTCCGGACTAGCAAAAGGGGGGTTGGGGGGGGAAGATTTACTTATTTAAACAACACTTAATGAACAATAAACACAACCCAGCCAGACCAAACTGATACTTAGCCACTAAGTATCCAGTCAAAGGCCCATCTGTCATATTGTTAAGACCTTTAGAAGTTGTTTAACAAAATGTTAAATGAGATGACATTCAGCAGGCAGCAAAATGCTTGGCTGGCTAATGCAACCAAAAGGCTTTGGCCTGGTGGTAGTGTTTGATATAATCCTTTGTGCTCTCCACTGAAGAGACCAAGGACAGGAGGTCTCCCTGCCTGTCACTTCCTATCTCAGTAAACTGAGTGGGGAAGGACACACTCCCCACTGGCAAAAAAGGCATTGGCCCATGAGTCTCTTGTTTGAGAGGGACTGCAAGGGAGAAAAGGAGAATGGAATTAAAACATGGCAAGGAAAAGAGTAAAAACCATTCATCTGTGCTTCCATTCTCTTCACTCCCCATCCCTTCTACCCTGATGGTGCTAGCCTCTGGGAGAGAAGGCATGATGGGAGGGGAGGGCGAAACAATCATTTTTTTCTCCTCTGAGATGAAATATGAAACCAATTATAAAGAGAAGGTTTCCAACAAATTGGCTCCTGATAGCTCACATTTATCTACTTTAGATTTGCATAGTTAAAAAGGAAAAATTGTGGCTTTGGTCCAAGTACCAGGTAACTTTTTGGTGCAGGGGTCTCTTCAGCAAGAGATGAACAAACAGCTTACCTGAGAAATCATAAATCCCTATGTCACCAGGTCACCAATTAAGGGCAATAAAGAACAAATGGCAGAAGGAAATATTTTAGGAGGAGGAGAGGGAAAGATGGGGGGAAAGTAGTTCTCCCATTTGGCTCAGAGTGCGATTATCTGGAACAGACCTCTGTGTGAGGTTATACAAAGAGTAGAAAGCCCAAGGGTTCTTTATGCTGACAAGCAACCTAATCCTAAAGTAGAGACTGAACTTGCTGAATTCTTTCCCTTTTTCCCTCCTCATCTGCTCAAAGAGTCCTTAAGTCCCGTATCCTCTTATCCCCTTATCAAATGTCTTCTGAATTAGCACACAAGTAAGGAAGGGCCTGTCTTTTGGTATGGCAGGATTAAACAGTACCAGTTAGTTCCACAGCACCTTATAGTAAGTCTGAGGTTTTAGCCCCATCTTGCTGAAGAAGAGAGAGAGAGAGAGAGAGAGAGAGAGAGAAAGAAAAAAAGGGAGGAAGGAAGGAAGGAAGAAAGGAAGGAAGGAAGGAAGGAAGGAAGGAAGGAAGGAAGGAAGGAAGGAAGGAAGGAAGGAAGGAAGGAAGGAAGGAAGGAGAAAGAAAGAAAGAAAGAAAGAAAGAAAGAAAGAAAGAAAGAAAGAAAGAGAGAGAGAGAAAGGGAGAAAAGGGGAGAAAAGGGAGGGAGGGAGGGAGGGAGGAAAGAAGGAAGGAAGGAAGGAAGGAAGGAAGGAAGGAAGGAAGGAAGGAAGGAAGGAAAGAAGGAAAGGAAAAGGGAAGATGGAAGGAAGGGAGGGAGGGAGGAAGGAAGGAAGGGAGGGAGAGAGAGGGAAGGAAAGAAGAAAGGAAGGAAGGAATGAACAAAGAAAGAGAGAAAGAAAGGGATAAAAAGAAAAAGAGAGAGGAAGGGAGAAGGAAAGGAAGGAAAGGGAAAGAAACAGGAAGGAGAAGGAGGAGGAAGAGATGGGGAAGAAAAGCAAGAGGGAAGGAAAGAAAGACCCAAGGAAGCAAGGAAAAGAAAGAAAAAAGCTGCTAGCTTTAAAATTACTTTCTCACACATTTAAGACAAGTTTACTGATTTCTCTTAAAATGACTACCAACAGAATTCAAGACTTCCATCACACACACACACACATGCACACACACGGTTGCCTTTCATCAGTTAACCATAAGAGCAGAGCCAGCCTTGCCCATAGGCAAAGTAAGGAGATATCTATGTGGTATGAATGAGGATTCCAGGAAATCCTCTATCTTAAAAAATATTCCAACACCAAATCTTCACTAATAATTTGATTCACCCAAATTTGTTTTGGCTCCATTCCCTCATGCAAATATAGAAAGTTTCAATTAGCAAAGTACAAATTAATATGGCTTTATTTCATGTTATTTTATGAATTAGAGGCGAGTACAGTTTAAGGGAAGGAACACTGAACCAAGACTCAGAGAGCCTGGGTTCTTCTCTTTTTTCAAAATATTGTTTTATTCATGCCTTAAAAAAAAGAATGGGGGCAGCTAGGTGGTACAGTGGGTAGAGCACTGGCCTTGGAGTCAAGAGGACCTGAGATCAAATCCAACCTCAGACATTTAATAATTACCTAGCTGTGTGACTTCCAGCAAGTCACTTAACCCCATTGCCTTGCAAAAAAAAATTTTGTTTAAATAAAAAAAAGAATGCTATCATTTCCCAATAATTTCCCCATTATGGAAACTTTCTTTGTAGTAAAACAAAACTGTTCATATGAACTTTGATGAAGAACCTCATACATGTCTACAGTTCACCACCCCTCTCTAAGAGAAAGGAAGTATTCTTGATTAGTCTGAATTGTTCAAACTATATGACTAGTTCTGCAAAGTTTGGTTAGTTACATATTAGCTTCTGAAATTATAAAAGAAATTAAACTGTGTCATCTCTAAGAGCATTATCAGTTCTAAACATTCTGTGTTTCTATGATATCCCAAACCATTGTCTATCTGTAGCATCCCGAAAAGGTCACTTTTCTGATCTGGACTAGGACTGAGGAGTAATACATTAAAACTGCAAAGTTCCAGGTATTTGAATGCTGAGTGTGAGTTTGCCTTAGTCAGAGGAGAATTCAACTATAGACTTTTTCCATCTCCTGTTTTTATGACTTATCAAAGGAGCTAAGACACTACCCAGCAAGCAGCATAATATAGGGTAGAGAACAGATTATATTCTAGGATCTGAATTTACCCTGATCACTAGTGATATTCTTGCTAACTTTGTGACCTTCATGGATTTGACTTGCTTGAACCTACACTAACCTGCCTGCCTTACCTGTCCCAGGACAAAGATCTGCTAGACTTGACATCTTACCTGCCTGGACCTATAGAATCTTCTATACTCCTCTTGCCTGTCCTCATATACCTTCAAACAAAAACCTGCTTGACTTGACCTCTTTCCTGCCTGGACTTATTCTACCTTCTATAATCCCTCCCACATGACTTTACCTATCCTAGGACAAGGACTTCTGGACTTGATTCTTGTCTACCTAGACCACAGTATCTTCTATAACCTTCCTACTTAATTGGATTGGCCATCCTTGTCTTTCTTCTGTAAGATGTCTTGCTTCTTGCATCCTGAATTTGCAGCAAAGAAAGAAAACTATATGGATTTTCTGAAGAATTCATTCTTAGATCAATAGTATTAACATTGCGCCTGAAGAAGCCACATTGCCACTGTGAAATCTAATAATTCTGTAAGGTGGAGACATCCTTGTAGATAAGAATCCATTTTAAAAAGAAGGTTGGAAATTCAATTTCAGTGGCTTCTGTTTCTGCACCATTCTGTAGACATGATACCCCAATTTGTTGCCAAGGTCAATAAAACCCATGTTTTAATGCTCCTACTCAGAAATTGTTGCTGGGCATGGACACCAGACAAACTCCTCATTAAAAACTCTCTGAGATCTGAATTCATGATCTCATACCTGCCACTCCTCCCCCCAAGTTAGGCAGCTGCCTGAAATGCAGCCAGATGGGATACATTCAATAAAGTTGCTAGCTCTTCCCCCATAATCCTGAGATTTACAGTGTTAATTTAAAGCCCTCAGACATCTGTGACACACCACCACCTTGTCCAATTTCTCCTCAAGGAGCTGTATGGGTTTCTGAAGAATTCACTCTTAGATCAATGTTAGTAAGTTGCACCCTGCAGCTGAAGAAGCCACATTACCCATGTGAAATCTAATAATTCTGTGAGGTGGAGACATCCTTGTAGATAAAAATCCATTTTAAAAAGAAAGCTAGAAATTCAATCTCAATGATTTCTGTTTCTGCACCAATCTGTGGACATGGTACCCCAACTCAATTCCTCAATGATTCTCAAGATTCTCATGACATGTTTCTACTTAACAGAGGCAGACTGAGCAGCAGCTTCCAAGAAGCCTTGAATATGGAAGGGAGATAGGAGATCTTGGCTCCACTACTAACTGACAAAGTGACCTAAAATAAATCAAATCATTTCTTGAGGAATCAATCAACTGTAAACTTAGAGGGTTGCTGGACTCTTAGAGCTGGAAAGGACTTTTTGATCTGGGTTTCTTAACTTTTTTTACAATGGACTCCTTTGGCAATCTGGTAAAACCTGTAGACCCCTTCTTAGAATTTTTTTAATTCATAAATGAAGAAATTCAGTTAGAGATTGATGAACATAAAAATGTGGGTTTTTTTTCCTTTGCAAGTTCACAGACCATAGCTCCTCCCTTGAATCTATCCATGGAGTCCTTGGAGTCAATGAACTTAAGGTTAAAAAACCCTTGTTAGAGCTCATTAACCCAACACATCCATTTACAGACGAAGAAACTGAGGTGTAGATGAGTGAAGTGCCTTGCCAAGGTCAATAGTTAGTAAGTGGCAGATCTTGGAATTCAAACACAATTAATCTGTTTCTTGCCATGAACTCTGAATGGAGAGTTGTTCTTTTCATCTGGTACCTATTCAGATCATGTGGTCAGACCTCAAAATTGTTCCTCTTCTTTTAAAAGTTCAGGACATTTGTGATTATTCCAACATAATGGGGAACTTTTTAAGACATTCCAGCTATAGAAGCATAATCCAATGCCAACTGCCTGCCCATTAGCATTATGCCAGCTTTTTGTTAACACGAGGGGGTAAAAATCCCCTTTATCCATTTTGGTAACAATAAACCCTGGCTGACCTGAACTGTGAGGAATGTAGTACAATTAAACCCATTTTACCTGCACACTGACCTGAATAAAATAGTGTGAGGTAACGGAGAGCTTGAGCCAGGGTCCTTGCATTTCCACAATGCTAATTTGACCTCAGCTCCTGGCTGAGATGCCTAGCTCACACAATCATTAGTTAACTTCAAAGAAGCGGTTGACAGCCTCCTGCAAGGCTGAGAGAAAGCTGGGAAGATCAATTACAGAAATGATTAGCATGCAAACTGTACCAGCATTCTCCCGGCAACCCCTCCTTCACAAATACTTGGGGAGGCCAAGGACTCTATAAACACACCAGCCAGACTGGCCTCTCTTGATAGCAGAATCTACCCAGGAAACCAAAGTCTCCTAACTTCAAAATCTACAGAAAGACAGCACATTGTTCTTGCTATTAAGAGAAGAGAACTGAAAGAATTTGAAAAATCACAAATGATGAAGAAATAAAGATTTTTTTTTGTCCGAAGGATCCTCTGGCCCCCCAAGTCTAATAAGACTAATTTCACATTGATCCTCCTTTTCACAAGTTTGTATGATCTTGTGTGACTTATGTCCACACAATAGCCCCTGACCTTTTCTCTCTCTTGTAGGGACAGTGTGTAGCACCATATGGGTGCTGAATGTTAGACTCGCCTCTGTGTCCCAGATGGAGCAAGATTGGAGTTCTCATTAGAGATTCAATTCCTCTATTGTTGCCTAGAATCAAACAAATGACCTACCAAATTTCAGGTATGGAAAAGGAAGAGAAATTTTGTATGTCTTCAATAAATGATACCATATCCTCACTTTGATTTTTCTTTTTTTTTTCTAAGGGGAGGAGAAAAGAGGAGTCTAAAGGGTGTTGGACTTTTTTTCTGAATGTTATTTTATTTTTTCTAATTACATGCATAGATAGTTTTCAACATTCATCTTTTTGTAAGCTTTTGAGTTCCACATTTTTCTACCTCCCTCCTTTCCAGGTCTTAGACTTCTAAAAGAAAGTTTCTTAGCCATTTAGTTAAAATGTTACCAAGACATAAATATCTACAATAAAGTACCATAACCGGAAGGAGATAGAGACTGGTCTAAAAAGATTTGAAAAGTATTATTTTAATGTATTGACAAGCTGACTGTGTAACCGTGGGCAAATCATTTAATCCTGTTTTCCTCAGTTTCCTCTTCTATAAAATGAGCTAGAGAAAGAAATGGTAAGTCACTAATTTTTTTGCCAAGAAAACTCCAAAATAAGGTCCCAAAGAGTCAGACAACTGAAAAATGACTCAATCGCAACACAGTTTAATGAACACTAGGCAATTTACTTTGTCTGAGTCTTGTTTCTTCATCTGCAAAATGGGAAGGGTTTTCTAATTACCAAATGAGAATGTATATGAAGCAATTTGCAAAGCTTAAAATGCTCTATCAAGTGTGCTATCTTTATTATTACTTGATTACAAGAATCTTCTTATCACACTGGCATCCAAAAAAGATCCACTGAACCTTCAGAGGTCAGTCCTCCACTTGATATGGCATTATGTCAATTCAATTCAACATATATTAAAGCACTTACTATGTACTAGGAGCTTAGTATTCTAAAGAGTTAAAAAAATTTTCTTCTAAAAAAAGCATACATAGGGAGACTCATTCTCAGGCAGAATAAAATGTGCACACATATTAATCAAGGCAAGATTCTCACAAAGTAAAATGTGAGAAAGAACAAGCAACTAGAAGGAACCCAAAAAATAGCTCGTGTAGGATATGATTTCTGATTTATACTTTTAAGAAGCAATGGATAGGGGTGGCTAGGTGGCACAGTGGATAGAGCACCAGCCTTGGAGTCAGGAATACCTAGGTTCAAATCCGACCTCAGACACTTAATAATTACATAGCCGTGTGGCCTTGGGCAAGCCACTTAACCCCGTTTGCCTTGCAAAATCTTAAAAAAAAAAAAAAGCAATGGATAAGAAAGGAAAAAATAGGGAGGAGGAAGAGCATTTCATCAAGACTTTTGCCTTTGTAAAAATACCAAGGTGAGGGAAGAATGCCCCATTCAAAGAATGGATAGAAGATAGGTTAAATTGGAATGAAAGTTTCTTAAAGGGTGTCATCAATGTAGGGACAAAATGAGCAGAAGTTTAGGATTTCAACCAATGAGTTTAGGCAAAAAAGTTGAAGTGGAGTAAGAGGATGATGGAGGAATGCTCTTAGTAAAATAAAATATTGCATGGAAAATAATGAGACAAATTCTACATGTGGTTTAATAGAGGAGTCACTCATCATCCTAGTTTGTTTACTAATTAATTTGTCATTTTGCATATGTAGAACACAGATAAAACAGGGAGGTAAGACTCTAAGGTAGTTTGATTGCCTCTTCTATGGAAAAGTAGGACATCTTACATTTTGTAAGAAAAATGTTAATCATTAACAAAAAATGGAATGTCTACATATCTATTATTTTAGATGGTATAGTGGGGCAATTATTTGGTGTAATGGATAAAACATTAGGCCTAGAGTCAAGAAATATTGAGTTCAACTAGTTCGAGTTCAGACTAGAGGTCATTGTGTGATCCTGGACAATTCATTTAGTCTCTGGCTCAGTTTCTCTAGCTGTAAAAATGAGGGCTTACCTCTCAGGGTTGTTGTGAAGATTAAATTGACAACAATGGTAAAATAATATAATCTATGACACATAACGGAGATACATAAATGTTAACTATACATGGTATTGTTGTTTTTGCTGTTGTTTATAAATAGATTAGGAGAGGATGGCCAATGAAAGCCAGTCCTTGAAGCATACACAGATATATTTCTGCCTGGTTTCTTCCCTGAGAGCATGCACAGTTCTCTGCCTACTTCCAATGTAATCATTTGTGGACTTTGGGGAGCAGTGTCTTGCTCTGAGTGATGAGGAGTTGGTACTATAGGTCTGACAAACAAGTCTTCTAATTGGTTGCAGAATCAATCATCTTTTTTAAGAGTATGGCAACTTTACAAACTTAATTAAATGAGTATTTATTCAAAGATGTGGGACAAAGGTGATTGCGTCAGTTCTGGAAATCCTAAGATCCCATCATGATTCAAACTGATGACTAGAGTCAATAGTTGAGTCTATCAGGTCAATAGTAGGGGTCACAGAGTGTTTGGAAGATCATTTAGCAGCTACCTTGAGATGGATGTGCCCAGGCAAAAAGCTTGTGGTTATGAAAGACCTGGAGAGATTGTAGGATGGTGTAGCAATGACTGAGTCCATCAAGGGGCCACCATAGCAGTAGACGACAGATAGTGTACTCTTCCTTCTCTAACCCCCAAACACAGGGGAGAGACATTGCATCAAAAGCAACAGTTTTCTAAGTCTTTCTGCCTCTCAATCAATCCTAAGAAAGACACTCTTCATCCCCATTGACCTCCAACTCACTTTTTAACTTAGAACACAGAAGAAAGAACATAGTATCACAAGTTGTTTTTTTATTAGCATTCACAGGAGGTAGAATAGGAAAAATAAGTTCTAATCCAGCCATTCCCTCTTCTTAGTGATACTTTAAATTTTTAAGAAAATTGTCATCACTTCCTAATGATCTTCTCTCTCTCTCTCTCCCCTCCACTAAAAACTTCCTCTTATAGCAAAACAAAACAAATTGACACATCAGCCTCCTCTGACAGCCCATCCTACATATGCATTCCATCACTTCTGTCAAGAGGAAAAGGTGTTTGATCAAGTCTTATAGACTTGAGGTTTGCTATTGCATTAATCTGGATTCTAATGTTTCCTAGCATTGGTAGACTTTCCATTATTGGGGTCATTGTCAGGTGTTTTAGAACCAGCTCTAACCACCAACAAGAGCTAAATTTTCCAGTGTGAGAATCTCTACCTCAGAATTCAGCAAATATTCTAAATCAAGACTTGGTATGTGTATACAGTTGTCCTCTGGAGACTAAACACTTACCAGAGTATCCTTGTATTGCTCTATAAACATTGCTCAAGCTCAGCAAGAACACAGCAGAAGATTCAAGCTATGAGGTCATAAGACTGGAGGTCTAGGCAAGTGAAAGCAAATTATATTAATAGTAATAATAACTATAGCAATAATAACTGGCATTTAAGATTCACACAGTACTTTGCATCCATTATCTCATTTGAGTCTCATAACATCTCTGATCATGGATATGTCACTTTGTTCTATATTCTTTGCTCTGAAACAATTTGTATGTCTTCTCAAATTTCTCTGACTTTCTCATCTTCATCATTGCTTTTAATGTACTGCTATTCTCTTAGGCAGCAGGGTGGCACAGAGAGCCGGACTTGGAGTTAGGAAGACTTATCTTCCTGAGCTCAAATCTGACCTCAGACACTTACTAGCTCTGATCCTCAGTTTCCTCATCTGTCAAATGAACTAAAGAAGAAAATGGCAACCCTCTCCAGTATCTTTGCCAAGAAAACCACAAAACAGATCATGAAGAGTCAGACATAACTGAAAATGACTCTACCATAATAACATTTCATTATATTTATTTATCACATTTTGCACTACTGTTCACCAATTGATAGTAAGTCTTTTGATTCCAGTTTTTCACTATAGGAAGAAGTACTGTTTTACATATCTTGATAAATGTAGGACTTTCTGTCTTGGGCATATTCCCAATAATAATAATGATAATTAATACTATACCAAAGGATATATTCTCTAGCTCCCAAGCAGAGGGGAAGGAGATAGTATCAAAAGCAAAGGGATTCTAACTCCAAGACTAGAGCTCTGGGGCATATTTCCAATAGTAATAATAATCAATACTATGCTAAAGGGTAAAGATGTTTCAGTCACCCTTGTCACAAAATTCCAAATTGTTTCCCAGAATGACTAGATGGATTCATAGTTCCACCCACAATGTAAGAGTTTGCTGTGTTAAAGATTACTAGCTTTTTTAATTATTATCTTTGCCACTTTAAGGAATATAAACAGCAACTCTTTCTTTTTACAAGTGAAGATATGTCCTTGGTTGTTCAATTAATAAATAGCAAAGTAGGGATTTGAACCCAAATCTTCCAATTCTAAATTCAGTACTCTCCTAAGTACATCATATCACCAAATATTTTTTGCTGATGCTGTATCAAATGGCAGAGGCTTAAGTTAGGAAAACCTGAGTTCAAATTCAATCTCAAACATTTACTCTTTATGTGATTCTGGGCAAGTCACTTAACCTCTGTATTCCTCAACTGAAAAGTAGGGATAATATAGCACCTCTTAGAGTCATGAAGATCCAATGAGATAATAATTGTACAGTTCTTTCCTAGTACCTAACATTCATAATTATTTGTTCTCTTTCTCCCTCTCCTCCAGCACTATGACATGTAGATATGGTCTATGTTACTCTGTCTCCTATTATTTTTTCAGAAGGGGCATGTGGGCAGGATACCATCATCCCTACCATTGCATTACTTCTGGTGAGTATTAAATGTGGTTCAAGCCAGAGGTATCCATCTATGAGATGGATTTTTGGTTTAGGGTATATAATAGCTAATATCTAACATTTATGTAGTAATCACCATGTGTCATATGTACTGTGTGTTAAGATTAAAAAGCTATTAAAAAGGAATAGAAAACAGAAAAATCTAAGAAATGAGAAATTCAAGAGAATAATTACTAATTCATTCTTTTAGTTGCCTGAGAATAATACACAAGTTTCCATGGGGTCATATGTTTGATTATATGCATTCTTTATTCTGTGCTGGGTGTGTGGTTCTAGGAAAAGTTCTGTTATTGATTAAGAAGGGATAAATATAACTGAGATTTTATAAATATCAGTGTTACATATGTACCACAGGTATCCAATGAAGAGATGATGGTGACTGTGTTATCATATGATTCTTTCCCCTTGGTATAATATCCTATTGTCATGAAACAAGTGACTTTTTTTGTTATTCTTCCTATTGCTAACTGCAGTTATAGATTTTCATGCTTATCCTTTTAGAAAGTTGCAGCTTCCCATTTTGAGAATATAGACTGGAAGGTGTCAGAAAACAAGATTATCAGAATCTCATCTCCTACACCCTCCCAATCCAACCCCATGACAGACTTCCAGGTATATTGGATTTTTTAGAACCGAAAAATGAAAAGTTACTTTTATTCTATGGGTACCAATTAGATTCATTTTTTTCCATATGGAATGAAAAGAGAACATCCAAATGACCTCTAATTTCCTTTCAACTTTAAATCTGTACTATACAATACTATAGTAACATACATGTATATTTATATGCATGTATACATATAAACATATAAAAATTATTTTATATATATAAATATGCACATGATATATCTATTCTATATATGGGCAGCTACATGGTTCATTGGATAGAGTACTGGCCTTGAAGCCAGGAGAGGAGCTTGAATCCAGTTTCAGACATTTAACACTTACTACCTATATGACCTTGGGCAAGTCATTTAACTCTGATTGCCTCACATTCAGGGCCATCTCCAGTCATACTAATTCATATCTGGCCACTGGACCCAGATGGCTCTGGAAGACAAAGTGAAGCTGCTGACTTAGCTGCTGACCCCCTCACTCAAATCCACTTCATGTTCTTGCCATGACCTCACCTCGATGTCATGGGCTTCTTCAAGAATAAAGGACAAGGGGTGGCTAGGTGGTGCAGTGGATAGAGCACCAGCCCTGAAGTCAGGAGCACCTGAGTTGAAATCCAGCCTCAGACACTTAATAATTACCTAGCTGTGTAGCCTTGGGCAAGCCACTTAACCCGCATATGCCTTGCAAAAACCTAAAAAAAAAAAGAATAAAGGACAAACATCATCAATCTATATATGGAATTTTGGAACATACTTTGCCTCAAACAATGTGTATATAGTTGATTGGGGGTTTTTTTGAGGCAATCAAAGTTAAGTAACTTGACCAGGGTCAACTAGTAAGAATCTTAAGATCCAATTTGAATTCATGTCCTTCCAACTCCAGAGGCAATGCCACCTAGCTGCCCCCATACAATCTAAAATTGTCATATTGTGTTAATATATCACCTAAGATTTTCTAGAAATGTGAGGCAGCATAATAAAAGGTAAAGAGTCATGAGGTTCAAACTGAGCCACTCACTATCCATAAGCGAGCCTTCTCTGAGCTGATTGTAAATTTCTTAGACTCAGTTTCCTCATCTATAAAATGGAGATTATAGTAACTACGGTGTTCAGTGATAAGGTTACTGTTGTAGGTAGGAGTGACTTTTTTGTGATTTAGCAAACACATTTACATATAACAATACTTGATTGAAGTGGGCCACAAAATTATTCTGTTAAGCTAGAAGAGCTTACATCTTCTTACCTGTCTAGGAATATGACAACAAGTAGTTATAGTCTTTTTTTGCTACACAACTGAGGCATCTGTATTTGCTTGCTCTGAGTATCTACCTAAAGTGAGTTTGTCCAAGCTATTATCTGCTCTGTGGCCTGTCCCAACTTCCAACCTAACACAACACATCCCATTTCCTTGACCCCCATGATATAGACAGACAAGATTTTTAATTATCACAAATATCAGTGGGACTTCAACATAATTAACACAATTCAATATTATATAGTCATGGGCTAAGACAAAAACGACCACCAGGATAATCTGTCACAGGACAATATTGTCCAGAAAACCTCTTCCTATAGGTGTTTGCTTACCCACTTGAATTAAGGATACCAGACTTGTCCCACAATGGTGACCTAACCCATTTCTCAGTCAAACACAGCTACCAAGAGAATAAAATGAGATAATGCATGCAAAGCAATTGAAAAACTTAAAGCTAAATAAATATGAACTCCTATTATTGATGTTGACAATCTCTAGAGAATAGGGTAGAAAGAAACTGGCCCAAAATTAATTACCTGGCAATCTTCTAAATCTAAAGGTATTGATTGTATCTTCCTTTCTTCCTTTTATACAAAGAGAACTCAAGCAAAATTATGAAAAGAAAAGAGACATGCTCACATTTAATGTCCAACAAGTAAAAGACCAGCAAGCATTTGATATAAGGTAGACAGTGAGTATTAAAAAATCATGGAAATTTCATATTGGCAAAGACCTTAGCAGTTGCTAAGTCCAAGTTCCCATCCAATTCAGGAATTTTTACTACAACATCCTTGGCCTATGTCTGACAATCATTCACTATAGAAACCTATTCTTTCTTGGGTAAGTCCCTTAGCATGGAAAGGGGACTGGGAGCCTGCATAGAGGGGAATCCTCACAATAACTAAATGCCTTTCTACATACAATCCTCTTTAAAAAAAAAAGATGATGGGGGGCAGCTAGGTGGAGCAGTGGATAGGGCACTGGCTCTGGAGTCAGAAGTACCTGAGTTCAAATCCAGCCTTAGACACTTAATAATTACCTAGCTGTGTAGCCTTGGGCAAGCCACTTAACCCCATTGCCTTGCAAAAAAAAAACCCTAAAAAAAGATGATCTTAGAACTCCATTCTTCATCCACCATTCCTTACTTTCCTAATTCATCATCCAAATGTTTTCCCTGCCCATGGGAAAGAATGAAAGATACTGATACACTCCCTCAAACCCTTGAATCACAGAAGTAAAATTGGTGGAGAGAAAAGTAGAGGGAGGGAATAAAGGAAAAGGAGGGGAACATTCAGTGAAGAAAGGTTTCCAAGAGAGATCCTTGCAGCCAAGCCAACTCCATAAAGTAGGGCATGCCCCAGAGACTAGTCCAAAGCCAGCCGTGGGCACAAAGACAAAAAATGAGCCAAAGTAGGCATTTCAGGCTCTGAAAAGCACATTCTGGAGTTTGGCAGCAAGCAAGGCTCCCCACACGTGGGCCAACAGAGTCAATAGCTTTAGTGTTGGAAGCTGAAGAAGAGAAAGCATCCCCTGGAGTAGCATGGTTCAGTAAAAAGAAAGCCGGGCTCTGAATCAGGAGACTGGGCTTCTCATCTCAGGCATCTAACAATTCACAATATACCTTTGGGCAAATCATTGCACTTCTCTGTGCCTCAGTTTCCTCATTAAAACTAAAAGGTTGATGCAGACCTTTCTTGTGCCACAGAGTACTTTGACAAACTGGTGAACTCTATGGACCTCTTCCCAGAATAATATTTTTTTTAATTTTTTTTTTACAGAATAATATTTTTAAAGGAATAAAATAATATGTATAGAATGTCACAAGAAACAAACTACAATGGCAAATAATCATCAAAATATTCCTTTTAAGAAACTTTGGTCATTAGGTGATCTCTAAGATATCTTTCAGCTTTAATAAAAAATTTTAAATACTTTACTAAGATTCTGCTCTGCTACACTAAACTTGGTTTTAGAAAATATTAATCAATGAACCCATGGTCAGAGTAAGCCATCATGGGAAGTGGCTCTAGCTAGGGTGCTGTACCAGAACAAAAAATAGGATAGGTAGTTAAGGAGTTAGGTCAGATCAAAAAGAGATCAAAAGCAGTTGGGAATTTTCCCATAGAGAAAAGTTGTGAATGCTATCAATCTTCTCATATCCATCTCTTAAAGATAAGCTAAGTATTTCCTCAGGCACTCCTCACACTGTGTCTCATTTAGGCTTCGTCTTTAAAGAGGAAAATGTCAGTAGACTTTTCAGAGGTTGGAGGCTCACCACCCTTCAATTCAATTCTCAGACATTTATTAACAACTAACAATATACAAGGCACTAGATAGACACTCAAAGATCTTGGTTACAAATAACTTACATTCTATTTTTTCTAGGAGTTAAAAAATCTACTTAGAGATAAAAAAGGACTTTTCAAGACCTATTTCAATCCTTGTTCAGTCACTTCAGACATGTCCAACTTTTCATGACCTCATTTGGAGGTTTTTCCTTGGCAAAGATTGGTTTGCCATTTCCTTCTACAACTCACTTTATAGATAAGGATATTGAGGCAAATGGGGATAAGTGACTTGCCCAGGATCAAAAAGCTAGTGTTTAAGGCAAGTTGAGTCTTCCTAATTCCTTATTTATCATTCTATCCAATTAGCCACCTAACTGCCAAGCCTAACCTTCTCATTTTATAAAAACTAAGTCTTGGGACATAGTTCCACAGCTCTTGAAGAGATGGAGAACCAAAGAATCCCCTAAATTCGTTGTGCTTAATTTTTTTTCCTCTGGATAAGATTATAAATTCATACAAGGAGCTATTTGTGACCCTAGAATCCTCCCCCACCCCAAATACATACTTGATCTCATGTCCTTGTTCTAGGAACAGTTCCTGCTTGGCAGAAAATTTAAGAAGTCTCTGTTTGAGCTATAATCGTACCATAATATCACGTTCATAACTTATGGGATTCAGATTTCTAGTACCTTATTCTGACTCATCTTTTGGCTCAGATTCTTAACCTCTTGCTTTTCTGACTTCTGTTAAACATTTAACTTTCATCTTGTCTGCCTGAATTCCCAATTTGGGAAATCCTAGAGTGGGCTTCCATAAAAATCAAGTTGAAGGTATAGAATATATAGATATCCATCCCAGAACAGCAAGGATTATTCTCTTTAGGTTCTCTCCAGCAGACCCTTGTCCTAACTTACACTGCTGTACTGTAATGTCTGACAAAAATACATCCCTTCATACTTGCCTTGATCTCCAGGTCCCAGGTCTTATCTGCCAACCCTAAGCTGACATCATCAATAAATCCAACATGGCAGTGCAAGTCAGCATCGTCTGAGAGATGACCCAAAAAAGTAACACTCTGGCAATCAGAGTTAGGACTCTGCCCTCTGACATGGGCATTTTCTTCCAACTCCTTTTTTTATGAGAGTTGAAACTTATTCCAAGGCTGATACTCTAAATTAACTACATCTTCCTATAGTCATAGAATATCTTCATTTACTCCAGATGGGTCACATAATTATTTTTAAAAGAGTAAGAAAAAAGAATGAGTGAATTTTCGTTAAAGCAAAGCCTCTTAATGAGGAATCTGTGAATTTGGCTTTTTAAAGATTTAATAATTGCATTTCAATATAATTATTTTCCTCTGTAATATGTTAATTTTTATGCATTTAAAAGCATTCTTTTGAGGAGGGGTCAGACCAGAGATTTTACTAGACTACCTAAAGGGTCTATGACACATACAAAAAAATTAATAATTCCCTGTGCTAGAGGGAAGGGAGGATTGTGAACATGCATCATTGCCATTGGATTGACAGTGACTGATTCTAAAATACTGACTAGGTTGTGACCACATTATCTAGATTTTTGTGGAGAGTAAGATGTTTTATAGAAAACATAATAAGCCAGGAATCAGGAACCTAACCTAGACCATGACATGTTTTCTTCTTCATATCTACCTTGTAATCTCCTTGATTTCTGTCAAGTGACAGCTAAAATTCCACTCTAAACAGGAAACCTTTTGCAATTCCTCATAAATCTATTACTTTCCCTCTGTTGATATCGTCTCCCCTCTAGACTATGAGCTATTTGAGGACAGGAACTATATTTTAACTTTTCTTTGCATTTTGGCACAGAACCTGTGAGGTGTTTAATATTTTGATTGACTGACTTCCACAGTTTGTATGGCCATAGACCTGCAGAGAACAATTAGCTTGTGAGTTATTTAGTACAATTCTTCATTGTATAAAGTTAGAAACTGAGAACCAGAAATGGTAAGTGACTAGACCAAGATCACACAGTAAATAGAAGAGTCAGAATTTGTACTCAGATCTTCTAATTCTGAAACCCATCATGTTTTCACTCCATCACTCTGTCTTAACAAAGACTTTTAAACTTCTCTGGGTCATGATGCTATACATAAAATTAAATAGCTGGAATTGTAAACATTTTTCTTATCTTCTGAGGATATAGAAATCTATAGATAAAGCCTAGCCCCCATAACAACAGCAACAATCATTTTAATCATTTTTATTATGTAAAAATAATTCAAATGTATTTAATGAATCCCACAGAGGCTTACTTCATTGGACCCGCATTACTGAATGAAAACAGAAGTATATTTATATTAACCAGGGAGAACTGATAGCTAAATGTTCAGGTGAGCATTTATTCCTCAAAACTTGCAAATATGCTACAAATATATGTTTGAGTTATTGTTTTATTTTATAGGTTTAAGAAAGTGATGGAGAAGATATTATTAATGCAAACTTAATTTTAAGGTGTGCATTCTTTGAAGAGTTGGTTGTTAAACATTTACTATCATGACCTAGTATTAAATATTAATGAAACTCTCTGAAGATGCCCCAGCAGTAGCTTCAGAACATTCACCTGACAACAGGTCATCGTAAGGAATGGAAAGAGAGTTGTTTATCATAGCTACTAAGGTTTTTTATCTAACTTTCTTCTTGATAAAATGTCCAAAAGAAGTATTCATACTCGATCATCACCATCACATCCAGTGGAACCCTAGTGGCCCATAACTCTGTGCTTGGGCATTATACAGAACAATTTTGGATGTCATGTTCCCAGCCTATGGGGAGGGGGGGGGTCTTACTCTGTAGAATAGACATCTCTGGCCTAAACAACTAGAGACAAACCAAACACCTTAAATTCATAATTCTGAATAAATATACTTATCATCTAAATTCAAACTGTACATTATATATTAATTAAGTGCATCTTAGGGTAGAGGATGAGAGGTTAATTTTTATTTTTTTTAACCAGACTACCTCAAACTGGGAACTTTTTAAAACAGAATGAAAATTTCAGGATCCACCCACTCCATTAAGCAAATTGTCAACTCTAAAATTTATTTATTTTCTAAAATAAATGCAATGTCTTACCTGTCAAGAAGAAAAAAAGATTCAACATACTCACAAGGATACAGGGTTAAAGCAACAAGTGCAAACAAGCAGAAAAAACACTTTTCCTTTGCCTTTTATTTTCCTCAGTTGAATACAGTCCAAACATGGCTACCATTTTCCAAGTTTCTCCCATTTGGCAACATTTCCTAGAATCTCTTGTTAATGCCAACATGGATTGAATTCATCTCAGTTTTAAAAAAAAAAAAACATTTATTACATTCATATCATTCTCATTTCACTGAGCTTAGTGCAAGACAGATACAGATGAAATATGTACAGGGAGATTTTAGAAAATCCCCAGAAAATCCCCATATATAAATATGGAGGTGAGTATTTGTTGGGGCCTGAGAGAAAAGCTCCTTATAGATGGTGTGGCTTTGTCCATTGGTACTTCACTGAGAAAACTTAAGATTAAGTTTGAGGGACTGGTGCAACTGCTTAAAAAGAGTTCGATGGCCATACTGACATATGGTAGAGAAACTGAATTTTCTTGCTACCTTATAAAAGGAAAACAAGACTTTAAAGATCTTTTTTTCCCATTCCATTTGATCAACCTAGGGTTCTGTTGAGAGAATCCTTCCTCAGAAGTTATTAATAGTTAATAGGACATGATACATTGCTACATTGCTTTCAACCATGTAGTAAGTGAAGATTTTCACCTAGCCAAATGCCCCCAGAAATGTCAAACTTTTGATCCAAGAGACCATAGCAGCTAGAAAAGTTGAAAAATATTGAGAGTGCCTGCACCCAGATCTAGCAATACCACAGAATCACATTTTCTCAACCATATTACATGATGATGATGGTGATGATGATGGTGATGATGATGATGATATTTGTCCTTCATTCTCAAAGACAACATGATATCAAGGAGGTGATGCCATGACAAACAAAGTGAACTGGATTTGAGTGGGGGTGGAGAGGGCTGTGCTAAGTCACCAGTCTGATTTTCTCCTCTGGAGGAGAATTATATGGTCTAAATGATGAAAAATCTTAAATCCCCAATTTCTGGAGGAATGCTGAGAGAGTTCATCAGAGATTGTCTCTCTAGCAACCCTAAGTTCAAGAATTCATCCTTTCTGCCAAAAAGGCAACCATTTCTCAGATTTCCTGGGCAGAATCTAGGCTTGTAGATGGGGAAACCTGTTCAACAATTATGCACAAGGGAAGGAAAATTTCCTCAGTTTCATCCTCATTGGGATTTGTCTCTCTAGAAGAGTGAAACACATGAACCTCAAAATTAGAGTATCTGAAAGAGACTAAAACCATGATGTTGAGACCATAAGGGACATGGATTTTGAATTCTACTAGTATTATAAGTCCTTTGAATACTTTGGATCCCATGGAAAGAGCATGGTATGCCCAGTAACCCCAAGAATGTTTCTGTTCTGGAAGGTATCCAAGACATAAAACTTTATACCTGTATGGAGAAACTGTGAGTCACCAGAATGGAGAGGTGTTGACGGTCTCTCAACCCTAAATGAGTTTCCCTTCTAAGAGGAGTCCAAACCACAGAGTAGTTCTGACTCTGAGGGAATGAATATATTCCTGTGGAAAGAGACACTCACTAAAATGTCAGCAACTGGTCCACCAACAGTCCCTTGTTTGTTTCTTTTCTGAAAAGAGTCCAAACAACAAAGTGACATTATTAGTGCAGAGAAGTTTAAAGATGTGGGGAAAACAGATTACAGACAGAGTGAAGAGAATTGTGCTGGTTAGTCCCAGGCAAGGTCTTTAAGTGTCTGGCAGCACTGTATATAAGCTATTGTGAATTCTTTTTTCCATTTTCTGTGGGGGTACAGTCCAAAGGTTAGCCTAACCCCTAAATCTGCACTGTTCCCTCAAATACTTACATGAGATCTGAAGAGACCCTTTATCCATATCTTTACATGCCTAAAGATGAGCTAAAGTTTTTATCTTAAAATTATGCTAAGACTTTTAGGGACGTGCTGCATTTTGAGATTTTCCCAAAGTAAAACCTGGGGAACAAGTCACAAAGAATCAATGGTTTCTTGAGGCCAGCTCCAAAATTGAATACAATCTAATCCCATAGAGGTTAGAGAGTTCAGTCACAGGTGACAAAAAAAATACAGTTCCTGATCTGAAGTATGTAATCTAATGGAGATAAAATACACATAGATGACTTATGATACAAGATATAATGTGATAAAGGAAAAATTTGAATAGAATACTATGTGAAATTTGAAGGAGAGATTGTTTCTATTTGGAGGTATGGAAGCAGAGATGGGAGAGGGAAAGATTAGGGAGGGAATCATAGAGGTTGTGTTACCTGAGTTGGGTCTCAAAGAAAGAAAGCAACTTCAACAGATGGAGAGGTCATTCAGTCAACAGGCATTTGTGAAGAAAAGATGAATATATCCATTCACATATAGATATAGATATATATAGATATATATATATATGAGAGAAAAAGAAAAATAATTGAGTAGTTTGGTTTCTTAGCCATAAGGATGTGAAAAAGAATGGTATGAGATAAGAATAAAAACTAGATAGAGGCAGATTATGAAAGGCTTTCAGAGAATTCATATGTGCTTCAGTAGGCATTGGGGAGCACTATAGGCTTATGAGCAGAGGAATGATATGATCAGAATTATGTCTTCCCAAGATTACTCAAGCAGAGGTAAGAAGAATGGATCAGAGGACATAAGGATACTAAGCATTTAAGAGTTGCTAGTTAGGGTGTTTTCACTTGACCTAGAGTTGTCACAGAATTGGAAAAGAAGGGACAAACTCTGGAGACTGTTTCAGAGGCATCTGAAACTAGTTCATGGCTTCACCTGCTTCCCAGTCTCCTCCGCTTAGAACTGTATGTGATACTTTACTTACCAAATAAACACTTCAAATAATTGCCAGATACATTTGTGTACAGATATTTTTCTCTTCATTTAAATATTCTATTTTATTATTTATACAGAAAATGTTATCCATATGACTATGAGCTCTTTACACTTAGATCCAAAGAAATTAGCCACTTATATTTTATTTTTACAACTACAACCTCCTGACCAAGAAATTTTGAATAAACTTTCTCGATCCTGTTACCAGAAGTTGACTGCTAGTCTGAATTCAAAACTGTAAGTAAACTCTGAATAGTAAACTCTGAGAGAATGATAAGCTTTGAGAAGTAACCCCTCCCACCTGATATCAAAGAAAGAGGAAAAATCATTCATCACAGGATCTTCGAGTTTTAAGAGATGTTAGAGACCATGTAGTTCATCACTTTTGTTTTACTGATAAGAAAACTGAAAGAGATGAATGGAAAAAAAGAAAAAGGAAAGAAAAGGAGAGTAGAGGAGGGATAGAAAGGACAAATGAAACTGAAAAATAAAAGAGGCATTTGCCTTAGGGCCTAATCTAATCAGGTCACTTCAAGAAAAAAAAAAAAAAAAGCACATTGAACAAACCAGAAAGTCAGCTTTGCTTTTCCCCTCCTGGGTTTAACTTGTCCCAAAGTATCTCATTCTCTTCAATTTCTCTCCATGTTTTGTCCTTTGCTGTGATATTTTGACTGTATGTTCTAGTTAAAGAAAGTAAACCCATTCTATAGGAATCTAAAGGTCTCTCCAATGCCCCATGACCCTCTCTTCTGATTGCACAGCCCAGGCATTTAATGTTGAAATTCTGTTCAGGCCATGGCTTGTAGAACTACACACACACACACACACAGAGAGAGAGAGAGAGAGAGAGAGAGAGAGAGAAACATTTTTTTTCACTTTTTCCTCTTGGGAGAAAAGCACTGGGATTGCCTACCTACCTCTGGACCTCCAGAGAAGAAAGAGAGCATAGATTCCATAAACCTCTCATCTGCCTAGCTAGAAAGGGGATTTGAAAGGTTTCCTCCCCCCACCACTACCACCCATTGTCAAATGACAATTGTGACTCCTTATAGTAAAGAGTCATGGACAAATGATTTCATCTGAACCCCTCTGGGTAATAGTAGCCTTTTGAGGTTATGATATCTCTGGATGGAATTCAATAAGAGAAATTCACTTTCAGTTGAAGACTTGGAATCATGCCAGGCTGTCTTAACAATATAATATGCTGCCAAAGGAAATTGGTTTTAGCTTTTCTTTCTTTTTTCTTTTTATTCCAAACTTTATACATAGGTGATTTCTTTTCTACCCCCACACCCTTCTTTTTCTTCTGTCACATGTTTGTAAAAATAAAACCTAGCACATGCATAGCAGCAATTTGGATTAGATTGGACAGACTGCCATATGCCAAGTCACTCAGATTTCTCTGCACTTGACCTCTAGGCCTTCCACCCCAGGAAAAAACTGAGACCTTCTATTGTAAGTGGGATGGCAATTATTGCAGTTACTAGATTTCCATTGCTTGTTCAAGAGAAGTGTTTGACTTTTTTTTAACTTTTAAATCAAGGGTAAGCAAACCCTACAAAGCCTGCCCAGATTCCAATGTGCGTGTGTACATGCATGATTTCTTCCTCATTTTGCAAAGTTTTTTTTTTGAATGATTATTATTTCTTGGCTCAGAAGGCATTGTAATTGTCTTTATCTTTTGCTTTTGATCATCCAAGTGGATTAATGTGGGTGTTAAATGAGTGGAAGAAGTCATTTTCTTCATCAAATTCTCTTAATCATCCTTTGGATTTCACACACTCATCTCCCTACATACCCAAACCCCTCCTGCCCTTCTGGCTACATAGAAAAAAGACGAAAATATGTGTGCATAAGTATATGTGTATGTATCCAAATCCTTCTCACTCCTTTAGATAGATCAAAAAGGCAAAAAGGCATAGATATATGTGTGTATATATGTGCATATGTATGTGTACAGTAGAGAGAGAGAACGTGTGTATATATATGCATATTTATATGTGTGTGTAGTTAAACCCTTCTCGTTCCTGTAGATGAATAGAAAAAGGCAAAAAGGCATAGGGTATGTGTGTATACATAACTATATATGTATATGCATGTATTTATGTATGTGTATGTATTTATACCCAAACTCTTTCAATTCCCATAGATAAAAGCAAAAAAAGTATAGGGTATAACTTTATCTATATCTAGAAAAGATATAGATATAGATTTACATTTATGTGTGTGTGTATGTGTGTATGTGTGTGTGTGTGTGTGTGTGTGTGTGTGTGTACCTTATATCTTTTTTAATCTCCTTTTGGCACACATTCCATCTGAGTGAATGTAGACAATTGGATAGAAAAAAAGAAAATCGAAAATACCTCAAAAGCACAGTTTCTGGGTCTGTTTCATATCTTTTGTATACATGTATGTTCTTTTCCTTCCTTTTTTTTCCTCTTTTGATGTGTCTATAGCTGCAACTTGGAATTGGTTTCACTGAGCTATTGCCATTGTGGAAGGGAGAAGCTGATTTTTGATTTGTGTTGATTTTTTCTTTTCTTTTTTCTTTCTTTTTTCTAAGTATTTCCATCAGGAAAAGAATGCTGTTAATAAAAAGAAACCTAATGAGATTCAAACATAAAGGAAAACATCTCTCTTCCTAGAGTTTCATATTTGTATAGCTCCTCATTCTCACTGAAAAAAAGGAGATCCTTTTCCTTCAGGCTCTCTCTCTCTCTCTTTCTCCACACACACAGACACACACACACACACACACACACACACACACACACACACACACACACATTATAAATGTTACATAGACCTCATTCATGTTTCAGCCAGGGTGTTGGACTATCCCAACTCAGAGGCCCTACAATTCTGTTCATTTGCATCCATCTCTAACTAGATTCACAATTAAGGGAAACTTGCTCCTCTCCACCCACCTATCCCAAAACTCTGTAGTATGATAAGCTGCTTGAGGAATCCAGGGTAATACAATGAAGTCAGACCATAAATGAAAGGGTTTATAGAAAGTGCCCCTAGAGAGAGAGAATCGGAATACTAAATTCTGCATCCTAGCTCTGTAGCTAATGGTGAAACCTTGGGTAAGTTACCACACTTCTCTAGCAATTGGTTTCCATAACTGCAAAAGAAAAAGATAATATGATTTCTAAGTTCCTTTCAAATGCCATAATTCTATGTTAATTTGATGCTTAAAAATCTCATCAGTGTGGGTACTTTCTCTACCACCATAGATCACACCAATCCAAGTCTTTCCATTCTATGTGATTCATACATCTTACCCCATAAATTCTCACTGCTGATCCACTCAAATCTCAAGAAATTTTCTGTTCATTTTCTTGACATTATGTAGATATCAATGTATGAGAGTTGTCTATTCATTATCTTTCACACTGAATAAATGACCACCTCTCTTTTCCAGTTAAACAACTCTCTCCCTAAAACAGAGCTTATCTTTCATATTATCATCAAGGACACCATCATTATCCCAGTCACCTAGGTCCACAAATTCTATATTATCCTTGACTCCTCACTTATATCCAATCGCTTGTCAAATCTTGTCAGTCTTCTTCAAAATATCTCTCATATATATGTCGCCTTTTCTCCAATAATAGGGATATAACTTGTTCAGGGGTACATTTCGCCCCTTTTATATGCTTCATTACCTCATAATTCAACTATTATAATATTCTTCTAATTAGTCTGCCTGCCTTGAGCCTCTTCCCACTCCAATGCATGTTCTATTCAGCTGTAAGTAATTTTCCTAAAATATAGATATAGACATGCCACCCCACTCTACTATCCAATAAACTCCAGGGGCTCTCTCTTTTACATCCTGGATCAAAAATAGAATTCTTGGTTTTGCATTTGAAGACCCCCAAATCTGACCTCTTCCTCCTTTTCCAGGCTTCTTCTACTATACTTCTCACAATATAGTTTATGATCCATCCTCAGTGACCTGCTTGCCATTCCTCACATAAGGCATTCCCATTCCCCCAAATCCAGGCTTTTGCACAGACTCCCCTTTCCTAAAATTCTTTCCCTCCTTACCTCCACCTCCCACTTTCCCTGATTTTCTACAGGACTCAGCCCAAGTTCCACTTAATGGAGACCATTCTCAGCAGTACCACCTTCTCTCTCCCACCCCAAGCTGATGGTGACTTCCCTGCCAAGATTACATTTACTCTTTTCTTTTATCCATCTCCTGATTTTGCTTCTGATTCTCCAGTCATTAACACCTTGATAGGCAGGTACTTCCTTCCTTCCATCTTCCACTTTTCAGGTTCCTTCCTTATGTTGCCTTCCTCGATTAAAATGGTTGTTCTTTGCAGGAAGAAATTTTCTTTTTTCTTCTATTTGTATTCCCAATACTTAAGTTAGTGACTAGACTGCAAATGCCTGTTATCTAACTAGTTCTCATGAAAATTATTCCCCAGTAATGAACTTTAGCTTCCTTCAGTCTGAGATGAATCTCTCCATAGCCCTCAGGATGACAAATAATCTGAGTTCTTTGGACATTCTGGTATTCCATGACACACAACTATATGACATCACTGAAAGAATATTGGCATTTGACTGCCAATCAACATGTTTAAGTAAATAGGAACAGGACAGTGCAATTTCCATACTATACTACAAAAAAAAAGATGAAATAAAAAAGCCCCAGAGCAAATAATGATTAGGAAATTAAAAAAAACTACAATGAATACCTTCAACAAGGACATTCGGAAGCCAATAAATGCTAAGATAAGGACTCAAGAGGAAGAACTAATGAGGAAAACACACCCTTAGAGGTCTTTCAGTTCTCATAACTTTAGAATAGTCTAGTCAAACTAATACTAATAACAATAATTATAATAACATATTATTTATATAGTTCCTGACTATAAAGCTCAGCGTATTGAGTCCGGAGTATACAGGCAAACTTAATAACTGACAGGACTGTGCATAGCAAAACACCAACAGAATGAAGGGCCGGGATCTCTGACAATACAAATAAAAACCAAACCAGGGACCATCATCCAAGTCAGTATACAAAGAGTAATTGCAGAAATTCTATAAGGAAAGTCTCAGGGAAAGGTATAGTTTACCCACAAAATCTATCTATTAGAGTTTCTGGAAGAGATAAAAAATGATATAAATGAAATGAAACATCTAGAGGAAGAATTGGAAGGAGAATAGTTTAATACAGAAGATACAAAATCTCACCTAAGCATTATTTTCCCAAAAATTAGAGTGAACTACACATAAATAAATGACTCTATGAGATAAGAAATATTAAAACAAAAAGACTGCAATAAAAAGAAAATATAAGGTATCTACTATCAAAAACAACATACCTAGAAAAATAATTCAAAAAGATAATTTAATTTAAATTAATTTAATCATTGAACTATTAGAAAAACAAAAATAAAACCTAGTTATAATATTTCAAGTTATCATAAATGGAAATTGACTAACCCTCTTAGAAACTAAAGACAAAGTGAAAATAAAAAGAATCTTTGAGTTCCCTCCTAAAACATAATCTAAAATGAAAACTTGTAGGAATCTCATAGTCAAAATCCATAGCTACCAAGTCAAAGAAAAGATACTCCAAGTAGTCGGATATAAATAGAACTAATACTAATCACAAAGGAAAAGGTAGGGGAAATGGGCATCATATTAATTTAGGGGTGTATCAGAACCAACTTGAATCAGTTTTCAAGAGATGACTTTAACTTTTATTGTATTTATACCTTGGAAATCAGCAAATTACAAACAAAGACTTGATTTATTGTTCTATTGATTTTCTAGGCTTAAGAAAGTGATGGAAAAAAATATTAATA
This sequence comes from Macrotis lagotis, assembly GCF_037893015.1. Taxonomy (NCBI): domain Eukaryota; kingdom Metazoa; phylum Chordata; class Mammalia; order Peramelemorphia; family Peramelidae; genus Macrotis; species Macrotis lagotis. The sequence goes on from NC_133658.1 coordinate 126,230,494, forward strand.
ATGTGGGTTAAACTTGAAAGCACTGTACTTTTTTGGGAAACCACACCCCTGCATTTACTTCATCTCCAAATGAATCAGAAAAAAGATAATTGAACACAAATACTTAAAGAATTTGATCTAAAAAAACATTAAACTGAAAAGGAAAACAGGTGGGAACGGGAAGAGGAGGAATAGGGTTAAGAGAGGAGACAGAATAAAAAAGGAATTAGTTATAAGTAAAACAAACTCCAATATTGTGAATTCCAAATGCCAAAATTGTGAAAAGAAGGATGGTACTAAAGGAAAGAAAGAAATTATAAAACCCTGTGTGGGGGACATGTGCAAGGAAAAAAAAAACATAGTAAAGAAGAAGCAAAGTGGCAAATAATATCTCACACACAAACACACACACATACACTTTCTCACTGTTTCTTTGCAAAGAGAAGGAAAATAAAGAAAATATATATAAGATGAAAAGATGGATAGAAATATGCAATTAAGAATCATATGGGGGCGGCTAGGTGGCACAGTAGAAAGAGCACCGGAGTCAGGAGTACCTGAGTTCAAATCCGACCTCAGACACTTAATAATTACCTAGCTGTGTGGGCTTGAGCAAGCCACTTAACCCCATTTGCCTTGCAAAAACCTAAAAGAAAAAAAAAGAAAAAAAGAATCATATGCATGAACATGGAAGAGGCACAGAATGGATTAGAAAACAGAATCAACAATATACTGTTTATCAGAAAAACACTTAAAACAAATATTCACATCAAGTTAATATAAGAAGCTAAAGCAGAATTTACTATGTTACTAGTTAGCTAAGAAAAATCTGAGGTAGCAACTATAATCATAGACAACAAAAACAGACATGCTTAAAAAAAAGATAAGAAGGGAAACCAGAACATGCTTAAAGGCATCATCAACAACAAATTAATGTCATGTTTAATATCAATGCACTGAATGATATATCATCTAAATACTTAAAGGAAAGTTTAATTTTTACAGGGAGAAATAAATCTATAACAGTGGAAGACATTAATGTACATCTCTTAAATAAATATAACAAAAAGTTTAAAAGTTATGAACCTGAATAGACTTTAACTGTAGAAATTTAACTTTATAAAAATGAAATATAATAGATCTCTGGCAAATACAGAATGGAAATAGAAAGGAATATATATACTATTATGCATTTATATTTTTATTTTATTATGATCATATTTTTCTGCATTTGTTAGTAATGATAATATGTCCTTATACATAGTTAATTTTTATTAAAAGACCATGCATAGCTAAGAAATGTGCATGCATATGTGAGTGTCCATATACATAAATATAAATATTATATAGTCTGTAGGAAAAACTATGCATAATTGATAAATTTCATGTATTTGTATGACTGTTTAAAAAATTATGAATGTATATATAATTCTCAGTTGTGAATGGCATTTTAGCAAAAATTAACCATATCCTAGGGTATATAATCCTTACAAACAAATGCAGAAAGCTCATATTTAACATGCCTTTTGCTGATCAAAATGAAATAAAAATTATACTCAAAAGGAGGGCATTTGAAAAAAAGTTTGAAAAGTAAGAGATTAAACAATCTGGTCTCAGCAAATTGACAAATCAAAGCATAATTCACAAAAATATATAATTTTTATCAACTAAAATGACAACAATGAGGCAACATAAAACTTTGGAATATAGGAAAAAAGTACTTAGAATAAAATATATACTGCCAAAAACATTTTTCAACATAAGAAAGAACAAATGAATTGTGCATGTAACTTATATTATAAATTATACAAATACTTTAAAAAGCACTTCTACATAAAACATCAACACAGAAACTGCACAAATCAAAGAAGAAATTAACGAAATTGAAAGAAAAGACGCCATTGATCAAAAAATAGGAGCTAAAATTTAGACTAATAATGTAAAGAGCTAATCTTATTTTGAAGTGGAAAACCAAATTGCCAGTATCAGAAATGAAAAAAGGAAAATTTACAACAAATAAAGATAAATTAAATAAAATTATCAGAAATTATGTACTCAATTACCAACAAATGGATAACTTAGAGGAAATGGAAGAATATATATATGAATATGCATACATATACATAAATATATCACACATATTTTTATAAAATACTCAGATTAATAAATAGGAAATAATTTAAAGAAGTCAATTCAGAAAATAAATTGAAAAAGCTAAAAATGAACTTCCAAAGAAAATATTCCAAAAACAAATGGTTTTATAAGCTTATCAGACAATCAAAGAATAATTAATTCTAATATTATATGAATGGTTGGCAAAAAATTGGTGATAGGGAGTGGGAGAAAGGAAGGATCCTATTAAACTCCTATTATTAAAAAAAACTGATCTTGAAACCTAACCGAGGAAGAGATAATATAAAGAAAGAAAATTAAGATAACTTGCCTAATATATATTGATAAAAAAATTATACAAAATAGTAATACAGTGGCTATAACAACATATTTTAATACATAATACACTATAATAAGGTGAGATTTATACCAAAAAGATGCTAAAAGTCTTATATGAATTGAACTGGAAGAACAATTTATAATATTATTTTTTTTTGCAAGGCAATGGGGTTAAGTGGCTTGCCCAAGGCCACACAGCTAGGTAATTATTAAGTGTCTGAGACCGGATTTGAACCCAGGTACTCCTGACTCCAGGGCCGGTGCTCTATCTACTGTGCCACCCAGCTGCCCCAATTTATAATATTATTAAGATGAAGACTTTCATAAACTGATGAAGATTGAAATAAGCAAAGCAAAGAACTCAATTTATATAAGTAGCAACATGGTTATAAAAAAAAAAGCTTTGAATGCCATAAGTGTTATGATCAATACATTAACTATTCATGATTTCAAAGGACTACTGAGAAAACATGCTGCACATGACAGAAAGGTGATGTATTTAGCTTGCAAAATGATATGTGTGTGTGTATATATGTATGTCTGTATGCAAATGTGTATATTTGAGGGAACTTGTTTTGCTTGAGTATGAATATTAATTACAAAGAATTTGTTTTCCTTTTCTTTATTTAATGATGAGGTAGGGGTAGGAAGAAGGAAAACAAATCATATGCTTTTCTTAATTATGAGTAAGAGAGGAATAGATCATTTTATTGCATGAAATTTTAAAATTTCTACACAAATAAAATTATTACATCTAGAGAAAGAAGAGAAACAGTTAATGGGGGTGCAGAGGAATCTTCGAATTAAATATCTCTAATAAAGGTTTGATATACAAGATACATAGACAGTTTTCAATAATAGAAATATAAACAATCAAAAGCCATTGCCCAATGATTGAAGGATAAGAACAAACTATTTTCAAAGGAAGAATAGATAATTATTAACAGCCACATGAAAGAATGCTCCAAACTGGGACAGCTAGGTAGTACAGTGGATGGAGCACCGGCCCTGGAGTCAGAAGGATCTGAGTTCAAAATCCATCTCAGATATTTAATAATTACCTAGCTGTGTGATCTTGAGCAAGTCACTTAACCTCATTGCCTAGCAAAAACAAAAACAACAAAAATAAGAATGCTCCAAATCACTAATGATGAGACAAATCAAAATAACCCTGAGGTTTCAACTCAACCCAAGGAAATTGGCAAAAAATGGCAAAAAATAAGAATAGACAGTTTTGGAGGAGTTGTGTAAAACCACAGTAATTCTTGGAGGAGCATTAATTGTATAAGCATGCTAAATATTTTAGGAAAATTATTTGCATAATTCCATATTGCTTTCCAGAATGGCTGTACTAATTCATGGCTCCACCAACAATGTATTAACCTACCTGTCTTTCCATAAACTTTCTAGTATTAACTATCCTCTTTTATAAGTCTAAGTGATGTCTCTCTGAGGGGAGAGGTGGAATCCAAAAAGGAATCTAGGTGATGTGAAAATATAAGAAATTAAAAATCTATTTTTGGAAAGAAGTGAAGCTCCTTAAAGAAGCTCTTGACAATTAACATGACCATCATCCTATCACTTGTTTCTATTAAAGTTTTGCTGAGCTAAGGCTTATAGCCAAATGAATGTCAAATGTGAAGAAGACCGCCTCTTCATCAGAGGGCAGGGATCTGCAGCACCTTAAAACAATGCTTGGTAAATAATAAGCTCTTAATAAGTGTTGTTGACTGACTGACTTCCACCTCAAACCAGTAGAACCTGTTTCTTATTAGCTTAAGTTTTCTCTCTTGACTCATGTCCAAAGTCATATAATGCTTTTAAAATAATAGGGCAAAAATGCTTTGGATAATGCCAACTTCTTCCCACTAACATATGTGGGATCAGAGATGATTTGTTACGGGATACCAATCAATAGCTCTTGGAATGGAATATTCCCTAAGAAATTAAGTTTGAATCTTTAAGAATTTCAGCCTCTTTTCTTCACATACACCATTTCTAATAGTTCTTCAACCTAAAGTTACTCTTCCGGTCATCCAAGTAATCCAAGGACATCTGCTGCAGACATATTCTCTAATCAAAGTCCCAGATACTCAGCTGAACTTTCAAAAGTCTGGCTCCCCTGGCTCCCATGGATCGCCTTCATGTCTTTTCTAGCTATCACAGCAATTTCAGGCTCTGTGGTCTTTGGGTTTTTTTGTTTGTTTGTTTTGGGGTTTTTTTTTTAGGTTTTTAAGTGGCTTGCCCAAGGCCACACAGCTAGGTAATTATTAAGTGTCTGAGACCAGATTTGAACCCAGGTACTCCTGACTCCAGGGCCAGTGCTTTATCCACTACGCCACCTAGTTTCCCCTCTGTGATCTTTGGATGGTTCATCATCATCATTCACATTCTGAACCATAACCAGATTGAAGTTCTTGGCTTTGAAGAGAATTATCCCTGATAAGTTCTAAGACAGTTATGATATGAAATTCACTTCTGAATATGGACTGATAATCCTGTTATCATTTTTTGAGCAGCACTAAGTTGGATGCTGCCTTTCAAAGTCAAGTGGTTACATCAGTCAACTATGAGTTCAATGTTCAAGAGTAATTCTGAGAGACCTGATATGGAAAATGACATCCATATAGAGGGGGGGAAACTATGTAGTCTGAGGGCAGAACAAAGCATACTATGTTCACTTTTTTTAAAATTTCTCTTATGTTTTTTCCTTTCTTTCTCATGGAATTTTCCCTCCCTTAATTCTAATTCCTCTTTCACAACATAACTAATATGGAACTATGTTAAACAGGATTGTACATGCTTTACTTATATAAAATTGTTTGCTGCCTTGGAGGGGGGGGGAGAAGGGTAGTAGAAAAGTGTGAAACTCAAGAGCTTGAAAAAGGATGAATGCTGAAAATTATCTTTGCATGTAAATGGAAAAATAAAATATTTTTTTAAAAAAAAGGACATTAATCACAGTTGCATTTAGCTTCTTGGTGCTCATTATTCTCTTGGTACAAGACTGCTTCCATGTTTTTTTCGGCTAACATCAAGGTGTGAGATTCAGAGAAGGATGGAACTTCAGAGATCATCTTGTCTGATCTTATTTTACTGAGGCACATAGTTGTTAGGTGACTTGAACAAGCTCACAGTAGTACTAAGTAGAAAGGCCAAGGAACACACCCAAGTCCTCTGACTGCAGTCTCAAGGACTCTTTCCTGTAATCTACTCTACTATATTTTGAGTAACTTAACACTGGTTTGTACATGAAACAATTTAAGTTCTAAAAACCCTATTCAATCATCACATCCCAGAAGTATCCAATTGGCAACTGAAGAGGTTGGACCATGTTGGCCTTTGTCCTCTTCTGCTCTAATTCTCTTCAATCATATAATAAACATTTATAGAATCATTATTGAGATCATTGAATAACTTAGTAGTGATATTATAATTGTTCACACATCTTTGACAACATCCACCAAATCCTAATCTTTAATTCTTACTTTTTCTGGTAAACATGGCCAGTTGACAAATGTTTTGAGCTTCCAGATCCCCAAGCTCTGCTGAGACATTGTGCAACCTGTGGATTTGATAGTGACTCTGCAAAACTGGAGCTTACAAGTTGAAGAGTTTCAAGCAAGGATCTTCTAAATGAACAAAAATTTTCACTAATATTTTCTCATATTCATCCAACATATTCCCAAAGACAATGAGATCATCCAGTTACATGTATGTGTTCAGGTCTCCAATCAATGTTCAGAGAAGGAATAGACATGTTCCATCTCAATCAGAAAGCCATCTTTAAATCATTAAATCCTTTGTCTCAACTTCCTCCTTCTTATGTCGATAGACCATAGCACTCTCCCTTAAATGCTCACTCCCAAAACTCTATATGATCACTGTATGAATCCTATAAAATAATTACCTGGAATTTAGAGCAGGTCTGTCTAACCCTAAGGCCCATTCATGTAGCATTATTATATTTTTTAATTATACTCATTGATCAGGTGGGCTACATTATAGTCATAAATAAAAATTAAATTCTATATGTGGCTCTTGACAAATTTTTGTTAGGATATGAGGTCCAGAAGACCTAAAAGGTTGGACACTCATGATTTAGAAGATAGTCAATCAATAAACATTTATTAATCACCAGTAGCACTGACTAAGCATAGTGCTCTGCTGACTGCTAGAGAAACAAAAATAAATTAAAAGATAATTCCTGTTCTCAAGGGGTTGTATTCTACTGGGAGAGGGAAGAGGAGAAAGCAGCTGAAAAGCTAAGTAGAGAAGAGGAAAAGGGAAAGTAACTGGCATGGGGCCATGATGGAGTTCAGTGTAAAGAAGAATACTTGGGTGAGCAATGAGATGTTTAACCAGGAGCCCTCTTTAAATGGAAACTTTGAGATGAGCTCTTTTCTCCTCCCTCAGCCCTTGGACCAGAGGGGTAGAGTCTTTGTTGCTCAAGGGACAGACCATCTAAAGAGAACACATCTTTCCACCATCATAGAGGATCTGCTCCCCTAGAGGGGGAGATCTGCAGTAATTCAGTTATTCTTTATCCTCCCCTTTAGCTCACAGTAATGTGTCTTTTGTTCCATATTACACTCTTCTGATTGTAGCAAGATCCTTTCTATAGCTTCTCCACTCCTAGAGCTGGCCAGGATACATGCAATGGGAATCAAATCCTCCCAGATGCTGTGGGATTGCCAAGATCCTCATGCCCAGGTGGCACTGTGTCTGCCAGCTGTGCCTGGAGCCAGGCGTGCAGTCATGCCTGGCACCAACCTAACTCTTTGTGATCATTAATTAGACATTATTATTAATTGGCCCATGAGGGAGGCCACCCAGGAAATCAGCTGCTGAGCCAGGACAAGAAGAGCCAGAGAGACACTCCTAGGATCTCTGCTTGGTTCTTGGGTGCTTCTTGAAGCTAAGAATGCCCCTTCTTTCTTGGACTCAAAGAAGGTCCTCTTACCCACCCCCCTGCCATCATTTGAAATTGCCACTTTTTTTGTTTACTTCCAAACCAAGTCAAGATCCTATATTTACTTTTCCCAAATGTCTCATATCTGCCAAACAGAAAACAAGTCAAAGCATCACAAATATAGTTGCAAACTAATTGTATTTTAAAATTATAATCTCAAAAGAATTCCAAAATAGCAGAAGAAATATAATAATAATAATTAGCATTTATGTAGTGCCTACTGTACCCCAAGCATTGCGCAACTTACCCAAGTATCTAAACTTGGATTTGAACTCAGGTCTTCCTGACTTCAGGCCTGGTACTCTATCCACTGCACCACCTAGCTGCCTTTAGGGAAAAAAAAATCATTGTTCTGTGTGTGTCTTTTTGACAGTCTGGTTTTTGAGAGGTTTTTTTGATGGGTTTTTTGGCCTTTCTTTGAATTCTCAAATTTTAGCATAGTGACTGTAATAAACAATAAAAGCTATTGATTGTGTCTTCTACAGACGGGGGCTTCATTTATCACTTGGGGTCTGAGAAGAACTTCACTTCCCATAAACCACAAAGAACACATTTAAACTAATTTATAAATTTTCATATTCATTAGATGTAGGGGAAGGGCTTGGTACTCTTGGAATGCAAAGAGTCTGCAAAGGACTTATAATCAATATTGTCCTATGGAAGGTACTGTGTGAAAGACAAAAAGAAAAGATAAGAGTACCCCTTCTCCAGAGTGTCACTAAGCATGTTGTGGATGCTCCTGCCACCCAACTCCTGTACATGGCTGCTATGGAATAATGAAAGTGCTATGAATTTGGGAGGCAGAGTTTGAAGTACAACTCTGCTGCTTGGTATGGGAATGATCTTTTTGTAAATTACAGTCTCTGGTCCTAAATTTCCCCATCTCTATAATGAGGGAATTGGACTAGATGTTCTCAAAGGTACCTTCCTATGCAAAAATTCTAGAATTCTTACCCCATGGCTGAGCTGAGCCAGTATACAGCTAACTGAGGAAAAGCTTTTTCAGTTATGAATCAAAAGAGGAGAGGAAGGGGCCAATGAAACTCCATTTCCTCAGTTCCAGCTAATAAGCCCAGAAGTAAACATATCTTTGCTGGCAAAACTCATCTTTCACTGGCATTTGGGCAGCTTCAGGCTGAACAATCAAATCCTCAACAGGTGATTTATATTTGGCTTTGGAAGAGAGACATATGGTCTGATATGCTCACACACACTCTCTTACCCCCAGATAAGTAACTGGTACCGAGATTCTCCTGGCTCAGACCTGTCCTTAGCAGCCTGGGACTCAGCCTGGTGGTTGGGGGCCCCAAATAATCCATGCATGAATAATTGAGAGTTGGCAATACAATATTGATTTCCAATGCTCAGCCCTCTGGATCACACTTTCCATCGTGGGTAGAATAGCCATGGATTGTATAGTGCATTCTTGAGTTTCAATTTGAAAACACTCAATTCCATAGTGATTTTGTCTTTATTTTAAATAAAGATGAGAGGGAATAAGAAGGAAGAAAAAGAAAAGTATGGAAAGATAGGCTTGTTGAAAACCCAGTTTTATTGACTGTATCATTACTGACCTCCCATTATTCAGCTTGGCATTAAGAATAAAGCCACAGGAGTCCTCCAGCTCTCTGCTTGTAAATGTTTTAAAGCTGTTGCTTAGGTCTGGATTTTCCCCTGATGAAGGTTTACAAAAGTACATTGGATCTTCTAGAGCATGGATGTCCAATCTTTTAGCTCTTCTGGGCTACATGGCCCAACAAAAACTCATCAAAGGTCACACAGAGAAGTTAACATTTAAGTATGACTACAATGTAACTCATATTACCAATGAGTATAATAATAAAGTGGAATAATGGAATAAAGTTTAATAATAAAAATGAGCATAATAATAAAACATTTAACTTTTTAAACAAAAAAATAAGAACACACCATTTTTAATGTAAATACTGAGTACTTTTTCTTTACCAGTACATCTTTATCTGGTGTGATAAATATTGTAGCAGAACAAGGAAAATTTTCAAGATGCTCATCTAAAATTTTTGTTCTATTTTAGTTTTTTGTATGCTTCATATGGGAAAAAGTTGCTCACAGATATATGTACTCCTCAAAAGAAATGTCATGAAAAAGGCATGTTCACGAAAGATCAGATATTTTTCTTTAGGCAGGTAAACTTATAAAAAGTCCAATAAAGACACTTGAACAAACTTTTCTTTAGACTGTATATATGATTGCAATTCTATACATTCTATTTGCAAGTTTGCAGGTGATGTGTTGATGTCAACTGAGAGTAAAGAAGCAAATATGCTGAAATGCAGTTGGTGTTTTCTAAAATTTTGAATCTATTCTCAAAGTCCTGTGACAAAATACAATTAATGCTACATACAATAAAGTTGTCTACTACAATTACAATGAGTCATATATTTTAAGACAAAGATCCTAATTCTCTTATTTATCTCTTTTATAGGAAAAAACTGTAGTAACTGAAACACACTATGTTAATTATGTGAAAAAGTTAAGTCGTGTTAGTTAAGAATTAAACTGGTCTGTGATGGGCTCATTTTTCCAGTTACACAATACAGACAGCATGAATGGGTCCAGGGCCATGAATTAGACACATCTGTAGATACCCAGGCCAGAGACCAATGGAGTACATGCCTGGAGGAGACAGATCTCATGGGGAGGTTTTAATAGTAGAATTGGCACTGGATGGAAGTCCCTAAGCTTGAGACAGAAGGATAGAATATAAATATTATGGCAAAATCAAGATATTGTGTAAGGGCCCTCAAAAAAGTAGACCACTTCCACTGAGGGTCTGTTTTATCATCAATTAACAAAAGATGAGAGATAGTCCCTTCTGAAGGTTTTGCTCAGGGGGACAGAATTTGAGCTTCTTCCACTAAATATTCAGCAAGGTAACATTAAAAATAAGAGGAAGGGGACACCCAAAGATCCTCTTCTCTAGCATAATATCTGAAAATACCACTGTTGTTGATTCATTCTTTTACATTTACTATTACCTTTTCCCTTTGCAAACTCTTAAAATTCTACTCCTTCCACCCAGGGCAAAGCAGTAAATCCCTAATATTTCAATATGAGTGACTTTCTCACATCCATCAAGAGCAGGAAAACATTGGATTCTATGAGGACAGAGGAGGGAAAGGGAATAAACAGTAAAGAGCCAAAAAAGGTGGACTTGACCTAGTTTACCAAACTGACAAAGGTCTTTGAAGAGCAATTCCAAAAAAAATATATTTACCCTTTGCTCCTCTGGTGGTCTTTTTGACCATTCAGCTTGGGTTTCCAATTCTGATCAGAGACCCTTTTATACCTAACTCCAGGGAACTAATAAAATTGACCCATGCATTTTATAGATTCCAGGAAGCATTCGTTTCTGCAAAAGAAAACATACACACACACACACACACACACACACACACACACACACACACACACACATACACATACACATACGGAAATCCTGGATTTGCTAACATGGCAGAGTCTAGATTTGGAAACACGAGTTCTGTGTATAGCCTTCCTGTACTTTGAGAGTAGTGGACTATTTAGACACAACTGGGTAAACCTGGGCCAGATGTGGGGGTCTGGGCTTTGAAGCAGACCCTGCGTTAACAACCAGGACACTCCTTAAAGAACCCATTTGTGTATTGCTTTGGATAAATCCCATCATAAGAAGGGAGGAATGTTTGCCTAGAAGCAGTGTGAGGCAGGACACATCTCCTAGGACACATAGATGCATTCAGGATGACCCAGGTTAGAAAGATTAGCGCATTTCTCCAAGAAAAAATGGATCTGTTTATCTTTGGAGCCATGGCCTGCCTCTTCTAATTGAGGCAAACATTATGATTCTGGATACTATAAAGAAGTAAAACAAGCAAAGGTGTTTTGAAAAATGGAGCACTCTTCTAAATTACCTAATGCTGCTTGTGCTTTTTCCCAGGTGTTACCAATGCCCGTTACTTGCTGTCTCCTATACCAGCACCATACATTTCTATACCAGTGACAGACTGAAATTATTTTTCAGGGCCTTCACTTTGATTAAAGGCTCAGGAACCCATAAATAATAAGCAGAGGCCATCTATTTACAAATGTAAATCATCATCAATATTATTTATAATCACAAATAAATATCATAGTTTTCACCTTCCTCACCCTGCCCATCACTCACCCAGTTAAATAGATTGCCAGAGAGCTCAATTCTACTAATCCTCACTCTTTTGACAGTTGATGCTTCCCATTCTCTGAGGACTCCCTGGGAAGAACAAAAACTTCCTACTCTTTCAATTTGCTCTCACTCCCAAAGCTAGGGCACAGTCTTGGTCTCTTTTATGGAACCTTGATTATTAAATATCAGAAATGGATTGCAATTAATCATTAACTATAACATAGTGTTCACTTCAAAGAGGAAATTCTACTACTCATAAATGGATAATCTGCTTTCAAGTGGAATTCAATCTAGTCTCAGAGGTTTGCTAGTAAATGTTTAACAATAGGCTTTCTGGAAGGGAAAAAAGTACATAGAACAGTTACTGTTCTGTGTACTTATTTTCTTCCAGAAAGTGTAACACTTTTGGTATAAAAAAATTTTTTTCTTTAGTCCCAGTGCTGAAGATTGTGTGCCAAATTTGGGCCAAAATATAAATTTCACAAGGGATCAATTATAGTTGCAGTTTATGTTAGTTTCTTCCTAACTACCCCATAAATGAAACTAAAACAACTAAATAATAAATAAAACTTGACAAAACATGCATTTTTAAACATAATATATTCCTGCACCAAAAGAGCTAATATGCATATTAATATTTTCTCCATCAAATTTTTAATTTTAGGAACACCAAAACAATGAATCATGCCCTTATTTGCAGTATTTACCAACTTCTGGGATATAAATGCTCATGTTGAAATTTTAACAATCAGCTCTTTCAGTGAGCTGCCGGGGATGTTTAATTTGAGTAGCATTCAAGGGCATAAAAGACTAGTGGTAGTTAGTGGCGGCAACTGATAACACAGATGCAAGAAATTCACATATCTCAAATCTTCTTAAAACAGAACAATGCAAATAGGCTATAGTTCTCAAACCGGGCATACTTTAGAGAGTGGATGTATGGTTTGTTCAAAGGTGAGGATAAGAAATAAAATCCTTGCCAAAACTATATCTCAAACTTCCTTAAGCCTATGCCATGAAAAATTCAGGTTCCTGGACTCCAAAACTGTGGTGTCCTTTAACTTGGAAAAAAAATTCTTCCTGTTTTGCTGTCCTGGACTCACCCTCATTCTCATTCACACTTGTATCCATCACTGTCCTTCCTTGTGTATAAGAGGAAGAAAATCATACTGAGTAGCAAAGTTGCATATCAGAAGCCAAAAAAAGAAATTGAGTAAAAAAGTGGGTCATGTATCAAGTGCAAATTTGCAACCCAAAGCATAAAATCTAGGTCCTTAGAGGAAGACTTTTTTTCCTTCTTTGGCAACAAAGCACTGGGTCAAACCCTGCAACTAAAAACAAAAGGAAAGGAAGAACTCTGCCTGCAATGTAGGGCAGTTCCTATCCATTCACTTTTCTTCCTAGGATCATAGAAAATGTCATGTATCTCTTTTTTTCACAGCAAGATGTTATTTACATAATTGAGACCATCAATCAAAGGGCAAGACAGATGCCATGATTTTATATGATGATCACGTATGATTGGCCCAGGAGATCATTGTCTTATAATGTTACTTTCTGCTAATAATTAGATGAAACAGATATTGAATAGTTAATGCTCAATAATTAGCATCATTTTATTGGCTAAAGTCCACCAGTCTCCACTCAGTGTTAAACCCTTCAGCTATTGCCCATGATAATTTTCCTTAAATAGGAAACCTTAGATTGTACAAATAACATGTGACACTAAGATATGGATTTCATTAGAATGAGGAAGTCCTGGTGGATAAACTCCCTCTCTGATGACGATAGAAGCCAAATTATGACATGGTCGGTGTCACATAGAGGTCAGGTGATTTTCCCAGACTCATAGAACTAGAAAAGATATAGACAAGATTTGAACCCTTCTCTTCCTGACTCCAAGTCCCTTGCCCTATCCTTTAGGTCAAGTTGCTACAATGCAAAAATAAAAAGGCAAAAATAACTGTGTTAACATATCATCCCTCATATGCAAAAAAAAATGTCCTGTTATAGGTACAAGCTGTTTTTTGCAGTGCTGGCGATAATATGTTAAAGAGGAAATCTGAGAATCATGGAAGAGAGTAAACTAATCAGGCCCTATGAGGATGAATCCAGCCTTAATAGGGTGAAATTATAGGCTCAGCTAAATGAATTAACCATCCAAAAATACTATAATAGCTATATGGGTCCTCCTTATAGCTACTTTATCTCCTAGACCAAAGTCCCCCATCTAAAAGGAGCTACCAAATATACATTGTGGGAATGTATTGTGGGAATAGACAGTCTTATATAATCTCCATATAAGAAATGCATATTAAAATGAATCTTAATGACCTTGTCATCACAAAATTGGCCCTTAATGAAAAATTGACATTCACCAGCAGGGAATGCCCCCTAAATAGAAGGGAATATTCAATATCACTCTTCCTACTCCCCTGTCAGTATAAGATTATTGTTGGGTTTTTGTTGTTTGTCATTCGTTCTCAAAGAGGACCAGGATATCAGGTATGTGATGCATTTCTTTATTTTCTCCAAAGGCACCTTCCTCTCCTTTGTTTCCTTTCTCAAAGTTCCAAAAGGACTTGGCACAAAAAAGTACTTGATTACCACATCTCGGGGGGATATCTTTAATTACAGTGCCAACAATTTTTCCATTTAAACTGATGCACCATACAAGAGTTCTGTTGAACTCTATTCAGAAGAGCAGAAGACTTTCCCTCCTATTCCTACCCAGCTCCCAAATAAAACTGGAACTCAACATCTTGTTGAAATCTTCTTTCATATTTAACATCTCTAAGTAAGTAACTTCCACATATCCTCTAAATTTACAGACACATATCTCTTAATCCTTAAAGATGGGAAGATGTCCTCCAATCTTTAAATTCCTCCTGATGCTATTCTGCTCTCATAACTTTAGTGGATCAGACAACAGATGCTATGCCTGAATTCTTATCCACAATTTCAATCTTGCTTGTCCTTAAACATTTTATGATACCCACCCCCAGCAACAGCAAAACACAAAGAACTCCAATAAGACCCTTTCTAATACCTGATGACTACAAAAAAAAATAGTCTTTCTGATCAATCTAGAACCCTATCAAGAAAAACTAACCAGGGGCAACTAGTTGGCACAGTAGATAGAGCACTGGCCTTGGAGTCAGGAGAACCTGAGTTCAAATCTGAACTCAGACACTTAATAATTACCTAGTGATCTTGTGCAAGTCACTTAACTCCATTGCCTTGCAAAAAAAAAAGAGAGAGAGAGAGAGAGAGAGAGAAACTAACCAAATTCCTATCATCTTTGCCGGTTCCAGATGTATTCTGACAAACCTAAGATAAAGTCCATAGATGTAGTCAGGCTTCCTTTTCAACAATGAGTGATAAAAGAGGATGAATAAAGATAGATATAGCTTTACAGCTCTCAATATAGTTCCAGCAACTAGTGAAAAATATTTTACATACTTTAACTACCTAATTTATATTAGAAAAGCAGTCCACAAGCAAGATGTGACACAAAAGGAGAATGAATAGGAAATGTAGTACCAATATCATTATAGGATTAACATGGGAAGGAAGGAAAGAAGGAAGGAAGGAAGGAAGGAAGGAAGGAAGGAAGGAAGGAAGGAAGGAAGGAAGGAAGGAAGGAAGGAAGGAAGGAAGGAAGGAAGGGGGAAGGAGGGAAGGAGGGAGGGAAAGAGGAAAGGAAAGAGGGTAGGAAACATAACAATTCTATATACTCTGCATGTCTTAAAGTAGCTTTTAGTATCCAGTCATGCTATAAATAATATAATCACCACTGTGCATTTGAATAATGCTAATGGAACCAGTAAAACCTGTATTATATAATATTTATTTGATAAAATTATTTCATTTTCATTTTATTATGGGGACAATGAAATGTTAGACCAGTATATATATTTGACATTTCAATAACATGTTTAAATCTTTCATATGATGTGTGTCTTGCTAGGAAGTCTTCAGCCTAGGAAATGTCCTAGATAATGCTGTAGATTAAATGCAATTTATATTTATCCCCATTTCACAGACCATGAAACTAAGGGGAAAATGTCTACATCTGATCCATACACTGAAATAGGAGCAAGAAGAAATCCAAGGGTCTCTGCCTCCACTGTAATCTCGACTAAGTAGCCAACAGGGAAGATTAAAAGAGCTTTTTGGTTATGCAGTTGACTTCACTGCAAACAATCTCATCCTTTCAAATCATTACTTTTGTAAATTTGGGACTTAATCTGAACAGATTCCCTTCCATACCACATTTTGCAGAAATTAAATTATACACACCCATTGACTCTTCCATCGCTCCTTGATGGGTTATTTGATTTTTAGGAGCACACTGAGGCTGGGGAGGCTCTGATTAGTCCGTCTGACAGTCATTTTCTTCTCTGTATAAATAGTGGAAATCCACTGAGTGGGTTAGTGAGGAGGGAGTGGCCATTTTTTTTTAATGTAACTTGGCTTCACTTTCCAGTTTGAACTGCCAAGCTCTTCCTTTTCAAGCACAGCATTTTGGAGGTCGTTAGTCCTGAAAATGAACTGAGCCCTGAGTGAGCTATAAAGATCAAATGTTTGCAAGCATCCCAGCTCTGGTGTTCACTTTGATAAAGAGCCGCTATGTTCCCTACTTGAGCCCACAGCATTACTGTAAGAACAGCAATTTTGTCCTGGAGTAGTAGAAAGACCCCTAGACTCAAAATTAGAAGATCTGGAATCTACTCTCAACTCTGTAACTTATTAGTTATGTAACTTTAACCTTCTTTGTTTCCTCATCTGTAAAATGAGAAGGTTTGAACTTAATGTTCTCTGAGATCTCATTTATAGAACTAAAATTAACATAATTAGGTCTTTACCCTTGGCAAATCCAAGATGAGTAATACTCAAAACCAAGAGGATAGGATCCCTTAAAGAAACAAAAGGAGTTCCCTCACCCTATAAACACCCTAGAGACTCAAAAGATCTGTTCACTTATGGGGATGAGTTAGTTCCAAGTTCCATAGTCTTACTATGCTTTCTAAAATTCTTCATTATATCTGTTAACTGTGCTCAAACCTGACCCACTACATTGCTAATGTGGAAATTTGTTCAGCATATCTATATCTATATAGACATAGATATATAGATAGATAGATTTGTAATTTTTCTTGCCTTCTTAATGAGTGGGGAAATGTAAGGAGAAGGGAGAGAACTTAGAACTGAAAAAAAAAATTTTAAATAATCTAAACCTGACAGAATGGCTTAGAATTTCTCTCCTTGAATTATTGTCCTTTTCCCTGACCTTTCCCATTCATTCCAAGCCTCCTTTCATATATTTGTACTTTAATTTCCTAGAACTGCTAGAACCCTCTTGACTCTTCACCATACTTAGCCATCTGGTCAATTGATCTGAGTATTCCAAATACAATGCCAAAGAATAGCTACAAAACATAGGTAAAGAAAAACAAGAGTAATCATAGTTGGTTCAATGGTAGGCAAAATTGTTTTAATTAGTGTAATTAGTGAAAATATATATATATTTAATTTTTTTAATTGTAAGGCAAAGATCAATATCTAAAGACAAAGTTTAACTCATTATTACCCATGACTGGATAATTCACTGTCTTTCCCTCTCTTTCACACATACTCACAAGCACAAATACACACACACACACACACACACACACACACACACACACACACACACAGAGAGAGAGAGAGAGAGAGAGAGAGAGACAGACAGACAGACAGACAGACAGACAGACAGACAGACAGACACAAAGCAGGATCAATTTTAGGAGATTGTCTAACTCAAGATTTAAGAAAGTGATGAACACTATAGTGTTCTATAGGGTCTGAAGTCAGGAGGACCTGAGTTCAAATTCAGCCTCAGCCATTTAATTCCCTAGCTGTGTGACCTTGGGCAAGTTACTTAACCCCATTGCCTTGCAAAAAAAACAAAAACAAACAAACAAAAAAAAAGAATCTACTATGTAACAGCCATTGTGCTAAGTGCTAGGAATATAAAAAAAGGTAAAATATACACCATCCCTGGTTCTCAAAGTACTCATAGTCTAATGAGGGCAACAATATGCAAACAATCATGTATACACAAGATATATAAAAGATAAATTGAAGAGAGAATCAGAAGAAAGGCACTAAAATGAGAGAGGACCGGGAAAGGATTCTTGCAGAAGATAGAATTTTTAAGTGAAATTTGAAGAAAACTAGGAATGGAAATGAGAAGATAGTTCCAGACTCCACTTTAATAGTGTGGGTGGGGCAGCTAGGTGGTGTAATGGGTAGAGCACTGGTCCTAGAATCAGTATGACCTGCATTCAAATTTGATCTCAGACACTTACTTGATACTTACTAGCTATGTAATCTTGAGCAAGCCATTTAACCCCATTTCCTCCCAAATACCAAAAAGAAAAAAAAAAAAGTTGGTGTCAGGTTCAAATCCTGAAAAGTAGTTTGACAGACTCCTTGGGGTAGGGGCATAGTAGGAAATCAGAAATAAGCAGCCTTGAGAGAGAACTTCAAATGCATCATCTTTCTTCTACTTGCCACTTTCTTTATTCTTTCATTAATATGGAAAAGTAAGAATTAACTATGCCATATCCACTCCTCAGATAAGATATTGGTAAAGACATAGTTAAAGAAGTAAAGAAATACAGTAGTTGGGGGCAGCTAGGTGGCGCAGTGAATAGAGCACTGGCCCTGGAGTCAGGAGTACCTGAGTTCAAATCTGGCCTCAGACACTTAATAATTATCTAACTGTGTGGTCTTGGGCAAGTCACTTAACCCCATTTGCCTTGCAAAAACCTAAAAAAAAAAATACAGTAGTTGATACATAATAGGTGCTCAATATATATTGGTTTTCTCTCTTCCTCTCCTCCTTCTTCCACAGTTGTATATCTATGTAGACCAATGAACTAATGAAGAAGTAAACAAGTCAGTGGGATTTTAGTTGAGTTTCAGGGAAAATCATTCACATTTTTTCCAACAGTACTATCAATTTAAAAGACATGTCTAACATTACATCTATATAACCAACAGTTCCTAATCATGAGGGATAGATTTCTCTAGCTTCCTAGACTTTACAACTGTCTCAAAGTAACCAAGGTAGGTTATGCAAGTACAGGGGCCCCCAAATTTAAGCTTGTTAAGGCTTCAAACTGTCCTATACTTTCAAGACACCCTGAAGAATAAATTTCAGTTTTATAAATGGGAAAACTTGGAATTACAAGGTCAAAGACAATGCTGGGAGGGATCTTAAATTTCATTGAGACTGATCCCTTCATCTTTCAAATGAGGCAACTGAAGCATGGAGGGGTTAAGTGACTTGTACAGAAGTCATATAGTTATACTGTTTCAGGATTTGAACTCATAATTTTTTGACTTGCAGGATTCTATTCCATGATGCCTCTCACTTGTTCATGTCACACAGCCAGTAAACAGTGGGTGGATCAGGATCAGGGGATACTAGAGACAGATGGAACAGGCTCTCTTGATAACCAGTTGTTAAACCTTCTATGTGAGTAATTGTAGCTTGGAAATCAACAAATGCTATAAATAAAGGATTGTTTTGGAGATTGTCTAACTCAAGATTTAAGAAAGTGGTGAAAAATGTTAATAATGAAGAGTAAACTTAAAGGTATATCATATATTCTAAATGCATGTATTATATATGTGTGCATGTAGAGATATTTATATATGATAATATGTGTGTACATATACACACACAAAAAAAATCTTTTCCCCCAGAGAACGAGTTCTTAAAGATTTATGAGCATTTCACTGATTCAAACTCTATACTACAATGAATAGAGCATTGAGTCTAGTATCTAGAAGATCTGAGTTCGAATCTATCCTTAGACAGTTATTAGCTGTGTTGTCTTAGGTAAGTTTCTTCATCTATGAAGTGGAGATAATAATAGTACTCTCTCCCAGGGTTGTAGTGAGAATAAAATGATATAAAATTATATATTGCTTGTCATGTAGGAAGTACTATATAGTATTTTTCTCCTTCTTCAATTTCTTCTTCGAGACCCTCACACTCTTCCCACCATACCATGCTACCTCCTAATAACAATATATCCCAAAGTGATCACAATCTGGAGAAACAATCCCCATCAAAAATAGCTACTGACATTCAGACAGACGTATCTACTCCCTGTCTCCCATATCAGGGAGACTTCAACCTTTAGAATCCCAAGTTTCTTTTAAAACTCAGTTTTAGGGTGGCTAGGTGGTGCAGTGATAAAGCACCAGCCCTGGAGTCAGGAGTTCAAATCCGACCTCACACACTTAATAATTACCTAGTTGTGTGGCCTCGGGCAAGCCACTTAACCCCACTGCCTAGCAAAAACCTAAAAAAAAAAAAATCCCCTGACCAAATGGTCAGACAATTAGTCAAAACTCAGTTTTAACCCAAGATTTGATCTCCCTCCTTGTAAAAATTGACTTATTTTTTCACACCTTTACCCAAGCCACCAAGATATTGCTGCTCATCTGTCCATTTGCTTTCTAAGAACTCTTAAAGGGGCAAGTTTTTTCCTTCTTTTTTCCTTTCAAGCCTTTGGCATATCACCCTACCACTAAAGTCTTAAGTCACTTCATCATGATTCAAAAGTGATCTTGAGTTCTCAAAAGTCTCTAATCCCACCCCCTCATTCTACAGATGAGTGAACTGAGATCAAATTATTTGACCTTGGATTCCTCAAAGGCACTAAAAGCTGAAAGATGGATTTGAACATAGGTGAAATACAAATTCCAACAGATTCTACCACAATGGAAAGGTTTCCATCAAACCTGCCTAGGGAAAGGCAGAAAGACTAGACACTGGCTGATTGACTTTTTCCTTTGCTTCTTGATAGCTTGGCAGATGGGAAGCCATCTGCCAAACTATAGAAGGATTGCATTTTGTATAAGAGGAAGAAATACCCACCAATGAAAATCAGAAATTCTTGAAATATTGAAGAGTAGTTAACGTACTAGAATGGAAAATCCACTCACTTATTCATTCAAAAACACAAGAAAGGGCTTTAGATTTTAGAGACTATCAAGAAGATGAATATTGTTAACAATGTTGGCAAAAGTGACATTTAGATAGCCCTTTAAACTTTAGATAACCTTACAACAATTCTATAAGATGTTCTACAATGGTATTAGTATCTCTTTTAACAGATGAGGAAACTGAGATTTAAAGATTAGGCAGCATGCCCAACTTTGATTCAAGACCAACTCTTCTGTGTGACCTTGGGCAAGTCACTTAACCCCATAGCCTTGCCGAGAGAGAGAGAGAGAGAGAGAGAGAGAGAGAGAGAGAGAGAGAGAGAGAGAGAGAGACTAACTCTAATAGGATCTTGGAGCCCAAAGAGGGCAAAAAACAAAACTGGTTGAGGACCAAAGACCCATAAGACATTGGCCTTATCATTTATCCTTCCCTGACTATGATTTTTTGTTTAGGTTTTTGCAAGGCAAATGGCTTGCCCAAACACAGCTAGGTGATATTAAGTGTCTGAGACCGGATTTGAACCCAGGTACTCCTGACACCAGGGCCAGTGCTTTATCCACTGTGCCACCTAGCCGCCCCATCCTGACTACGATTTTAACACATAATTTTTACCTAGTTGAGCTATTTCAGTACTCAGGTCAACATTTACTAAACTTGTGTTTCAAGAGAAAGCAGAGAATCTATTGAAACTCACCAAACAAGGAAACTAAGCTTTGTATTTAAGTAGGACATTAGAAAGAGTCAAGGGCACAGTCTTAAATGGGAATATATAATTAAAAGGGAGGGTGGGCAGGACCCTCAGGGTCAATAAATGGAGCTGTTGGGATGCTCTGGGCTCCAGATGTGAACATCATATGGAGAGGAGAGAAAATTTAATTGCTACCCCTACAGGAAAATAATCAGCTTGGGAGACAGAAAGAGAGAGAGAGAGAGAGAGAGAGAGAGAGAGAGAGAGAGAGAGAGAGAGAGAGAGAGAGAGCTGACCCCACAGGCCCAAAGTGATTGTTTGCAAATGCCCCTGCAGGCCAGGAAAAAGGTCTGAAATACCTTTTCAAAAACGGGACTTTTGGAAGGAACTTGCCTTAAAACAGCCTAGCCAAGTTTCCACTCCAGCGCTTTGTAGCTGGTTTCTGAATCACAGGCACAGAGCAGGAACAGGAAGGAGAAATGTGTTTTATTTTGCTATACAATGAAGTCCTTTGTCCAACAAATAGACATAAAAATATCATTTTGTTGTATTATTGCATTAATCAATTTTTTCTGGAGGGGGGGGAAGGTTGGAGATCCCTCTCTCTCCAGTTGTGAGCAGTAAAGCTAATGACAAAACACTACTTTCATTTGGGGAGAGGACAGACCTTGTGTTTGTGGGAGCCAGTCTAATACATCAGCCCAGATACAGGCCCCTTGAGTAAAGTAAGTGCAAGTGAGGGCCAAGTCCTCTCCTGGATTCTGTTTACCCAGGCCTTGCTAAACCTGTTTTTGATAAATAATGTGCATCTCATCTGCTCTCAAAACAGGATTGTGTACCTACAGTCACATGTACTTTGGTGCAAACCCAAAGTACAACATCCTGGGAGAGGCCTGGCCAAATCCCACCTTCTCCTCTTACACCTGGTTCATGTCACACAGACCTGGACGTTTTACAAATCATAAGGTAACTATTCTTTTCAAGTCCTTCCTGGTCTGGAAAACAACACTCTGCCTCATTTAATACCAGTAGCCGTATCTGACCCTTGGACTGCATCAGCGAAGAGAGTTCCAAATTAAGAACTCGGGCCTTTTGGGTAATGGTTTATTTTAATCTAGCACTTCACAGAAGTATAGACAAAAAAAAGAAAATAAAGTCTACTGAGCACCTGCTACATGCAGAATGCATTAATAGTGTCTTCAGGTGATATGCAAAAGTTTAAGGAACATTTATTTAGCTCCTATCATTTTCTATCATCATATGAACAGTGCTAGGAGCTGGTAGACACAAAGACATAAACCAAATAGTCTATGCCTTTGATAATCTTATTATTCCAAAGGTGAAAAATAAACATACACACATAAGTGCTATATATTAAATAAGTATCTGTAATCCCTGTGTCAAAGCTCATTGGTATGGAATTTTCCTCAAAGATGGAAATAAATGACTTGCCCTTCCATGAAGGACAGGATGAAGTTGGTAAGAACAGAAGAGCTCCAAACTTCTCCAGTTCCTACTTAGGAATTCTTCGAGACCAGTCCTCATTAGGGACTTCTACTCAAATCACTTTGGACATTTCTGGCTTTCAGCATAAAAAGAGAAGGTAGATGAGGCCAACCCATCGGGATGCTGAAGGAAAAGACTTTGGGAAGAGAGATGACAGACAGTCTCCATCATGTCCTTGTCCCCAACTTACTACAATTTCTCCTTTGGTGAGATCCAGGACTTTCTCCTTTGAGCAGAGTTATTTTGCTCCCAAATGGATGAGCTTTTTCATTCTGTATTTTTCTGGGACATATTCTCCTATGTATAACTTTCCTGATTTTCTATTTTGTTACTGATTTGAATAAATGAGATTTTTTTTGATGTTCTCTATGTGTTCATTGTGGAACTGGTATTTGGTGGAAAGAGCTCAAGCTTTGAACACACAGCTTGGGGGGGGGGGTCTTCCTTGAGAGTCCTCCACTCCAACAACAACAAACAACAACAGCAACAATAATAATAACAAAATGTTCAGAAGTTATAATTAAACCAATTATGCCTCCTAGACTAATAATATTTAAAGTATTCTTATCCAGTATCCCCTCTCCCTCTGAGGAGAGCAAAGTGGGGCCTCTGGCCCCAGTGTTCTACTTTTCCTAGCAGAAATGAAAGTCTCCTGTGGGAGATGGAGAGAGAAGAGGCTAGGGATGTCTATTCTTTTTCCCTTTTGAGGTGGGTCTTCCTACATGTGTGGCTCACCTACATCTCCATAAATGGATTATAGGTTTGCTATATGCATGACATTTTTTTCTTAACAAATAACTGAAAGAACATGAGTCCTCTTGAAGCTTTGACCATTTGCAATACCAAAATGCAATGGCCAAGTAACAGATACAGTTATATAAAGGAAATGATCCTTTCTGATTTTGAGTAACTAAGTTAAGGACATGGAAAAACGTTACAACAAACATGAATATACCCCTGGCCTAGATTGCTACAATATCTTTTCACCAATCACTCATTGACATGAAACTAGAAAGATTTGGAGTTAAAAGAAATATTAGAGCAACATGAATCGTTGAACTGTGATTATTTGACCAATGAGCCCTAAATCTGTTTTGTAGCCTGGTCACCATAAACTAGAGTGAGGTCTCTGACTAGGGAATCCAACCACAAAAAGGCATGAAAAGAAAAGACTACATGTGAGATTAATGGTCATTCCTGCTCTTGTTCCAAAAAACAGTGTGTGAGGCTAAGAATCTGAAGATAGAAAGCCTCAAAGTCAAGACTAAGGAAACCATCAAAGAGGTTGTTGAGGGTCCCATCATAATGTTCCTGTCCTTTCTAAATACAGTTTAGCACTGCCCTAGTCAAGGACTTCAGTTGAGCCAGAAGTTAAAGTAAAGATTGCTATAGCTAAAGAATGAAGGATGGATCACTCACTGAAGCAGCATTTGGCCACCAGCATTCTGTAAGTGCACGCCTCTCTCTCTTTTTTTTAAATATTTTCTTTGTTTTCCAATTATATACAATAATAGTTTCTACCTATCATTTTTGTAAGGTTTTGAATTTTACAATTTCCCCCCCTTCCTTCCCTCCCCTACCCCCCCCAAAAGGCAGCCTGATAATCTTTACATTGTTTCCATGCTTTATATTTATCAAAATTGAATATGTTGAGGGGACAGGTGACACAGTGGCTAGAGCACTGGTCCTGGAGTCAGGAGGACCTGAGTTCAAATCCAACCTCAGACACTTAATAATTACCTAGCTGTGGTCCTTGGGCAAGCCACTTAACTCCATTGCCTTAAATAAAATTTTTTAAATTGAATGTTTTGAAGAAAAAACATATCCTTGAGGAAAAAATAAAATATTAGAGATAGCAAAATTATGTAATACATAAGACAACCTTTTTTTAAAAATTGAAAGTAGTAGTCTTTGGTCTTTGTTTTCACTCCAGTTCTTTGTCTGGATACAGATGGTATTCACCATTGCCGATACCCTAAAATTGTCCCTGATTATTTCACTGATGGAATGAGTAAGTCCATCAAGATTGTTCATCACCCCCATGTTGCTGTTAGGATGTACAATGTTCTTCTGGTTCTGCTCATCTCACTCAGCATCAGTTCATGCAAATCCTTCCAGGCTTCTCTGAAATACCATCCCTCCAGGTTTCTAATAGAACAATAGTGTTCCATAATGCACATATACCACAATTTGTTCAGCCATTCCCCAACTGATGGACATTCACTCGATTTCCAGTTCTTTACTACAACAAACAGGGTTGCTATGAATATTTTTGTACAAGTGATGTTTTTATTCTTTTTCATGATCTCTTCAGGGTAGTGAAGACCCAGCAGTGGCATTGCTGAATCAAAGGGTATAATACATGCCTCTCTTTTTTGTGGATTCTATGTAGACCATAAGGAAGTTAGGTGGTTCAGTGGATTGAGCACCAGCCCTGGAGTCAGGAGGTCCTGAGTTCAAATTTGACCTCAGACACATGATACTTACTAGCTGTATGACCTTGGGCAAGTCATTTAATCCTTGACCTTGCATTCATCTGATTCATATCTGGCCACTGGATCCAGATGGCTCTGGAGAAGAAAATGACTAGAGCCTTAACACAGCCCCTCCTCACTCAAATCCAATTCATGTTCTTATCATGACATCACCTTCCTGATGGTCTTCTTCAAGAATGAAAGACGGGGGTGGCTAGGTGGCACAGTGGATAGAGCATCCTGGGATCAGGAGTACCTGAGTTCAGATCCTGCCTCAGACACTTAATAATAATTACCTAGCTGTGTGGCCTTGGGCAAGCCACTTAACCCCACTGCCTTGCAAAACCCTAAAAAAGAAAAAAAAAGAATGAAAGACAAACATCATCATGTAGATGATAATATTATTGTATATGTCCATTCTTTCCCCTGATACTGGGCTTATTTGTGGGATCACATGGTACAGGTATAGGGAAGATGTTATAGCCACCACATTTTAAACTCAACACATCCACAACAACTACTTTTCTTTCCCCTTCAGTCTTACCTTACTCCCATAACTTCCCGATTACTGTAGAGGTCAATGCCATCCTTCCATCCCTCAAGCTCACAACCTATGCATCATCCTCCCTGCCTCACTCTCCACAATCCAAACAGTTGCCAAGACCTGATTTCACCTTTGAAAGAGTTCTTTAAAATATCAGCTTCTCTCTCTGACACAGTCACCACTCAGTTACCTGCTCTTGTCCCCCTCATGCCTGGAATATTGTTATACCCACCTGATAGGTCTGTCTCCTTCAAGTCTCTCCCCCTCCAATCCATTCTCCACTCAGTCACCAAACTGATTTTCCTAAAGTCCAAGTCTTACCATGTCATTCAGTAAACTCCAGTGGCTCCTTATTCTCTAGGATCAAATATAAAAAATACTCTGTTTGGCATTCAAAGTCCATCATTACCTTTACCATCAGAACCCTCCTACCTTGCCAATCTTTTTATACCTTACTCTCTATCTTACTCCAGTACATACTCTTTGATCCAATGACATTGACCTACTCACTGTTCCATGAACAAGATACTCTATCTCTCAGCTCCAGGCATTTTCTCTGCCTGTCTCCCATGTCTGGAATGCTCTCCCTTTCATCTCCAACTGCTGGCTTCATTGGTTCCCTTTAAGTCCCAAGTAAATCTCATTTTCTACAGAAAGCTTTCCAGAATCCTTCTTAATTCTAATCTCTCTAATTATCTATTTATCCTACCTATAGCTTGTGTTTTGTTGTTGTTGTTTGTTTTCTGTTTGGGTTTGGGTTTTTTTATATATTGTTATCTTGTTGATCTCCTATAGTTAATAAAAATACAGGGGTAGGAGTTTCTGTTTTAGGTGTAGAAGCTGAATATACCTTGAAACTAAGGTTGTCCAGATCATTGGGTATAAGTTGAATACAGTTGCCCAAAGGGGCTCTATATATAAACACACATTATCGAATTATGTACTAGACATTGTGACTTCATTGATAGAAAGAGCTCCAATGCAAATTAGCACCTGCTCTGCAACTTCTAGTTTCAGAGATTTCCCTGCAGCAGCAAGAGGTTAAATAGCTTACTCTGACTGAAAGAACCAGAACCAGTAGATGTCTGAGATGAAACTTGAACTAATCTTTCAAATTCCAAAGCTAGGTCATAACATTACACTGCCTTTCAAGATAAAGAAATAAACACATACACACACATATACATATAAATATAGATAGGATATATAGCTATAAACAAACATACACATGCAAATATGTATGTATGTTTGCATATATGCATGAATACCTAAATAAATACATAATGTATAAATATAAATATATGTATATATGAAATTCATGAATATATATATATACCTCTTATATGTATGTATGTACATATACACACTAAATATAAAGCAATTCCACTGATAAATCACTAACATCTGGGAGTATCACAAAAGACCTTATGAAAAAAAGTGGCATCCCGGTTGAGATTTGAAGGAAGCTAAGAATTCTAAGAGAGAACAATAAGGAAGGAATGTCTTCTAGGCAAGAAGACTGTTCAAAGGCATGGAGATAGAATGTTATATCATGTATAAGGATCAGAAAGAAGACCATTCTACAAAAGCATAGAAGAGTGAAGGGGAGTAATGTATATTAAGCTTGCAGTGGTATGTTGGAGCCGGCATGCAAAGGAAATTAAATGCCAGAGAAATGTTGGTATTTGATCCTAGAAAAACCTCTCGAGTTCATTAAGCAAGAAAGGGATATAGTCAGTTCTATGTTTTAAAAAAGCAATTCAAGACACGGTTCAGAGAAGGGAAGATTTGAAACAGGGAGTCTAATTAACAGGGTTTTGCAATAGATCTGGGGAGAAGCAATGAAAGCCTGAAATGGGGTAAAGGGTTGAGGGGAGAGGAGGATGGGTCATGAATCAATCAAGCAGCAAGCCTTTATGTTTTAGGCATATACTAGATCCTGGGACAAAAAGGTTAAAATTCAACAATCCCAGTCTTCATTTTTAAGCCTCTTCCTACTCCAATCTATTCTTTACACAATGAACAAAGTGATTTTTTAAAGTAAAGATCTGATCATTCGATGGCTCCCTAGCATCTCTAGAAAACCTTTTCCTGTTAGCAGTTAAAGTTCCTTTAAAAATTTGTTCACTTCCTATCTCTCCAGATCCCTTCTTCATTACTGTCCTCCCCAGCTGATATTACAGAAAAAAGATGACTTTTTTTAAAAATGTCCTTGTCTTCTTGAACTTGCCTTCTAATGAGAAACACAACATACAAAAAACTATGTACATGTAAGATATGTTTATATATATATATACATATGTGTATGTATATATATATATATATATATATATATATATATATATATATATACACATACATACATATATAGTATAGAGGAGAGATATACATTCTATGTTCAGGCATACTGAACTGTTTTCCTCACACATGACTCTCCACCTCCTCTCTATGCATCTTTGAACTGACTGTCCCTGAGGCCTGCAATGGTTTCTCTTGAAGTTCTTGATATTCAGCTGTTGGGGGGGGGGGGGGGGCAGAGCCAAGATGGTGGTGTGAAGGCAGCATTTCCCAGGAACTCCTTCCCCCTAAAACTCCAAAAACCAACAAACGATGACTCTAGCCAAAATTTAGAGGGGCAGAACCCACAGAAAAACTGAGTGATACATTTTCCCCAGTCCAAGATAACTTAGAAGTTCTGTGGGAAAAGTGTGTTTCACCAGGACCAGGGGTTGGGAAAAAAGCCATGGCCACAGCACAGTGCAGCCCAGCCCAGAGATCACCAGCAACAGCTTGAAGGGGAGGGGAAAGAACTCTGCTGTACTAGAATGAGTATGGAGTGGAGGAGTACTGGCCACAGAACCTGCAGTGAGAATCTAGAGAAAGCAGCCTGCACCCCAAGAGACAGTAAGGGACTGCAGAGTAAGACTGCAGAGATTTCTCTGCTTTTCACTGGGCTAGGACTCTGCTGTTTGCTTACACTCAGATCCAGTTTGCAGTTTGGGCTTCCATACTAATATAGCAGGATCCTCCTTATAGCTCCAGGGCAGAGGGAAGTATGGAGACCATCTACATATCAAAGCACAGGCATAAGACCTTGGAGGAATAAAGGTCCCAATGGGATGTCCCAAAAAAACCCCAAAGCCTTGGAGGTACTGTCTTGGGCTGAGGAAATAAGTAACAACAGAAAGAAGAATCTAACCATAGAGAATTACTTTAGTCCCATGGAAAATCAAAAACACATACTTAAATGACAACAAAATCGAAACTTCCATATTAAAAACCTCCAAGAGAAATAGAAAAATGGGCTCAGACTATGGATGAGCTCAGAAAAGACTTGAAAAAGCAATTAAGGGAGATGAAGGAAAAATTGAGACGAGAAATGGGAGCAATGCAGAAAAATCATGAAAACCAAATCAACAGCTTGGTGAAAGATATACAAAAAAATACTGAAGAAAATAATATGTTAAAAATCAGTTTAAGCCTGATAGAAAAAGCAAAACAAAAGACAAATGAGGAGAAGAATGCCTTAAAATGCAGAATTGGACAGCTGGAAAAAGAGATAAAAAAGATCTCTGAAGAAAATAACTCCTTCAAATGCAGAATGGAACTAAAGAAAGATGATTACTTTGCAAGAAAGAAGGAAGAAATAAAACTCTTCCACAAAAGTTAGAAGAAAATGTGAAATATCTTGTTGGAAAAACAACTAACCTCAAAAACGGATCCAGAATAAATAATTTAAAAGTTATTGGGCTATCTGAAAGCCATGATCAGGAAAAGAGCCTAGACTTCATTTTTCAAGAAATAATATAGCAAAATTGCCCTGATATCCTAGAAGCAGAGGATAAAATAGAAATTGAGAGAATTCACCTATCACCTTCTGAAAGAGATCCCAAAAGTAAACGCCCAGGAATATTATAGCCAAATTCCAAAACTCCCAAATCAAAGAGAAAGTTCTAAAAGCTGCCAAAAACAAACAATTCAACTACCAAGGCTCCATAGTCAGGATTACACAGGATCTGGCAGCATCTACATTAAGGGCTTTTAAGGATTAGAATATGATATTCCAGAAGGCAAAAGATCTTGGTTTACAACCGAGAATCAACTACCTAGCAAAACTGAACATTCTCTTTCAGGGGAAAAGGTGGACTTCCAATGAAACAGGGGACTTTCAAACTTTTCTATTGAAACAATCAGAGCTGAACAGAAAGTCTGATCTCCAAGTACAGGACTCTGGTGAACCATAGAGGGAGTGGAAGAGAAGGACTAACTATGAGGAACTTAATGATATTTAACTGTTTGTATTCCTGCATGGGAAGAAGATATTGATAACTCATATGAACAATCTCATTTATAAGAGCTGTTAGAAGGAGCATATATAGACAGGACATAGGAGGGAGTGGAATGCAATGGTATAATATAGTAAAAAGATGAAGTCAATGGGTGATAAAGGAAAGTACTGAGAGGAAGAGAAAGGAGATGAAGAAGAAGCTAAGAAATTTCACGTAAGAATCAAGAAAAACTTTTTCAATAGAGTGGAAAGGGAGAAGGCAAGGGGAAAGGAGTGAACCTTCATTCTCATCAGAAATGGCTCAGAATGGAAATAACATGCACACTTAATAGGGTGAGGAAATCTATCTTACCATAGAGAAAAATAAGAAGAAAGAGATGGTATAAGGGGGAATAGGGGAATAGGTGATAGAAGAGAGGGAAGATGGAGGGAGAGGGTACTCAGATACAACACACTTTTGGACAGGGCCAGGATGAAAGGAGAGAGAGAGAGAGAATAGAATAAATGAGAGTGGGGAGGAATAGAGTGGAGATACAGCTAGTAATAGCAACTGTGGGAAAAATATTGAAGCAACTTCTCTGGTGGACTTAGGATAAAGAAAGCAACTCATCTCAGAGACAGAGCCATTGGAATCTGAACACAAACTAAAGTACATCTCTCTCTCTCTCTCTCTCTCTCTCTCTCTCTCTCTCTCTCTCTCTCTCTCCTTGAGGTTTCTCATCTTCTGGGGGGGGGGGGGGTGTTACGTTTCCTCTTATAACACATTCAATTTACATCAATGTATAGCATGGAAACAAGGTAAAGACTATCAGACAGCCTTCTGGGGTGTGGAAGGGGGTAATTGTAAAATTTTGTAAAATTATAGGTTCATATCACTATTGTATATAATTGGAAAACAAACAAAATATTGAGAATTTAAAAAAAAAAAAAGATTCAGTTCAAGCAATACCTTCTTCAGGAGTCATTTCCTAGTCCCCTCAGCTACTAAAACCTTCCTTTCCAAGGTTATGCCGGGTCTACTTTGAATTGGCCTTCTAAGTCATGCATAGTGCCTGAACTGCACTCTCCCAACTCCACTTGAAGTAACTGGTCAGGTCCCATAAGCAAAAGGGCTTCATACCTTAATCTTGGAGTAAAAAGGGTGGGGGTGATTGCCTTCTGCAACAAGAGCCCCCATCCTTCTACATCTTTATCAAAGCAAAATAGACAAAAGATGAAAATAGCAGATGTTGAAGGAATCCCACAGCAGGCACCAGGCTGTGAATTGATCTACCCATACCAGAAAGTAATTTAGAACTAAACCCATTACAAAAGCCTCCTAAACTAAAGTACACAATTTTTCTATCTCCTTTCTTGGAGAGAATGATTTTCAATTTAAAGTAGTTGCTATAAATACATCGTTGAATTGTAGGAATAGTTTAGTCAATGGACAATTCACTTCCATATTTACAGGACATAATATCTTGGATGCCAGGTGTCTTCTTGCTGGATCAAGTAAGTGACCCCCAAGCCCTGATCTCTCACCATACTTGGCTGCCATACTTACCAGCGCCAAGTACTGATAACTGACCTAGTCTTTCAAAGCTCATTAAGTCATAACCAGTTCATTATATCTCTGACACTCATTAGCTTAAGATTAGGAAAGACAAAGAAATAAAAATAAACAATTTTAACAGTATATGGATACATGTAAGTGCAAATGTACAAATAAAGCTGCAGTAGCAACATCAGCTGCCATAACTGTTGCTACTGCTTCTCCTCTCACCTGAGAGTTCCCAGGATTTCCTTTCTCCTGACTTGAGAGTCTCTGGGCAACAGAGACTTTGGTGCCAGTCCAGCAGGCAAATAAAAAACTTTGTATTAATGCCTGGTGGGTACATAAGGAAAAAACCCAACAAATCAGAGTCTCTGTGAAAAGTTTTTAACCAGGAAAGGTAAATACCTGGAAGATTGTTCACTAAGTTTATATGTACTTAGGACTAAGCCCTCATTGGTCAGTCACTCCATTTTATGTATATGCCTATATAGATTATAGATATAGATATAGATATAGATATGATATAGATAGACTAGATATAGATTAGATGTAGATATAGATATCTACAGAGAGAGACATATATATACATAATGTATATTTTATATACATATATATGTACATACTGCCTCTGAATTTGCATCACCGTGAGGATTATGATAGCCTTATGAGAAACAAGGATCTTAGAAGAAAGGTATGAAAAATTCTGTTTTGCATAAGTTGAGCTTGAAATGGCTACAGGACATCCCTTTCAAAATGTCCCCTGGTCAACTGGTGATGTGGAATTGAAGCTCAAAAAAGACTACCTATAGATATCTACAGATATTACAGTCAAAATCATGGAAGCTGTTGAGGTCACCAAAGGAATGAAGAGAGAGAAGAGAGTCCAAGAGCTGACCTTTGGGGTATACCCACAGTTAAGAGGCATGATGTGGATAATTCAGGAGGAGTCCAAAAGAGCAGCTTCACTAAAAGTCAATGAATATAAGAAGAGGGGATAGTCAATGGAGAAGTCAAAAATGAGAATTGAAGGGAAAAAAAGGTGTTTAGAAATAAAAGGATTACTGGTAATGAGAGGGGGAGAGAGAAGAAGAATTTTAGTTAAGTAATAAGTCCTTTGAATCAAAGGACTGAGAAATGTGTGGAAGAAGAAATGGAGGCCTTGAGTTTAGACAGTTTTTTCCTAGGAATTTAACCTTGAAAAAGTAAAAATAAAAAGGAAAGTGGCAAAAAAAGACAATATCTAGAAAAGATAGTGGAGTCAAATAATAGACTGACTGGATTTAAGATAAGGAACATACATACATTTAGAGCTAGAAAGAACCTGCTTCATTTGACAGATGAGGGAAATAATATAAAAGAGAAATTAAGGAATTTGTAAGTGTCTGAGGTGGGATTTGAACAGCAGATCTTTCTGACTCCAAGTCTAGCACCCTATCCCTGACCACATGACTAATCAATACAAAATGAAGTCAATTACACGTGAAACCTTGGTGTCTAATAATCAGTACATCAAGTTTAAATTAGAAAATCTAAATAATATAAATCAAGAAAAATTGACTCAAAATTACTTAGATATGTATATATATGTATATATATATATATATATATATATATATATATTAAAAGAATATCCAACAAGAATTCAAAGTAATGAATCAAATTTGCATAGTTTTCTATTTGAATTTGACGCTACTGGCCTAGTCCATAGATATTTTTGTTTGTGATTTCATTTGTTAAATGATAAAGTTAAATGTCCTAATGCAAAGGGGAGGAAGGAAGACTGATACTCAAGTTTTAGTCGAGGATATGCTACTTACTGGATATTTTTACCCAGATAAATTTTTTCACTACAATTATTAAAACTATGATATCAGCTTTCCACTTTGCTCTGTCCATGAAAAGGTGGCTCTTTGATTCTTTAGAATAAGGAAGGTCATTCTTTGTCTTCTTTACTAAGATCTAGGATGAGTTCATTTAGCTATTTCAGCCTGATTAGCATAGTAACATTAGGTGAGAAAATGCAGAGAATTTTCCTTTGCTATGGTCATCCCAGAACTGAAAAGATGTTGAATCCAGAGAAACTGTTTTTCCCATTAGCGTTCATCTTTTTCAGAGTCCTGGGTCCCTCCCCTGGCAGCATTGCCATTCTAACATCCCAGTTTCAAATCACATTTCTTTGGCCTTCACAAGTGATTTACCAGGAACTGAGCTGAAACAACTTAAAAATATAAACTGATGTCAAATGTTAGATTTAGCTGAGGAGTCCAGGAAATTCTGAATGTTGCATTCTAATGAGTTGGCAGGTGGTCCATGTTCATGATAAATTTCCTACTCAAGTTGACACATTTTCAAATGTTAATGTTCTCCGGAGAAATAAACTGCGTCTAATGATTGAAATAATGGTTTCAAAGGTGAGCATTCAGCTTATTATGGTTTCAAACCTTGGCACCCAGAATACATAGGTGTTAGGTTATGCACTCCACAGAAAGAAATAATTATGACCACATAATGAAAAAGGAGAGGTTTACAGAAAAAGGGCTATGAAGAGGATCTGAATTGTGAAGGGAAGAGACTACTTCATCAGCATGAAACAATGGTTAATTAAGTGCTGTACATCATGGGGTAGATGTGCTCAGATGAATTTTTCAGGGTTCAACATAATTTGTGGAAGACACAAGATCAAATTTCTTTGAGAATATAGAACTCAGCCCCAACAGCACAGTGGTCCACTCTGAAAAGTTGCAGCATTTTCTTCTTCTATTTCAAAAGGAAGAAGAAAGAAGAGGAATGGTAAGAAAGACTTTTAGATCAAAAATCAACTCCTTAGAAAATGTGCCTCCCTTTTCGGCAGGTTGAAAGGGAGGATGAGGGGGGAGATGGGGCAGAGGGCATGATGTATATAACTACATCTACACTTGGGGTGTCTTGTTAGGATTTGCTAAACTGCCTTTTTTTTCCTTTCTTTTGTTAACAGGGATGGCTCACTGGCTAGAGGAGGAGAGAGAAAAGTATTTTAAAATAAGGTTGATGTGAGGGGCGGCTAGGTGGTGTAATGGATAGAGCACTGGCCCTGGAGTCAGGAGTACCTGAGTTCAAGTCTGGCCTCAGACACCTAGCTGTGTGGCTTTGGGCAAGCCACTTAACCCCATTGCCTTGCAAAAAATAAATAAACAAATAGATAGATAAATAAGGTTGATGTGGAAGTAAAAGATGTAAACATATTTTTAAAACAACTCTCATCTGACCCAGTGTTCAAAGAGAACAAAAAGGAACATGATAAATGAGTTCATTTCAATTCAAAAATCATTTATTCATCATATACTATGTTGTAAGAACAGTGCTAGGTACTGATAATTCCAGAACTGATTTTTAATTTTTCTGATTACCTCAGAGCAACAGAAGCAATGTGACAATCAAACACATTTATACCTGTAGTCCAGTTAGTGGAAATCCTTTAGAAATAAGATGAGGAGGTGATGAAAATTACAAGACAGGAAAAATAGAAATGGTTTCAAAAAAGGGAACCTAGCATGACTTATCCACTATAAGCTATGTGGAATAGATACCATGCCTTGGCTCTGTAATACTATTGTGGATGCCTTCTTTAGTAGTATATGGGATAGACTGGAAAGAGTGTTCATAGATTTCTTAGGCCAGATATTCATGGAAGACATGTAAAACAAATATCCAAGAGGTGCAGAAGGAAGATGATTCATGGATCAGACAATCTCAGCAGCAGGTAGATATTTATTTGGATGTACATTCTAATCATATAAAATAATGTAAAGAATTTTCCTATTCCTTTCTTACCAGGGAGGCTGGCCCATGTCAGGGGAAAATTCTATTGTTTCTTTTTGTCTTAATAATGGGCCTTGAATTTAGCTCTGGTTATCTTCAAAACTCATTCATTACCAGGACTTATGATATTTGAGGCCTTAGGGAGGGAGAGAAGGAGGAGTCAGGGCTAGAGAAAGGATATTTTGCTTTCTATCATACTTTAGGCTGCAATATCTCATTTGAGATCTACATTCTACAATTGATAAAGGAGACAAATGGAGTTTAAATCATTTGCCTAAGATCTGCGCATCTAATAGGAGTAAAAACCAACTCTCTTGACTCAATTCAATTTATTTCTACTAGAACAGAAATTCTTTTTTTATTAACGTACTGATTTGTTTTTTTCTTTTTTTCTTTTCTTTTTTTTTTTTTTTTGCAAGGCAGATGGGGTTAAGTGGCTTGCCCAAGGCCACACAGCTAGGTGATTATTAAAGTGTCTGAGACCAGATTTGAACCCAGGTACTCCTGACTCCAAGGCCGGTGCTTTATCCACTATGCCACCTAGCCGCCCTGATTTGTTTATTTTTAACATTCATTTTTGAAATGTTGAGCTCCATATTTGTTCTCTCTTTATGGACCTACCATTGAAAAGGTAATTAATATGATATCCATTGTACATGTGAAGTTATGCAAAACATATCTCTATCAGTCATGCTGCAAAAAAAATTTTAAAGTAAGAAAATAAAGAAAGTGATCAAAGTACATAGGGAAGGAATTCTTTTATTTATTTTTTTAGATTTTTTTTTTTTGGCAAGGTAATGGGGTTAAGTGGCTTGCCCAAGGCCATAATTATTAAGTGTCTGAGGTCAAATTTGAACTCAGGTACTCCTGACTCCAGAGCCGGTGTTCTATCCACTGCACCAACTAGCCACCCCTGGGAAGGAATTCTTAATCTTTATGTGGGTGTGCATATTAGACCCATTTTAACTGTCTAGGGAAGTCTATGGGCCCTTTCTCAGAATAATGTTTTTAAATTCATAAAACAAAATATGAAGGATTACAAAGGAAATAAATTAAAGGGACAACTAGCTGGTGCAGTGAATCAAGCACTGGTCCTGGGGTCTAGAAGACCTGCCCTCAAACAATTGTGAACAGCTGTGTGAACCTGGACAAGTCATTTAATCCTGATTACCTCAAAAAAAACTAATTATGCTGAAATATAATTATCAAAATACTTACTTTTTTTAAGTTCACAGACCCCAGGTTAAGAACCTAGAACACATCCTGCCTCCCAAACTAGTCCCTGTTGGATTGCTATTTTCATGACCAACTTTATTATCTTTTATTTCAATTTCTTTATCTAAAATGAGAACTTTGACTAGATGACCACTAAGCTTCCTCCCAACTCTGTATTCTATGATCCTATGAACTAACAATGTATCAAAACATAGAATTTACAGTTGGAAAAAACCTTGGAAATCACATTGCCTAACTTTATACTCAATTCCCTCTATATTAGTGATGCCAAACTCCAATAGAAACAGGGCCAACATACCATCCATAATGACCTCTGCAGGGCCATATATTGACTTTAAAAAATGACATATTACCATTACATTCTATTGTATTTTATTTATTTTGTTAAATATTTCCAAATTGTATTCTGATCTGATTCTAGAAGCTTGGGGCAATGTTACAACAGATAGAATTCTGGGCCTGAAATTTTGAATTCAAATCTGGTCTCAGCCATTTACTAGCAGTGTGACCTTGGGCAAGTCGTAATTGCCTCGGTTTCCTCATCTGTAAAATGAGCTAGAGAAGGAAATGGCAAAACTACTCCAGTGTCTCTTCCAAGTAAACCCCAACTGGGATTTTGAAGAGTTAGGCAAGAGTGAACAACAGTAATAACAACAAAGATGGTGATGCCTTTGCTCTACATTTTTTCTGAAATCAAGTATTTTTAAGTATTTAGTATCAAGACATTCCTTGATCAAATTCAGTGCTCAGTATCTCTCACTGGGCAGTACATTCCAATTTTTAACAGCTCAATTTGGTCATAAGTACCTTCTGTAATTTTCAATCATTGGGTCTAATTCTACTTTCTTGAGCAATAAAGAACAAAGGATTAATTTCACTTCTATATAACAAAGCTTCAGATATTTTGGATACAGTTTTCATGTCCTTCATCCATTACAAATGCCTCTTTTCAAAGATAAATAACCCCAACTTCTTCAACTATCCTTTCTGTGACTTGTCCCCCAGATGCTTCACAAACCTAGACATTCTTCTCTGGGCAAACTTAGAAGTGTAAATACTTTATAGTTTTCCAATATGCTTTCACTTAGTTATTTCATTTAATCCCTATAATCATCCTGTTGGGTAGCCAGGCCACCTTAATCATACAGTATGTATTTGTATATAATTATAAGAGTTAATTCATTTTATGGTTGACTCCCTTAGATTTTGTGAATTTTGACTATCTGGGAACATCTACTTATATTCTTCTTTCTATCTAATGTGGTGGTATTTTTCTCCCTAAAAATAAAGGGAACATGATATCAGACAAAGGTTCATAACCTGGAGTCTGTGACCTTTTTTTAATATTTTGATAACTACATTTCAACATAATTGGTTTCCTGAGTAATTATATATAATCTTATTTTAAAACATATTCTGAGAAGGACTTCACATGTTTCACCAGTTGATCAAAAAAAATTCCTCACAAAACCGTTTGTGTGTGTGTGTGTGTGTGTGTGTGTGTCTGTGTCTGTGTCTGTGTCTGTGTCTGTGTCTGTGTCTGTGTCTGTGTCTGTGTCTGTGTCTGTGTGAAAAAGCACTAGACATGGAACCAAGAGACCTAACTTCAGCCTACCTTATCTCCTTAATTGTTTGAATGGGTAAATCACTTCTTTCAAGACTTTATTTTCTTCCTCTGTAAACACATTGGTTGAATAGTGACAATCTAGAAAAGGATATAAGAAACACAAAGAAGGAACAGAGCTTTATTAAAAAAGAATATAAATAATAATAATTTTCATAAAGTGTTTTAACATTTTCAAAGTACTATCCTTACATTATCTCATTCAATTTTCATTAAGAAAAGACTATGCCCAGGTTAATCTCATTTGCTGTTTTTTTGACAGCTTTGAGGATCAGTGAAATGCTTTAGATATAATTTGCCTAGTTTTTTAGCAAAGCATTTGACAAAATCTCTCATGCTATTTTTCTTTTCTTTTAATTTTATATTTTATTTTTCTCCAATTACACATAAAAACAATTTTAACATTTTTTTTTAATTTTAAGTCACAAATTCTCTTCCTCTCTTAATCCTTTCCCTCCCTCCCCCCACGGAGGCAAGCATTTTGACATAGGTTATTCATGTGTAGTCACACAAAACACATTTCCATGAAAGTCAAGCTGTGAAAGAAAACACAAACAAAAAAAAAATAAAGAAAAAAGTATCTTTGATCTGTATTCAGCCTCCATCAATTCTTTCTCTGGAAATGGATACATGCTATTTTTCTTAAAGATAGAAATTGTTTAGCTAGATTATTGTGAAAAATAGGTTGAATTGGAAATTGTTATATGACGAGACCCAAAATGGAGTCATTAATAATTGGAAAAAAGACTCTAATGAATACCCCAGAAAGCTATGCTTGGTCTGTATTATTTAAGACTTTTACAGAGATGTAAGACTTGCACAGAGATATAAAGCTGGCAAACTTGCAAGTAGCCCAAAGATAAAAGTAGTTAGTTAACCCAGTAGATGATGAAATTGGAATACAAAAGATTTTGATAAGACTGAACACTGGACTAGATCTAATTAAAGGAAATTTATATTAGTTCTTATACTTGGGTTCCAAAAATCAGTTTCTCAAGTTCAAGACAAAATAGCCATAATAAAATAGCACCTTACCCCCCCCCTTGAAAAAAAATCAGATTTAAAGATTTCAGTGTAATGTAAGTACAACAGTAGTCAATAGAATGAATGACTTAGTTCCTAAAAAAGCAAATGAAAGGAAGGGTATCTTAGATGAGAGAGGCAAAAGTTCTACAATGACTTGCTACACTTAGTTCATTCCTGGACTGTCATCTTCAGCTCTGGGCCCCTTATTTTAGGAAGTCATTGATAAATTGAAGAATATCCAGAGAAAGATAACTAGAAGGACAAAGGGTTGCTAGTCTAATAAAAATCTTTGTCCTTCATTTTCGAAGAAGACCATGTTAATAGGTGAGTTGATGCCATGATAAACACATAAATTGGATTTGAGTGAGGGGGATGCTGTGCTAAACCACAAATCTCACTTTCTCCTCCAGAGCCATCAGGATATGAATCAGGACAATTTAGCTGTGTGACCTTGGACAAGTTACTTAACCTTGATTGCCCTGCATCCAGGGCATCTCGGGTTACAATGCTATGCCATATAAGGATTGGTCAAAGGAACTTGGTTTTGTTTAACCTAGAGAAGACTAAGAATAATACAGCTGTCTTCTAGAATTATATTGTTGTTTGGTGATTTTTCATGATTAATACATGATCCCAGTTAAGGCTTCTTGGCAAAAATGCTGAAGTGATTTGCCATTTTCTTCTTCAGTTTATGTTACAGGGGAAGAAACTGAGGCAAAGAGGGTTAAGTGACTTGTCCAAGCTCTGAGACAAGATTTGAACTCACAAAGATGAGTCTTACTGGCTTCATACTCTACCCACTGCACTATCTAAGCTGCTTCTCTCCTAGAATTATAAAAGCTACCCTATGAAAGAGGAGTTAGACCTGATCTGCTCGGTCCCAGAGGGTACAACTTGGAGTAGGTATGTAAAAGCTGTGAATATGTAAATTATGTATGAAGCTGGGGATTGGGGAGGCACACGGGTGATGATTGTGGAGTTAATACTGAGCAGCTACTAGTAAATAAAGTACCAGTGTGAATGTTCCCTAGAGAGTATTGACATGCCCATTCCATGGACTATGCATACCTATGAAACTTGGTCTTTGATGGGTAATAGAGGAACCATTGAAGGTTTTCGAACAAGGGTTTGAGATAATCAGAGCTGTGAAATTTAGACAATTTGCTAAGACTGTAAATTGTGTAATAGTTGCAGACATTGGTAGAGGGAATTTCCACATCAGGACTCCCTTCACTGATTACTTTCTATCCAAAAACAATTCTGGTCCCATTATGCAGGATGCACTACAGCCTAGAGGCAAGGAGACTATTGGCTATTGTAATAGCTCAAATAAGAGGTATGCATTCACATTCCAGTTTGTAGATATTTACTTTAGTGACAATTCACTGTGAACACCACTCAAAGTATCCAAAGATAGCCTCTGTCAGAGGTCAATTAGGTCAATTTGATCCATCACAGTTAAGAAACAGCACTACCTTGAGCTTTTAACATTCCATGATCCAAATACTAGGAGAAGATAAACTCTCATATATATGCAAAGGGCTGGGGAAGAAATGGCAGCTAAGTGATCAAGAGAATAGGTTATTGGATTTGGAGTCTAGAAGACAAATTCAAATCTAACCTAGAATACTTACTAGCTACACAACCCTGGCCAGGTCACTTAAGTCTTCTCAGTTTCTTCAACTATAAAATGGAGATAATAATAACACTTACCTCTCAGGGTTGCTGTTGAGGATAAAATGAAAATTTGCATTTATAAAACCACTTAGCACAGTCACAGGCACATTTAATAAATGCTCATTTCCTTCCTTCCTCATAAGTGACAAAGGAACAAGAAACATCAAAGTGTTCATGAAAATATAACAAGTTCAAACTATACAGTAATATAAAATTAGATGATGCTATACATCTCACATGAACCTTTGAAAGCCATCTAATTAATGTTTCCACAACAAAGTATCCCTCCTTATCTAACACTCCCCATTAGAAGGTAAACTCCTTGATGGCAAGTATCTCTATCTTTGTATTGTATCCTCAGGGCTTGCTCCAGTGTTTGCTCCAGTGATGATTAAGTGCATAATAAATGTTTTGGGGCTTTTCTTTCTTTTTTTTTTAATTCACTCATATAGTTGAACTCTCTTATTCTAAAACTGGGCAAACAAGGCTAAGAAAGTCAAAGTGACTTGTCCAAGATCATATAGCAGAGTCTCAATTATAAATGGAATGCCTGGATCTGAGTTAATTATATATGAGAAAACTTTATGGAAAAGAGGGCTCTGAAAACCTTGGTTCAGTATGTGATGACTTCTCACACTATGGAGATGATGACTTCTCACGCTAAATATTTAAAGAGTGGGTTGTGTTTGATATATTTCAGGCAGATGAACTCAGGTAGTAACAACTAACCACTGAGCCAAAGCCATAAATCCGGCCCATTACCAAACAAAAACTGGTACTTTCTGAAATACTGGATAGAGGTTGAATGACAAATACTAAGCACCTCATCTAACCCCCTCATTATATAGATGAGTAAACTAAGTTCCTTGTGGGCCTGGATAGCCAAGCAAATACTACCTCACCTTCTGGCTACAGGTGCCTCCTTGGCTCTTCCTTGCCCAAGATACTCCATCTCCAGACTCCATTCATTTTACTAGCCATCCCTCACCTTCATTTTTCTCTCCACTCATCTGCCTTCCTATAAAATTGAAATCCTTTGTTCTACAAGAAAAATTTCTAAGATTCTCTTAATATTAGTGCCTTCCCTCTAAAATTACCTCTCATCAACTCTGTTATTCCAGTGTCTGATATACCATAGGCATTTAATAAATGTTTATTGATTTTTGTATGTTTTGTTGTTTATGATTTTGCTGAATGCTGTTTTCTCCTCCATTAGAATGTCAGCTCCTGTTTTGTTTTTACTTTGTTTGTACCCCAATGATTAGCACTTATTAGTGGTTGCTTATCAATATTAAGAAATATTCTAGTATTAGAAATATTATATTAATAAAGTTTATTAATAGATTAAATACTACTTGATTAACTGACTGACTTGACTCTCTTACCCATTCTCAGGGTGAGGAGTTGGACCAAAGCAAAGATGGAGAAAATATTTCATTTCATTGCACTGCAGATTCTGTCTGCATACCTATGCCAGAAAAAGACAATGACTGGCATTTATAGCCTTATTTCTCCAAAGAAAAAAGTCAGCAATGTGAAGAATCCAGTTGGACCAACCTGTTGACATTCTTTCCAAGAAGGGGACAGGATGTGTCCTCAGCAAAACAGGAGATGGGGGCCAGGGAGGATTAAGACTTTCTACATTTCAACTCTCAATTGATTAACTGATAACCTTTTTGTCAACTAAACAGTCAGCTTTGAAAAGAAGGAACATTTC
Organism: Macrotis lagotis; assembly: GCF_037893015.1. Classification (NCBI taxonomy): domain Eukaryota; kingdom Metazoa; phylum Chordata; class Mammalia; order Peramelemorphia; family Peramelidae; genus Macrotis; species Macrotis lagotis. The sequence continues at coordinate 126,273,204 of NC_133658.1, forward strand.
CACTCAAGGTCAGCCTTAGGCTAAATTGTGAATTTTTTAAAAAGTCCATTCTAATATTTCCTTCTTTTTTTTCTTTTTCCCCTTTCTTGGACTGTCTTCAATCCTTTCTGTTCTGAATTTTCTCCATCACCAAAACAAAATTTTTCTCAATTGAAAGAACTGATATTAGTCAATGACACCTGAGCATGGCTCTTCCTTACTTTTCCATTGAATATTTATAACTTATCTTTATATCTCTAATTGTGAAATGTAAGTCTTTGTCTCACATTTGAAAATTTTTTTAGGCATCAAAGAAAAATGGGAGAAAGTTTTTACTTTTGCAATATTTTGATTTTGGTTTAATTCTGGGTTTTTTTTTATTTTGTTTTGTTTTAGAACAAGGGAGACGTTACATCAGTAGGAAAACCTATACCAAGCCTCCAGATCAGATTGACCCTATAGTCATATGAATGGTGGTCAAGGATCTTCCCCCAAACCCCAGTCACTTGTAGGTCAAGATTTTATATTGTATAAGGAACAAGAGTATAATGGAAATCTAGAAGATGGAAAAATGACTTGTTTTGAAATCAGAAGATCTTTTTTTCTCTTTATGTTCCTCAATAAAATGAAGTTGAACTTAAGTTCATTGGGATTCCTTCTGCTTCTAAAACTATTATCATATGAGGCTCCTACTAAATTCCGATCTATGGCTACATCTTGTAATCCATCCTGTCATCATTGCCAACCTAATCTTACTGACTATAGACTTCTAAACCAAACATTTCAGCAGTCATGCATGGATGGAATCCCCTTAGCTTAGCAGGCCTGCTTACATGCAGAGTAGAATGGACTTGAAGAACAATGCTCAATTTTTCTATTTTCTTCTTTAGAACAAATAAACATTTCATTTTTTTTACATTCCTGTAATTTCTTGATGACATGCACCACCACTATAGAGTCTTCTTCCTTTCTTAAATAAAGTAAACCAATAAAGTTCCTGCCCTCAAGGAAACTGCATTCTGATTGTGGAGAAAATATGTAAAAATAACTAGGCATATAAATGATATATGTTTATGCATTTATGTATAACATGTGTACATAAAACAAATGTGTACTTGTAAAAATAAAACAACATGTAAATACATGTTAGTCAGTATACTGGTCATGCCTGGCAATGTATGTTTCATTCTGCATCTATCACTCTACTCAAAGGAGAAAGACATACTTCACCATCAGTCCTTCTTCATTATATTCCTCAAGATTCTTCATTGTATTCATCAGAGTTATGATTTTTTTTTTTAGGTTTTTGCAAGGCAACTGGGGTTAAGTGGCTTGCCCAAGGCCACACAGCTAGGTAATGATTAAGTGTCTGAGACCGGATTTGAGCCCAGGTACTCCTGACTCCAGGGCAGGTGCTTTATCCACTACACCACCTAGCTGCCCCCAGAGTTATGATTTTTCTATGCTATTTTTGTTTACATTATTTTGGTCATTCTATAAATTACTTTCACTTGCTTTAGTTCATTGGCATTAAATACATAGATTTAAAATTGGAAGGGACTTCAAAGGTATTCTAATCCAGTTCATTTTACAGAAAAATGACTTGTCCAAGGTTACACAGGAAGTAAGTGGCAGAACCATGATTCAAAACCAAGTCATAACTCTAAGTTCAGAACATTAATTTTAGCTATCTCCCTGATACACCAAATTAGCACAGTTGTACATATCTTCCCAAGTTTCTCTGAATTCTTTATGTTTGTTTTTTTCCCTTATTGTAACAAAGGATTAGCCACTGATCCTGGTCCTTAACATCAATCCATAGAATTTCCCATTTGGATATTAAGTTGGTGTTATCAACACAATTAGAAATTTCATTGAGTATTATTCTCATTAGACTAACATTGTAAACAGGAATAGTATATGTTTTAAACACTGGAAGGAAATATTTCTACTTCTGTTCTTGCCAAATCTTTAAAATATGACTTTCTTTCCTATGGAAAAACTAATTGATATTAATTGGTTAAATGAAATTGGGGCTTTTATACAATTATGATTAAAAGTGGAGGAAAAACCACTTGGAATGGGGAACTCAAACTGATAAAGAAACCACAACCTAACAGGTGCATCCCCAGGATGTAAAACTCTATAGGGAAGAAGTCAGGATAGCCCCAAATCACTATATTAAAATGCAATATTATTTCATCACATCTTCCATTTCTGTGCCTTTGCATTTTCAGTCCCCAGGCTTTGAATGTTCTACTTCTTAACCTGAGACTCTTATTTGACTTGATTTTCTTCAAGTCTACTTAAATCCTACCTTCCCCTGGCAGGAGGCCTTTCCCAGGCTGCCCAGTTACTAATGTTCTCAAATATACATTGCATGTGTATATATCATGTGTATGTGTGTCTACATGTATGTATACATATATAAATATTAGAAATTAAAGAATCAACTCCATAGGACTGATAGTGGAACATACCTCTCTCCTCTGAATAGACTATAGGTACAGAATAAGACATATATATTGCTGGTATGACTAATATTTTGATTTATTTTTGTATGTGTATGTTGGTTTATTTATACCTATATATATAGACATATTTGTATATGCATGCACACACATATATATTTATAAATATGTGTGCATATATGTATATATATTATATATATATATATAATATATATATATATTATATATATATATATATATCTTTTATGTGACTATTTACATGTTGTCTCCATAATCAGAATGCAATCTACTTGAGGGCAGGGACCATTTTTTTGTTTTCACCTTTGCCTTTGTATCCTCAAAATCTACCACAAGATCTGGCAAGTATTTAGTATTAAAAAATGTATATGGACTATAGTCTTGCATTTACATATCAAAATTTGATCAGGAATTCCCCAATTAATTTGACTCCTAAGTTTAGCTACCACAAAAAAAAATAACTGTAGTGACTTTTCTTCAGTAGTCTGCAAAGGAAGGGAAAAAAGGCATTGCCTACATTCGTATGGGAGCAGAAAGAAGAGTAAAACCAAGTTAAAGAATGGTAACCTAGACAAGCTCAGACCTATCAGGTCTTGGCACCAGATGGAAGACTAAAAGACCACAGCACAAGTGCCACTTACAGCATACTCATTAGACTTGGCAAAGGGCCTGCCCCTCCATTCTTGCTTTCATTGTGTCTTAGAATGCAGGAACTGAGTCACACCTGCAAATCCTATGACAAATGATGTTTCATTAACTTTGAAGATTGCTGGATCATTTTCACAGGTTACAAGCCAGTCTGGCATAATAGAATCATTTCAACAACCCATCAGGAGAAGTTGGTATAATGTCCAAAACATTTCAAGGAATAAGCGCTTCTCAATTTGTTAATAAGTCCTGTGTCAATTAAACATAATAGGATAAAAGCCTATCATTAGAGACCTGAGGCCATACAAAACTTCAAATGGCATTTCCCATGGCCTGTTCTGTCTCCTGGCCTGGTTTGTGCTTCTTTGCTTCCAGTAATATTTCCCCTGCATGTATTCTACTCCATGTCTCATAGTCTGATTCTGTGTTGGCCAACCTTTTAGGTTATTTTTATTTCACTCTTTTGATGATTTCATTGAATCAACACATTAAGTTACTGGTGTGATTTTGCAAACAAGAAAATGTCAACAGAAGCAGATAGTCCAAGAATAGCTGTTTTTCCCCTCAGCCAATAGAAAGTGCTTAAGCCCAGTCATTACACTGTTTCTCCTTAGTCACAAGAATTACAAACACTAGTCTTCCAGTCAACAAAGGGTGACTACCCTGTCCTGAGCACTCTTCAAATATTGGTGGGAGGTGTAAAGGAAGTAGCAGACAAGCCTTACCCTACAGCTGTGTACAAGTCAGGAGAGAATGCAGAAGGGGATTCTCTGTAAGAATTAGTGTGACTTCATATTGCTATGGTAGATTGCATAGAACTGGTAACTATGAGGCAGTCAAGACAAAAAGAGTGAAGATATAGGATCCCAAATATTGAGGGTCCTATGAACTAACCATGGCACCTACCCAGGTAGTTGGGATTTAGGTTGAGTCAGGAGGAGATGGTTTCTGAGGGTCTGGGGTTCTGGAACTACAGGTAAGGTTTCTCCATAAGAGTTTCAAATGCCAGATTGCTAAGATTCTACCTGGAGATCAGAAGCAAAAGAAATTTTTCTCGTGAAATGGAGAAATTCTATCAGATTCAGAATGAATCAGTAAGTCTGATGGTGAACAGAAACACCCAAGAATCTACAAGGGTCAGAAACTGGTGCAAAATTGTAAAGTTGGAAGAAGCAGCAAAAGAAGGAGCAGGAAGCATGGAGAGTGACTTTCCTCTGACTGCCGATGGGGCACCATGTTAGCACTGTCCAGGTTGAGCTACAATCTTCTTGTCTCCTCACAGCCAACTCCTTTACTTTTATTAAGGACCTAACTTTATCTGACCAGCAGCCATACAGGGGCAAGCTCCAAATAGACTAGAGAATCATAAATTTCATGAGTTATCAGGAAACTAATAAGCAATGTAGGCCCTGCTACACTGTCTCTAACTTTTATCTAGTTTCCCAGTCATCTCCTGAGAAAGTTCATTCCATTTCTGGATAGTTCTAATCATAAAGATATTTTTTCTTCTATCAAACTGAAATCTACGTCTGCAATTTTCACCAAGTTCTATCTTTTGGAGTCGAGCAAAATGAATTCAAACTCTCTTTCAATATTTGAAGAATCAATGAATGGATTTTATAAAAGACTTTATTAAACATCCTATCTGCCAGGTACTATGCTGCTAGGTACTAGAAAACCTATACAAATATGTGTCCATTTTTGCCTTAAAAAAGCTTAGGATCTAAATAGATGCAGGGTGTTCATTAGTGTTCAACATGAGGACGAAGCAGAAGGTGAGGAGAATGCCCATAGCAGCAAAGAGGAGATCCATGATCTGAGTCCATCTAGGTTTGATGAGCTAGGTAAATGTTCAGATAGATGATAGATGGATGGATAGACAGATGGATAGATAGATAGATAGATAGATAGATAGATAGATAGATATAGATGGATGGATGGATGATGGACAGATAGATTGGTAGGTGGTAGGTGGTAGGTAGATTGAGAGACAGAGAGATGATATAGATATATATATTTATTATAGACAGATAAGAGAGATAGAAAAATATGCATGCATCATTTATTAAGATATATAACATATTAATAATACTTTGTTGTATATTATTAATATATTATTATATTTTAATATAATAAATTATGTGATTATTAATTAATAAGTATATCATTATAACATTTTACTATGTACCAGGGTCTCAACACTGTAGCTATAAATCAAATGAGTCAGACAGTTCCTTCTCTCGAGGAGCTAACATTCTATTAGAGGAAAATAGAACATAATTTAAGGGGCAGTAAAGATGGTCAGGAATTGACACTGAGGCCTCACATAGCCCAGTGTCCCAGAGAAAGAGTCCAAGATTCTAATAGGTATAAGTGAGGATGATGGCCTGAATGCAGAGGACATGGTGATAGGACCAGAAAATGACATAGAGGCATTGGATGGGACCCAGAGTCCAGGTATGCCTCATCTCCAGTGGACAGTCAAAGAATACAATTTCAAAATCCCTAACAGAAGTACAAGGTTCAGATTTGAAAAAGTTCAGTTTTCTTGGTTTGTTTTATTTCCATCCCAACCCACCCTAGTAAAAAAAAAAAAAAAAAAAGACAACTCTTATCATTTGACATGCTTTAAAACATAGGTGTTGAACCTTCCAGAAGACTCAGAATCATGAATCTAACAGACCTCCCCTATCCACAATGGTAGAACAAAATGTAGTAAAAAGTAAAGAGATTTTGTCCTATTTTTTAGATATAGATTCATCCCAACTATAGAGTAGGGGATTTTGAAACCTATAGTATATATGTATGTATATATATATATATATATACATATATATATATATATATATATAGTCTCCTTCCAGAGTGGGTGATAAGAAATCTCTAGGCCTTTGAGCAATTAAACATAGGAGAGAAAACTATCAGCTAAATGATAAGGTATCTCCCTTTCTTTTCCTCTCTTTGGATAGTGTTATCTTATCTTTGACACCTGGACTAAAAACAAAAAACCCATTGAATATTTTTCAACTTCTACCACTGTGGCCCCAAGGAACCCATTTTAATTGATTTGGTGTTTAGACAAAAAGGTTCTTCTCCATCAAGTTTTAGACTGGGTTTGGGTCTCCAACTTTACCAAAACCTTAATTCTTTACACAGCTGAAAACCCTAAAAAACAAAGCAAAAACTTGTCCAGGATTGTTATATGGGTTGGTGAAATTCAGAAACTCAATACCCTAATTGTTTCAAATGGCTCATATCTTCTTCTATTCTTGAGTAAGTCAGAGAACAATAGTTTTGTTGGGATAGGGGTATAGATATTCTCTCCACTGTTGATTACAATCTTTCTATAACTTGGTGGGCAATCTTTTTCCTTTGTCACAAGAATTATAGACACTAGTCTCCCAGTCAATAGTCAAAAAGCAGTGTTATGGGAAGTGTAAAGGAAGTAGCAGACATCCTGCAGCGGTATTCAATCCAAAGGAATTAGATTGACACATGTTATAGAAGAAAAATTAATCACACTAAGGCCAACATGAAGATAAGATTCTGATATATGGTCTATCACTTGGCCTTTTTTCAAAGCTTTTTGAGGTTTGTAGGAACTTTGAAAGTATGTGGTCTATTGGCATAGCCTTTTGGAGATGAGGCCCTGTGTCCATGAATCCCTCATCTGCCTAAATATAAAAAGTAAAAATCTCTGTCTCTGAGAAAAGGATTTCATAGATGTTACTTAGCAGACAGACTTACAAAGGCTAACTTATCTGAGAAAAGGGAAATTTAAAACATTTATATACTTGCCATTGAAGACAATATGGCACATTGGCAATAGTTCTCAAAATATGGTTCCCTCAGGGATCTTCAAGACTCTACAGAGGATCTGCAAGGTTAAAACTATTTTCATAATAATAGTAAGAGATTATTTGCCTAATAAAGCACTCCCTTTTCCAAAGCCAAACTTCCTTTACATATTTCAACCAAAACAACATATCACCACATACTAAATGCAGAAACAGATATCAGATTCCAATTGTCTTCTATAATGCCAGACATAAAGAGACAATCAAAAATGTGTGAAACAATGCCATTTTTCTCACTAATTTTTTTTGGTTTGGGGAAATATATTTATTTCCAATTAAAATTATTATGTATGTTAACATGTAATTTGTTTGTTATTCTTTTAAATTAATATTTTTATAATTTATAACTTTTCATTTTTAATGTATATATATATATATCAACAGATATAAACCCAAATAAACAAAAGTTATTTGAGCTTCTTAGTCATTTTTAAGACTGTAAAGTGATCTTAAGACCAAAAAGTTTGAGAATCACTAGCACAGAGGATAAAGAGCCCATCTCTGAGTCACGAAGGCCTGAGTTCAACTTTCACCTCTGATACATGCTGTGTGTGATAAGACTAGTCATGTACCTCTCACTGCTCCCAGGTAACCCTCTATAACTACAAACTGCAGAATGCATGTGACACACACTAATTGAGGAGATCAAGTTTAAAGTGCCTTAAAGTACCTTCTATCAAAGAAACCATGCTTATAATCCCTATTTCAGTACATTATGAAAACAAACAAACAAAAACCACTCATCTTCCTGAGTTCAAATCTGACCTCCAACACTTACTAGCTGTGTCATTCTGGGCACAAGTCACTTAACCTTTTTGCCTCAGTTTCCTCATCTACAAAAGGAAATGACAACTACTCCAATATCTCTGCCAAGAAAACACCAAATGAGGTCAAAAACAGTCAGATAATTGAAAGACAGCAACACACACACACACACACACACACACACACACACACACACACACACAAATGAGTGAGAAAAAAATAATCTGGAAGCCTTTCTTGATCCCCCTTAATTCTAGTGCTTTTTTTGTTAATTATTTCCAATCTATCCTTTACATGATATATATATGTGTGTTGTCTCCCCCAATGGACTGTGAACTCTTGGAAAGTAGGGACTATCTTTTATCTTTCTTTATATCCTCTTGCTTGGCATAGAGCCTAAAACATAATTGGCCCTTAATAATGGCCTACTGACTGACTTTTAAGAAGTTTATTTGAAGAGAAATAAATAAGTATGGATTGGAAGTCAAAACTGACTCTTCTCTACCACTGATTAGCTGGGTAACTTTCAATAAACTCAAATTATACCTTTGTTATTTTTTTTTTGTCTATAATTAAGAGGGTTGAGGTAGCACCCAGGAGTATCCCTTTGTCCTCCCCATCCCCACACCATGCCTCTTCTCACATTGTTGAGTTCCTCCTGAAACCTCTGCTTTGAGAAAGTTGAGGGTCTTGCATGTTCATTTCTCTTGGCTCTGCTTCTGACTTGACTTCACCACCATTGCCCAACCCCACTACCACCACCTCTCTTCAGTGCTTTTTATGTGATGTCTTCCCCCATAAGAATAAAAAGCTCCCTAACAACAGGGGCTATCTTTATTTTTTGGTTTATACTTGTTCTCAGTCTTTGGGAATTGGTTGATTGGTTGTTGATTGTTGGTTGTTTAAGAAGGTTAATGACAGAAAGAAAAAACCTTAAGAATTAAAATATATTCATGGTAATATTATGTATAATCATAAAAAGTTACATACAAAATATTCCAACCACCAAGGGTGAGTGAAGAAATTCTAGTAGGGAAACATAATGGAAGACAATCATGAGACATTAAGAGAAACATGGGAAAGCTATATTAACTGACACATCATGAAGAAAGACAAACCAAAAGAATTTTACACTTAATGACAATGACATAAATGAATACACTAAAAAGCAACAAAAATCAAAAAAATACAATGGATAATTCTAGTTCCAGATTACTCAAGTTAACCCATACATACTCCTTGTTAACAATTAGAAAATAACAAAAAATGGAGAATGACATATACTGATGAAGGGGAGATATTTTCAGGAAGTCATGGATAAATCAAAACAAAAGGCATCAAATAACAACAAAAATCAACTTTCTACATAGGTATGGAAGATCATATGTCAAAAAGTTGTAGGTAAAACTTTTAGGTATTTTAGGCATACTTTTCATGGTACCTAAAAAACAAATATGTGCTTCTTTGGATGATTTTTCAACATTTCACTTAATTATACCAACATATAATCACCTTGGAATTCAAGGTTGTGCACCCAATTAAGTAATCTAGGAAATCTTGGCCATCAAATAAGAATCAGACTATAAACATCATCTCATGTGACTTCAGCATGGGTAGGCAGGGTATTTCCAAAAATATTTTTGCTCAATGACCTGGATTGACTTGGCTGCTATACCTAACAATCACAAGGTAATTATCACTCAATCATTTGCTTTGGCTCAGAAGATACAATCTCAGTATTTATGAAAGCAGTACTTTTAAATTATCTTAGCCTCAAAAATCTCTGATGTATGGCTTAAATAACACCTCAAAGCCATTTATAGGAAAAATACCACCTCAGGTTGAACCAATGAAAACAGGCATTTTTGATTTGCCCAACAAACAGAGCTCTGGATTTGTACCTGGTTAAATATTGGAGGGATATAAAGAAGTATAATAACATGGTCCCCAAAGTCTTAAAGTCTCCTCTCATAAATTTTGAAGACATAAGATAAAAGGCTTCTTTTCTCCCACCCCTGATGACCAGTTCAGATTTTGTTAATATGATCAATAAAGAAATTTGTTTTGATTGACTATATATGTTTATAACAAGAGTTTAATTTTTTCTTTTTAGTGATGGAATAGGGGGAGTGTAAGAAAGAAATGAGACAGATTTTGATTGACTGAAAAACAAAAGAACCAAATGCCAAAAAATAAAACAAATTGCTATAAAAATGCTATCACTTACTCACAAAGAATAATCAAATGATTAATGTGCACCAGATACTTTGCTGGAGTCAAAAATTAAAAGAAATCATCTCTTCATTCATGGAACATATATTGTTTGGGGAACAACGTACACAAATGTTAGAAAATGCAGAAATAAAACCACATGAAATAAATGCAAGATGCTTTTGATGGAAAAGGGAAAAGGTATTAGCATCAAAGGGAATTATAAAAGATCTCAGGTGGCAATTGAGCTAAGAATTGGGAAAAAAAACTAGGAGTCTTCACTGAGAAGAAAGTACATTCTAGGGATGAGAGGACAATCTATGAAAAAGCCTGGAGGGGCAGCTAAGATGACGCAGAGGATAGAGCACAGGCCCCTGGAATCAGGAGGACCTGAGTTCAAAACCAACCTCAGACACTTAATAATTACCTAGTTGTGTGACCTTGGGCAAGTCACTTAACCCCATTGCCTTGAAAAAAGAAAAAAAGAAAAAGCATGGAAACAGGAAATGAAAAGTTGAGTTTTAGAAACAATTTGAAAAGACCATAGAGTTCATAAAGAGGAAGATATATCTGGAAAGGTAGGCTTCAGCCAGATTGTAAAAGGTCAAACAGAAGAAACTATTTTTATGCTCAATGTAATAGGGAGCCAACTGGAACTTTCTGAGAAGGGCAGTGAAATGGCTAGACCTGTGCTTTAGAAATATAATTATGGAACCATGGAGGGTAGATTGCAGAAAGGAGACTTTGAATTCAAGGAGATCAATTAGTGAATAAATTCAATGGCACAGATTAAAGGTCTGAACTAGGATGGCAACTGTGTGGATGGAGAGAAGGCAGCAGATACAAGATGCTTAGAAGGGGAATGATGAAAATTTGTGAACTAATTTGACATGAGGAATAGGGGAGTTTGAAGAGTGGAAGATGACTCAGAGACTTCAAACCTTGGTGCCTGGAAAGATGGTGATAACCTCCACAAAAACAGGGAAGTTCAGAAGAAGGATAAATTTGGGGATAAAGATAAATTCTGTTCTGGGAGTTTGAGATGTCATTCAGAAAGTCCAAGTAGAAATATCCAATAAGGAGCTGAGGAGATTATTTAAAAAGATGAAAGAGGGAGTTAAGAGAAGAGGTCCCAGTATAGATCCATGAGGTGGATGATGGATTCTGATCTAGCAGGGGCGCCAAGAGTGGACAGGGTAGTAGGTGGATGTTTTGATTATCTAATTTATTATTTGCCTCTAATATGGACAAGAGACCAGTTATTTATTAGTGAGTTGAATGCATACAGAGAATTTTAGATCCTTTTTTTCATCTGATCAACTGGCAAAATAACTTTAGTAAAGCTAAAGCTAGCATAGCCACTCTGATTTTAGTCAGTATTGGAGAGTTAGCCTTCTTGTCCATAGAAAGGTCCATTTCTTTATTTTACACCATTTTGATATGTTGACATATATATAGAAATAGTTCCAATCCATCTATGATTGCTCATCCTATATAACATTTGTTGATGCCCTTCCTATAAATCCACCATTCTAGAGAACTTCATTTGGATCTTTTGAGTCAAACAAAAAAACATTCATTAAATGGTTACTATGTGCTACTGTGCTAGCTTTTGAGGATTGAGAGGAAATACAAAAAAAAATGAGTCCCCGCTCTCAAGTGGCTCACATTTTGAAGGGGGAGACAACATGGCACTACCAATGAAGTACTATCCATTGGTTATCTTGCAACAGCCCCTGCTTTTTTTCCAACAATGTATTTTTATTTCTGTAAACAGAAGATTAACTAACTTATATCCCAATACCTCGGGTGTTTGGACTAAATGTGATAATATTTTCGACATCATATTCTCAAAGTGTCTGTCAACTGGAGTATTAATTCTGGGAAATTCAAAAGACTGGCAAGGGTTCTACAAAGCCATCATCTGGGCTAAAATCCAGAGGGGTATAAAATGGTTTCCTTGTAGACTCTCTCTCTAAAGAAATAATTCCTTGACTATGAGGATAAAGTATCTGGTCAAACTCATCTGTCATTACAGTCCTATGCTACACAGAAATATCTGGAATAAGACCACAGGAAATTGCACATGAATTTAATCAAGAAGACAACATTAATGACTATTTAATTACCTTCATTCTAGAACATTTCAAAACAGGTCAAAAGTAAATATATATTTCTCCAATATGCTTCTGACTTTCAACAGCATTGACCTCACATTTGATCTTACACAAAATTCTGGTGGTGAAATTTGGGCAATGTTTGAGATCCATGGTGTAAAAATCTCACTATTTCCTTAATTTATTGACCTGAAGTCTCAGAATAGGATAGTACTCACTTCACACTATCTTTTGTCAGTTTTGTTTTTTCATTAGTTCCATTACCAACAGGTTTGAGGACAGGAGGCAAGTCGCTTAACCTCTGATACTGTTTTCTCATATACAGATAAAGAAGTCTTAGAAACTTAAGAGCTGGAAGGGAATTTAGTTGTAATTAAATTCAACTTTCTCATCTGACAGTTGAGGAAACTGAGGTTAAGAAAGATAAAATATTTTTCCTAAGATTAAATAAATAGAAAGTGGCAGAGTTAGAATTCAAAGTCTTCTGATTTGAGTCAATGTTTTTTCTATGTTAACATACAGATTGAGCAAGATGAATCCTACAATTCCCTCCAGCTAAATACATTTAGTCTTCTCTACAAAATTAGATGCTAACAGCTAGTATAACCACAGTTTTCCAGATAAAAGGGACCTGAAAATCTAAATATTTCATTTTATAGAAGAGGAAACTGAGATTAAACCTAGGATCATATAACTAATAGTAACAGGTCTTCCTGACTCCACTTCTAGTGCTCTACCCAAGATGTCACCCATCTGCCTTTGACTTGGATCACTGTTGATTGTTCTTAACCCGGAGAAAAAAAATCAAAAAACAGAAATATCAGCAACCTAACTCTCAGTTTCATACATACCCTTAGAAAGGAAAAAACCTATCAAAATTAACAACACAACAGCACAGATGAATTTCTTCCTCATTCAAATACTATTTCCACAAGTTAGTTTCTAAAAAATTATAGTAGATGCCAATTGGAGATTTAGGGCTCTATTACAGGAAACTGAAAACAGGATATTTTATATTTTATTACATATCAAGTGACTTCTACAAGTGAAATTATAGGAGCTCTACCAATGGCTGGAGAATTGACTTGAATCAACTGAGTCTGCATTTTGAAGGATCTGTCTTGGCTAAAAACCCAATAACTCCACCCACTACAAAATATCTGAAGAGTCATACAATTGAAAAACTTATTCAGGGATATTTCTTTTTCATCAGAATTGTTTGAAAACCATCCCAGGTTTCTAAACTATTATAACAAACTATTTGTTAAACTATTATACTAAAAAAAAAAAATTCTATGCATAGCTTACTCAGGAAAAATTCAAAATGTGGCCTGCTATATTTTTAATGGAAAATTTTGATTACCATATCTTCAAAAGTCTTTTTCAAAAGGCCCTTAGTTCATATTCCTGTTAAGTTATCTACTAACTCTGGGAAAGTCATCTCACCTCTCTAGGTCTCAATTTTATCACCTGTAAAATGAAGAGGTTTGGAAAACACACACACACACACACACACACACACACACACACACACACACACACATAAGATCATTATCAACTATCTACTCTGTGTGCTAAGAAGTTTACAAATGTTTTGTCTTCATAACAACCTGAAAGACATACTTTCTACAGTCCTTTCCAGTTCAGAATTCAATGTTACTATGAACTTTCTTATTGGAAAAAAACTGCAGAACTGAACTTCCCCAAAATAATACCTTATATGAGGAAGAAGTTGATTTCAGACACAATTATTCTACTAATGATCATTTTTATATCTTGCTTCATCTCCTTGAGAAAATAATTATGAGCAACAGACAGCTATTTCCAGTATTCATCAATCTATAATCAGTCTCTGATTCAAAAAATAAGAATTATCTATGGGTCAAACTATACAATCTTTAATATAGTTCCTAGGCAATTAATGATTCCATGAAGCCTATATTAAAAAATACTGCTAAAATCAGAGTTGGCAAGAGTGGTCTTGTGACAGATGCAATCCCAGTTTCACATCATGCTAAATGTAGCTGCCCCCTTTTAAATTGATTTCTAAATGGCTTAGTATAGCTATTAGGTGAATTGGACACATGTATTCCTCTCACATCACCAACAGGAAACCAAGCATCCTAACTTATCCACTGATGGCATGGTCTTACTCTATTTGCGAATGAGTTGAAGAGCAGTTGAAAAATTAACAATACAGAGAAGCAAAGTCTCAGGTAGGTTCACATAAAAGTTGTATATGCACATCATTCTCCACTGTTAAAATGTCAGTTTTGAATAATGCCCTTCATTTAGGCCAATTCATTAACCTCTGTTGGCATGCACTTTGGGGCCGGCTCTTAAAATGAGGCATTCCTCAGTGGCCATGCCCTGAGCTGGGTAATTGAATGGATTTTAGCAGATACCTAATACTTCTATAATTTCATGGATCCCTATGATCTCATTGATAGGGGTATTCCCTATAGTGTAAATTCTAACCCATCCCTGTTTTCTCTTGCTGTGCTATTCTTATCCATGGTTTCCCATAAATCCTCTACATGAAGTCCACCCAACACACTGGGGGGATTTCTTTAACTCTCTCACCATTTTTTGAGTATCAGTGGGTCAAGTGGACTTATGTTTATTCTTCCTTTTCCAGTCATGCATTTATCTGATAAGCTGCCCTGAGATCTTTGGGTTATTTTCTATATGACTACAGCATCAATGCTTCAATACTTCAAGGAACTATAACTTCAAATATTGCACTCCCTCCCTTGATGCAGATTACACTCCTTCTATAATGCAGCTAAGCCTTTGGTTAGTATTAGATTAGCTGCTATAGTAGCTAGAACCTTGGACCTGGAATCTGAATTCAAGTCCTGCCTCAGTCAGGAGCTATTTGATACAGGGCACATCATTTAATTTTTCCTTAATTATTAAGCTAAGATCTTTGGGGCACCCTACATTACTGGATGCATACACCAGAGAAAATTACATCAGAAGGGTATGAGAAGGAGATTTAAAAGTCATTGGTCAGTCCTGGAGTCAGGAGGAACTGAGTTCAAATCTGACTTCAGAGACTTAATATTTACTTAGCTGTGTGACCTTGAAATCACTTAGCCTCTTTGCCTTGCAAAAAACAAAAAACAAGCAAAATCAAAGTCATTGGTAAAACATCCTCAT
This sequence comes from Macrotis lagotis, assembly GCF_037893015.1. Classification (NCBI taxonomy): domain Eukaryota; kingdom Metazoa; phylum Chordata; class Mammalia; order Peramelemorphia; family Peramelidae; genus Macrotis; species Macrotis lagotis. Next base: position 126,288,432 of record NC_133658.1, read on the forward strand.
TTTATCAGGAAGGAAGGAAGGAAGGAAGGAAGGAAGGAAGGAAGGAAGGAAGGAAGGAAGGAAGGAAGAAAGGGAGGAAGGGAGGGAGGAAGGGAAAGGAAGGGAGGGAGGGAAGGAGGAAGGGAGGGAGGGAGGGAAGGAGGAAGGGAGGGAGGGAGAGAGGGAGGAAAGAAAAGTATTTATTATTTGCTTACTATGGTACTGTGCTAAGTACTGAAGGAACAAATAAATACAAGCCAGACAACCCTTGCCCTCAAGCAGCTTACATTCTAATAGGGAAGTCAATTCATAAATAGGAATTAGAGTTGGAAAAGAAGGGAAGTACTCATGTACTCCCAAGGCATGAATTAGAAAAGACTGTGTAAAAATAAATTGTCAAATTACTTAGCAGAGTCCAAGGTTCCAAGAACAGGAGGAGGAGGAAGATGGTCATAGAACATGATTTAGCTCTTTATATTTTCCTGATACCACAAAACAGTATTAGTAATAAGAAATGGTATTTGCATGCTCTATTTGGGATATATTATGGAAGATATAGGAGTTTGTGTTTTAAGTTAATAGAAAAACATAAATTACCAATTTCTTATGAGTTAATTATGGTAGTCCAAAAGACATAAAATCATCAAAGATATAACTTTCTCAAAGTTCAACTCATCTAATCCCTAAGACTTCCAATTGGTTTTGAGATGGCTCAGACTGGTTTAATCTGCTTTTGGTTTTCTTTTATGGTCCAAAGGACAAGTGGAAGGAAGTCTGCTTTCCTGACAATGGTATTACAAGGTTAGGATGCCCTCAGGTAAGGTTGTGGTTGACAAAGTTTGCTTTCAGTCTCTCATAGTTTTTTTTGGGGGGGGGGCGGTTGTTTGGGGGGGGTACTGTTTTCCAAAAAAAATGAGAAGACATTGAATTCAGGTACTTCATTAAACACACACACACACACACACACACACACACACACAAACACACACACACACACACACACACACACACACACACACAAACATCCCTTTCCTTACCAACCAGCTTCACAAGATCTCAGTTCTCTCTAATTTAGAAGGAACAATAAGCAAGAACAATGTAATCCAATGTATTCTATTTGTTGTGTTTTTATTTCTGGAGTTGTAGGAGTTGTAAAATAACCAAAATATTCCAGCTTGCATAGGTTGACGCCTACTCAACTGTCTGAGCTTTTCATTGCCTCCTAGAAATGTTAACTCCCTTCAAAGATTGGCACTAACATCTTGAAAAAGCCACCAAAACCACAACTAGCCAAATAGATCAGATAAAACTTTGGCTTTAAGGTCTCAATGCTTTAAAGTCTCAATCAAATGATGTACCAACAGGCAAGTTCTGAAAACTATAGCTTTCTAGAATGGTCTCTTAAAATTTTCTCAGAGCATAAAAAATACACAAAAACTAAAAACAAACAAAAATTTGATCTTTAAATGAAAGCAGAATTAACATGGTCCATTTTTTTAGCATCATCTACTGGAGAGTCAAAATGAGTAGAGTAGTGAATGCAATGCCAAATCTGGAATTGGGACAACTCTTCCAGTATTTAAATCTGGCTTCAGACACCTAATTCTGTTACCCTGGGCAAGTCATTTAACCCTGTTTCTTCATCTATAAAACAAAATGGAAAAGGAAATGGCTAAGTACTACAATATCTTTGCCAAGAAAACTCCAAATGGGATCTCAAAGAGTCAGATATGAAAGAAAAGTGACACAATACTGAAAACGAGAGAGCTAAAGATGACCTCAAAGTTAAAAAGTCTTGGATTCTAGTCTTGCCTATAGTTACATATAGTGTGACTCTAAGAAATCCATTTAAAGTCTGCCCCTTTACAGCACTCTAAGACCATAAATTGCAGAGGAGTAGTTGACTTGGGTATGCAGAAGGAGTTTTCACCAAGAGTACCAACACTGATGAAACAACAGGTCTGGATCATCATCATCTAGCATTTATAGAGTCCCTTTTGTTGTTGTTGAGTTGTTTCAGTCATGCCCCACCTTCCATGTTTCTAGGGTTTTCTTGGCAGTGATACCAGAGTGGTTTTCCATTTCCTTCTTCAGCTCATTTTACAGATAGTTAGTTTTTTCTAACCAAAATAAACAAATACATAAATTTTATCTGAATTTTTATCTACCTATAAGATAAATGGTGACAGATGTTTTTCTATCTATGTTGCAGAGAAATTGATGCACAAAGTTCCTGTCATCTGCTCAAGATTTTAAAAAAAATCATTGAAAAAACTGTAAAATGAAGCTAGTTATCCCCAAAGCTGTTTTCAGTAGACTGCTATAATCTATGTATATGACACCATGACATTTTCAATCAACAGAACATTTTACTGGAAAAGTTGGATATTTCTAGTATTAATAGAGTTGTTTAAAAAAACCCTAAGGACTGTCAAATTAATTCTACAACCCCTAAAATAGACATAGAAATGATACATCTGGGATAAAAAATTAAATACTGAAGCATGAAGGACTTCTCTGCATAATCAGTAAAGACAGCTAGAAAATTATATTTAGCTTCAACCAACAAATGAACCTTGCATCATTAAGTTATATTTATAATTTCCCTTAAATGCATTCATCATCAATATAGCACAAATACTAAATGAAAATTGTGTGACCAAATGATTACTGCCATGCAGTTAACTGAATTACTAGATATAAGAACGAACATTGTCAGTGGGATAGCAAGTTGGACTAGAAGGCTTCTAAGCTTTTCCAAACAGCTATAATACAATGGAAGGACTTTAATATCAGAAGACCTAAGTTCAGATCCCCATTCTCTCCTCACCCAAGCTATGCCTTAGTTTTTTTCTCTGTAATGTGGGAATCTTATTTGGATTACCTGAATTACCTTTTATAACTTACATTGTGCTAAAAATAAGAAATGTCTAACTCTCAAGGAAACTTAGTGAAAAAACAAATATTTTAAAATTCTTATAAAAATCAAGATCTTTCACTCCTCACTCAGACTATTGCCTCAATTTTCTCCTCTGTAATGTGGGGGTCCTATTTGGATTATCTGAGAGAATCTTCATAAAGCACTGTGAAAATTTTCATTTTCACTATTATTCCAGTTTTGAGAGTCTGTGATTCTAAGTTGGGATTTACAAGGAAAACTAACATTTTCTTCCTTGGAAATTTGTGAGAGTGAGAAATATACCCACATCTCTAGGATGCCCAAGATAAAAGGTCTACTTGGAAATAGAATTTAGTCTGCATTTTAGTAGCTTAAAAAAGAAAATACATTTGAAACAAACATATTTCAAATAAATTTATCTTGCATAAAGACAATACTAATAGTGAAAGAAAAGAAAAAAGAAATTGTTCAAGAGGAAAACAGAAAAAATAGGAGTTAATTTTTCTTTTCACTTAGTGTTTTCTTTGGGGCAGATGCCAATGGCTGGAATCCAAAGCCAGTAGGGTTGTTTGTTACATTTTTTGAGTGTTTTGGGGGGGTGGTGATAAAAGGAGGAAGTTTCAGGTCTCAGTTCCAATAGATAATATTGGTATGTCTTGCTTTTGAATACTCAAGGGAAAATGAAATGCTGTGCCCTGGTGACTTTCATGGAGAAAAACAATTGTCTTAAATTTTATTTCTGCAAATGTCCTAATAGCTTTAATACCCAAAATACAGCAAAGGCAGAATAAAAAAAATTACCACCGAGAAATATAAAGCCAAAATTTAGGTCTTAGACTCTGAATCCAAAGAGAAGGCACCAACCTCAGCAAGAAGAAATCTCTGCAAGGAGCCTCAGAATAATAAAGGTTGTGTACAAAAGCAGCCCTGCCCAGTCTGTAACTGATTTCTTTTCATAATTCATTTTCAGGCTCTCAGGTAGACAAGAGACTCCTTACACTCCTAATCCCCATCCCCCTTCCCACAATGAATGAAATGCAGTTGATTAAAATAGAAGAAGATTCTGTTTTCCATAGAAAGGCTGAGAAAACATATTAGGATAAGGAAGGCTTTTATTTCTAAATATGCTTCAAATTCTTATAAGAAACAATGAAAGCAAGTATTTGTTTTCCCATTAAGTTGCCTTGAGAGTTGGACATTTCTTATTTTTAGCCCAGCATAAGTTATAAAAATAAGGTGCTTAGCTTGGAACTATGCCATTGTAACTTTATATGAATAAGTTACCTCAGGATTAAAGTCTTCCAAGAGAGTGCCATTATTGACCATTTGCAAAGATATTTTTTAAATATTAAATGCAACCAATTAATTTTGTCTGGAATTAAGGTCTCCAAAATTCAAAATAATAGTTTTTTAGTTTGTTTTTTAAAAGGGGGAGGGGTTACTTAAAAGTAAGTTGTTGCAAAAAAAAGAAATGACTCTTGTCATTGTCTTTCAAACATTTCAAATTTGTGTTCACAATGTACAAAGGAAATGACAAAATACTTCACTTAATATATTTTTTAATTCAGCAACATATAGGAAGAAAATAGTTGCTCAAAATATGATCAAGATAGATTTGTTTATGGACTAAAAGCAGATGAAATAAGTGATATACTTGACAACATAATTTAAGTTTCTTTTGTGACCTTGGCTATGACTACAAGTTTAATGCTTCAAATAAGTCAGTATCTCATGTCCCATAGCCATATGTCAAGTTTATTTGTTTAAAATACCAGATTTCTTTCCTCCCTCATTTATGAAACTACCTTAAGGGTAACTCTTACTTAAGTTAAGAAATTTAAAATGAGAAGAATTAAGAATTTTCCATGTTCTTTTACTGCCACCCAGTGGTGATGATCTATAAATGTGTTGAGTTCAAAAAATAAATAAATAAATATGGAGAAATTTGCTAAATTAGAGTAGTAGGGTATGTTCAGCTACAAAAGCTGAATTTATGGAGTAAAACAGATGGGGGAATATTTTGCTTGTAAATTTTTTTCACTTTTTAAAAGGATTTACTATAGGGTTCTTCAAATGAGAATTTTAAGAATCTGTTCTTACAAAATTTACATATGTATACATTTACATATATACAAGTATATATGTATATATGCATGTATGGATATATATATACGTATGGATATGTGCATATATATACATATATGTGTATGTATGTATGTATGTGTATACATATATACATATATATATACATATATATATATATATATATATATATATGAAATAAAATATCTGTTGTAAAAGAGAGGAAGCTTGGGAAAGTGAATCAAGAGAGCTGACCTTAAAGTCAAAAACTCTTGGTCAAAATTCTATCTGACAAAATTCTATCTGTGAATATAAGAAAGTCATTTAACCTCTCTAGGACTCTAGAAAACTCTCTAAATTATTGATCACAGAGCATGCCAAAGGCCATTGTTTAGAGGGAGTTTTCCTGCCTTAGAAGTTCCTATATTAATGAAATCACAGATCCTGTCCCTTTTTTATTGGTTAAAGTAAAATGAGCCACATTATGCTTCTTAAACAATGCTAATCCCTGATCAAGTTGTAATACAATTTTATTCATAATCATACTTGAAAATTGAAAATATAGTTATATAGATAATATATGGATTATATACTATATATATTATGCAGATAATATATAGATGATAATATGTAAGTTGTAAAGATAAATAGTAATAATAGAATGTGTTGGCAGTGTTAAGGTATAGTTTCTGATCACTCTTGAAACTTGGTATGCAAATTAAATATTGATGCCGGCTAGAACATCACTGAATCCAGTTAAAATGATTGTAAAATCAGAAGAAGCATGGCCAATCAAATAGAAACAACAGGCTCTGGATCCAGTCATTCTATCTTCTCTAATAAGAGATCATCTGAACAGTCTAATTTACCTAGAAGCAAAGATATAGTTTATTTTCCTCTTTATTACAACAGTGATTAAAATCTAATCATCATATACAATTTATTGAAAATTTCCCTGGAAGAAACCAAAATATGTGTGATGAGCAAAATCTTTTGAGAAACTTGGGAAAAGAGGGCTTAGGGATGGGGGGAAGGAGGTTTTCGCTTCTCTCAACAACACAGGCTGAAAAAAAAATCACCTAAATTATTAGGACAAGGAATTTCCATGAGTTATCCTACTTAGCTTTGTGATTATTACTTAACAGGTTCTTTTTTAAACTGAAAGTTAAATATGGTTCTAGCAGGAGACGAGTAAAGCACATCCTTGAAGGATGTGAGATCCTTTAAGAGATACCTAGGATATCATGGGGTAAAATCTAAGAGGCAAAGAAAATGAACTGAAAGTGCTTTTTAAATATTTTTTGGAGTTGGCAGAAGCCATGAACTTCAAACCAGAACTGGATCATGCCCTATTATTTCTTAGATGGACTGCTGGCCTATGAAGTTTTAATTTAGTATGAACAATGTAACATTGCTCCATAAGCTTTTTTAAGTGTTACTGCTGATTGGAATGACTAAGCCAGAAATAACAAAAATGGCTAGGTAACTTTCTACTTTACATCTGTGTATCATAAATATGTAATATATAAGATATAGTTGCTTAGTCATGTCTGACTCTTCCTGACCCCATGGACCGTACTGTTCTTGGCATTTCCTTGGCAAAGATGCTGGAATGATTTATCATTTCCTTCTCCAGTGGGTTAAGGTAGAGGTTAAATGATTTGCCCAGGGTTACACATCTACTAAGTGTCTGAGACTAGATTTGAACTCAGGTTTCTGGTCATGTTCTATCTCTTGAGTCATCTAGTTGTCAATATAAGCTACTAGTCTTTCAAAAATTGTATTTAAGTGCAAGGAGAGGAAAATCTATTTAGTTGATCTTGGAGTTGGGAAAATCTGAATTTAAGACATGATGCTATGTGACCCTGGGTAAATCATTTCATCACTCAGTAGGAATTCTCTAAGTAGGTAAGTGAGGGTACTGGCCTGCTTCAATTAATGAAATTTTCACCCTTGGGAGTTCCTATATTAAAGAAGTCAAAGGTAATTCTATCTATCTCTGTTCCCTAAATTCATTATGCTAAGCAATTGGCATACAAAAAAACAAAATAAAAATATCCTTGCTCTCAATTTAATATTCCCCTGGGAAATCCTCCCCGAGGAATACAACATGTCGATGATAAGGAAATATAAATTAACTTCAAGAAGGATTGTGAACTAAATAAGGAAACCAGGAGAGTTCTTATAAGAAATTGTACCAGAGCTGAGTACTGCCGTAAGCAAAGCATTCTGCTAAATAGAGAGAAGGAAATACAATCCAGATATGGAGGAAGAGCCTACACAAAACCATGAAGATAGATATGGAATGGAGATAGATGAGCAACTAGTAAGCCAGTTTGGTTGTATTAAAGAATAAATGTGAATTAAATGTAAATAATGTGAATTAAATGAATTAATGTGAATAAACGTGTATTAAAGAATAATGTGAAATATCTAGGGAGGGAAGATGGAACCAGAACATACAGTCTTAAATGCCCTCAAAAAAATGCCAGCCCAGAAAATTTGTATTCTATTCTAAAAGCAATAATGAACCACTAAAGTTGTTTGAGCCAAAGAATACTACTATGGTGAAATTTGTGTTCAAGAAAGACGATTTTGGCAACTTTGTAGATGAACAATAGAAAAGGAGACTGCAAACAGAACAAACAGAAGGCTCTTTCCAGAGCAAAGGGAAAAAATAGGCAAGAATGATTTCCAAGTTTTGGGCAGTTTGGAGTAGGGAGCCATATTGGGGATGAGGAGTGGAAAAGATTATATTTTATATATACACATATATGTATATATAGATAGATAGATAAGTATACATATATAATTGTTTTTACAGAAAGATGTCATCTATATGATTATATCTATGTCTATAGAAATTTTTAAAAATACACATGAAGGGGCAGCTAGGTGGTGCAGAGGATAGAGCACCAGCCCTGGAGTCAGGAGTACCTGAGTTCAAATCTGAACTCAGACACTTAATAATTACCTAGCTGTGTGGCCTTGGGCAAGCTCTTAACCCCATTTGCCTTGTAAAACCAAAAAAAAAAAAATACATATGAAGATATTCTTCCCTACTGTGGACAATTAGTTAAATTAAGGAATGATTCACAAGAGAAATATAAACACAACACTAATTCATAAATTTTCTAAGAGTCTATGCCATAATTACTGATGTCAGCACACACACAAAAAGATTGATTGAGCTGTAGTGGTGCTGTGAAATGCTAAATAGGGCAAAGATTCAAATATCCTTTGTAGAAATTCAAACATCATTTACTCATGGGCAATAATGACTTTAACAAACAACTCCTCATTTAAAATAAACAAGTGATTAAATTTAACATCAGAATTGTATACCAGTTGCCAATTAGTTAATTGTTCTTGCTTTTATTTGGTCTTTCTCCATAACATGTATAAAATTTGTCTTTTATCAATGGCCTAATATGTGTTTAAGGGTTTTCTTGGGAAAAATAACTATAATCCAAGGCTTCACAAACAAAAATGTCCCTTCCCAACTTCTGGATTCTGTAAATGTGATTCTGTGCAATAAGTTGCATTAAAAAATTGAACCTATGATTTTTATTGTAACAATGCTTCACATTTATAGCTTCACAAAGAATTATATCCTATGTTATATCCTTTCCTTATAATAATTCTGATTTCACAGTTGAAGAAAATGAAGGTCAGAGGTTGTGATATATGCAAGATCTGATTTCAAATTTAATGCGCTTTCTAGTTGTACAACACTGTGTTTTAGTTTGCTTTGAAATACCTGAAAAAATGTTATCATAAAGCAGGATTAATTAGGTTGTTTTATATAAGTAGAAGTAGAAGTGACTCAATAAAATTTTCTGGCTTCAATAGCTCTATATTTTACAGAAACTAGTTCAATTCCTAACTTGATCTTTGAAAAAAATCAAAGATTTTCTTCTTATATAATGACTCCCTTAAACATATTCTTGTTTTTAAACTTTTAAGAGAATTGTGGAAGGCTCTCCCAACACACTGCCAAAAAATGTGGAAGCCAAAAGTTTGAAGGGAGGAGATAGTAAAAACATATCTCTTCTATCATTTGTGGATGGTAAGTGAGTACAGATTAAATATTTGAGTTTCACAGGCAGTGGGGGGGGGAAAAATCCAAGTGTGATAGTTATCTAAGAATTATATGGACAGATTATCAAAGCATCTGTAATAAGATATGCATTGTTAAGTTGATATATATATATATATATCCAGAAAAGATTCTTTAAAAGCAAAACCCCATGGACATTTTTAATAAAGACTGCTACTGAAATTTATAATATTCAAGACATAAATTAAATTACTTCACAATACAAAGTCTTGGGGTGGCTAGGTGGCACAGTGGATAGAGCACTGGCCCTGGAGTCGGGAGTACCTGAGTTCAAATCCGGCCTTAGACACTTAATAATTACCTAGCTGTGTGGCTTTGGGCAAGCTACTGAACCCCATTGCCTTTCAAAAAAATAAATAAAAACCTAAAAATAAAAAAAAACAAAGTCTTAACTGGTTAAGAAACAATACATGTATTTACACTTACATAAGAGAAGACATAAGGGATTGTTTACAATTTTAGGGATATTCCCAATTTTACCTGTTTAAGTAAAAGTTATATAACCATATGACATCAATAAACAATTAACATTACAATGAAATCTGGCCCCACATTTCTTAGTGCACTGCCAACAACTAAGGAAATAGTGTCATAAAAATTCCTTATTACTACTATCTACAACCTTCAAAAATGAAAAGATAAAAATCTAATAGTACTTATATTTGGTATAAGATATTCTTTTTATTGCACGCCAAACAATGTTTAAATATCCAAAAGATTCTATTTCATCATATATATATATATATATATATATATATATATATATATATATATATATCGCATCAGAGGACTTCATTAACATCCCATCATTATCAAATTAGATTTAAAAGGGGGGGATGCTTTGGAAGTAATGTGATCAGAGCTCGCAAAAAAGAATCACTGAGCTAGAATAAAATTCAGAACTTTGAATGTCAGAGTATGTCTTCATTCATACATATTAGAAGTGCATTTGTGTATTCTTGTTTATACCTAACATTTGTTATCAATTCAGTAGACATCTTAAACTCAGCATGTCCATAACCAAACTCATTTTCTTTTACCCTAAACCCTCCCCCCAGCTCCTACCTTCTCTATTATAATAGATTGGCATCATTGCCCTCCCAGTCCCCTCAGATCTGAGTCTAGGACATTGTGAATTCCTCACTCTCACCCCGTTTATTCAATCTGTGGTCAAGGCCCATTGGCTTCACTTTTGCAATATCTTTTTTTCTCCTTTAATTCTGCCTCAATCTATGTATAATATCCTGATGGTGTCAGCCTGCCTCAACTCTCTTCCCCACTCTAACCCATTCTCCAATCAGTCAATAAAGTCATTTTCCTGAAGAGCATGTCATCCACCCACCCCATCCCACCCCACCCCACACTCAGGAAGTTTCACTGGTTCCCTATTGCCATCAGGATCAAATAAAAAATCCTGTTTTGCTTTCAAAACCCTTTAAAACCAAATCTAGCCACCTTTCTAGTCTTCTTATTGGGTAACTTTAATCTACTGGCAGTTCCACTGAAAGACACTTTCATCTGTCTGCTCCAGGAATTTTCTCCAGCTCAAGTTCCTCCCAAAGATGTTCCTCCTCCTCTCTGCCTATCAATTTCCTTCAAGATCCACTAAAATTCTATCCCTTCACTATAAGAAATTTTTCCCAAACCTTAATTAATGGCTTCCTTCTCTTCCTTATTTCCTATTTATCCTTATTTGTACATATATGCTCGTTGTCTCACATTAAATAGTTGGCTTCTTGAGGGTAGGGACCCTTTAGTTTTTTGTATCCTAGAGCTAAGAGCACAGTCGGGGCACAAAGCAGGAGCTCAATGTTTATTTATGAACTGCATTAAATAAATTAGTTTAAATCATTTAGTCAGTATGCATCATACAATGAAAGACTACTTTGACTGTTAAAACATCCACTCTGTGAAAATGTCATATGGTTCTCTTAAGGAAATAGATCTCATCGGTCTATTTCAGTGACAAATTTAAAATGCTGACAGTATTCATGTAGAGGTGTCTATGCAAATTCAAGATATGGCTATTTTATTTTCAAGTTTTAATTTGATATGTTTTTCAATTATCCCCAAAAATGTTTTTTTCCTCTCCCACCTTCTCATCCACTGAGGAAAAAAAAAACCTCTTGTAACAAAACTGCATAGTGAAGCAAAACAAAGTCCTGCATTGGCCATGGTCAAAAATGTCTTATTCTGCACCTTGAATCTACCTCCCTCCAGAAGTGCACAGCATGCTTTTTCATCATCTCACTTTCAAAACTGCAGCTGGTCATAGCACTGATAAGAATTCTTAGGTCTTTTAAAATTATTTCTTTTATGATGCTGTTTTATAAATTATTTTCCTGGCTTTGCTCATTTTAATATGCATCAGTTCATTTGTCTTCACTGGTTTCTCTGAAACAGTTTCATTATTTTTTATAACATAATTATATTCCACTACATTCATAAACCATAATTTGTTCAGTCATTCTTCAACTGACAGATATTACTTAGTTTCCAGTTCTTTACTACTACAAAACAAAATGCTACAAATGACTTACTACACACAAGCTGGGCAAGTTATAACCTCTGAATACTCTAGGCAACTCTCCAGAAATCTGAGTTTCATCCTTAAAGTCAAATCAGAGTTGTGATTTTTAGAATAAAACCACAAAGTGCTAAATACATACAATTGAAAATATGCAAGTCACATCTTAACATGACCTAGGAGATCCATAAAAACATCTTATCTATAGGTATAATTAAACTTCCAGAACTATAAACTATAATTTCCAGATAATGTATAAAAAAGCTCTCACATACAACTTTTTACATTTTTTACAAAATTTCTCCCTCTATCATACACATGCAACTACCTAGGAAATGAACATATTATTCCCTCTTCATTTTAATAACAATATTCAAATTATGTCACCATGATTTTATGAGGTCTGTGATTCCAAAATACTATGAATACTGTTTAGTATAAGCTTTAAATTCAAACTCTGTTTAAGGATAACATTAGTTTTAGCAGAAGCATCTTGAAATGTTGAATTATCATCTTCAATTTCCTTCAGCCATTTATCGTTGCTGCCAAACTGAAATGGTGCACGTAAAGGCAACCCTAAACTGAAAAGCAACCATAAAAAGGTAGTCTCTTAAATGTTCCATTTATAAAGCTTATTTTTTCCACCATCAAATTTACTATCTCCTCCAAAATATATCATTTTGCAGAACTGTTATCTTTGTTCTATCATGTGTAAGTTCTCTATTACAAAGATGAATCAGTTGCATTTTTAAATAAATGTATTTGTCATCAGTCATTCTTAGGCAAATTGATTTAAAAAGAGGTATTCTTACTTTTAACAATGAGAATATTTAACTGTAATCATTAGGAACTGTCACAGAGAATCACTTTTGTAGATAATAACAATAAAAGCTTCCTAGTTACTGCTAAAACTATGCTACGGGATTAGGACTCAAAAGGAGTAAAGCATCAAAAAGACTGTACCATTCATTCATGCAAGTGTGAACAACAATTAGCTTACACTGATAAAAAAAATTTTTAAAGCTTAAAAGAAAAAAAGTGTTTAAACAGTTTTGCTAAAATTCTCATAGTTAACACTGTAAGTAATATCACACACACAAAAACAAAAAGTTCAATCAGTAACAGCCCATTCCAAGCAATCTTTGTCTTTCTTATCTATGTAGCTATTACTATTAGCTTTTTTAAAAATCTCTTCTTGTAAAGTACTTTTTCTCCTCTTTTATTTTTAATTTAAGGAATAAAACAACCATTTCCGTAACAGTATAATCTGGGGGGGGGGGAATAGGATTGCACATGAAATTGCAAATTGACAGTATTGAAATTACCATTCCTTTTAAATATACAAAGTTATTGTGTAAATTTCTTCTTTTTAATAACTTTCAAATAAAAAACTTGAAGGAAGCAAGATGGTTTCAAGCTTCTAAAATTCCAAGCATCAGAAAAGGAAGATTTTGACCTGTGGTTTCATCAATGTTGATAATTCTAAGTTGCAAATTCTTCAACCAATACAAACAAGGATATGGAAAAATCTCATCTAGAAATAGACATTTCTGGGAAAGTGGCAACTTTTAATTTACCCTAGGAATGACACTTTATCACCTATATTTATTTTCTTTATTGATGACTAAATACATAAAAATTTTAGAACTATAAAGGTTTAAAAATGTAACTTTACCAAACTGCAAGACAAGTATTTTAATACTAGGGCTTTACCAAGGCACAAATTTTGTCTGAAAGTTTTGTTTTCTCTAATGATCTTCCTTGAAGACATTTTTAAATGTTGGTCCTTTAAAATAAAAAAATCATTATCTGATGTTTTTATTCATAATAACTTTGATCAGACTTTTAATATCAATTATTTAAATGTAAAAAATCTTGATAAGACCTTAAAATCTCCAAAATTCTAAAACCATTTCTAATTCTGTTTCTAATATTCTACTTTACTAAAATGAAATCTCCTTGCAGGCAGGAACCAGAATAAAGGGGAATTAAAAATAATATTAATGATTAAAACCTCATTATGTCAGAGGTAATATATCTACAATCTTCCTAATTTTGAAATTCCTAAAGAGACTAATACAACAATAAATTAACATCTAAACTTTTTAAAGTAGACCTCCATTTGAGACAAATTATGTTAAAAGAAACTGCCCTGCCCTAGTCAAAATAGATGAACCATTACCCCAACTGATGTAACTAAAGTTAATGAATGGAATTTGTTCAAGTTTCCAAGGAATAATAAAGTAGATTATGCCCAAAAAAAAGCCTTGTGAAAAAAATTCCATTAAAAACTCAATTTTTTAGTATTCTTATATCAAACAGTTACTAACTACTAGGTAGTAAAAATACAAGGGAAAATGAAAGTCTCAGCTCTCAAGGAGTTTATATTCTAAAGGAAACAACATAAACATATGAGTGTATGCTTATATAAAATGTATGCATGTAGGTATAGACAAAAGAGACACTAAGTAATACTGGAGATTATTATCCAATAATAGGAAGATACTATAGTTTGGTATTGAGAAGTATGGGGAGAAGTCAGACCACTTTATTGGTTTTGTGGAAGAGGAGAATGCACTGTAGTAGGAAAAACTATGAAGCAAGAAATGTAAAAAAGCTATTAGTTTAGCCAAAGGGGCAGGTAGGTGGCGCAGTGGATAAAGCACTGGCCCTGGAGTCAGGAGGACCTGAGTTCAAATCCGGCCTCAGACACATAATAATTACCTAGCTGTGTGGCCTTGGGCAAGCCACGTAACCCCATTTGCCTTGCAAAAACCTAAAAAAACAAAAAAAAAAAGTTTAGCCAAGAAGTAACAAGTACTTGAAATTTTAAAATAGTAAAAGCATTTAGGCTTTATTTTAAGGTTTGTAAAGTTTTATATGTTAACTTATTTGATTCTCAGAACTCAGTTGAGATTTCATAGTTGAGGAAACCAAAGCTATGAGAGATGAAGAGATTTGCCTAGGATCAAACTAAATAAGTGACTGAGGTTAGATATAAATTCAGTTTCAGCTGGGTTGTACAGTGGTTAGAGCACTGGCCTTGGAAAGGGAAGGTTCATCTTTACAAGTTTAAATCTGGCCTGAATAAAGAACCCTGGATAAGTCATTTAACCCTGTTTGTCTCAGTTTCCTCATCTATAAAATGAACTGCAGAAAGAAATGGCAATGGGGGTGGCTAGATGGCGCAGTGGATATAGTACTGGCCCTAGAGTACCTGGGTTCAACTCCAACCTCAGACACTTAATAATTACCTAGTCGTGTGGCCTTGGGCAAGCCACGTAACCCCATTGCCTTGAAAAAATCTAAAAAAAAAAAAAAAAGAAAGAAATGGCAAATCACTAGGATCTATGCCAAGAAAACCCCAAAAGGGTCTTGAAGGTTGGACATTCTAAAAACTAAATAATTTCATTATTCCAAGTCCATCACTGTACCATATGCCTGCCTTGGGAAGTGGCTATGTGAGTGGAGAGCATGGGATCTAAGTGAGAGATCTTATAAAATTAAAAAATGACAATGTTTGGCACCTTATTAGATATTCATTTAGAACATAAAGAGCACTCAATAATAACAGGAAAATTCAAAAGTGATGTATATTTGGGGGAAACATAACAAACATGCTGGGTTTAAAATGGAAATGTTCAGTGGGAAGTTACATGATGGTAAATATAGAAATGTTCTTATTTAGCAAATCCTTTCATTAAAACATCTGGTATGTGCAATAAACATCATGTTTATGTGTATAGTTTATTAACCTATTCATATTTCATAAATAAATATATGAAAGTGTATGACATCTTAGAAATATAAAACTTGAATTAAGGAAGATGTAGATTCAAATCTTACATCCAAAATTAGCTGTGTGACCCAAGTAAGTCTTTCTCTGAATTTCAGACACCTCTCTAAAATTTACCTAATAAATTACATATAATTTGATTGATAAACAGGGTTCTTTCGACTGAATCACAGATTGTTGATGTGCTGAAATGTATAGATATTTCATTTTCTATGTGTATATGTGTGTATATATGTAAATATATACACATCCAAATGCATGTATATACTCACACACATGCATAACAAACATCTAGTTAGTCATAAAAACAATAGGAAAAGTTTTTTCTTTTTCATTATTAAAAATACTGATAATTCATCTAATGACTATTTCATGTTTTCCAACCTTTCCAACCTACCAGTGTTACAAGTGTTCACATTTTTAAATAACAGTGTTTCCACTGTTATGCCACAGTAGTCAAAGAAGAGGAACATCATTTTCAAAAGAAATACAAATGATCAACAACCATATGAAAAATGTTCTAAATTACTCGGGAGAAATTAAAATCAAAACTCAGGTTTCTTTTTGCAACAATCCAAATGACAAAGATGATAAAGACAGAAAGTCAATGTAGGAGACTATGAAATTACAGGAATACTATATGCTTTTAATGAAACTGTGAACTGACCCAATTCTTTTCCAAAAAAATTTGAAAACACATAGGGAAAAAGTGACCCTTTGAACCAGCAGTTCCCATAGTAGCCTTCTATCCGAAGGAGTTTAAAAAAAAAAGAACCCATATACTAGAAACTATTAATAGCAACTCTCAATGTGGTAGCAAAAACTGAAAAATAAAGTGAGTCCACAGTCAACTGGGGAATGACTGAACTGTGCAACATATGAATACAATGGAACAATATTACATCATAAAAGATAACATACACAATGACTACAATAATATAAATGAAAATGACAATAGATACTGAATTCAGATTAATTGCAATGAATAACCTTGGTTTTAGAGAAAAAAAGGTAAAAAATGCATTCTATCTCAGTGACAGACAGCACAAAGGATTAAGTACTCATAATCCATCAAATGTTGCTGCTGTGTCAGTTTGGCTTAAATGCATTTCTTTGAAATAAGATGGTTTCAAATGTGATTAGGGTTAAATCAGGAAATGACCACAAGGCAAAAAAAGGAAGGGAAGCAATGGTTAAAAAAAGTTTTAAGCAAGAGTTTGTATAAATATTTGCTTCAACTTCATATATAATAAATAATTTCCTTTATTTTTCTAGCCTTTATAAAAGTGGGAAATATTCAGAAATAACTATTATATAATAGCTAAAAACAACACCAAAACATCTATACAATAATTAATTTTATATTAGAAATTATCACAAAAAAGTATTTTAAAGAAAATAATTTTATTTGAGAGGTTGCAGGTGGAATATACAATAGGTATAAATGTTCTTCCACTCTTCAAATTATCTGACATTATAGGCTGAACAGAATCTGTACCTCCATCAATGCTTTCCTTATCACGTGTCACAGAAAGAGCCCAAAATGCCTTACAAAATCCATTACATTTTAAGACCATTTCCAATATCTGTTTCTATAAATCAAGAAATCCATTTATTCAAGGTTACATATGGAGAATTAATCACACAGAAATCATATAGTCTTCTCAAAAATTAAAGTATTTTACTGTTCTTGGCATTCCTGTGTATGATGGCATGGGTTTTTTTTTACATTTGCATTAATTAGAAATACACAGTCAAAGCTCAGGGTGCTTAAAGTTCATGAGATATTGAAAAGTTCAATACAGAACTATCACTAATAAATGTTCCACCAAAATAGGACAAATTATAAAATGCCATAACCTGGGGCATCTAGGTGGAGCAGTGGATAGTGCACTGGCCCTGGAGTCAGAAGGTCCTGAGTTCAAATCCTCCCTCAGACACTTAATCACCTAGCTGTGTGACCTTACGCAAGTCACTTAACCCCACTGCCTTGCAAACCTCCCCACCACCCCCCAAAAAAATGCCATAATCTCCCTTTGGATTCTACCTAACACAAACACTTATAACCTTACCATTATGTAACCTACCTAAGAAAACAAAACAGGAAAATAGACAAAGCACTTTAAAGAAAAAGAAGCTTGAAAAGTTAAGAATTCTGAATGAAGAACAAATAATTATGGTTAACTATTCATAGGAACTTCTGCAATGCAATTCCTATAAAAAAGATAACTATCTTCAGTGAACTATCTGAAAAAACTTCCTCAAAAGCAAAACAATCCTAGCTTTTACAGTAAGGGAATGGGGACAAATCACTTTATAAGCTTCAGTTTCTTCACCAGTTAAGTGAGGGCATTGAAAATAGATGACATCTGGGACTCCTTCTAGATCAATGAATTTGTGATTATTCAAAATGAGTATGAAATCTCAATTCTTGGTTAAATAACATTTCTGTTTATTTTTAAATGGACACGGTAGACAAATAATTGCAATATATACATGATCTTTTAAGTTTTAATATATTTCAATTATTTATTTTTCAAAGATCAATGATTTCTCAAAACAAAATAATTGTACTATAAAGAAATATTTAGTCACTTCATCTTTTTTAAACACAATATACTGAAAACAGATGTACTAAATACTGAACTTCACTTGAAGAATTCATATAATTCATAAGAGCAGTATAATAGCAAAGATGTCTATAAAAAACACTAAGATGAAATATAATAATTTATAGATTTTTATTCAGTAAAATATGGATATGAAATTTCAAATTTGTAATAACTAGAAAAATCAATTAAAATACTGAATGAGACACATGTAACAAATTTCAAGGGAAAATATCATAACAACATATTTAAACCCAGTCTCTCCAGATGAAATTAAATATAATCTTCTTCCATTCTCTACCTATTTTGGGAGGGATTAAGGTCAAAAGTTAATATGGAATACTTCTGAATATTCATCAAACAAAACCAAAAATTCACTTTTTCCTTTTTGCCTTATTTGAGGACTTTGATCCTTTTTCTGATTTGGCTTCCCAGAGAGCATTTCTTACAAATCTTGAAGCAGCTCCTTTATCCAGTTTGGCAGCCATTTTCTTGTCTGCAATTTCTTTGACTCTGTTCATATATATTCTTATTCTGTCCTATAAAATAGTAACAAATAATATCACTAAAATATTTATCACCACTAGTTTTATTGCAATATCCTCTATCAGAACATACTCCAAAATCATATTAAGTTAAGGTCCAAGTATAGGATGTCTTTGAAAATTACCTCAATACCCTCAAAGCAGAGTTCTAGTGCAGCCATCACCTATGAAATTATTGCTGTCTAGATTTTCCCCAAGTAATAACTAACATTTCATAAAGCACTTTAAGGTTTATAAAAATGCTTTCTTCAGAATAATTCTGTGAAGGAACTGGTACAAATATCATTATCTCTATTTTTCAGACTTAGGTAACGGACTAAAAATTAATTTACTTAGGTTCTCATAGCTCTGAACTCTCCTGTCTCCAACTCTAGACTCTTCCTAGTAAACAAAACTGTCTCTCTCACCAAATAATGTACAGGACTATGGAACTGTAGAGTAAGAAAAAAAGCTTCAAGATCATCTAGTCAACCTTCTGACATCTCCCTATTTTATAGATAGAAATCTAAAGCCCAGACAAATAAGAAGTAACCTCCCAGGTCACATAAGTCAGCAGCTAAGCCAAGACCAGAAGGCTTCCTAATCTTTCCATTATAATAAACTGCTTCTGCAAGAAACCCTCAATTATCTCTGTATATATTTCCTCCTATAATGACAATTAGAGTGAATATTATGCAAATGAAAAATTTGGGGTGTGATAGTAGACTACTTACATAAAATGAACACATGTTTCTACCCACTCCCCAATTCCCAAACATATGCAAATGTTTGGCTTTCAATGTTGTTTTATAAATCATTAACATATGAAATGTGATTAACAAATCCTCACAGCACTAGTCTTAAACTTCATATATTTAACACACTATATTCTGTAGTACATCTGTCTGCACATTTATCTTTCCTACTGTACTATAAGCATCTTGGGGCCTTAGACCATTTCATTCAACTTTTATCTCCTCAGTGCCTAGCAAAGTGCTTTATTAGATTTGTTAAATAAAGGGAGAATAAAATTCTCCAATGAAATAGACACTCCAAGCAGGTAGATTTTACAAGGTTAGAAACATACTATGTGGCTATACAGCATTCATACTGGCATGCTAATCAGAATAAAGGGCTACCTTATGTATCAGTTTGAAAAAAATGACACCGATGAGCAGAAACCCCCAAGATGACAGTAAATGAATGATGATGTCTATACATACATTTCATCAAACTTATCAAAGTAACCACAACAAGACTAGGAAATACAGGGCTGTAAAACTGCAAGATTGACTTTTTTGACTGTCCATACCTCATTAAAGGGACAGAACATTAAACAACTCAAAAAACAAAGAAGGGGATTCAGTCATTTACTCAAATACTTGTAAAATAGCACAAAGAAATATGATCTTTTCTTAAAAGAATTAGACAGGATAAACTCCTATTGCTCAATTAGAAAGTCATGTTTCTCTGTACACTTTAGTTTCATGATTTCTCACAACTGCTAAATTTAAAACCAAAAAAATTCTGCACAAGAACCTTGAGACTGGAAAAATATTCTGCTTCATTAAGACAGAGAGAAAATAATCTGGTTTATTCAATTTTTAAAAACTAATGACAAAAAATGTGCTATTCAACTGAAATTAACACAGGTGGCCACATATTTAAGTTAAAAGTGGTTTTTAGTTTTATATGTATACATACAGGTATAACAATATCCAAATAGATGTGTGTGTGTGTGTGTGTGTGTGTGTGTGTGTGTATAATCCCCATATAAATAACCATAAAGAAATAACAGATTAATATGTATTGATTATACTGACATTCTTATTTATAAAGGGAAGTCAAAAAGGCAAACAAAGTTTGATTTCTAATTTTTACTTCAAACTGAATGATTTGATTTGATTTTTGAAGTCAGCAAAAATTCTAAGATACTAGACCTTATATACTGTACTTATGCATCTAAATGGAATACAAAGACAAACCTAAAAGATTTATTATAGGTTGTAAATATGTCACTAATGCAGAATTACTGGACAGTACACATACAACTGGTGCCAAAAAAGCTTTTAGCTTTGTTGCTGAACTGGATTCTTTACTGCTGAGAAAATGAATTAATGGAGGAATTGAAAAGGTGGGTGGGGGAGGAACTTTCCCGGCTTGGCTAGTAAATCAACTCGAATATACTTTTTAGAATTGTGTAAGACTTTGGGGCTTTTTAGAAAACTGCTTTAGAGATGGTAAGATTTCAAAATTCTGTGGGAAAAATACTATATACAGTTTGAAAAATTACTAAAATTTAAACATTTTCTCAACCCATTTTGGTCTAGAAATCACAATTGTTGTCAATCTAGTTTTTAGTTAAGAGGTTAAAATAACGAATACTAAAGGTAAAAATATACCCACACAGATAATCAGCTATGCACAAATGTATAATATGATAAATAAAGCAAAAACTTACTATTTCCTGTTTTACTGGATGTTCCTTGGGATTAACTCCTTGAGTGGCCAAGTAAACTGTCAGAAAAAATGAGACATTTAATGACAATTTTTAAAAGATCATTTAAAAACTAGATAATTGTTAATTGTATATTTTATGGCAGTGACTCCTTCCATGGAAGGGTTAGATTAGAGGACTGCAGAGGTCCCTTCCAACTCTCAAATTCTGTGCTCTGTGAAAATAATTTGTATATAAATTGAAAGCACTGAAATCAAGTAAATGAAACAAAATAAAAATCACAGAAATTGCTATCTTAAATTATTTTGTATATATGCAATAATAAATTAATTTTTGGTTTATTCTGACTTTAAAAATATAAAAACTGTTATTTATAAATAAAAAATTAACCTGTCTACTTACCCCAAAACATTGAATTCAATGTATAAGCAGAAACCAAATCCAATTTGGCCTGTTCAAGTGGATCCAACTATTAAAAAATAAAGTTTGAGACATATTATTAAGTATCAATAAAATATGTCCTACAATTCAATAACTAAACAATTTGAAAAACTATCTGAGAAAAGGAGAAATTTTGGTCATCTATATTGACAACAAATTTTTACTTCAAAGTACCATTTTTATTTAGACAAAGAAAATGTGTCCAATGGAAGAAAAATATTTTAAATTATTTTAATTTTTGAAGTTATGATCTGGGCTTTGTATGTCAAAAGTAATTCATCAATATAAACACAGAACATGATGTATTTATGTATGAGAAGCAGGCTGAAATACTTAGGCTGTACCAAAGACAGAGAAACATAATGAAATTTGTTTGCAGCTGTCAAAATCAATTTATTATTTTTGTCCTATAGGATTTCCAGAAACTCTGATAACATCATTCCACTACTTAAAAACTCAAAGATGGATTCTGTCAAAAAGAATGTTGGGAGCACTCCTCCTCACAACCCAACCACAACACCAAAAAAAAAAAAAAAAATGTTCAGTCAAGACATAAACTTAACTGGTTTTCTCTCTTATGAAGAATACAGATTTCAGATAAGAGAGTATGTCAGTTATTTTTTTCTCATATAGGAAGATAAAGTATTATGGTTTTTAACATCTATTAATAAATAAACCAATTAGAATGATATACTTATTTCATTTTTTTACCTTTTGTAGTAACTCATTTCTAGAAACTGACATCATGGTCTTTAGCATTTCATCCACAGAATGAAGGGAATTATCAAATGCTGATAGATAGTCATGAATTTCTGTTGGATAGTCTTCTCCACTAACATCTTCTTCTGCCATGCTAACTAGAAAGATACATAAAAATTATTTGTGTTACTTACTTAATGAGATCTTAGGTATTTATTTGTTCTCCTGTCCAAAAATTATTTTATCAGTCTTACATCAAGAATTCTAGACATGTTAACAGAATTAAAACCAGTTGAAAAGCAATTAATCAAACTACCAGTGATGTCTTTTTTAACAACATAATCCTAGAGAAAATCAGAGAGTGCTTTAAAAACAAAGGTTAAGGTTCAATTCCCCAATGTACATTCCACTGTACCAATTATACACTCTGAAGCACTAAAGTATGACAAGCAAGAATCAAAAAACAATAGGAAAAAATTCTAGAACTCTTAAAACTACAAAAAAAGACTAAGTCAATCACAATCTCATAGCAGGAAATGATACTTGAATTAGTAATTGGATTACATGTCATTCAAAGGCAGACATAAAAATATAACCTTTAATGTTGTTAGGTGAAAATCCATTAAAATTTTGGATTAAACAGATAAGAGAAATCAGAAATCTGATATCTGAAATGCTTCAAATAAATAATATGAACTGCTGCTCCAGTCCAATTACAAAGGTACTTTAAGTCTATTTTAAAATTTATCTAAAAAATTTAGAATTTCCATAAATCATATTGTTGTCAGTTGAGTCTGACTCTTCATGACCCCTTTTGGAGTTTTCTTGGCAAAGATCCTGGAGTGGTTTGCCATTCCCTGTTCCAGCTCACCTGACAGATGAGGACACTGAGGCAAACAGGGATGAAGTGGCTTTCCCAGGTCAGCCTGCACTGTGGTGCCACCTAGTGGCCACATAGGACACAAGGAAAGGGAGAGTTTCCTTGTGTGGCAGTGCTCACCTGTATAGGTATATACATACAAACACCACACACCCCCTCAACTCTGGGAATGGTCTGTCATCCTCTTGCAAGTCCAAGAGAATTTTTTCTAAGCACCTAAAACATGGCAGACATGTGCTGTGGAAGCAAAGAAAGCATCCCCCCCGCAAAGGCCCTACTCACAACAGGCTCCAGACAACATGCAAACAACTGCACAGGTAAATCTATACACGAGCTACAATAGAGGCAAATTGACATGGAAAAGGCATTCAGAACATCAGGAAAGGCTTCTTGTAGGTGGGCTTTACCTGGGGCGTGAATGAAGTCAGCTAAGAGGGAGAATTCCAGGCAGAGGGAACAGTCAAGGAAAGGATAGAGCTCAGAAATGGGAGTGTGTAAAGGATAGAAGTGAGGCTAGTGTCACTGGGTCACAGAGCACATTGCAGAAACAAGATGTAAGAAGGCTGGAAAGAAAGAGGCCAAGTTATTAAAAAAAAAAAACTTGTACATGAAAAAAGGGTTTTCTATTTGACTAGACCAATGATTCTTCACATTTTTGGCCTCAGGACCCTCCCAAAAAGCTTTTGTTTATATGGGTTATACTGATCAATATTTACTTTATCTAACAGGTACTATGTTTACAATATTTACTAAAAATTAAAACATCTTTGTATTATGATAAAAATAGTTTTGATTTTATAGGTCCCCTGAAAGAATTCCTGAGACCCCAGAGGTCACCATACCATATTTACAAACCAATATATATTTTATTTTAATGCAATATACACTCTACTTGGTTTTTCTTCTGTAGACAGGTAGGTTCAGCTCTTTAGAACAATTATATATTTTATTTAGTAGTTTTGCTAGTATGCGGCTTAGTGCAATTAGCAGAATGTTCAACCATAAATAAGTGTAGGAGAATTCTACTAGATGTGGACTCTGGGCAGAACCACCTCCAAGTCATTAGCAAACACGTTTGACAAGCATCTATTTCCTTTTATTAATCTCTTGTTGATATCTGTGTATATAGGATAAAACAAGATAACAAATCTCTGTTGCTACAACTTTCCAGGAATCTAATATAATTTTGATATGTGAGGAGATACCCTTTTCAAGCATAGTTGGGGGGGGGGTTTGCTCCAACTAATCAAAATTTTTAATAATAAAAAAATAGAATTCTGTCTTTACTATTCCTTTTACTCAATGATAAAAGAGACAGAATATCACTTTGACAAATAGTCCTTTTCCATTATCCCGCCCACATTGAGAAGCCATCAGTAAAGTGCCCATTAAAACATACTTTTTTCACTTTCTTGGTTCTTACTTTTTACTGCTGGGTTTGTTTTTTTGTAACATAGGTAACACAGAAATGTTTTAAATGACTAGATATGTATAACTGATATCATTGTTTCTTTTCTTAACGTATAGGGGAAGAATAGCAGAGAATCTGGAACTCAAAATTTTTTTTTAAAAATGAATGCTGGAGCAGCTAGACAGCGCAGTGGAGAGAGCACTGGCCCTGCAGTCAGACGGCCCTGGGTTCACATCCAGCCTCAGTCACTTAATAATTGCCTATGTGACCTTGGGCAAGTCAATTAACCCCATTGCCTAAAATTTTAAAAAAAGCTTGCAAAAATGAATGCTAAAGACAAATAGAAGTCTCATTATACAGTTCAATTAAATAATAAATGCAAGGGTTATAAATTCCTGATATTCTCTTGATCATACTGTTTGTAATAATGGTGAACACTTTTTCCTTTTTAATCATGAGCATCAACAAAAAAAATGAGATAATATCTATGAAACAGAAAACATTTTTATAATGTACATCTTAACATCTTAATATCTTAACAGACCATTAAATTTAACAAGATAATAACAAAATTTTTCTATTTATTTGTGCCACGATAATTCTGTCTTAAGACAAGAGAGGATGGAGTTGGAACCCAAGGCAGAGATCCTCCAAGGAAACATGGTTTTTAGTATAGAGTTTTAATTTGAAGGTTTTTGTAGAATTTCTCTACTTCTCAACTTTTACAACATATAAGCTGTAAATATTAACATGGTATGAAGTCATTAGAGACCCATGGAATGCTTATTTACCTTAGGATACATGATAAAAAGTAGTTTACATAGATTATTTTATTTGAGCATCATAACAATCATGTAGGGGAAATCCTATAGATATTATCAATCCTATTTTGTAGATGAGGATTTGATCAGTAAGTCACACAACTAATAAGTATCAAAGATCTTCGTGATGTTGATAAATGGAAAATAAATGATCTTTGGAGTCAGAGGATTTGAATTCAAATATTGCTTACTAATTATGACTCTGAACAAGCAACTTAACTCTTATGCTTTGCATCAATGGCTAAACAAATTGTGGGATATAAATATATTGAATTATTGCCATGCCTTAAAAATGATAAATATCAGAAGACTGATGGTGAAGCATACACTCTACTTCCCAGCAGAGGGGTAAGTTATAAAGAGAGAATAGGGGCAGAGAATGAGACATGCATTTTCATATACAATAAATATACTTTGTTGTATGGATTTCCTTTGATTTCCAATACTTACGGAGGAGTTTGTGGACAGTGATAATGCTGTCCCTTCCCCCAAAAAGGAAAATTGTTATCAATGAAATAATATAAAAATTTACAGAAGGCAGAAATAAAGTGAAAGGGGACACAAAGAAGCAGAGAACTTTTGCTACTACAGCATTAAATTGAATCTATACCTTCAAAAAAGGGTTAAGGGTTTCCCTGTATTGGTCTTTTTGAATTTCCATTGTAATAGAGTTCATAGTTTCACATACAATTGTCTTTTCCCATTCTTTGTATACTGAAATGTTCAAGACTATCAGTGTTTAAGTTCATAATTTTGAAAAAGAAAACAGGTTAAAAAAGAAATAATAAGGTGGGGGGGAAGGAACTAAGATTAGGGAAACAACTGTAAAACTCAAAATAAAGAAAATCTTTAATAAAGAAAAAAAAGAAATAATATGAAGAATTCAGAGAAGCATAGGAAGCCATAAACTAATGCAGAGTACAAAGGAAAACAATATATTCCAAAAGTATTTATAGAAAGATTAAAAAGACTAAAAAATGAACACTGTAGGGGGCAGCTAGGTGGCGCAGTGGATAGAGCACTGGGCCTGGAGTCAGGAGGACCTGAGTTCAAATCTGACCTCAGACAATTAATAATTCCCTAGCTGTGTGGCCTTGGCCACTTAACCCAATTTGCCTTGCAAAAACCTTAAAAAAATGAACACTTTATAATAACCACACCTGGAAAAGAAAAGACCCTCCCTTCTTTTTTTTCAGGACATTAAAGAAATGGAGCACTGCATATACTGTCAAATTTCATTGATAACACTGGTTAATTTGGTTGAGTTCCTTTTTTTTATTCTTTGTTACAAAGGACAAGTCTCTAGGTAAGAGATTCAGAAAGGAAAAGTGATACAAAACCAACATATTAATATTTTTTAAATCCAAGAGATGGAACTAGTGGAATATACAAACTAAGGAAATCAAGGAAAGGAAAAAAGTCCCAATAATACTAGAATATTTATAGGAATTCCTTTTAAAGTAGCTAAAAATTTTAAACTAACCAACAAGCATTTAAGTGCTTATTATGGGCCAGGCATTATGTTGTGAAACACTCTGTCCACAGGGAACTTACTTTCTAATGAAAGAGAAACTGTAAAAATATAAGTCCAGATAAAATACATACAAAATGAATACAAGGTAGTTTTGGAAGGGGAAACACTAATAATAACAGTAACGAGAGAGAGAGAGAGAGAGAGAGAGAGAGAGTTATACAAAAATTGTTTAATTTTATCCTCATGACAAGCCTGGGAAGTAGGTGCAATTAATACCCTCAGTTTATAGTGAAAGAAACTGAGGAAAAGAAAGGTTAAGTGAACTTCCCAGAGTTCATCCAGCTAGGAAGCATGGAACCCAGATCTGAAAGCAAAAATGAAGGCAAAAATGGTTTCATGAAGGTGGCAAATGAACTGCATCTTAAAGGACTTAAGAGATTCCAAAGCCTGAGGGAGGGAGGGGACACTCTAAAACATGGGTCCTGGAGGCAGAGCATCTCTTGTGCAAAATAATAGTCAGTGTGACCAAACTGAAGAGTTCAAGGGGTTGAGTTAAGTAGAGGCAGTTTAGAAAGATAAGAGAAGGACAGACAGGCATTAAATGTCAAACCAATGGAAGAGTTACTGAAGTCTGTTCAGTGGAGAGCTGATCATATCTACCCTTTAGGAAAATCACTGTGTGAAGGAGGAACTGTATCACTACTTGAGACAGGGAGATTAAATAGAGGATTATTCCAATTGTCCAAATCAAAAAAATACACACGATGACTACAACAATGTTAAGGGGAAAGAACAAAAAAACAAAAGTGAAACAAAGCACCATATAAGAATGAATAATGAGCAAAGTTATCTCAAAGAGGAGAGAGATTGCATGGTAGGTGCAGAAAAAATTCCTTTTAACAGTTTCTTTGTGGAGAACTTCCCTATAGCAGTGGTGGCAAACTGCTTGCTGACATTGACCTGGAAAACCACAAATTAAGATCATCTGTGTTGTACTGTCTATTTATTTTATTAAACACTTCTCAATTATATTTTAATAGTTTCAGGAGTGATTGACACTTCTGCTCCATATCAATGAAATCACAGATCCAGTTTACACACACACACACACACACACACACACAAACACAAATAAATACACAGATGGTTCTACTGAGCTAAATGCTAAAAAAGTTAATTCTTTGCCATTTAAATTTAGTGGATTGTTTATCTCTGTTGATAGTTATTAAGTTTACACAATTTTTTAACATCTAATTTGGATGATACATTTCCTATGTAACTATATCAATCTCTTTAAACAGTGGTTCTTAAGCTTTGTGAATTTGTTTGTTTTAATATAATGTCAATATAACTGCTTGTATTTTAATTCTGTGTATTTTATTTTATCATTTAAAGATATTATTCTGAGAAGGGATCCATAGGCTTCACCGGATAACAAAAAGGGTCTATGACACAAAAAATATTAAGCACCCCTTGTCTAAATTGACCTCTAAAACCTCATCCTGCCCTAAAATATTTTAACAATATAGTTAATAGAAGGGCACGGTGGTATACAACAGTAAATTACAGCCCAGCTCATCCATCATCAGTATTTGTAAGGCCTGAGAGATAAGTATGGATTTGGCCCTCAAGCTATAATTTGTCAATGTCTGGTATACACAATCCAAAAATAATTTTCATTTGGTTTTGGTGGACAAAATAGCTCTCTCCCCAAATAAATTCATCTTTCTACTTTTGGGGTTTTGACAAAAATGTTAAAAATTAGTTCAAAATCTCAAATACACACCAACCAATAGCAAAAGAAGGTTAAATTAAAGACATACAGGGTGATAAAAGGAAAGTCAGCTAGGATTAAAAATCTGCTATGGATAAACCAATAAATAGACAATCCATATATAAATTACATTAACTCTCAAATTCCTGCTGAGGTGGATAAGCAAGTCTAATTTGAAATGAAGTATCATTAAACAAAACCTCTTAAAATAAATTTCTAATATAGAGAAAGAATGTTGTCTAAGCCTGCTTAGTAAGAGGTAGTGCAAGAGGGAAAAAAGTCCCCAAAATCCTGTTCCAAGTCCCACTTTCCGGTTTGTGTAACCTTAGGCAAACTGCTTAACTCCAAAGTCTAACTCTTCTAATCTTTAAAATGGAGATACTCAATTACTTGTACCTGCTAACAAAAGATTAATTATAGAAAGTCTTTTGTAACCATTACACAATATATAAAATGTCAGTTATTCTAATTGTCATCCAATTACCAAAATAATTATATATCATAAAGTATTCCATCACAAATTACTAAAGATTTTTGCTACTGAAACACCTTATTTCAAAAGCTTAAAGAAAGGTCTTAGCAAGGGATTCTGCACATGGGAGGATGGGGGCGGGGGGATTTTGGAGTTATATATAAAGAAATAGCTACTGAAATTCAAGAGACAAAAAGTGTGAATAGACCAAGAGCATACTGAACTAGTTATGAGTTTTTCACTGAAATATCCTCATTCCAACTCACCTATCTGGTGATTTTCAATTCTTACTTTCAATACTTCTTCCTAATGAAGAAACCACAGCACCTTAATGTACAAACATGGCAACCTCCAAGTTCAATAATGCAAAAACAACTGTCATAGACTGCAAGGTACTGACAGCAGACAGGCAGCAACCTCACAAGCCTGTTTTCTAGAGTGAATTTTCCGGAGTGCAAAGTTACAGCCTATGTACACCTACTGTCAAAATCACAGAAGTAACTTATAGATAATACCCAACTCCACTCCTAAGGCAATTTTCCTTTCCATTCATTCATAAAACAGTCACCAATTCAAAAATATTATTGCTTCCTTTCATTGTTTTTAGTAGGAGCAACAGGATTATATTATGCACTTTATTTATTAGTCACTTCTGATTTAGTTAATTCTCAATGTTATTAAGAATTTATTTAAACAGACATAAAATGCAACTGGAACTTCACATATCTGCTACTGTTAGTGAGCAGTTAAAATTGTTTCAACAAATGCAAAAAAAGAGAATTCTTTTCTCAAATGAATGGCAATATGATATTGCAGAAAGAGTCCTGGCACAAGGTCAGGAGATCTGAGTTCAACATCCAGCTCAAGATCTGCTCAGAGCTTCTTAAACCTTTTTGTGTCAAGGACCTCTTAAGTCTCATGAAGCCCATGGATCTCTTCTCATAAGTATTTTTAAATGCCTAAAATAAAATATAATGGATTACAAAGGAAACCAATTACAGCAAAATATAGTCATCAAAACATTTTTAAAAAACAGGTTCATGGGGCAACTAGGTGGCACAGTGGATAAAGCACCGGCCCTGGAGTCAGAAGTACCTGGGTTCAAATCCAGTCTCAGACACTTAATAATTACCTAGCTGTGTGGCCTTGGGCAAGCCACTTAACCCCATTTGCCTTGCAAAAAAAAAAAAAAAACCAGGTTCATGTCAGCTAAATATACTACATAAATGCCAGTTATCATTATTTAGGATCATGCTGATAGGAATCACAAGAGAAATGAATCAGTCTCCAGAAAGGTAAAAGGACTGGAGGACATCATGAAAAAAAAGCTTACAGCAAGCTGGGACTAGACTAGACCTGAGATTTCACTGATAAATGGAACAGTCTTTTGAAAAAATTCCTTGTCAGGTGACACAGTAAATAACATGCTGGCCCAACCAGGAATAAAGATGATCTCTATTCAAAAATCCTGCTCTATTCAAATTCTGTTTTTGTTTTTAAAAACAAAGAACAAAATAAAACATCAGCCTAGGTTTCTGCATCTGAAAAATAAGGGGTAATCAAAACATCTACCTGGATTCCAGGGTTGTTATGAAGATAAAATGAATTATTTGTACAGCAATATGCAAACCTTAAGATACTTTATAAATACTAGCTGATCATTATTTTATTATTATCATTGTAACTACTATCATCAATGTATTTCCCCTGTAACTTATAGTCTTAGCTGCCTAGCACTGAGAGATTAAGTGACTGACAAATCACACAACTAATATGTGTCAGAGGTTTCCTGGCCTTCTCTTTCCTCTCGGAAGCTATGGAAAGAATGCTGGATCACAAAACCAAGGCGAACACAGGACAGTCACTAAGTCTCCTGGTGCCTCAGTTCTTCATCTGTAAATAAGTAGAGTGGACCAAAGGGTTTCTGAGCTCCCTACCATCTCTGAATCCAGCACCATATATCTATCACAGGGTCTCTCTGATGAGTAGTTTGCAATATTTAAAAATCCTCCAAAAGTCTTCTAGTTATCAATTTCCTATCCTCCATTAAAACAAAGTTTTTCCATCATTCCTTTTTAAAAGATGTTGGGATCAAATGGAGGGATCCTTAAGAAGAAAGTCAAGGGAAGGAAATAAAACCACCCTCAGGGAGGGTATTGTCCTGTTAAGTTGCCTTCTTGCTTCCAAGGTCCTCAAGTACTGGTCAACTGGTTTAAAATTATATCAGTTGGACATTTTCAGGAGTGGGGAACTAGTGTGTTAGTTCCCAATATCAACGAAATTCAAAAATGTTACAGATCTCCTAATCTTCTACAAAGTTTCACCAATATATTGGGGTCTGATACTAAACAAGTCTTGTACATATTTTTCAGTACTTTAAAAAGTACTCAGAAAGTCACACAGAAGGTTATTAGTGCTAAAATGCTTAGTGACACTAAAAGCAGGATTTAACTGAGAATATACTCAAGGTGGATTAACCCTCAAGGGTTCTAATTCTAAAGATCTCAGAATACTGAGCACTTAACACAATTACACTGCTATCCTATTTAATCTTGCACAGTAGAAGCACAGCTTATAAATCAACAAAGGTGGGAAACATATGCCCCCACCACTTTTTCTTCACTAGCTTAAAAGTACACCCAAAAGCCACT
The DNA here is from genome assembly GCF_037893015.1 of Macrotis lagotis. Classification (NCBI taxonomy): domain Eukaryota; kingdom Metazoa; phylum Chordata; class Mammalia; order Peramelemorphia; family Peramelidae; genus Macrotis; species Macrotis lagotis. Next base: position 126,320,049 of record NC_133658.1, read on the forward strand.
TTTTTACAAACATGATTTCCCTGAAAAACAGAATGAGCTTCTTTCTGTCCTAGATGGGAAATATGAAGTGCCTTTGAAACAAAAAATATTTGTAAATACATATACACTGCTGATGAGTACTTTGGTCTTTTCGATTTTGTTTGGTCCATGTTAAAATAATGGCAATCATTTAAATTCAGCCTATTTAAACTCTCTTTCAAAATTAGACAAAAGCAATCTTTATCTATCAATTGTCATGAAGGCAGGGTGTTTTTAGTGGAAAGACCCCCGGAACTAGAATCAGAAAAGATCTGGATAGGAATTTCTCACATCAGACACTTACTAATGAAGTCAGTGTGTGCCTAGGCAATTCATTTAGCATTTCTCAATTTTTCAAATTAAAATGGAACGAATATATTATCTATCCCACAGAGCTGTTATAAGGATCATATGAGATAATTTTAAAAGCAAAGCATTATCACATAAATGGCAATAAATAACATTTGTATAAAAGCATTAATATAGTTTATAAGGTAAAGAATCATGGGTTTCTCTCTCTTTCTCCCCAAAACAAAAAACTTTAGATGCTTAGCAAAGAAGAATGATTTTGGGGGCGACTAGGTGGCATAGTGAATAAAACACCCACCCTGGAGTCAGGAGTACCTGGGTTCAAATCCGGTCTCAGACACTTAATAATTACCTAGCTGTGTGGCCTTGGGCAAGCCACTTAACCCTATTTGCCTTGCAAAAACCTAAAAAAAAAAAAAAAAAAAAAAAAAAAAAAAGAATGACTTAGTCTATGAGTTCATCAAACACATAACCATGCCTTACAAGAATAAAATGAGTTTTAGTGTGCCTGAACAAAGGTTGAATATGAAGAGATGACTGCTATGAACCAAAGCAGATTGGAAAAAAGCAGAAACAGAGAAACAAGAGGTAAAGTGACTACAACATAAATAGAAACACAATGACCAAAAAAAGAAATGGTACACTTTCATTATAATGGCCAAGTTAGGTCTAGAAAAATAGAAGAGAGAATAGCCTTTTTTCCTTCTTCCCTTTTAATGCAAAAGAAGAAAAACTGACATTGCATAGAGAGAGAGGCCCTGCATTTCTCTTATTTTCACCGGAGAAGGAAAATTCAAGACTGACTGCATGAGAAGGGTGAAAAAAGTAGACATTCCATGTAGAGAAAATGATATGCAAGAATCCAGAAGTGATAATCCTCAACCATGTGGGAGATGGCAAACAAATTGACTTTATTTGGTCAGAAAAGGTTTAGACAAGCCAAGTACCTCTTAAAACAATAGTAATGTTTTATGAGAGATGAAAGTTAGCTAAGGAAAATTCAAATTAGAGGGATAGAAAATTAAGTCAATATCTATTGATATTCTGTTAAGGCCTCTCAATGTTTAAGGTGGAGAAAGACAGAAGATTAGGTTAGAAAAAAAACTTTGAGCTACTTCTAGAGCTTTACATTGGACACCTAGGAAATCTAGGTGTTCTCTTTTATACTATCAAATGCCATCCCCATAAATTGTTACTATTCCCCCAAGACAGTTCTATGCTTAGGAATGACCTTTCTCCTCTTCTCTACCAATTTCAATCCTTGTCATCCCTCAAAGTTCAAGTACATGTTCTAGCATCAACTTCTCCAAATGATCCATTGCCAGATAAATCTTTTTCTTAACTTTCACAGCATTCCTATCATTGTCTCCATCTAGCATTTATGCATTGCCTTCTTATTGTAAATTGGTTTTATGTGTAAAAATGTATTTATACATATATTTTGTCTTCTAACTGGACTTTAGGTTCGTTAAGAACAAAGATTCAGCACTTAGCACTATACCTTTAACATAGTAAGAATAAAAAAAAGGAAAAAAGACTGATTAAATATGATCTTATTAGTATAGTTACTCCTGCCTAACCTAGCACAGACTGCAGATAAAGCACACTTTAGGTGATGGTTTCAAGAGTTGCTGTGGCCAAAAACATTCATCAGTCACTGATTAAACCTTTCGGTCATAACTATGTCCAAAACTAATAAGTTCAGGCTCAATAACAGTAGTGAAAAATCACAATTCACAGTTTGTCAGAAGGTAAGGATTTTTTTCAAAAAAATATCAAAAAAGATATGAATACCAAAAAACAGAGTAATCTGGTTATTTATTTTAGGAGCAAATGGTTGTCCTGGAATGCATCCTAATAACCTTATGTTACACAATAAGCACAGCAATTAAATAAATAAATAAAATTCATGTCCTTGATTAAGCCTTCTACAATTACCAAAATTACCACTGTTCAGATAATTTGTGTTATATTAATTTGTCCCATTGTCTTTTGGTTAGCTATTATCTGTATATTTTGTCTTCTGTAGTTGAATGAATTTAAAATGAACTTAAGTCACCAAATAAAAGTTTAAATTATATTTTATGCACTTTGTTTTAAGGAAGTAGGAAAATATGTTTTAGAACTTACTTAGAAATGGCCAAAGTAGATTTGTGGTTTCATTTTAAGTTCTACCTCCACTGGCGGGGTGTGAGTGTGTGTGTGTGTACGCGCGCATACACATGAGCATGTACATGTTTATGCATGCATGTGTTTATGTGAGTGTTTGTGAATATACGTAATATATGTATATGTATAACAGAAGCCTTCCACAATACTCAGATAATATTAAAATATTTTGTTGTCTGGAACACCCCACTGCTTTATTATGTTTCATAAGGTTTTATGTACTATTTCTATGCTATTTATATACTATTTCCTTATTCCAGTATGTTCCATACACAGTAGCCAGAAAAATATATTCCTCAAGCACCATTTCAAATCTCGTTTCTCTGCTTAAGAGCTCCCTAATGCCTCTCCTAATAGAAATTCCTGGGTTTTTTTGGATTTTGATATTTAGCCTATTCCCTTTCCAAGAAAAAGATCTCTACAATCCCTGACTAATTCAAGTTATTTTATTTGTCATCTCCCACAAGTCTTACAAATTTCCTCCTCCATGACTTTGCATACCACCCCAAACCTCCAGTCCCACTTACAATGCCTACTCTTCTCCATAAATCCAACATAGATCAAATTCACCTCCTCAGGCTGAAGGAACACACACACACACACACACACACACACACACACACACACACACACAGTCACACACTTCAGTAAACATCAAAATCAACAGAGAAATAAGTAGGGATGGAAGAGGAAGACTGATACTAGAGAAGAAATAACAATCAAAACAAAATTTCTTATTCTGAAGGAGAAATTAAAAGGGAATTTTTTTAATTATTAGAATCTAAGTGAAGGAGGGAACCTTAGAATAACTCTTAGGGGAGGCTAGGTGGCGCAGTGGATAGAGCACCAGCCCTGGAGTCAGGAGTACCTGAGTTCAAATCCGGCCTCAGACACTTAATAATTACCTAGCTGTGTGGCCTTGGGCAAGCCATTTAACCCCATTGTCTTGCAAAAATCTTAAAAAAAAAAAAAAAAAAGAATAACTCAGAAAACTGAGGAATGGATAAACAGTGATACATGAACGTAATAGAATATTATTGTACCATGAAAAATTATTTGGAGATAGATTTCAAAAACACTGAACTGATGAAGAATGAAGTGAGCAGAATCAGGAGAATAGTTTAAAGAACAATGTAAAGAAAAACAATTTTTTTTTTAAACTCAGTCAAGGCTAACCCCAACCAAGTATCCAGAGGACCAATTACAAAGCATGTTACCAATCTCCTGACAGGAAGGCACAAAGGATAGTTTTGAGCAATGGTATTCATTCATCTTATTTGACTATGTTATTTTATTATGAGTGTTTCTTTTCCCTTTCTCAAAGTTAACTGGGGTATAATTTCAAGGAAGGGACCTTAGCAATAATGACTTCCCCCCCTCCCCCCCAAAAAGAGGCCAATGGAAAACATTCTTTAAAATGTTAAGAAAATTGAAGGAAACTCAGAAAGAAGGGACAACTAAAACAATGTTGAAAATCATATGTATAAATTATTTGTTATTTATCATCTATATTTTTAAAAAGGTGTGATATGTGAAATAAAGATTCTGTTGTATATGGAATCTTTCATTTTATGCTATCTATATAGAAATGTTCTTTTGGGGGAGTTAAAATTCATAATTTAAAAATAAAATTTTAAAAATAAAATTCATGTCCTTAATTAAAGCTTCTACAATTACCAAAATTACTACTGTTTAGATTATTTGTGTAATATTAATTTGTCCCTTTGTCTTTTGGTTAGCTATTATCTGTATATTTTGTCTTCTGTAGTTGAACAAATGAATTAAAAACCACTTACTACATACCAGCACTCAGCACAAGGCAGATGTCAAGGCTATAGAAGAGATGGCTTAATAATTTAAAGAAGGAAGGGAAGCATGGCTGCAGCTTTGCTGAAGGAAATTTGTTATAGGTAGGTGATAAACCTCCTTATTCTTTGTTCAACAAGTATATACCTGAACATCTGAAGTGATCATTAGATTCAGGGAAAATAAAATGATAAAATGAATATCATCAATGCAAGAATACTAAAATATGAGGCCTAGAGAATGAGCACAATATGGGCCGGTACAGTTAAGAAGTATGTGGAGTAAAGAACTAATATCTAGGCAATACTTTAAATTTGCAAAGCACATTACTCCTAGTAAACCTGTCAGATAGGGACAAGAAATATTATAGATTAATTGATTTATCCATGAGGTAGAATTCAAACTTGGGCCCCCAAGTCCATGATAACATACTGCCTCTAAAAACCTGGGTCCAAGACCAGATGTAATCTTGAGGATGTCCCTCATCTGTAAAATATGGATAATATTATTTGTACAAGTCATCTTGTACTCTGCAAATTGTAAAGCACTACAAAAATGTTATTTCTACTCCAAGTGGGATTTTTTGCAAGACGCTGAAGGATGATTAAAGTTTGGAAAGAAGTAAAGACACTTCAGCCAAAGCATAGCATAAGTAAGCCAGAAAGACAAAAAGGAATGTGTCTGGATACAAGGTTCCTATAGAGATAATAAAACTGGAAAGCTAAGAAGGGGCCAGACCCTTGAATGACTTTTTGAAGAGTTTGAACTTTATCCTAGAAGCAGAAAGAGAAGTCTTGTGGGATTGTGAACATGGGAGTGAGAGATAAAAAGTACCTGAGAAAGTCTCCTCCCCGAGCAGCTACCATCATGTGCTGTCTAACCAGAGTGAAAACAGATTTTTCAGATGGATCTGTTCTGGCATTACACCGATATCAACAGATCATAAGATTTAAAGCTTAAAGGATCCTTAAGGATCACTGTGTCCAATACCCCCCTACCTTACATAAGAAGTCTGACGTCCACACACAGTCATAAATATAGTGTCCAAGGTCAAAAATCAGGGGTCTTTCTACTTCTATAAGAGTAGGTACTAGATGCGGATAGGTGGCTTAGTGGATAAAGCACCGGCCTTGGAGTCAGGAGTATCTGGGTTCAAATCCAGTCTCAGACACTTAATAATTACCTAGCTGTGTGGCCTTGGGCAAGCCACTTAACCCTATTTGCCTTTGCAAAAACCTTAAAAAAGTAGGTGCTAAATGCTTTGTACTAAAGATTCCATCTACAGAAAAACTGAAATGATCTGTTCACAGTAGGACCCTAGCTCTAGAGCTGAAAAGGACCTATAAGACTACCTCACCCAACTTCTTTGTTTTACCATGAAGAAACTAAGAGTGTTTAAAAAACAGTTTGGGAGGGGGGAGGGGGGAGGGGGGAGATTGGGAGGGAGGGAGAGAAGATAAGAAAATAAGAATTTAAATTTCTACACTTTGCAAGGATATTTGATTTTCACAACAACCATTAAGAGGTAAGAGCTATTACTCCCCTTTTACAGTTAAGGAAACTGAGGCAAACAGAGGTTAAGTGGCACCCATGGTCATACAATTGTTATTTTGTTTGACACCAAATCTGAACTCAGGTCTTTCTTACTCCAGGTCCAGCATATCAGTCACTGAACTACCACCAGTTGCCCCTATGTACATAGGACATACTTTTAAATTTAATCTTCATTATTATCACCTTCTCCATCACTTAGTTAAGTTTAGAAGAGATGTTGATTTGTAACCTTAACTAATCTGTGAGATATAAATGCCTACACTAAAAATTTAAACTAGTTCAAAGGGTTAGTCAACTCCTGCAAACCCTTGGTAGAAGTTGGGTTTCATGGAGCTCTGACTTGTCTAACTGGGTCCCATAAATCATGTCAGAAGTGGAATTTGAACCCAGGTCCTCTGGCCCATATCAGTCTTTCCATTTTGCCAACACTCTTAATATTGTTGGCTGAATAACTATCTCACTATTTCTTAAGATTTAATAGTGCTTATCTTAATCTTAATAGTGCTCTTAGTTATCCCTAGAGATGTCAGCCTCCAAGGACTGTTGATATCCTCAAGAGATCTTTCACTCCCAAATGCATAAACATAATTTGTTATTCAACAATACCTATTATTTAAGGTTGATAGTTTTGTTTCTCAAGACCTGTGATTTCATCAGGTTTGGAGTTCCTAAGGAGGAAATTTATTCTACCAGAGAATACCAACAACAGTTTTGCAAGAAAGAACCTTAGAATTGCATAGACTACTGAGCTTCCCAAGGTCGTGTTTCAGATTGCCCCAGAAGCTGAACCTGAAATGACTCTATTCAAAGGGCCCAAACATTGGCATTGTTAAAAACTAAAACAAGGAACAGGAAACTTCTATTCCATTTTTAATTTGAAATGTTTCTAAAATCACCATGGAGACAAAACCCTCTATGCAGCTCTAGGAAATCATGGAGAGCTAGCCTCAGAACTACAAAGAACTGGATTCAAGTTTTCCTTCAGACACTGGTCAAATCACTTAACCTTTCAGTGGTCTAGGTCAGAGGTGTCAAGCATGAGTACTGCCTGAACCAGATTAAAATGTAATTGGGATGCAGTGGATAGAGCACCAGTCCTGGAGTCAGAAGAACCTGAGTTCAGATCTGACCTCAGACACTTGATATTTACTAGCTGTGTGATCTTGTCAAGTCACTTAATGCCATTGCCTCACAAAAACAAAAAAAAAAAACAACAAAAATGTAATTGGGAATTAGTCGATAAAATAAAAAAATTTTAAAACATAATACTACATTGTAATCCTAGGTCAACATGTATAGATAAGTTCCCCCTCCCCACTCCTTTGAGACACCCCTGGTGTAAGCAATTCTCTAAGCAAGAGAATCTACACTATCCTGCAAGGGTAGCTAGGAGGTCCAATATGCAGTGCCAGGCCTGGAGTCTGGTAGACACATCTTCCTGAGTTCAGGTATGACCTCAAACACTTACTACTTATATGACCCTGGGCAAGTCACTTTCTCATCTATAAAATGAGCTGGAGAAGGACATGGCAAACCACTCTGATATCTCTGCCAAGAAAACCTCCAGTGGGGTCCTGAAGAGTTGGACATGACTGAACTATCCAAAAGTGGTGAAGGGAGTGCCCTCACCTGAGAATACCAATGAAATCACGGGTCCCTTTCATTTTTAGAAATCTGTTGCAAACATACTGTTATTTAAATGGAGTGAGGAGGGAAAATGTCAACTGGAAACATAATAAAATGAAATTTGAGAGAGAATATGTGAAAATCTTTGGAAAGTTGTGGGTACTTATGAATATAAATTTAAGGGACAATGATCAAATCCTGAGAGTAAACCAAATAATTAAATGAATTACTGAACTGGAAGGAATCTAAGGAGAAGAAATGGTGGAATCTCTCATTTTATAAAAAAGTGCTTTGAGGGGGCGGCTAGGCAGTACAGTGGTCCTGGAGTCAGGAGGGCCTGAGTTCAAATCTGACCTCAGACACTTAATAATTACCTAGCTGTGTGACCTTGGGCAAGCCACTTAACCCCATTGCCCTGCAAAAACTGAAAAAAAAAAATGAATTGACAACTAAGATCAAGGTATAGCATGGAAACAATGTAAAGACTAACAGAATACCTTCTGTGGGGGGTGGGGGAGGGAAGCAAGAATGGGGGAAAATGGTAAAACTCAAAATAAATAAACTCTTTAAAAAATTAATAATGAATTGGAAGAATTAGATTTTTGCATAGTATATTATGCATTAGTCTTAGCCAGAGGAAAAACGTTCAGCCAGTAAAAATTATAAAAGGAACTGAAGTCAAATAAGCAGGAAGGATTTAAACGGAAGACTTGTTTTCTTTTTTTTTTTCAAGTTTTTTGTATTTTTTAGGGTTAAGTGGCTTGCCCAAGACCACACAGCTAAGTCTGAGGCCGAATTTGAACTCAGGTCCTCCTGACTCCAGGGCTGGTGCTCTATCCACTGCGCCACCTAGACGCCCCTTTCCCCTTGGGCTGACCACGCAGGCCAGGGCAGGACAGAGGCGAGGGCGGCTCGGCCAAGGGCATTCCCTTTCCTGAAACTGACACTGACTGTGGTAACAAAGTATCCAGTTGGCCCCAAGGCTTCCTCCGGGCTGGAAATGGCTCACTGGGGTGGGGCTGGGTCGGAGCAATAGGGCCATAAGATGGCACAATGCATGCGATGCGCGTAGCCCGGGTAAATCCCGGGTGTGATCTCGCGGTGGTTATTGTTTTCGTATTTTTCTATCTCAAGCATGCCACGGAAGCCGCCTGTGGAGCTCCTGGAGCCCGTGGTTTGGCACCAAGCCGGGCCTGGTCCCCTCGCTCAATGCATCATGTAATCCCAATTAAGTGACTGTCGCTTTACTTCGTCAAGGAGCGATCTCAGGCCACCGGGATGGGGCTGCCGGGGCAGACCTCGCAGCCGAGCCCTCAAGCGCCGGCCCGGGCCGCACAGACACGTGGGCTCCCATCCCGGGCCTCAAGGCGCTGCCCACGTGGGGGGGGGGGCGCCCGCGAGTTCCCCTCCCGCTCGGAAGGCGGCGCTGCCGAGCAACGAAGCCGGTTGTTGTTTAAAGCGCCCCCAAGCAGGGCCGGGCCCCGGCGCGGGAGGACCGCAGCGTGGGCCACGGCCGAGGGGCCGGGCCGGGGAGGCGGGGGAGGTGGGCGCTGCGCGAGCCCGGGGCCGTAGCTCACCGGGGCCCCAGCTCACCTGCTCCGGCACTCGCGGCTCCGACGGAAGGCGGCGACGGCGGCCGAGGGAGGACGTCACTGCGGCTCGCGCAGGCGCGGTGCCGGCGGGCCTGGAGCGCAGGCGAGAGCAGCCGAGCGCCGAGCCCTCGAGCGCCGGGCGCCGCTGTGGCCTGGGAAGAGGTGGGGGCAGGCCCCGGCCCCGGGCCCGGGCCCGCGCTCCCCGAGAGCCCGCCGCTGCCCCCGCGGATCCAACGCCCTCGAATGCAACGTCTGCAGATAAAGCGGCTGAGGCCCCGGGAGGTTCCGGGATGGGCCCTTGATGGAGGCCTTGACCCATTCCCCCCAACCCGGCCCATCTGAGATGGAGCACCCTGTACCGAAGGGACTAGCCAATGATATAATATGTGCAAATTCTACGCAATTATGATTAAGAGACACTTAATTATAAGTGAGAGTGGCTCAGAAAAATCAAAAGTGGCTTGCTCGTTGTCAAACTAATTATCCAGAACTAGAGAAAGGTCTCCCAAATTTCAGGAAAGTGCTAAGTATATAAAAGCCCTAAATATATATAAAACAGAGAGAGCTGTTAAATTATGCATTAAATGTGGTTTGGGGGAGGCGAGGGAATCAGGCCCCCACTTGATGCTAAACTAAGGGGTCCATAAAAGTGACCCTGGCTTACTACTTAACCCCTCTCAACCAACCCCCGATATGCCCATTTAGAAAATGGAAATAATAATAATAGCACATAAAGAACCCTTGGGGTTGTAAAGTGGCCAACCACCCTAGAAAGGAATTTATAACGATGTAGTTCATTTAGATCTTTGGATCTAAAGATTCCCTGCCAGTCACATAAATCAAGGAAATCAATGACAAAATGACAAATATCAAGATCTCATCTAAGGCAAAATCAAGAGATTTTATGAAGTTCCTCAAACCTTAGTATTCAAAAATCTCAGGGACAAAAAGAAGCTTCAAAAATGATCTCAGACTCAAGGGGAAGTGTAATCAATCTATCAGGTAAGAGGTTTGAGATCTATATCTGCTTGTTCCTCTCACTCTGTTGAATTACATGTTTCCCTCAATCCTATTCTCAAATTCCTTTGTTTTTTTTTGTTTAATGTCATTTAAAAGGAGGAAAGCATCAAAAGAGGATTTGAAAACCTTCCAAGAATGAACCATTTTTTATCATTTGTGATAAGATGATGAAGTTTATTTAAAAAAATTGATTCATGTCACTAGTTCTTCCAGAATCCTTTGAAAACTTACTATCCTAAAACATTTTTCAAAAAAAAATCAATGCTTACAGGCGTAGTGCCAATAAATATATTTTCTATTACAAAAAAATCAACTCTATGAATTGCATTGTGGGGGGTCAGGCTTCTATAAATCCTTTCTCTGTTCAGCAATAGATTCTGGATGATTTAGAGATGCATATTTACATACATAGTTACTATCACTTTTCCATCAAAGAATAGCCTCATTCTTCTACAAGTTCTTACATTGTAGTAAAGAAAATGATAAATATGTGGTCTTGTTCATCTTATCAGCACTATGTCTTTGAGCAAGTCATTTAATCTCTGAACCTTTTTTCTTTATTGACAGGTTTTTTTCCAGTAATGTTATGACCCCACTTTTCAGATTTTATAGATGAGGAGACTGAGACAAATAAGATGAAATGACATCTGAGGCCAGATTTGAACTCAAGAACATAAATCTTCCTGACTCCTGACTTGGTACCATATCAACTGTGCCACCCAGCTGCCTTTCTTTACTGATAGCATAAGATTAATAATAACTGCCTGGCTATACTCAAGTATCAAATAAGATAATATATTGTAAAGCCTCTGAAAACAGTAGTATATTAGGTAATTGTACATGTTCATGTACAAAGAAGTCAAAAAAATTTTTAAGCTACTTTTTTTAAAACTACTTCATGTACATATTGTTTTTGTTCTGGGCATCATATTTGAGGAACCACATTGATAAGCTGGATAGTATGAAAGAGAACAACCAGGATGGTGTATCAAAGATGAATGAGGTTTTTTTTTTTGTTTGGTTGGTTTTTTTAGATTTTTGCAAGGCAATGGGGTTAAGTGGCTTACCCAAGGCCACACAGCTAGGTAATTAAGTGTCTGAGGTCAGATTTGAACTCAGGTACTCCTGACTCCAGGGCTGGTGCTCTATCCACTGCGCCACCTAGCCGCCCCAATGAATGAGTTTTAAACCCATAGTTCTATAACAAAATTCATAAACCTCCTATTGATCAAATTATGTTTGTCCTTCATTTTCAAAGACCATGGCATCAGGGAGGTGATGCCATGTGAATTAGATTTGAGTAAGGGGGATGCTGGGCTCAGTCACCAACCTCACTTTCTCCTCCAGAGCCATCTGGGTCCAGTGACCAGATATGACAACTGGAAATGGCCCTGGATGTGAGGCAGAGTTACATGACTTGCCCAAGATCACACAGCTGGTGTCTGAGGTTGGATTCAAACTCCTGTCCTGATACAAGGCCAGTGCAGGGAACAGAGAGGAGTGGACTGGTCTAGTCAAGACCAAAGTACCTCCTGGTAATCAAATCAATTTCAATTAGCATTTGAAAAGAGTGCTTAGAAACAACTCCCTAAATAGTTTAAAAAAAAAAAAAACAACAAAAACAACAAAAGGTCCCAATTTAGATTCCTATTAGAAGCCCCTCTAGGTACACATTTGCTTTTAGACCTTTCATTAGAATTTCATTCTCCCTCTTCCTCCCCTCAGCTACTTCTTCTCATCTTGGGGTTCCCTTCACCTGTTCCACACACTGGCCTTGGGCAAGTCACTTCACAATGATTGCCTCACATCCAGGACCATTGCCAGTCATCCTAATTCATAACTGGCCATTGGACTCACATGACTCTGGAGGAGAAAGTGAGATCAGTGACCTATTGTAGCACCCCTCACTCAAATCCAATTTAAGTGCTTGTCATGACATCACCTCCCTGATATCATGGTTCGAAAATGAAGGAGAAAACATCATCTTTCACAACTTGTCCCTGCCCCACTCTTCTTTGTTTAGACAGCCAGAGGTGACTTTTTGGATAGTGCCCATCTTCAGGAGGTCTGACTCTCAGGCTGGACTTCCCCAGGTAGACTAACTGAAAAAGTCAAGACTTAGGGTAATGTCTTTTACTCTAGTTTGGTTATTGCTCTTCCTTAAGACAAAATATTCTTAGTTTTGGGGAGTTTTCCCCAACAATTTCTTCAGGTGAAAATCCTCAAGTTCTTGCTATCTGAGGATTAGCTGAAAAAGATGAAATGGTAGGGAATAGAACATTTTCTTATATTTTAATATAAGTTTTGGTTGCAGTTTTCTTTGCTTCTATATATATATATCTTATATTTATTTTTTCTTCTCTGGTTGTCATTCTTTATAGTGTCAAAAATGTTTTATCATATTCATATATCACAATTTTGCAACCCATTCCTTAATCCATAGAAATCTATTTTGTTTCCAGTTATTTGCCTTTTCAAAAAGTGTTGTACCTCTCTCTTTCTCCTCTTTCCCTCTATCTCTGACTCTCTATTTCTCTAAATTTATCTCTGGCTGTCTAGATATAGTGTATTTACACATACATCTACACGCATATGTACATATATACACATATATTCATACAGATACACACATATATACATATATGTATAGGTATATAAAGCTTTTATTTTTGTCATTGACCTCACTGCATTATATAATTAACAGTGAAATCTTTAGATCAAAGGATATGGGTATTTTTAATTACAAATTGCTGATCAGAATGGTCGACCAGTTCACAACTCCCCTAACGAATCTTTAATATGCTCATTTGTACAAGGTATCACACTTGAAATGCCATAAAAAACTCCTGAGGGCAAATTAAACATGATTTTGATATAATTTGAATATGTTCAATAAATAAATAAAAATGCTGAATAATATAAATAATGTTAATTTGTGGTTTTCTAAGTTAATAAATAAAGGACAGGGATTCATTTCTATTTGAGTTTGACACTACTGCAGGTTGACCTTTCCTAATCCCATCTTTTGTCATCTCTGCTAATTTGCTGGGTGAGGTAAAAAGTTCAGGATTTTGGTTTTTTGGTGGGGAGAGGAGGGAAGGTGGATATGCATTTCTCTAATTATTGATATTTGAGAGCATTCTTTTATTCAGTTAGTTTGAAATATTTCCTGTAACAACTTTGTTCTTAAAATTTTCTTAGCTGAAATATATTTTGGATCTCAGACCCTTTTCAGAGATTTTTGATGCAAATATTTCTTTTCTCAAGCAACCATTTTCCTTTCATATTGTAGTTGAGTTCATTTTATACATGAAAAAACATTTCCATTTGATGTATTAATATTATCTATTTGTCTTTGTAATCATCTCCCTTGGTTAAGAATTCACTCCTACACATAACTATGAAAGGTCTTATTTTAATGATACAATCTTTAATATTCATATCACATATTCATTTTGAACTATTGGATTTTTTGTATGTATAGTATTGAATATTGTAGAATATGGTGTTTAGATTTTGATCGAAAACAAATTCCTGTGAGAATGTGTTCCAGTTTTCTCAGTAGTTCTTATCAAATTGTGAGTTCTTTCCTAGATAATTTCTTTTTGGTAGATTACCAAATACTAGATTCAATTCACTTGTTTCTGAGTCTTACCTGTTTCACCTGTACTGTGATCAATTTTATATTTTATTCTATATTTATTTTCTATTCCATATGGTGTTTTATATTTTTATTTTATTCTATATTTAACCATTAGAAAATGATTTTCATGATTACTGCTTTATAATGTGGTTTGAGGTATGGAAGTGTTATCTCCTCTTTTTATCTTTTTCATTAATTCTCTTAATAGACTAAATCTTTTGTTCCTTCCCATAAAATTTTACTATTTTTTTTTTGGCTTAGCTTCCTAAAGTATCCTATCAATAGTTTGATTGGTATAAGCATTAAATTTGTTATTAAATCTAAAATTAACTTTGGTGGTATTGACATTTGCATTATATTGCAAGATCCAACCACAAGAACTATTATTTAAGTTGTTTTTATTATTAAGAAGTAGCTTGTATTTGCTTCTATACAAATATTGGGGCATATTTTGGTACACTGTATCCCAGATATTTTATACATTGTTTTGAATGGAATTTCGCTTCAATTATGGCCTCCAGAACTTTATATGTATTGCATGTTCTAAGGTATACAGCTCTACACCTTTTGAGGATTTACATTTTCAATATGCTTCTATTCAGCATCTACTAGAATCAGAGTTGTTAATCTGTTTGTAGAGTGAATTTTCACACTGGGCGTTGCCAAAACCTATCCATGAAATCAAAAGTTCATACTCTCCAACCACACCTCCACCCCTAAAATGTCGACTATAAATACTATTTTAGGCCTAGGGGATACAAAAACAGAATAATTAAATAGTATTGATGCAGGGAAAAGATATAGAGAATTATGAATATAGTAGAAACAAAATTTGTAATCTTAAAGGCTGTTAAATCTTGTTAAATTGGGTGGAGGTCCCCCACTCTTGAGATATAAATTGACTACCATTGTTTCATTGTTTAATGTAAAATTTATATCCTGCTCTCCTCAGGCTTCAACCCTCTACCTAATTCTGGGTCCAGTAAGGGGGAAGGAAATTTGCCTTTTGCCCTCTGGATAAGGGGCAAGACCATAAAAATCTGAGTTGGGGCTAGTCTTCTCAACTCTGCTTGGCTGTTCCATCTCTCTCCCTCTCTACCTATCACTTTCTATTTCCTTTAATAAATTTTTGCTTTTTTTCCACACTTGCTTTTCTGGGTCTGAATAGTGATCCTTCACAGGCAGAATCAAACTCCAACAAGCCAGTGGCTACAGTATCAATCCTCAAGAAAACTTCTTTCTATCTGGCCAGGGAAAAAAAGTAAGCATAAAATATATACAAAGTAAATAAAAGTATAAAGTAATTTTAATTTAGAATAGAGCTCTAAATACAAAGTAATTTGGGTATGAGGGAAGAATACACAAGAAGTTGACAGTTCGGTACCTGATAATAGTTATCTGCAAATATTTGAAAGAAGATTACCACTTCATATCTAAAATGATAAAAAAGAAAAATGATCGATTTTGAAAAGGATGTGGCAGGACACAGACACTAATGCATTACTGATCCAACCTTTCTGGAAAGCAATTTGGAATTTTGCCCAAAGGGCATACCATTTGATCCAGTAATATCAATACTCCATATCAATATTCCAAAGAAATCTTTAAAAATAAGAAAAGACCAACATGTGCAAAAATATTTTTGGAGCTCCTTATGTAGAGGTAAACAATTAAAAATTGGGGCAATGACCAACCAAATTATGGTATATGAATGTTATAGAATACTATTGTTCTAAAAGAAATCATGAGTTATTGGACTTTAGAGAAGCATGAAAAGACTTGCATGAATTGGGCCGAAGGGAGTAGAACCAACAACAATGTACACTTTAACAACAACATTGGGAAATGAGCAATGGAAGCAGCTCCTCTCAACAGTTCAGAGAACTGGGACAATTGTATCAGACCAGCTATGGACATTGCTATCCACATTCATTGGACAAAACCATGGGATCTGAATACAGAGAAGAGCATATCATGTTTACTTTTTAAAAACTTGTTTTCCCTTTCTCTCTCATGGTTTTTTCTTTCCCCTTAGTTCTAATTCCTCTTTCACAACATGACTATATGTAATTATGTTAAACAGGAATGTAACATGTACAACTTTTACCAGACTGTTCCCACCATGGGGAGGAAGGGGAAGTGAGAGAAGAGAGGGTGGTGGAAAAATGTGGAACTCATAAATTTGCAAATGGATAATTGCTGAAAAACAATCATTGCATGTTATTGGAAAAATAAAATAAAATTTCAATAAAAAAAAAAGAAAGAAATCATTGTGGGGAGGAGGAGGAAGAGGGAAGGATTTCAGAAAAGCCAGGAAAGACTTGCATGAACTGATACCAAATGAAGCAAGGAGAACCAAGAGAACGTTGTCCACATTAACCCCAACCATTTCGAGATAACCAATTAGTATGGATCCAGTGGAAGGGGTGGGAGGAGCAGGGGCTTTGTGTGTGTGTGTGTGTGTGTGTTAAGGCTTGTCTGAGGTTCCTCAATCATGAATGAATTCAACAGCTCTCTGACACAGGAGTGTAAGGATTTATAGTTTTTATTTCTCATGTTTTGGCAAATGTTTAAGGTAGCAGTATCAAAGTCCAGAGATTTGGCCAGCAAATGGGTCTAGATTTCCCATAGAAATTCACAGAATTTCTTAACAAAAAAAAACAGTAAAGAAAGAAGGAAAAACAGCTGCAAGGCCTTGCTCTCACCAACTGGGCTAGTAAGAGTGGCAACAGCCTAGCAGAGAAAGGGCAGAGCTTTTAAAGGGAGCCCAGCATATTGTCTGTATTGGGAGGAGTTGAAGGAGGGGTAAGGTTGTTCTTATCATCTCAGTGGTTTTACATCTCAGAAAGTGAGTTGCTAGATAGCAATTGGAAGAAAGTCAGATACCCACAGGATATGCCAGGCAAGCACAGATAATATTTCCCTTAATATCTCCTTCATCACAACCCATATCATGATTGTCCCCTGCCATGAGGAGGGGGGGAAGGGAAGAGAGGGTGGGAGAAAAATGTAGAACTCAAAAGCTTACAAAGATATGAATTTTGCACTCTTTGCCTATAATTGGAAAAAATAAAATAAAATAACATTAAAAAAAGAAAGGAGATTAAATTAATTGACCTAGGCCCCCAAAGGGCAGAACTCGGAGCAAAGGAGCTGATTTTAGTTTGATGTATAGAAAATCTCCCCAAGAGTTAGTGCTATGTAAAGGGTTCTTCTCCCTTCCTAGAGGGCTTGACCTATCTCCTCTAGTTTACAGGGTCTCTGCTAGATAAGTACTTTATAAGACTCTCAAAGCTGGCCCCCTCATCCACAGTTAGGCTGCCCAGTCTGTGTCCTGTAATGTTTCTCAGTCTGCCTGCCGCTGACTATAGGGATCATGCTCCTGGAAGCTGCTTCCTTCCGTGCATGAGTGTCTGTGCCTCTGTGTCTATTGTTCTATCTGGTGTGTGTCTGATGCAATGTCCAGTAGCACCCTTCAAAGTTACATGGTGGATGTGAGGTTGAAGGAAGGGAGTTAGTGTTAGAAAAAATCTTCTCTTGTTGCTTTTTGGTAAAGGCACAGGGGCTCTCCTCCAACACTGCCTCCAACACTATAAATCCTAACTCTTCCAATGCTGTGTATGGCCTTCTCTATGGCTCTTCATCAAGGTGGTGAGGCAGATTCTCTCAACCAATCACAATCTTACTATATATCAGTTGTCTTTATCCAATAGCCAGAGTTCTGAAATCCCGTCAAGTTGATGAAACATTTGTCTCACACTCTGTCATGGGGTTATTGGAAAGCCCTTCAACACTTGCTTCTTCTGGATCTAACAAATATAGGTCCAATAAAGAGTTGGAGTTAGGAAGATCTGAGTTTGAATTCTGTCCCAGACTTTACTGTGTGATCCTGAACAAATCACTTTAACCTTTTCTCATCTGTAGATAGTAGATAATAATAATAAAAATATCTGTGAGGATCAAATGAGCTAATATACGTATTACATGGTTTGCAAATTGTAAAACGCTATGTAAATATTAGGTATCATTATCATCATTATTTGCACAGGATGGAAGAGGTATAAAGTTTTGCTTAGAACATCTTTTAGGCTCTCCTTTTAGTGGAATGCCTTATCCCCCCCTTCTACTCCCATTTTTCTCCCTCTCTTCTCCCACTCTTTCTGGATCCATGACATCAGAGGGGTGATGCCAACAAAGTAGAGTAAATGTTAAGAGAATTTTGTTCTCTAATTAATAACACTGACCCAAATGAACCCAAATAGACCCTTAATCCCCCTCCCCTAAATTCATTCTCCTGGCTTCATAATTTGTGACCAGATCTCTGAAAGCTGCCCATTCTTTTTCTGCTCCCCATGGCCAATTGTGTATTGGTTCAGTTTTCCTTCCAAGTTAGCAAAAGACTATTCCCATCCAGAGAGACTCTCTAATCTCTTGATATTAATTCTTCTAATAGTCATTTTGCCTTGGGGTTGCTGCTTTGACTGAATGTGAATATTTAACTTAGAGAGGATCTGCCCATCACTGTGCACTACACATTGCCTTTGTCACTCTGACATTCTGTCTGTCTCTTCTTATGATCACATAGTCTAATAGATGCCAATATTTACTACATGAGTGCATCCAGGAAGTTTTATTGCCTTTGGTAAATGGAAGACAATGTTTGTGATGAGAAGATCATGAGATACACAAGTCTTCAGTAGTAAGTGACCTTTGCTATTACTGTTTCCAACTTCATTCTTCCAAGGACTCCCTGCCATGTCTAGTAATCTGAGCCTAGTCTAAGCATTAAAATAACCCAGAATTATGAACTTATCTCTTTTGATACATTAATGATAAGGGACTCCAAGTCTTCATAAAATTATTCTTTAACTTCATCAGTGTTTGTCTTGGTGGGAGCATAAGCACTGATGATGGTAGCATGGCACTTTCCTGGAAGTAGCATTGTATGACCCTGTCAAAACCTGTCATTCACTTCTTTTGGTAGATATTTAAGAATGTTGCAAAACCTACCCCAGCTTCATGGCACTCCCCTTCACTGTGGCCACTCCAGAAAAAACATGTATCCAGGTTCAAGTTCAGCAAGCTGGTCTTCATTTGCCAGGACTGCTTTTTGGATGTGATACCTGCTGAATTCTCTTTCAACAAGAATTATTCATCTTTTAGGTCCATTGGATCCCATGCTGTCTGTGATTGTGCACAGGTTCCATGTAATGGATGGTGAGTGGAATCTTCTTTGAAGAAGGTTTTTTTTAGATTTTTTTTTGTTTCTCCACCAAACTTTAGGATACCCACCTTTTGTGGCCAGGGTTGGGTAAGCAGGCAATTTTTAGGGCACCTTTTCTAGCCCCCTCCCTCGCATCAAGAGGCATGCAATTTGAACCTTAAAAGGGTTGTTCAGTCATCCAGGGGGCTGCTGATTCCCACTGCTGCTTTCTGCAATGAAATATCCCTATGACCTTGGCCACCAGTGTGCAGGGTTGTGACTACAACTCCCAATGTATCCATATCTGGTGCTTATTTGCCTGTCACCCCAGGACTTTGACGAATGGCAAAGAATGGGTGACATATTTTGATGCATGTGTAAATTCAATTGAAGTGAGGTAGAGCTGCATGAAGTCATCAGTCTCATTCTCTCTTCCAAATAATGATTCAGCATGGCAAGACAGAGTAAAGACAACTGATGATGACTCTAGTTGCAACATATGGTCTTGGAGTCATCGATGTTTAACGAAGCTCCAAGTGCTCCACATGCCTGTTTCAGTTGATTTCGTGACCATTGGAACAAAGTCTTCTCATCCACCCATTCTACCAGTGGAAGACTTCACATGTTTGGGGTAGACACCCCCCACAACTCATCAATGAGCCTGCTGAAATGGCTTACTGGGGTGTGGCCGCTGTGCAAGCTACAGACAGCTTCTTGGAGTCACAGATGAGAGTTCAGTGACTCAGGAGAACATCAAAGCCCTAAAAAGGGCTCAGCAGTCCTCACACCAAAGTGTTTCTTGAACACTCCCTACACCCAGCTTGAAAGTAGCTTCAGAAGAAAAGAAAACTTCCCCCAACTCCCAAACGAATTTGCTCCATGATTGTTCAAGTAGGGAATGAAGTAGGGGAAATATTAGGAGAAATATGTTCTATAATTTATAACACTGACACCTCCTCTGCCACCCCATTGTCCAAAGTATGAGGTAAAAGCAATGAATTTTTTGGGGGGGGTTGTTTTTTTTTTGCAAGGCAAATGGGGTTAAGTGGCTTGCCCAAGGTCACACAGCTAGGTAATTATTAAGTGTCTGAGAGTGGATTTGAACCCAGGTACTCCTGACTCCAGGGCCGGTGCTCTATCCACTGCCACCTTGCTGCCCCAAGCAATGAATTTTTAATAAAGTACCTTTCTGCTTTCTGGAAAGGATTGTAAATTCCTGCCCTCAGGCCAAAGAGGCCAACTTAATGGATCCCTCTGCCTTAGCCTGAAGGGCTACCACCCCTTATCCGAATATCTCTAATTACCTCATCTCTACTCTTTGAGCTACTTCCCCTCATCACCATACCTCCTGCCCACCTAAGTCTTCCTATGTCCTCCTTAAAAGTTAAGCTCACTCCTCAGTTGAACTGCTTGTCTTCCTTGGAGTGTAACTCACTCTGGGGGGATCGTGATTACCCTCCCCTTCGATGTTCTCTATTACTTATCTCCTGCTTGCTAGTCTTGCAACATGTTATGCTAACCAACTCTGGGGACCCCTTTGCTCTTCTCTACTGCTTATTCCCTGCCTGCTTCCTTTCTGCAGAACCTTTCATTGATGGCTCTGGATTTTTAGGTTATTAAGGTTAAGAATCAGTGGTTTTCTGCCCTTAGTCTCTCTCTTTAACTCACAGCAATACTTCATAAACTTGTTGGTCCCTAAAACAGCTTGTGAACTTTTTGCAGTAATTTATGAACCCTTGAAATAATCTGTGAATTAAAATTTATGCCTGTTCTTATCCTCTTGAGTCAGGGAACTGGGTGAATTCTTTCCCAAAGGAACCCACACAGATCCTTAAATCACCTCTCCTGAAGCTCATTCTCCTGGCTTCCTAAAGATAAGCAAGTGAATTAGATTTAAATGAGGAAGGGCTATGCAAAATCACTGGTCTCACTTTGTCTTCTAGAGTCAAGTGGGTCAAGGGGCAGGATACAGATCAGGAGGACCAGATGGCCCTGGATGCAGGAACCTTTTTAAGCTAAAGAACTTTACCAGGTTTCAGTTTGATTTAGGCACTGGCCATTCAGTGATTAAGGCTAGGTAAGAAATGAGGTCAAGAATGAGGTCTTTTAGGGACACCTAGGTGGTGCAGTGAATAGAGCACTGACCCTGGAGTCAGAAGGACATGAGTTTAAATGTGGCCTCAGACACTTAATACTTACCTAGTTGTATGACCTTGGGAAAGTCACTTAACTCTACTGCCTTGCAAAAACCTAAAGAAGAATGACTTCTTTTTCCTATTCAAAAAAAAAAATTAAATCAGTCTGAGAAGGGAAGATCCTCAGGATTTCTGACCAAAATAGAAACTGTTATTTACCTTGACTCTGAGCCCAGACAAATCAGTGCCCAAATAATGACCAAGTGGGGCTTGAGTTGGAATCTATTGTTTGCCATCAATGAGAGTCAGAGTAACTTGGTTTTAAGGCTTCACCCTAAAAAAGGAATCTAGTTGGTAAACCTCAGGATATCTTGGGAGTTTTCAATGATAAAATGAAGGAAGGTTTTGAGAATACTGGACTGAGAATCAGAAAAAAATGGGTTCAAGTTTCTGCTGCAGTAGATACTAGTGTATGATGAAGTAAATCCTATAACCTCTCTATGTCTCAGTTTCTTCATCCATAATATAATAACACTAGAATATTGTGAAGATCAAATGTGGTAATATATGCAAAGTGCTATGCAAATTATAAACTATTATTAGTATTATTTGAAGCCAGCTAAATACATTCTTTTATATAACTTCAGACAAGTAACTTTATCTCTTTGGGCTAAATTATGCTTCTGGAAAAGTAATGGTATAAATTTAGTCAGATCTAAGATCTCCTTCCAATCCTAACATTCTATGATTTTATAAATGAGAACATTCCAATGACTATCTAAAGCAGATGTTCTTAATCTTTATTATGTCATGGACTCCTTTGTAATCTGGTGTCAGAAAAAATGTTTATAAGTGCATAAATTAAAACTCATAGAATTAAAAGGAAAACAATTATAGTGAAATGCAATAACCAAAAAAAAAAATTCAAGAAGGGTAGGGAGGTAGGAAGAGAGGAAGGAAGCAAAGAAGAAAGGAAGGGGAGGGGAGAAGGAAAGATGGAAGAAAGGATTCATTAAGCACCTTCTATGTACCAGACACTGTGATAAGCACTTTGCAAATATGTTATTTGATCCTTATAACAATCATGAATGGTAGTGATGGGGGTCTCGATTAATGAGACATTCTTATCTGCTCTATTTCTGATGAGGTCCAAACATTTTGATCTACTGAGTACCTTTCCTGGGTCCTTGCTAGAACCAAACCATGACTGCCTCTGTCCAAGCTTTTTTTTTTTTTTTTTTTTACTTCTGACTGCTGCTTTTTAGTGCTGTCTACTTTTACTTTACCTGAGGGTCGGGGTCTATTTAGTAGTAATTATTTATTATCAGCACCTGGGCTTCTCTTTGACATCTAAAAGCCCTCCTTAACAAGCACCTTCAAAACTAATTATAAGTTCTGTCCCTTTTAACTGTCCCTTGGTGGTGCCATCCCATTTCTTGGGATCCCAATTTTAATATCCAGAGTCCTCTTTAAAGAACATTTTTTTTCTCTATTTCCTTTGGCTCCACTTTATATAAATTATTTTTCTTTTTCTTTGCCAGAATATCTCTCTACTCTCAGCCCACAGTACCAACACAGAACACAGTAAAATATCTTCTTGCGTGAAGGAGAATCCTCATATCTTGAATTATTTCTTATTCATCCTATGCCAAAACTTCATCATTTCATGCTATTATTGTCTCAATTTTACAGTGGAAGAGCCTGAGGGCGAGGTTAAATGATGTGCTTGGGCATAGAGCTTACAAGTGTCTGAGGCAGGATTTGAATTCAACCCTTGCTGACTACTGGTCTATCTCTCTATCTGCTTTACTCAGGTTAAGAGTCCTTAATCTTAAAGAGTGGTTGATCAGTTAAAGTGGGGGTAGGAAGCAGAGGAGGAAGATAAAAGGTATGCCATTATGGCATTTTTGAAAGTAGCTTCTTTTGAAAGAAAAACCAGTGATTATTTAGTTAACTATACTAAAAGATTTAATTGTAGCAAGAATTCTTTGAGAGATAAAGATTCATTCTCTCACACCCTAGGAATGATTTTGGATCTAGGATTTTCAAATCAATTCTGTTCTATTTTTGAAATGAAGGTAATTCTCTGAAGACTGAATTTGTTTTGCTTTGTTGAAGTTTCAGGAAGAATAAACATTTGCATTAAAGCTAAACAGTTTTCTACAAATCCTATATAAAAGTGATTTTTTTCCCAAACAGCACATAACTCCATATTGAGAAGGAGAAATCAAAATTATTTAAAAAGAAGAAGAAAAAGGAAAACACTAATTAAAGAAATTTTAGACTTAGGCTTCCTTAATAAAAAAGATCATAAGGGATGGCTAGGTGACACAGTGGATAGAGCACCAGCCCTGGAGTCAGGAGGACCCGAGTTCAAATGTGACCTCAGACACTTAATAATTACCTAGCTGTGTGGCCTTGAGCAAGCCACTTAACCCCATTTGCCTTGCCAAAAAACCCTAAATAAATAAATAAAAATAAAAAGATCATAAATCCAGACTTATTAAAATACCAAAGCAACCTTAAATTAATAGAAATTCTACCATTGTCACAAACTTTAATAATAAACTTGTTTTTCATATTAAAACCATTATTGTCTCTCTATTTTTAAAATGGTAAAAGCAGTTACAATGGCTCTTTGTAAATGCACCTGCCAGATTTTACTAACAGCAACTCTTGGATCATTTCATTTTGATAAAACTCATTGAGTTTCTTTGCCTAAGGAAATCAGAGCCATTCTTGATATCATTCACTAAACCAGTGAACAGAATCTTTGTTTTTCTTGTTATAAGATTTCCTCCCTATTCACAGGTAGGACCATACCACAGGATATGACTGTCATTGGACAATAGGCTACTGTCAAACTACTGAGGTTTTTGGAGGGTTTTAGAAGTACTTTGCATGTCTTCATTTATTTGATTTAGACCACAGAGCACATATACAGATTACACAGAGTTTCACTGAGTATACCATTTCCAGACAAGTATTTTTATTCTGTTTCAACAAAGAACCCCAAAACTTTTTTTAAAGGTGGTATTTGTCATCATATCCACTGACCTATAAAGTACCAGTTGGGGAGAAGAGGAAATAAATAGTGAAGCAGCCACAAATGTTAGGGAATAAGAGCAGGAAGTTGGAATAAATATAAACAATAGTTCAAGCCTTCAGCACATTGCCCTTGGTTTATTACAGTAATATCTTAAATGGCTCCCTGTTTTCAGTCTCTCCCCATTCCAGTCCCTCATCCACACAAATACTAAATTGATATTTTTAAAACACAGATCTGATCATGTAACCTCCAATCTCAAAAATCTTCAATGGATCTTTATTATATAAGGAATATATATTGTATAAGGGAAAGACCTTCAGCCAGGCATTTAAACATCCTCTTCAATCTGATTCTCATTTTGCATTCTTATTTCATATTAGTCTCTTTCACATTCTCTCTGAGCTGTTATTCCACACACATGATATTCTACTTTCTGCCTCTCTTCTATTCCTTCGTGGTCAGAATACATTCCCTCTCCATATTTGCCTTAAAGAATCCCTAGCTTCCTTTAAAGCAGACACAACTCTGTTACCAACTCCTACTAGAGCCCTGTATTGGTCCTCACCCACCCCTACCCCAAATTTCAATTCATTAACATTTTCTCCCTCTTGAAATTGCTTTGCATTATTTTTATTTGGTGGGGAAGGGAGTTATTCTGCACTTCTCTCATTAACTGATTTCCACCTCCATCACAGTTATGAAATCACAGAAAGATAAGGGCAAGTAAGGAGGAAAAAAATAAAATATTTAGATCTTAAATGAAGTGCAAAGTAGTTCTACAGTCAAACTTTTTTTAAAGTAGTTTTGATATCTGCCTTTTTATTTATTTATTTTTAGGTTTTTGCAAGGCAAATGGGTTAAGTGGCTTGCCCAAGGCCACACAGCTAGGTAATTATTAAGTGTCTGAGACTGGATTTGAACCCAGGTACTCCTGACTCCAAGGCTGGTGCTTCATCCACATCACCACCTAGCCACCCCACTCTATAGTCAAACTTGATGGGATTTAACTACTTTCTAC
Source organism: Macrotis lagotis (assembly GCF_037893015.1). NCBI lineage: Eukaryota > Metazoa > Chordata > Mammalia > Peramelemorphia > Peramelidae > Macrotis > Macrotis lagotis. Next base: position 126,345,191 of record NC_133658.1, read on the forward strand.
CTCTATGTAGAGGACTCTATTTTTGATACTGGTAATTTTGATACTAGTAATACCTTTTTTAAAAAATCAAATTAACCAATATTTTACTTGTTTTATTAGTTTTTTTCATAAACCAGCTATAGTTTTATTTATTGGTTTGATGTCTGTTTTTTACTTTGTTTTATTACTCTCACTTTTTATTTTCAGGATTTCTATTTTGGAGTTTAATAGGTAATTTAATTTTTTTCTAGAGTTTTTACTGCATGCCTAATTCATTGACCTGTTCTTTTTATTAATGTTTTAGAGATATGAATTTTCCCTTAAGTACTGCTTTGACTGCATCTCACAAATTTTTTGCATGTTCTCATTGTTGTTATTATCTTTAATGAAATTATTCATTGTTTCTATGATTTTTTCTTTGACCCACTTATTATTTAAGATTAAATTATTTAGTTTGCAGCTAGTTTTTAATTTAAGCTTCCACAAACCTTTAGTAAATACAAATTGCATTGTGGGCTGAAAAGTTTAATCTAATATTTCTGCTTTTCTTTATTTGTCTGTGAGTTTACTTTGGTTTTTTATCATAATATATGGTCATTTTTTTGTGAAGGTACAACAAAAAACTAAGAAATAGGCATATGTCTTTTTTTTCCAGGTTTTTGCAAGGCAGATGGAGTTAAGTGGCTTGCCTAAGGCCACACAGCTGGGTAATTATTAAGTGTTTGGGTTGGATTTGAACTCAGGTCCTCCCAACTCCAGGGCTGGTGCTCTATCCACTTCACCACCTAGCCTCCTGCATACTTCTTTCTATTCCCATTCAATATTCTCCAGAGGTATATCTAACTTTTCCAAAATTCAATTTATTTCCTTAACTTCTTTCTCATTAATTTTATGGTTCAATTTATCTAAATCTAAGAATGGTAAATTGAAGTCCCACACTAATATAGCTTTATTCTCTTTTGCCTCCTGTAATTCATTTAACTTTTCCTTCAAGAATTTAGATGCTATGCCATTTGATATATATGTTCAATGCAGATATTTCATTATCTAAGGTACTTTTCAACAAAATGTAGTTTTCTTAATTATCTCTTTTAATTAGTTCTCCTTGCATTTTTGTCTTGTCCAGTATTGTTTGCTATTCCTTGCTTTCTTTACCTTAGCGGAAGCATAATAGATTCGATTCTATTCACTTATTTTAACTTTCTGTGTGTGTGTGTGTGTGTGTGTGTGTGTGTGTGTGTGTGTGTGTGAAAGAGAGAGAGAGAGAGAGAGAGAGAGAGAGATGCTGTTCCAAGTGCATCTCTTGTGAACAACATATTGCTTGATTCTGTTTCTGATTTCTTCTGCTATATACTTCTTTTTGTGAGGGTAAATTCTTCCCATTCATATTCACAGTTATGATCACTAATTGGGAATTTGTCTCCATCTTATTCTCTTCTATTTATCCATTTTAGCCATCTCCTCCTCAAAAATCTGATTAATTTTTTATTGCTGTCTCCCTTAATCTTTCATCCCTCTTAACACCACTTCCCTTTCTCCTGGTTACTTTTCCTTCTACTTCCCTATTGTGTAAGATAGATTTATATCCCCAACTCTGTGTTCTTCCTTTTTCAAAACGGTTTAGATGAGATTTAAATAATAACTTCACCTCCTGACCCATTTTCCCCTCTTCTGTAAAAACTGTCTCTTTTATATGAGATAAATTTCTCTATCTTTTCTCTCCCCCCTTTTCTCAGTGCATCCCTATTTCCCCCCTTTCCATTCTCCTTTTTTTTGAGATAATCCCAACATACTAGACTCAGTCCCATGCCCCCTATCTAAGTAGACTCTTTCTAATTGTCCTAATGATGACAGTTATTAGGAGTTGCATTTATCATATTCCCCTGTAGAAATGTAGAAAATGTAGATCTGTAGAAAAGTTTAACCTTAGTCTCTTATGATTTCTTTTTATGCTTCTTTTGACTCTTGTGCTTGAATGTCAGATTTTCTTCAACTCTAGTCTTTCCATGCTTGAAATTTCTCTACTTCATTAAAAACCCACTTTTTTCCCCTGGAGGATTATACTCAGTTTTTTGGGGTATTATTCTTGATTTTAATCCTAGCTTTTTTGCCTTACAGAATATCACATTACAGGCTTTCCTGTACTTTATATGTAGCTGCTAAATCTTGTGTGATCCTGAATGTGGTACCACAGTAATTGAATTATTTCTTTCTGAGTATTTCCAGTATTTTTCTCCCTGACCTGGAGAGCTCTGCAATTTGGCTATAATATTTATAGGAATTTTCATTTTGCAATCATGTTCAGGGGGTTATTGGTGGATTCTTTTGATTTTTACTTTGCCCTCTGGATCTAAACCATCTGGCAGTTTTCCACTATAACTTTTTAAAATATGTTACCTGAAAGAGGCCTGTCAATCCTAACCTATATGCCCCTAACTGTAACTAGGATGACAATGCTTTGATTGTAGCCAAAAAGGCACAGGTAGGTGGTACAGTGAATAGAGCACCAGCCCTGGAGTCAGAAGGACCTGAGTTCAAATCCAGCCTATGTGACCTTGGGCAAGTCACCTAACCCCATTGCCTTGCCCCCCCCAAAATAGTTTAATTGTATCCAAAGAACTGGAAATTTCCAGTCTTAAAAAAGGATAATAAAAAGGGGGGCAATAAAGCAAAAACTGTATACAGTCAAATTCTCTTGAGGGAAAGTTACATTAATGAAGGACCCTGGGCAAAATGTGACCACAGTAACAACTGAAATGAAATTGTGAAGGATGATCTCTAGGCTCTTTTTTTTGGACATGGCATCAATAATTCTTTTTTTTTAGGTTTTTTTTTTTGCAAGGCAAATGAGGTTAAGTGGCTTGCCCAAGGTCACACAGCTAGATAATTATTAAGTGTCTGAGACTGGATTTGAACCCAGGTACTCCTGACTCTAGGACCAGTGCTTTATTCACTGTGCCACTTAGCCACCCCATGGCATCAATAATTCTAAACTTGTCTCTCCTCAATCTATTTTCCAGGTCAGTTTTTTTTTCTATGAGATATTTCACATTTTATTCTATTTTTTCAGTCTTTATTTCAGTGATTGAGTTCTCATGGAGTCATTAGATTCCACTTAATCAATTCTGGTTTTTAAAAGTATTAATTGGTATTTTTAAGCCTCTTTTACCAAGTGTTAGTTCTTTTTCATATTTTTTTTTGCATTGCTCTCATTTCGTTTCCTAATTTTTCCTCTACCACTCCATTTGATTTTTAAACTATTTTTGCTTATTTTAGGATTTTTAGGCTTTTACTTTCAAGATAGAATAATCCAGGAAAAGTTCTGTTCACCATCCTCTTACTGTGAACTCTGGTTCTTAACCAGGCAGGGCCTCTGCTCCCTTACAACCTCCCCTCATCTCCATCCTGAACTCTAATGGTCAAGGGAACTACCAAATGGTGCCTGCTCTTATATTGAGTGTTAGCAAAGGGTTCCCCTGTAATCTTTTTTTTAGTTGTTTTTTGTTTTTTTATTTATTTATTTGTTTGTTTGTTTATTTATTGCAATGGGGTTAAGTGGCTTGCCCAAGGCCACACAGCTAGGCAATTATTAAGTGTCTGAATCCAGATTTGAACTCAGGTACTCCGGACTCCAGGGCCTTGCTCTATCCTAGCCACCTAGCCACCCCCACCCCTGTAATCTTATTCTAACCTGTTGTTCAGTCCTCGTACCCTCCCTAGGCACTGGGTGCTCTACTATTGCTATTGCCAACACCATTGTTGTTGCCACCTACACCTCCAAACCCCACTGCTGGTACCACTTCTTTTTGCACTGCCCTCTTACCCAATCTCCACCCCACTATTCACAGGTTTCTCTTTCTGTCCTCTTAAGATGTCCTGGGATGGGAAAATTACTCACTGTGGCCTTTTTTTTTTTATATCCCACTCAAAATTCAGTTTAACAGGCATATTAAAAGTTGTTTAGAGGCTTTGGAGAGCTCAACAGAAACATTCACTTCATTTTACAATCTTGGCTCCAACTCCTTTTTTCTTCCTAAAACATTTAAAGATACTCCATAATTACCATTTCATTCTTCTTCTAACTACACAGGCTGTTAATATCCTTAGAGGATGGATGATCAGTCATTTGTTTCTGGTTCAATTCAATCATCCTCTTATTGTCAGTGTGATAAGAAGTTAATTAAATAGTAAGAGACAATTGGATGTATTTTATGGGGGCAATTATGACATGCTTAGGATACTATATAAGCAATAAGGTTGAAAAGCAAGTCTTTCACCTGCTCATCACGTGTATAAGTGGTTCAGTTAAACAGACCCTGAAATGAGAATTGCCTCATTCTCCAGTATAAATTTTTTGAGGGGTTTTAAAAATGCATCTGTTGCATCTCTGGAGGTCTTTTAGCTCTCAAGAATGTTAAAAGATTTCTTCCAGGGTGGCTAGGTGGCGCAGTGGATAGAGCACCAACCCTGAAGTCAGGAGTACCTGAATTCAAATCCCATCCCAGACACTTAATAATTTCCTAGCTGTGTGGCCTTATGCAAGCCACTTAACCCCACTGCTTTGCAAAAACCTAAAAAAAAAAAAATTTCTTCCAAATTTGTTTTTCCCCCACTCATCCATCCATTTCGTTGTCTTGATGGACATCCATTCTGATTGAAGATCAGAATGATCCTAAATAAGAGGTAGCTGTGGATAAAGAAGAAAGACATGTAATGTTCAAGCCTTGTCTCTCACATATACTGTCTGTTTGACCTAGGACAAAAGTCACCTTAACTCTTAGTGCTTAGAGTATTAACTCTAAGATGATAAGGTACAATTAGGGTGCCAACTTGTATTGGGAACCAGATGTTTCAGCTCCAACCCCACCATGGACTGGCTGTGTAACTATAGGTACATTTTGCTTCCTCACATTCAGCCTTAATTTCCTCATCTATAAAATGAGTTGGATTAGATGAATGATTTTTAGAATTCTTTTCAACATAAAAGTTTCATAATCTTGTGTTTTTTTCTAGCAATATGACCCAATCTGATCAACATTTTTAAAAAGTATCTGGCATGTCTTTAGTTTTTGGCTCCACAGTCCTCAATCATGTCTGTAAAACATGGTAAATATTTACTTGGATTTTTTTCCCCATATGAACTAAGAAATAGTCCAGGTAGACAGCAAGTTTAACAAAAGGACTGGATCAAATAATTCCTTCAACAAGATAACCTGTCATATTTCAGTCGGCTTGGCAGATTGCATATACTCTTTCAGAGGGAGTTGGAAGTCTTCTTTTACAAAATGACTATAAAGGGAGAATTACCTTGAAAATGGGCCAGGAAATATTTGAATCATTGTGTAACAAGCATTTTCTTTTACAGATAGAACATGTTATCCTTCTGTTGAAAAATAAAAGCTAAATTTCAGTTTTAAAAAAAAAAGCAAAACCAAAAAATACAAAGCATAGAACTGTTCAGTTTCCTGGGACCAATCACACCAAGTGAGGCCATTCTGAAACTCTGTCCTTAGTTGACTTAGGTGATTATTGTGGAGATAAATGTGACAGAGCAAGACCTTGCCTAATTAATTAACTCCTGATTAGAAAGTGCTCTCAGTTTCTTAAATAAAAAGAACAATAGGTATTCAGCTAATTATGATCCTGGCTCAATAACTGGGCTAATTAAGATAAGAATTTTGGGCTTTCTGACAGTTTTCACAAAAGTGATGAATTCAAAAGAGCCTCAAGGGAAGCAAATTTCAGATACTTTATAACTCAATACTGGAGACTAATCAGTTTGAGGACTGTAAGTCAACACTATTGTCCCCAGAATAATAGGAACTCCCATGGGCCAATGCTGGGAACATAAGCATGCTATCCCTTATGGGGCAAATTGGTTTATAGCACTATAAATCATGAATAGATATTTGTATAGGTCATTTGCAATTTCCACACCTTTCCAAACTAAGACTTGGTTCCTACAGACAAAAGGAGAGCAAGTTACTTTAGTTTCTCTCTTTTTTATTTGTAAAAACAAGTGAATGGCAAGATTTAGAACTAGATTTTCTTTTGAGATCATCTAGTCCAACTCCTTCAGTTTACAGATGAAAAAATTCAGGCTTAGTGAAATTAAATGTCTTGCTCAAGGTAGGGTTCTGGAGCGAAAAGGTAGTGACCTTTTCTTTCCCTCTCCAGACTATGTCCAGAAATAAGTAGAAAACCCCATGGCAAGAATCAGACACCCTCTCTGCTTTTCATTTTTGGTTATTGTTTGCCCTTCATTTTGGAAGAGGACTAATGACAACATGGGTGGATGTCTTTGATTTGTGGGTAAATTGGATTTAAGGGAAGCAGAATTGCTCAAAGTCTTCAATCTCACTGACTCTTCCAATTATCTAAGTCCAGTGGCAAGACAAAAAAGATGACTAGAAATGGCCCAGGATGGATGCATTATATGACTTTAGCATCTTTGATGTCTGACCAAACTCTAAGTGCTCCATAGCATCTGCTCTGGCAGCCTTTATGGCCATTGGAACAAATCTTTCTCACATGTCCTTTCAGCCAGAGGAAGTTTTCACATGCTTGGGGTAGATGCCCCTAACTCACTGATGGATTTATGGCCTGTCAGTTACCCTTCCTCTGATTTGATGTTTGTCTTCAATTTTCAAAATAGACCATGACACCAGGGAGGTGATGCCACGACAAGTAGGTGAATTGATTGAGGGGATGATGTGCTAAGTCACCAGCCTCACTTTCTCTTCCAGAGCCATCTGGGTCCAGTTGCCAGATATGAATTAGGACAATTGGACTTGACCCTGGATGCAGGGCAATCAGGGTTAAAGTGATTTGCCCAAAGTCACATAGCTAGTAAGTGGCAAATGTCTGAGGTTGGATTGGAACTCCTGTCCTCCTGAATCCAAGGCCAGTGCTCTATCCACTGCACTACCTAGCTGTCTTGGTTTAGCCCTTCTGCAGAGGCAGCTTTACTTGGGTATGGCCACTGCACTTGCTAATAGCTTCTTGGAGCCACAGGTGAGAGTTGAGTGCCAGATAACACTAAAGGTGGATGAGCAGCCTGAAAAGGGCTCAGCAAGCCCTCACACCTCAGGGATTAGTTCTCCTTCCCTTACACTTTACTTGTGGTTAGTGGTAAATTAAGTACAAGTTACCTCTCACTTGTGATTAATTGCAAAATAAATACTTTGCCTATTTCACCAGAGACCTTTTGCTTTGATTGGCCCTCTGAAAAAGTAAAAACTTCTTGAAATAGCATTCAAACCTGTGCACACCATATGTGCTCACTAATATTATTTGAGTTGAATTGATTGAATGTATTTGAATGGAATTAAATATGGAGAATAATGAATATAAAAGCTTTAATTATCCACTTTGGTCTTCTACCTTCTCTTCCACCACAGTAACTACTCTCCAAGCAGTTATTTACCACAAGGAAGGGCTGTTTTTCTCTCCATCATCACTAGAAGAAACAGTGAACATTTATTTAGGTACCACTGGGGACGGACCTATATTTTCTGTTTGCAAGATAGAATCCTCTATTCCCTTCCTATTAGCTAATAGGTGCTTTTCTCCCTGATATACATAAATATATGTGCATATATATATACACATATATGTTATTTTCATAACACTCCCCCAAACACCATTAGTATTGGAAAAGTCTCAAAGGCACATGAGTGTGTTGGTCCTTTGTAAGAACTAATACCTGCCAAACCCAGGGGAATTTCTCCTGGCTGACAATCTCTATTGCTTTCCTTTAGATTTTTTTTCATCAGTTTTCTCAGCTCTAGCTATAGTTGTTTAATTAGCAAATAAGAAAAAAGAATATCTGTAGTTGGCAAAACCAGGATAGAGTCAATGGGGAAATCTGATCTCTGCTCAGACGTGGCTTTTCTTTTGTAAGCTCCTCAAACAGATTGTCTTAAGATCCTTGAGAGCTGTGGTCTGTCTTGTATTTCCATCTAATCACCTTCAGTGACGTAAGTGTTAGGGTTGAATAAATGCATAATGGTTGGTTTCAATATTCTTTTCAGGAAGCAGAGGACAAGGGACTGTTGGGAAAAGAATCTGACAACTTTGCTGTAGTTGTTATTTTTTTATTTAATTTTAAACATATTGACATTTATTTTTCTCTATCATACATCAATGCCTTCCCAAATGGGGAAAAAAAGGAGAAATTAAAAGCCTTCTAACACATGAATTTGATAGGAATCTGGTCTGGTGTACAGACTCCCATCAGCTCTCTCTCTATGTGGAGGATACTGGAAAGCTACTTAGTTATGATGGGTGAAGGGAGTACCTTGGACTGAGTGAAGACTACATATAGACATTTTGTAACTGGTTCCAGTTTGCTGACCATTCATTTGGGAGGAGTCTTTTTTAATTGACTTCATTTCCAGAAAGATCAGCATCTTTGGAATCAGTTTCAGCATGGAATGTTTAATAACAGACTCTCAAAGGGAAGAAAAGTGCATGTGATATATTTCTAAGTGTATTTTTCATTATTAATATTTTCTCCACGATTATCTTCTGACAACACAATCAACAAAACCATAAATTCAAGCCCTGAATTATGGTTTGCTGATATCCAAGATGTAATTGTTCATGTTGATAATTTAACAATAGGCTTAGGAGGCATCTCCAGCATACCCTTGATTTCAGCCTTCTCTCTCTTTCCTGGATTTTCATCCTTGGGAACAAGAGGACTCCTTAAATAGGGTGGTTAGGTGGTGCAGTAGATAGAGCACTGGCCCTGGAGTCAGGAATACCTGAGTTCAAATCCAACCTCAGACATTTAATAATTGCCTAACTGTGTGGCCTTGGGCAAGCCACTTAACCCATTGCCTTGCAAAAAAACAAAAACCTTAAAAAAAAAAGATGACTATTTAAAGCTAACAGTACCATTATGAGACTTGTGCAGGGAAGAGCCTCAGGGCCTCTCAGGTCATTTGATCCCTGAGATATTGGTCTGATCCCAGGCCTTTTCATTCATTCTTTTCTATTCCAGTATCAGAGAATGAGCAAGTCAGAGGAATCCAAGAATAGGAGTCCAAGCAAAGTGTTTCAGCCAAGTGGACTTAGCCTGAGACCCATTGTTATCCAATCAAGGGGAAGCCTGAGTGATACAACCTTTGTGCAGCCAGTCCTTGAGGAGCAAAAAATAAGGTGCAATCTTTGGGAGTGAACTTGGGGACCTCAATCCAGGGGAAAATTTCACCAGTCATGCCAAATTTGGATATGAACTGGTGAAAGAAATCCTTTGTCGGAACTGAGCTAAGGTTCTGAATTTACCTCCCTCAGAAACTAAGATAATATGGGGAAGAATATGCCCCAGAAGAATTAGGGAAAATATTTTTGTTAAATCTTTGAAATAAAAATCCTTTAGTCAAAGACAATTGATGTTAAGTCATTAGATAACCATTGAGGTGTTAATAATTCTCCCCTTAAAAATGGGAGAAGTATAGTTAATTGAGGCTCAAAATAATGGCAGAAGACATATCTCCAAAATCTTTCTGGACCAGAAGATATATATCATATGCATAGTCAAGCAAAATGAACTTCTAAGTTGACTATGTACAAAAATATATGTCTCATTAAACATTCTAAATCCATCACTTCTTTGTCAGAAAAATTGTAATAAAATACTGACCTAGAACCAGAAGACAAAATAGATATTGAAAAAAATCCATTGATCATGACAAGAGTTCCCAAAATGAAAACTCTAAGAAATATTATAGCCAAATTTCAGAACCCTCAGATCAAAGAGAAAATACTTGAAAGAAACCATTTAAATACCATGAAATCATAGTTAAAATCATAAAAGAATTAACAGCTACCATGTTAAAGGACTGAAGGGAGTGAAATATGTTCATTTTGTTTTTTGGATTGCAACCAAGAATAACCTACCCAGAAAATCAGAAATCAAGAGGAAAAAAAGTATAGTTAATGAAATAGAGGACTTTCAAGTGTGGGTACACAGGCTATTCTAACAGCCATGACACAAATCATCTCCAAGTAAACCGCCACCTGGACAGTCTCAGGAGCTGGCTTGCTGCCCTGAGAGATAAGGTGAGCCCGAGTCCTTGGGAGCCGGAGTCCTTGGGAGCTGAACATTCTGCCCCACTGACCAAGGGCACTAGACACAGCTGTGCTTTATCATCTCCTCCCTAATGTACTCCCCATCCGTAATGCAAGACGCTGCACGTACACACCACTTGTACCTCCCAATTACCTCATTATTCCTTGTTCTACCCCAGAAGACCTAACAGTATATATGTAATAGCTAAGCAATAATAAAATTGAGCTGGAGGTATAAGGCAGTAGTGGCTTGACTTCTTATTCTCAGCTCCTCTCCTGGAGGGAGGTTGCTGCTATGGGCCCCAAGGAAGCAAGCCACAACATTCAAGCATTCCTGATGAAAAGAACTACTCAAAAAAAGCATACAAAGATAAGCATGAAAGAGAAAGCGTAAGGGATTCAATAAGGTTAAACTATATACCTTTCTATATGGGAAGATGATATACTTCTATCATCTTTTCCAAGAACTAATCATTATTAGGACAGTTAGAATGATTCTACATAGAAAGATAATATGGAAATAAGTTGATTATGTTGGGATAATAGAAGAAAATGAATAGGAAGGAAATAAATGTTGCCCTGGAAGACGAGGGAATGGAGAGGAAGAATGGAAAATATTATTTCACATAAAAAAGGCAAGAAAGAAAGAGTTTTTACAATAGAGGGGATGATAAAGGAGTAGGCAACACTTGAACCTCATTCACTTTTTTTTTCACATTTTGCAATACAATGGGGTTAAGTGGCTTGCCCAAAGCCACACAGCTCAGCTAGGTAATTATTAAGTGTCTGAGGTTGGATTTGAACTCAATTACTCCTGAATCCAGAACCGGTGCTCTATCTACTGCCCACCTAGCTGCCCCTACTCATTCACTTCTAAATTGGTTCAGAAAAAGGAAAAATATGTATGTTCTATATACATGATTAGTAAAAGAAATCCTAAAAGGTAAGTGGATAAGAGAAAGGGGTGCTGATAAAAAAAAGAGGGCAGATAAAATAAGACAGTGTTCAGAAGCAAAATAAACTTTAGAAGGAAAGAATAAAAAATAGAAAGAAAGAAAGTTTGATATTTCAAACTATATTACAAAGGAGTAATCGTGTAAACAACCTGGTGCTAGTCAAGAAATAGAGTGGTGAATCAATGGAATAAATTAGGTACACAGTATACAATAATAAGTAGTAATCTAATATTTGATAAACCCAAAGACTCAAGTTTCCAGATTTAGAACTCAATATTTGATAAAAATTGCAGCAGAAACTAGGAATAAACCAACATCTCACACCATATGCCAAATAAGGGCCAAATGAATAAATGAGTTGGACTATAAAATGATATTATAACTGAATAGCACGAGCATGTAAAAATGTACCTTTCAGATCTATGGTTATTTGGAAGAGTTTATGGGCAAACAAGGAGAGAAGTTTATGGGAAGTAAAACTGATTAGTTTAATTACATGAAATTAAAAAGTTTTGATCAAACAAAACTGTTAAAATTAGAAGGAAAACAGGAAATTGGGGAAATTTTGGAACAAGTTTCTCTGGTAAAATTCTTACTTTTGGGGTGGCTAGGAGGCACAGTGGATAGAGCACCAACAGGAGTACCTGAGTTCAAATCCGACCTCAGACACTTAATAATTAACTATCTGTGTGGCCTTGGGCAAGCCACTTAATCCCATTTGCCTTGCAAAAAAAACCCCAAAAAACAAACAAACAAAAAGCCTAAAAAGATTGAAAAAAAATTCTTATTTTTTAAATATATAAGGAATGGAGCCAAATTTGTAAAACTATAAACCATATCTCAATTGATAAATTGTCAGATTATAAACAGGTAATTTTTAGATGAAAAAAATCAAAACTATCAATAGTCACATGGAAAATACTTTAAATAACCACTGATTAGAGAAATGCAAATTAAAACCATTACATTTGTCGGTTAACATGACAAAAAATGAAAATGTAAATGTTAGAAGAGATGTGAAGAAATTGAAACAATAATGCTTTGTTGGAGGATTTGTGAACTAAGTGAACATTTGTGAACAATGTGGAACTGTGCCCAAAAATACTCTCAAAACTGTTCATACCCTTGAACCAAAAATACTTTATATGCATGATTCCATTTGAGCTCTTATTAATCTTATGAAGTACTGCAGGAATTTTTTTTACCTTTTGTTTTGTTTTGTTTTTTGTTTTTTGCAAGGCAAATGGGGTTGTGGCTTGCCTAAGACCACACAGCTAGGTAATTATTAAGTGTTTGAGACCTCATTTGAACTCAGGTACTCCTGACTCCAGGGCCGTGGTGCTTTATCCACTGCGCCACCTAGCCACCCCTACCTTTTTTTTTTTTACCATGAGGAAACTATAGTCAGATTGAGTAACTTGCCCATTGTTCACATAATTCAATTCTATCCAATTCAGTTGTTTTCACAATTCAATTCATAGTCATATTGCATTATTAAGCACCGACTACTTCAAGGTTCTCTGAAAGATACTGAGTATAGCAAAACAGAACAAAAGCAGAAGAGACTTTACCCTCCAAAGTTTATATACTGATAGAGGAAGAGTTAAATCACCATAGATTGGGGGAAAACTTCATTTCTTCAAATTGACAGTGACATTTATTTTGCTGGGCATCTAACATGGGACCTGTGGACCAAATGTGACTTGTCTGATATTTTATTCCCCCAAATAGCCAACATTAGCCAATTGAGCAGTAGGGATTAAGAATTTGTTTCCCCTTCTTCTTTTCCACTCCCCACTATAATTAAAGTTGCCAGGTGACATGCCAACATCCCTTGATCAATTAGTAAATGTAATTGAAGCTGAATATATTTAATTATATAGATGTATGTTACCTGCTCACATAAAAATTAATGATCACGTGACAACCCACACTAGATGTCCTGAAATAGATAATCACTTTAGTTAATAGCCACCTAAAACTTTATCTCAAAGAGGGTCTATGAAATTTGTTCTTCTCAGCATTAGAAACAGAATTCAAACCTAGGTCTCTCCTGAGTCCTTTTAGTCTGGTTTTACTCTGGTTCTTCAGGTTGCATACATATTAGCAGTTATAAAATAGACTAGGACGATAACACCAAGGCAGAATGGATGACAAAATCAGAGAATCCACTTGATATTGCTTATCTGCAAGGGCAGGAACTAGCAGCTTAAGTTTGGATCATCTGGCATTAAGATGAGTTGCAACAAACTTATCTAATCATCTTTTAACGGTTCTAAATTCTGTGTTCTCAGTCTTCTTTGGTCTCAACGCGTGGATCTAATCTCTCCTGGATATTCTTAAGTAGTAATAATAACTCATATTTTCTATTATTCTCTAAAGTTTGCATTAACCCATTTGATGCTCACAATAGCCCTCTTGAGTTAAGTATTATTTTTACCACAATTTACAGAAGAAGTATTATCTCAAATCTATCCTATTAGTTAATATGACAGAAAAGGACAATGTTAAATGTTAGAGGGAATGTGGGTAATTGAGACACTAATGCACAATTTTCAGCATTTATTTTTTATAAGATTTAGAGTTCCAAATTGTTCTCCCTCTCCCTCCTCCACCCATGATGAACAATCTCATATAGGTCATACATATGCAATCATGTAAAACATGTTTCCATATTAGAGTTATGTTGTAAAAGAAAAAACACAAAAAAGTGAAAAATAGTATGCTTCTATCTGCATTCAGATTTGATCAATTATTTCTCTGAATGTGAATAGCATTTTCCATCATGACTCTTATAGAATCATTTTTGAGCATTATAGTACTGAGAAGAACTAAGTCATTCATAGCTGTTTATTGCACAATACGGCTATTACTATGCACAATGTTCTTCTGGTTCTGTTCATTTCATTCTGTATCAGTGGAGGTTTTTCTGAAATCATCCTGCTTGTCATTTCTCACAGCATAATAATATCCTATTATAATCATATACCACAAAATATTCAGTAATTCCCAATTGATAGGCATCCCATCAATTTTCAAGTCCATCACCACAAAAAGAGCTGCTATAAATATAAATATAAAATTTACATATAAATATTTTTTTTATGATCTCTTTAGAGATCTAGTAGTGATATTGCTAGATTAAAGGGTATGCACAGTTTGATTGTCCTTTGGACATAGTTCCAAATTGTTTTCCAGAAAGTTGAAAAAGTCCATTAATGTCCCAAATTTCTCATATTCCTTTGAATATTTATCATTGTCTTTTTCTGTTATATTAATAATCTGATAGGTGTGAGGTAGTACCTCAGAGTTGTTTTAATTTGCAATTCTCTAATCAATAGTGATTTAGAACATTTTTTCATTTGACTTTAATAGCTTTGATTTCTTCTGAAAACTGCTTGCTCATATTCTTTGACTATTTATCAATTGGGGAATCACATGTATTCTTATAAATTTGACTCAGTTCTTTATATAAAGAAATGAGACCTTTATCAAAGACACTGCCTATAAAAATTATTTTCCAATTTTCTACTTTGCTTCTGTTCTTAGTTGCATTGGTTCTGTTTGTACAAAAAGTTTTAAATTTAATATAATCAAAATTATACATTTTGCATTTCGTAATGTTCATTATCTCTTCTTTTTAGTACTAAACTCTTCCCTTCTCCATAGAGTTGACAACTAAGCTATTTGTTGCTTTCCTAATTTGCTTATGGTATCACCTTTTATGTCTAAAACATATACCCATTTTGACCTTATATTGGTTATAGTATAAGATACTAATCTATGCCAAACTGGTTTCCAGTTTTCCTAGCAGTTTTTGTGAAATAGTAAGAACTTATTCCAGAAACTAGAGCCTTTGGATTAATCCAGCAGTAGATTATTATAGTCATTTACTTCTGTGTCTTGATATCTATTCCACTAATCTAACCACTCCACTTCTTAACCCAATTGGTTGTCACTTTATACTATAGTTTTAGATCAGGTATGGGTAGGCCACCTTCCTTTGCATTATTTTTTTCTTTTGATATTTTTGATCTATTTTTATTGAGGAATTTTGTTATAATTTTTTCTAGCTCTTATAAAATACTTTTTCGTAGTTTGATCAGCATGGTACTGAATAAGTAAATTAAATTAATAGAATCATCATTTTTATTATATTAGCTTGGCCTACCCATGTGTCATTGATATTTTTCCAGTTGTTTAGATCAGACTTTATTTGTGTGAAAAATGTTTTGTAATTGTGTCCATATGGTTTCTGGATTGTCTTGGCAGATAGACTCTCAAGTATTTTATATTTCTGCAGTTATTTGTCTTGTTTTCTTTGTTTTTTCTTCAGAGTTTTAGCACAGTGCTTTGCATACAGAAAATGCTTAAGAAATGTTTTTCATTTATTTATTTTTTTAAGGTTTCTTTTTGCAAGGCAAATGTGGTTAAGTGGCTTGCCCAAGGCCACACAGCTAGGTAATTATTAAGTATCTGAGACCAGATTTGAACCCAGGTACTCCTGACTCCAGGGCCGGTGCTTTATCCACTGCGCCACCTAGCTGCCCCATTTCATTCATTTATTCATTCTTTCCACCATTCTTTACTTCCTATCAAAATATAGAAAGATCTGGAATAACTTATGAAGAAACACTTTTCTATCTTTTAGAAATCTTGAAGTCCTGAAAGCCTTGAAAACCAGTGCACTATTGACACACTTGAGTAAGTACAATTAGCAACTCTATAGTAAAAAGACCTCTATGATCTAGAATGTTATCCTAATCACCAGTCTTTCCCTTGTCTGTATTGTGCTCTTGAGTAAAAAGAGGGTTTAAAATCGGTAGAATTATGTTAGAAATCATGTTAGAAATATGATAAATTACTTAAGGTAATTAATTTATTATAAAAAATTATAAGCAACAAGATTTATTATAAACACAAGAGTGAACTTAGAATTAAGCACAGCATGTGCTATGTGATTCTGGGTAATTTTTCCAGCTAAAAGTGATTAGGATGTTCAATGGGAATGCAATGCTGGGTTTCTGTATTTTTTTTTTGGTCCCCCTTGTGATAGCTTCACTTCTGCCCTTATATATAGTGTCTATAGCATGAAATTAAGCTTCATGTACACAAAATAATGAAGTCACTGAGAGAGAGACAAGATATGGGAGAAAATACTAATTCCAGGTTTATAAAACACTAGGAGAGGAGAATTGGATTGAATCTAATGATAACTGGAGTGTTATAACATCAAAGTCCATTCATTGCAGCTTAGGTCATCCCAGATGGAAGTGAGAGTGAATTAAGAGAGCAGGTACTTAGAAACCAAGCTAGGGTCAGGTAGATCTGTAGCACTTGTGGCCTTTGACTAATGAACTTATTTCTCTTTAGAGAAGTCTTTTCTGGAATCTTAGGGCCTTTTTTTGTGCTGTATTTTTGAGACAGCACAACATAATGAGTGCTAGACTTGGAGTGAGACTTCAAATTCTATCTCAGAAACTAGCTAAATATTGACAAATCACTTGATTTTCCTCAGCCTTGAATAGTTCAGCTATAAAATGGAGATAAGCATAATAACATTAACAACCAGGGTGCTCTACATGTGTGAGTTGATTATTATTATATTTACAAGTGTTGTCCTTTTGGCCATTATTTTTAATGAGTATCCTCCCTTCCCCTCTCAGATCCTTTCTGGGCTTGGTCTCAGGGTTCTTTGAGCTTCTTCATCTAGTAGTGCAACTACTAGAACATAGTAGGCATTGGATAAATATTTATCCTCTTCACCCTTCCTCTTTTAATTTTGACCGGACTTTATTTTCAGAGAATCACAGAATCTGAGAAGGGAAAGCAGATACAGAAGCTGTTCATTCCAGCCTGTATCTGGCCAAATATTCCTTCCATAGCATCTGAAACAAGTGATCATTCACCTTACTATAATGGGGGGGGGGGGGGATGAAGAAGCATCTGAGCCAGCCGATTCCAATTTTTGTTGTTGTTCAGTCACAACTGACTCTTTGAAACCACACCAACCATACTGTCCATGGAGTTTTCTTGGCAAAGATACTGGAGTGGTTTGCCATTTCTTCTCCAGGGGATTAGGACAACACAGGTTAAGTGACTTTCCAAGGACACACTGCTAGTGCATGTCTGAGACCAAATTTGAAATCAGGTCTTCCTGTCTCCAGATCCAAAAGTTTATCCTCTGAATCATCTAGCTGACTCTAGTTCCACTACACTTTTAACTATTTCTAACTGTTAGAAATTTTTTTTCTTGCATTGAGCCCAAATCTTGTGCTTTTCAGTTTCTACCCATTGTTCCTAGCTCCAATTTCTGGGTCCAGGAAGGAAAAGTCTAATCCCTTTTTCACAGAACTTCCCTTCAAATACTTAGAGATAATTATTATTTCCCCCTAAAATATTCTTTCTTTCACCCTAAACAACCCAGTTCATTCAAGTAAGGTTCTCAAGGCTTTTTGATATCTTGTCTGCCTTCTTTGTATGATGCTCTCTATTGTATCCATTTCCTTCCTATAATGTGATGTCTAGAACTGAATTAGATTTGGTACAACAAGGGAGGAGTAAAGGATTAACTCTCAGTTCTCTCAATTCTCTCAGGACAGCCAAGATTACATTAGTGTTCATGATTACCATAATCATACTGTTGACTCTTTGTAAGCTTTCAATCTACTCATCCCCACATCTTTTTTTTAGACAAAATGTTTTGTAGGTATGTCTTCCTCAGTTTATACCTATGAAGTTAAGTTTTTGAACCACTATGTAAGATCTATTAATTTTCATGTTATTAATTATGGCTAATTTTTTAACCTGCTGAGACATTTTTGATAATTTTAATTTTGTAAGTATATTCAAGTAATGAACTTAGTCACAGGAAGGAAAGGAGGGGACTGTTGCTAACCCTCATTCCATGCTTCTCACCAAACATATTGTCTCCCACACTTCAGCTTTGTAAGCCAATATGTTGTCCTTGACCCTGTGACGTAATATATCCTGTTCAGTTCTTTCAGCTAATCTTATAAAAAATGAGTTATTTTCATCTCATGGTCTTTGAAATCAATTGAGACAAGTTATTTTTCCCCCTTTTTAATAGATTTACACATTTTTAATAATCTGTCTTGCTCAGAGAGAATGTGTCTCCATCTTTGTTGAATTTTGTCATATTGTGTAAATTGCCCTTCTTGTTCTGCTCACTTCACTCAGTTCATAGAGTCTTCTCAATTTGCTCTAGAAACAGTTAATTTCATAATTTCTAATGGCATAGAGATATTTCATTACATTCATATACCATAGATTTTAGCCACTCCTCAAATTGGATACCCCTTTAGTTTGCACTTTTTGGATACTATGAAAAGAGCTACTATAAATACTTTTGTATATATATGTACATATATATATATATATATATATATATATATATATATATATATATATATGGAGAGAGAGAGAGAGAGAGAGAGAGAGAGAGAGAGAATAGGAATAGGACTAGTAGTGGTATAGCCAGAGCAAAAGATATACTCAGTTTGGTAACTTGCTAGGCCTAAGTTCCAAATGACTTTCCAGAATGACTCAACTGATTCATACTCCAGCAAAAGGACATTTCTGTGCCTATTTTTCTGAAGTCCCTCCAAAACTTGTCATCATCCTCATTTTGTGCAATAGATATAAGGTAGAACCTAAAAGTATTTTAATTGCATTTTTCTAAGATATTAGTGATTTAGAGCATTATAAAAATATGATTGCTGGTATCTTGACTTTCTTCCTTTGAAAACTTCCTGTTCATGTCCTTTGACCATTTATCTATTAGAATATAGCCCTGAGTCTTTATAAACTTCAATCTTTTCCTTATAGATTTTGGATATGAGATCTTTGGATATGAGACTGAGAAATATACTGCAAAAAATTTTTTTAGAGTTATCTGTTTCTTTTAATTTTTACTACATTAGACCTTTATGTACAAAAAAACTTTTTTTTACAATACATACATTTATTTAAAAGACTATGAACCCACCAAACTATATAGTACCCTGTCATTTAAACCAAGTATAGGTTCAAGTGAACTTCCATTCACCTCTTTTTTAGAGGTGCCTGCATTTTGTCAATCAAAGTTGAATTAGAATTAGTTCTCATTTGCCACTCATCTGCCTTTCCTTTTTTCTTGGCAAACAAACACAAATAATCAAAATAGTAATGTCTAAATGATTCTGAAGAAAGATCCTTACTCAACCTGACTTTGTTTCCTGGGGACAAGAAGAAGGGGAAAAAATTCACTCTCATATCCAAACCCTATAATTCAGTTTGACTTGTCCCTACCCTCTGATTAAAGCATTTTTTGAAATGATAAGAAGCTGAGATCTACATTCAGATAAAGATACTTAACATAGATCAAAAGGGCTTGTATACATGTCAGTTAGATTAAATGACAGGATGTGGGGGGAAGTGGTGAGTACCATATCCAGTTACTTTATGCAGAGCTCATTTGCTGAATGCAGGTACTCTAATAGGTTATGCACTCATATATGGAAACTATGGAAATTAATGGAAAGCAATCTATAATAGAGTGTTTGTTCTAATATGGATCCAAGATAACATTTCTCCTAATTAGTATACCACTATAATCTTTTATAACTGTCTTCTAGCCCTGTCTAGGTTCATAAATTATCTTAAAAACTTTTAACTTGCTTTTTTCTGGATATCAGCAATGTGTTATAATATAATGATACTTCAGGTAAATGCACTTTAGTAACTTGGTATTTCCCAACTTCATTTCTAAATCTATTTGTATGAGAGAAGATTTAGAAAGAAGGAAACCCATTCTTAAGTTTCCTCTCTGGGACTTTAAATTCTGTAAAGTTTGTAAATTTCATTTAAGAAGTTCTGAGTAAAGAAATAAATCCCTTATCTAGATTATATTTTGACAGATTGCAAACTCCCTGAAGGAAAGAATAAGGAGCATCCCCTTATCTAGGATTTTGAAAGGCAAATGGGCTTAAGTGGCTTGCCCAAGGCCACACATCGAGATCAGATTTGAACTCAAGTACTCCTGACTCCAGGGCTGGTGCTCTATCCACTGCACCACCTAGCTGCCCCATCTAGTGCAATTCTTAACAAATACTAATAAATGCTTATTGGCCAATGTCTGTCTGTCTTTTTTTTTTTAGGTTTTTTTTTTGTAAGGCAATTGGGGTTAAGTGTCTTGTCCAAGGCCACACAGCTAGGTAATTATTAAGTGTTTGAGATTGGATTGGAACCCAGGTACTCCTGACTCCAGGGCCGGTGCTCTATCCACTGTGCCACCTAGCCACCCCAATGTCTGTCTTTCAAAAAAAATCCATGGGGCTAATATGCCTTAAATTTGCTAAATAAAATTATATTCACTTCTCAGGAAACATGAATGTAGGCCATATATGCTTTTCTGGCTTTTTTCCAAATCATTGGTAAAAAGGTTCAATATCAAGAAGTCAAAGACAAATTCTCTGTAAAATCCAAAATAAGGATAAAGCAAAGCTAAAAAACTAATATCCTAGAATCATTTCACCATGCTGTTTTAACGTCTTTTGAATGATTATGATTTAACATGGAGGCCAGAATTGTATAAAGTTATATAAGGTAATCTTCCACAGATTTACATGTGGGTTACTTTCTTAGCTCAAAGGATACCCTAAAGCACAGAATCCTTCAGCTAGAAGGGACCCTCAGGGAGATCATCTAATTTAACCTCCCCCACTCCTCACAGCCATTGCCCTACCTTCATTGGACCATAACCAAGTCACCATAGAAGCTATGCATCTTTTATTTTAAAGATTTACAGAGAAGATTGATTCTATGACCTCCTTCAAGAACCCATTCTAAAATGGAAATGCCCTTTCTGTCAGGAAATTAATCTTTCTTTCTAAACTTAATGCCCTATGCTATAGGTCACTGCCATTTTTTTTCTTGTATCTTCTGTGGAAATAGGAAACAGTTGATCATCATCATTTACCAGCCCTGTAGGATTCTGCTCTACATATCATATGTACCCTTTATAATTAGATTAGAGCAAAGGTAATTATGTTTGCATGCCTGAACATACAGAGGTCAAATCCCTGATCTCAGTAGAGTAAATTTCATCTCAGAGGTAAAACTGTTTAATAGTTAGCATTTTGATCTCAGAGTGTAAAGCTAGGTCTTTTCCTAAACAGAATGAATTCCTGCACTCATAGCTTCTCTCCTAAATGGTAAAGCAAGATTTGTGAGATTTATAACATTCAGACCACATTTTTCTCCCCTTCATGTCAGTTTCATCTTAAAAGTTAGTAATACCTTTACATAATATTTATATTTTTCATCATCTATTCTTAGAACACTTAGTTCATTTACATTAAGTGACTTAGAACATAGATTGTGATTTTGATTGTGTTCTTACTAAAGTCTCAGGTAACTATTACACTTAAATTATGATACAAATCTCTTTTGTGAAACACTGTGTTTATGTTCTAGGAAGGATGTTATAATCTAGAGCACATCAAAAAGAAGACAAGCAGCCTAAAGGCCTCAAAATCCTGCCATATGAGCTCAAAGAACTTACTGCATTTCCCCATATATAAGATGCACCTTAATTTGGGGGCCCGAAATTTGAAAAAAAAAGGGATTACATAAAGTTATTGAATTCAAGTTTTATTCATCATAAAATTCAGACAACTCCTCATCACTCTCAAAACTCCCATCCATTAGCTCATCCTCATCTGTGTTAGGAGAGGCTCTGACTACTCTCCTGACAGTGCTCTGGTTTGTGGTTGACCACAAGCATTCCCTGGGTAAGCCTGGTATATGGACGCATGCTTAGGTCATTCTCTTTCATGAACCTGAAGCACCAGTTGTGTCCTCCTTTGAAATCAGTCACTTCTTTTTCATCAGCAATTCTTCTGGCCTCCTGCTGAAACATCTTTGTGGACACAGGAATCCCAGTTGCCCTCTGCTCTTCAATGCATCTCTAACTCAGGTCATTTGACTGCCTTGCCTCTCATGGCCTTCTTCTGCCATGGCATTTTCAGTAGGGTTTCTTCTTCCCATAGCCAGTCCTAGAATTGATTTTTCAGTTGGAGGAGGACCAAACTGACATTCAGTGGCACAATTTCCTTTCACTTTTGCAAACTGCATCTCTTTAAACTTGAATTCAGCACTGAACAAAAATCTTTTCTGAACCATTTCTGGGCAAAATGTGGCAAAATGTAACCTAATATACTAGTAACAAATGCGAAAAATTGAGCGCAAAGACAAGCATGAAAAAATGGAAAATGCAAGTAAAAAAATCTACAACACTGTATAAGATGCTCCCAATTTTTAGACCACTTAACTTTTTCGAAAAAGGGTACATTTTATACATGGGGAAATATGATAAGCTGTTTAGTCTTAAGAAGGTTTTAAGAATGAAACCTATATTGTAAGAGCAAATATGCTGCATTGCCTCAGAAGGCAGAACTAGGAGCAACTGTTAGAGCCTGCAAAGTGGAGGGTAGGCTTGAGAGAACACTTAGAGCTATTCAAATTTGAAATTGAATGAGTCATCTTGGGAAGTAAAGGAACCTTCTTCCCTAGAGATCTTCATCCAAAGATTAGTTGATCACTTGATAAATTATAAAATATGTCCTAGATGATTGATTGATATGTTATAAAGGGAATTCTTGTTCAGATTTGGATTAGATGAGATGGCAGCTAAGGTTCCTTCCAAGCAGGGTGTTATAAAGCAACATCAAAACTTCATGAAAGCTGATTGTTAAAGATCAAGGCAAGCATTTACATCTAAAATTGCCAAATGCTACAAATCAGGACTTGATTTGTTTCTTTGTTTATTGTTTGAACTTAAGAACATGCTGGAGAAAATATTAATAATGCAAACTATACTTAAAAGTGTGTCATATGTACAATTTTTTTCTCAGAGAGCTAATTGCTAAATATTTATCTGCATTCCCCTGCTTCCTGCTTTAACATTACCTACTACAATTAGTTCATCATTTTGAGTTGTCCTTTCCTATTTATCACTGTTTTCAAACCCATCCCTTTATACTAGCCCTTGGCTTAACAGGATCCAGGCTGTAACATATTCTCTAGATCTATCTATCTATCTGACCTAAGCTTTGCCCTTTCCTACAAGTTTACCTGTATGTCATCTATTTCTTCAAGGTCTTGTAGTCTGTTGGGTGAAAGTGAGCAAAAATAGATTAATCAGATAAACTAACCTTTGTTGATGTCATCTAATGTGTTCTTCTTAGGCAACATGTTTTCTTAGCTGCTAAAATTCATGTCTTTCAAATACCCTTGAGAAATAATGGATAGAATTTCAGATCCTGTGGCAAGAAGGGGAGGGTAATAATCTGAGTCTGACAGGAGGGTCCTATATGCCTCTCAAAGCATGTCTATGTGTTATCTGCCTATGGTAACAATACACAGAACCAGCTTCTATATTCATCTATTCCCAGACAGCCTTTGATCTAAAAACCTTTCTATTCTTGTCCACTGAACAGAGCCATAACCAGGGTAGGGTAGCTGAAGCTTTTCCCTAGAGTACCAATATTTAGGGTCACGTGCTTCAACTTTATAGTGGTCCTCTGGTCTATTGAGATCATGACTCATGGTCCTTCATTTCATTTCCCTAAGAGTTCCCAGATCCTTTCCAATCATTTCTTCATGACTCCATCCTACCTGCTATCTTCATTGTATCTTGGAGGCTAGGGTCAGAATTTCTAGAAGATAAGATACTCTCTTGAATGACTGCATGGCCAGGGTGAAATGTTCTTTCTCTCCTTTTCCCAACTTTCCCCCTCAAATGAATGTTTTGTGCATTCCAGAATTCCCAATTTCAATTCTGAGACTGTCAATCCTTCGTTTCCCATTCTATAGCCCAGGCTCATTTTTTTTTCCTACAGTTAAATAGTCCTGGGAATTGAGTTTGGCTATTCTGACATTAAAGTAATTGGAAATAGACTAATTTGGCCCTTTACCACACAGATTTTTCTGGATATTTATTAGAGAGGTTCATGCTATCAATCTTTGAAATGATTTCTTTTTATTCTGTTTGTGTTGCCAAGAGTCCAGGAGCCCAAGAAAGAGCAACTCAAGGCAGCCAGGATCAGCAGCCCAACTTGCCTGCAGGGGGTTGATATTATTTCAAGTGTGATGTGTATTATGGACTGGACTGGAGAAAGCCTGTTCTAATCAGGAAAGGCATATGCAGGCCATCTGTGTCTGAAGTGGGTTTGTGCTAAATGGGCTGCTCCCTAAGTAATCTACTCCAGTAAGACACAAGGGATGTGTAAAAATGAGCAATTATATTTGAGACTGTTATGTTCCTCCTGTGGCAATATATCTCCCTGACATGCTTTTTTTTCCCCCCAGTGAGAGGCTAGAGAATATAAAGTTGGTCATGTTGAATTTACTGAATTTTCCTCAAGTCTTTAAATGTGTATCATTTCAAACCTTTTCTGTGTAAACTGTATAAAGAAAGATGGAATGACTGGAGAGAAGCTAGGGAGAAAATGGCAAAAAGAAACACACTTTCAATCTTAATCTCTCAAAATGATGGCTTTAAATCTGTACTTTTCAGAACTCTTTGTGGTACACTTCAAAATATCATAACCAATCATATGTTTCTTATCCACTTGTGATAACTTTCAGGGTCAGGAATTCTTTAATACCTGTTAGAAAAGTTCATAATAGGGAATATTTATCTCTTGATTGAGTTTACTGCCTTGATTATCCTTAAGGACTTAAATGGGGAAATGATTTGTCTTCTTCACTTTTAAAATGAATCCATTCAGTTGCAAAGATCATAGAGCACAAGTCTACCCATGTCATTGGTTTCTCAGATAATCCCTGCATTCTGGAGGATGGCTCCTGCTACTCTTTATCCAGGATGCTTCTTTGCTAGAAGGTGGGACCCAAGATGAACTTGAAAGGATAGGGCATTGGGCATCCTCAAGTTCTTCAAGTTCTTTTGTGACTTTGTTCCCAGGGTTCATATCCAACACCTACACTGGCACTGGAGGAAACTGAGAAACAGGACTCTTCAGGAATCTGTCTTCTGACTGCTAGAGAAGATATGCAGTAGCACCAACCACAGCCCTCCTCTTTTCTGCTTCTGGCTCTCTTCTCCTCAAGCTGCTTCCAGCTCTAAAAATCTTTAACAGATATGGGAATAACTTAACCCCCTTCACTTCTCTCTCTCTCTCCCTCTCCCTCTCCCTCTCCCTCTCCCTCTCCCTCTCCCTCTCCCTCTCCCTCTCCCTCTCCTTCTCCCCTCCCCCTCTCCCCTCCCCCTCTCCCCCTCCCCCTCTCCCTCCCCCTCTCCCTCTCCCTTTACCTTTATTTTTCTCTCCTAGGTGCCAGATACTGTGTCAGGTGCTAGAAATACAAAGACAATTGAAATAGCACTTACCCTCAAGTAGCTTACATTCTATAAGGGTAACATTTCACACACACACACACACACACACACACACACACACATACATACAGAAACACAGTAGTATTTGAATGTCTCTGAGTGTTTAAGTGTGTATATATATCTACACACACACACACACACACACACACACACACACACACACACATATATATATATAGATATATAGATATATAGATATATATGTATTCACATGGATAATTTGTGCCTGACCTGTGGTAGAGCATTCCAAGTTCATATTGGTCTGATCTGTCATAGTCAGATATACTGTAGCTTGTCTCTAAGATAGTGATGTCATTTTGTTCCTCTTGGATAAGGAAGGACAAGAATCACCAAGCATATGTATGTATGTATGTATATATATTAAAGTAGCAATTATATTTTGTCCTCTCTCAACACTGGATCACTGCCCTGTCCAGAAGCCTCTAGAGAAGAGTGGAGAACAATTGCAAATGGCTCCAATACTAATGAAATGGATAGACCAAAGTCAAAGAAGCTCAGCTGTGGCTGTTTGGTGATAAAAGGAAAGTTTGATGGTATAAAAATCACATTAGCGTAAGGAACCTAGAACATAACATTTATGGGATGCAGCCAAGGCATTTTTTTTAGGTTTTTTACAAGGCAAATGGGGTTAAGTGACTTGCCCAAGGCCACACAGCTAGGGAATTATTAAGTGTCTAAGGCTGGATTTGAACTCAGGTACTCCTGACTCCAGGGCCAGTGCTCTATCCACTGTGCCACCTAGCCACCCCCTGAACATAACATTTATGAATCAAGATAAACTAGCTGTGGTCAAACAGGAGATAGAAAGATTAAACATCATCATCTTGGGTGTCAGTGAACATAAATGGACAAGAATGGGTGAATTTAATTGTCAACTTTCTCTGGATCAGAGAGAAAGCAAGGGAGTTCCAGAAAAAATATTTACTTTTATTTTTTGACAAGCTCTCAAAGAAGATGGGAATATCAAATCATTTTACTTGTATATGGGCCAAGAAGGAAGAGTTAGACTCAAATATGGAAAAATTGATTGGTTTAAGATTTGAAAAAGAATACATAAAGATTGCATAATATCTTATATACATAGTACAACTTGTGAAACGCCAGACAGGATGAAGCAAAAGTCAAAATTAAGGTTGCTTGGAAAAATATCAAAACTCTCAGATTTGCAGATGATACCATTCTGATGGCAGAAAGTGAAGAGGAATTTAAAAAACCTCTTGACAAGGATGAAAGAGGAGACTGTAAAAGCTTGAAGTTTAATATAAGTTTAAAAGCTTGAAGTTTAATATAAAAAAAAACAAAAAAAATTAGATCTTGGTAACTTCCTGGCAAACACAGAAGAAATGGTAGCACTGTCAGACTTTATATTCTTGGACATAAAGATCACTGAAAATGGTGACTGCAGCATGAAATTAAAAGGAGCTTGTTCTTTGGAAGGAAAACTACGGCAAATCTGGACTGCATATGAAATAGTAGAAGTATCATTTTGTTCACAAAGGTTCATTTAGTCAAAACTGATTTTTCCAATAATAAGACTTTCAAATTATGGTGCTGGAAAAGACATTTAAGAGTACTTTCTATGTCAAGGAGATCAAATCAGTCAATACTTAAATTAATTGAGACTATTCCCTATGAGGTCAAATACTGAAGCTGAACCTTAACTATTTTGACCACATGATGAGAAGGTGGGACTCACTGCAAAAGACTCATATTAGGCAAGATTGAAGGTGAAAGGAAAAGGGGATGACAGAGGATGAGATGAATATATAGTGTCATAGAAACAATGAACATGAACTTAGACTTTGGGAGAGAGTGGAGAATAGATCCAAGAATAGTTATTTAACTCTTTGGGCATAATTCCAAATTCCTTTCCAAAATGGTTAGATCAGTTCATAGTTCCACCAAAACTGTATTAGTCCCAATTTTTCCACATTCCCTCCAATATTTGTCATTTTCCCCTTCTATCATTCTAGCCAATCTGATTGATGTGAAATGGCATATCAAAGTTGTTGTAGTTTGCATTTTTCAAATCAGTAATAATTTCAGAGCATTTTTCATATACTTCAATATAGCTTTGATTATTCCCCCCTAAAACTGTTTGTTTGCATTCTTTGACCATTTATCAGTTGGGGAATGACTCATATTATAAATTTAACTAAATTCTCTATATATTTTTGAAATGAGACTTTTATCTGAGAAACTGTCTATAAATTCTCCCCCCCCTCCAATTTTCTTCTTTCCTTCTTCTCTTGGACATATTTGTTTTATTTATACAAACCCTTTTAAATTTAATGTCATAAAATTTTTCAATTCATATCTCAAAATGCTATTTCTTGTTTATTGACAAATTCTTCTCTTACAGATAATCTGATGGTAATATTTTCCATATTTTTCTAATTTACTTATGATATCCTTGTTTATATCTAGGTCATGTAGCCATTTTGATCTTATTTTGGGAAATGGTGAAAGATATTGGTCTATACTGAATTTTTGCCAGATTTTTTTTATAGCTTTTCCAAGTTTTTTTTACCAAATAGTGAATTTTTATCCCATAATTTTAAATCTTTACATTTGTCAAACACAAAGTTATTATGCTCATTTATCACCAAGTATTATAAGTTTATTCTGTTCCACTGATCCACCTTTTTATTTCTTAGCCAGTACCTGACTATTATCACCTTATAATAGAGTTTAAATCTGGTGCTGCTCAACCTCCTTCCTTTATATTTTTTCATTAATTCCTTTAATATTCTTGACTTTTTGATCTTCCAAATAAATTTTATTATTTTTTCTAACTCAATAAAATAAATTTTTGGTCATTTAATTGGGATGGCATTGAACAAGTAGATTAGGTAGAATAATAATTTCTATTATATTAACTATATTAATTTTATATTATAATAATTCATTATTTATTATAATTATTATATTAATATTTCTCCAATTATTTAAATCTGTATTTATTTGTATAAAATGTTTTATAATTATGTTTATGTAGTTCCTTTGTTTTGATAGGTATACTCTCAAGGTATTTTAAATGAAGTATATCTTGCTGTCTCTTTTTGCAGGATTATGTCCTTGAATTCCTAGTACCTTGCTTAGATCCTTGGCATGCAGTAAGCACTTAATAAATGCTTACTGAATTGAAGGAAAGAGCCAAAACTCCAATCTCTTAGCTTCCAGTTTCTTTATCTATAACACAAAGGAGTGGGCAGCTGGGTAATGCAGAGGATAGGACACTATCCCTGCAGTCAGATGGACCTGAGTTCAAATATGTTCTCAGTCACTTGCCACTTGCTAATTGTGTGATCTTGAGCAAATCATTTAACCCTGAATTGCCTTGCATCCAAGGCTATCTCTAGTGGTCCTGTTTTATATCTGGCCACTGAACCTGGATGGCTCCAGAGGAAAAAGTGGTACTGGTGACTAAGTACAACATCCCCTCACTCAAATTCAATTCACATGCATTCATCTCCTTGGTGATATCATGGTCTTCTTCAAGAATGAAAGACAAGGGGCAGCTAGGTGGCATAGTGGATAAAGCACCGGCCCTGGAGTCAGGAGTACCTGGGTTCAAATCCGGTCTCAGACGCTTAATAATTACCTAGCTGTGTGTGGCCTTGAGTAAAAAAGAACGAAGGACAAACATCATCACAGAGGAGTGAGTTTTCACTGCTTTGTTTACACAGATTTTAAGAAGAGGAGGCTTTGTAAACCATAAACTGTTCACTGCAGTCATTTTATCTTTTCTTTTTTTAGGTTTTCTCTTTTGCAAGGCAAATGGGGTTAAGTGGCTTGCCCAAGGCCACACAGGTAGGTAATTATTAAGCTTCTGAGACCGGATTTGAACCCAGGTACTCCTGACTCCAGGGCCGGTGCTGTATCCACTACACCACCTAGCTGCCCCAGCAATCATTTTATCTTAGTTATAATTGTAACCCATGATAGAACCTCCTTGAAGCTGGGAGAAACAGATTTTGGGGGAAGGGACTTAAGGAAGATATGAGTTCATTTTGGGTAAAGAAATCACCAGACTCGCTGACTCATACTGAGCATACTGAGAACATAAAATTTAATAGCTGCCACATAAAAAGGTAAGAAAAGTCATAGACTTTAATTCACAGGTTGCTGCAAAAGATCACAGGTTACAACAAAAAGTTCACAAGTTACTATAAAAAAAATCACAGGTTAAGTTTTTCTACAAGATAAAGAAAATGAGTTTTTAAGAAGATAGTAAGTTTAAGCAAAAAAAAAAGATAGCTACAAGCTGAGTTGGGGGAAAACAGCAAAGATAGTTAAGAAAAGAAAACAAGGGAAACAGTCATGAGACTAGTGGCTGGACTTAAATCGTCATGGATCCAGCCACATGGATCTGTAACCATATGAGTCCAGCAGCATGGAGAGAGTCTGGGGAATCGTGCTCCCTAGAGCAAGCTGCCCTCCAAAGGAAAGCAAGCCATCAAAGTATAAGTAGTAAAGAATATAGGCATGGAGAATCACACTCCCCCCCAGAGTGAACTAGCTCCACAGAAAGACCAAACAGGGGTTAGATAGTTGAGAACATCGTAGGGGTGAGGGAATCACTTTCCCCCAGAGCAGGCTAGCTTCATAGGAAGACAAGTAACACAAATGAGGAGTGAATTGAGCTTTTAAGATAAGGTATTTTAGGTATATGTTGATGGGGGCAGAACTCAGCAGTGATGAGGTAAATTGGGTTATGTGGATGAGGGGTGGTAATCAAAGACTTAGACTTTCAAGCTAAGGTCCAGGAATTCATTGTTTTGTTGATAGAGGCTTGTTTTATGCCTGGGGACAAGGAGGGGAAAGGAACTTTACTAAAAATAAATGGGACTTTGGGATGGGGTGTGGGGAGTCAGCATTAATGTTATTAGATACATGGTTAGTGCAGAGGGAACAAATAAATAACTATAAAATATATTTCTCTCTCCAATATTTCCCCAATATTTCTAACTAGAGAAAAACAGGTTAGAAAGGGTGAACATTTTATGGTTCTAGTAGATTTAGGGAAACCTATTACAAAGATTATAGTAAATTAATAATAACAATAATGATGATATAACAAAATAAAATATATTCTTCTCTGGCTGAAGGAGAAAGATAAGAAAGATATCTCTCAGAAGCTTAGCAGGAAAACATCCTCAGTATTTCTCTCTGGGTTTATATGAGAAGAAATCACACAAACATAAACACACACACACACACACACACACATATACACACAGGCACACTCACACATAAACATTTGGACCCAATAATCCTGTATACAAGTGAATGAGAAGGGAGAATTGGCCTGACTTATCAGAGCATAGTAACTTCTTCCTTTCTTAAATGTTTTCCACTTTATTACCCTTATAGCAGTAACAGGTCATACTAAAACATTAAATCAAACTTAATGGCTAACAAATCAATCACCCAGGACTTCATGTAAGGAATTCAGACAAGATGACATAAAAATAAAGAAATGCTACATTCATCATCAGACAAGGAAGCATACTGAGAAGAACATAAAATTTAATAGTTGCCATATAAACCTCCACCTCATTCTTCACATGAGCTAAATATTAAACAGAGCCAATAGAATCAATTCCTGCTGGAATTGACTGAAACCTCAGGTTTCATGCCCCTGGTCACTCCTAGATCTGTGCTTTTTTCTCCTGAGATCTTCCATAAATCATCCACAAAGGAAAAGAGATTCCTTTAGCTCTTCAAAATGATTTTAATAGATACCAGGTCTCCATTTCTTCTTCCCTAGTATCCTGAACTTACTAATTCTTTTCCTTAAAACCTGCCCATCTAAAAGAAAATCTGGGTTCAAAACCCAGATCTTCCACTAATTAAGTTTGTTTACTTGAGTAAGCCATTCATCCTTTCATGGAATATTTGCTTTCTCAGCTATAAAACAAAGGATAGACTCAATGATCCATAATTTACCTAAAATTTCATTCTTTGTTCTGATTTCTGAACTTGCTTCAAGCAGATCCTACCCTGTTATTTCCCTTTTGTGTTACCTTATAATCTAGAGAAGTCCCATAAACTAGTACTTTTGGTTGTTTCTGAATCCCAATTTGCAAATGGGCATATAAGATTGATCCAGGTTCCAAGAGAATCTTAATTCAAGACTTAAACAGCAATTAACAATAAGAAAATACTTTTACTGAATTCAGAAACAGCACATTTTAGAGTGGATATTTAAGATGCTTTTCATTAGTCATTCATTTTGAAATGAATAGAAAACATAGCTGTTGGATTTTTGAAAATGAAAACATTCTTATTAACTTGTTTTGAAGTTTGATGCTTTTTAACCTTAATAAAATTATATTAATTTAATAGTTTGCTCAGAGCCAAATGTTTATACCTAAGCAATGTTCTGTATATTAATTTGAAGATCAGTCTTATTCTACAATAGGCTTTATATATTTACCAATTATACATGTAAAATGTCAGCCCCACTTACGAAAGATAAAAATGAGATGTCAAAACACTTGTTACTTAAATGGTGCAAATTCAGACTGATTTCATATAGCCTAAAGTTTGTCTCCTTCCTCTGTTGTTCAGTTTTCAGGATCATCTTTCTATCTATCTATCATCTATCATCTATCTATCATCTATCTATCTATCTATCTATCTATCTATCTATCTATCTATCTATCTATCTTTCTACCTATGTATATATATTTGTATATATATATATATATATATATATAGTGAACTATAGGTCAAAACAAAAGATTATTAATTTGATTACAAAACCAATATTTGGTCAACTAGTGGAAACACATTAGCTCAAAGGGGTATATGGGTGTTCAAGAAGGACTAATACTTGTGTGTGAGGGTTTGCCTCAGCAAGCCTCAGCCCTTTTCAGGGTTACACATCTCCTTTTTGTGCCTACCATCACTCAACTTTCAACTTCGGTTCCAAAAAACTGTAGCATGTGCAGTGGTCATACTATAGTAAACTGTCTTGGCAGATGGGCTGAACCAGGTTGAAGACAACCAATGGGCCACAAATCCATCAGAGAATTACCCCATGTCTGTGAAGGCTTCCCAAGCAGAATGGGCAAATGGGAACATTTTGTTTCAAAGTTGTGGAGACAGCTAAAGTACGTATTTTGAACATTTAAAGCCTAGTCAGATGCCCAACCTAGACTATTGATAGTCATTTTGATTTTTGTCTTGCCATTGGACTGATAACTCTGAAAGAGAGAATAAGGCTGATGAATTTGTGCAACTCTGCTTTTATTAAATCCAATTCATGGGTGAGTCAAGATATCACCCCATGATGTCATTGGTCACCTTTGAAATGAAGTATAAACCAAAACAACTAGTTTGGGCTAGGAGGAGAGTGAAGGCAACATCACTGAAGATGGACAATTGTAAAGGTGATTTGGGGGTCCCATTTGATTAAGAAAAGCTGGGAAAAAATAAAATCTTAGAAAGTGCAATTATTTAATTGCTTAATGAAAAGCTAGGGTCAGTCAATAGAGAGGTACATAGTAATCTGAAAAAAGACTGCAGAACATTTCTATTGACACACTATGAGCAAGAAGAGGCATCAAAGATATCACTCAGAAAATACATGATCAGAAAAGGAAGTAGACTAGTCATGTAACAAGAATAAGAGATAAAGAAACACAGGCACATGATACAGATAAAAAGTTAAAAAAAAAAAAAAGAGGAAGGTCACTAGTGTGTTAGATTTATTGTCTCCATGAGACTCCATGAAACAATGTTGGCAAGAGTCAAACAGGAGAGCCAATTTTGAGGGGTTGGAGTCCACACTATTCAAGGGAATACCTGAACATCTACACAAACATTATAGATCTATTGAAATATAAGAAGTAAAGTTCCTTCAGGTAATCAAGGTACATGGGTATCAAGTCAGAATTTGAACCCAGTTCTTATCTACATCTAGCACTTGACATACCATGCCCTGCTGCCTCTCCTGATATTGTCAGAAATAGAAGTGCTATTATACACTATAGTGGCAGTAGGGATGTGTATGGGGGAGGGGAGAGGACAGGATAGAATTTGAAGGAAAATGAATGCATTGAATCTGGGCTTCTTTTTTGTTTGTTTGTTTCTTCTTTATCATGAAAGAAGGCTACCACATTTACTGAGAACAAATGTAGCAGGGGGAGCAGAAGAGGGAGATATCTAAACCATTTTGCAGAAGGCCCAGTTCCAGCAGAGCATGTTATTGAACCAGATGTATACAGATTATACTGAGCTAAAAAAGGAAAAAAATGAGGGGGAGGTGATTATTGTCTTTTTTTTCCCCTTCCAGTCCCATGAGCACAGTGAAAACAGGCCTATTCAACAGCAATTTTTTCTTGCCTGAATTCTAGTCAGAGTACCATAACCAAGTATGCATTATTCATTGGAAATTTTAGTTCAGGGAGAGTCCTCTGTAACCTATTTAGACTATCTCAGCATAAATATCTTCCTTGAAGAGTTCCTCTTGATTTTTATTCCACCAGAACTGAATCAGTGCTTAGGTCCTCCAGGAACCTAATTTGGGCATCACTCATCCTGAATTTCATGTAAGACTAAGTGGAACCTACTTCTGGTGGGCTGTACACAAAGGATTAGGGCCATTCCTTTTTTCCTGGATTTGTAACAATGCCCCTTCCTTCAATCAAATGTGTTTTTCTAAAGTGTGCACATGGACATAAGGGAACAGGTGGAATGTAGAAAGATTTAAGGAAGCTGAATGGGTTTGGGAAGTTAAGAATGCAGATGATCCAGACCTGCAAAAGAGATTGCAGAAAAGACAAGGGTAGCCTTAGAAAAATCAGTATTTCACAAGGTTGCTGCAATTATCCACTTTGAGGTGCAAAATAATTAGCTTTAGCTCAGTCTGGTTCACAAGATCACAACAGGAAGTAGCTTTCAATTCTGGAGCTAAGCAAAGAATTATTTAGACAGTAGAAATGCAAAAAAAAAGATCCAATGGAGCCTCCTGTATTCACAATTCATAAGAAAGCACCCATTTTTACAAAGGAGGAAACTGATGCCCCAAAAGAGAGTGACTCACCTAGTATCATACATTCGTGGAATAGCTATCGTGCTGGGACATCCAAAGTCTTGTGCTGTGTTAACCAGTCTAGTTTTGTGATGTTTGATGAAAGAATAGGATTAAGGGGAAGTGCTATATGGGTATATCTGTTGGGAATTGAAATAGCCAAATTCTAGGAATCCAGATTGCCTCAATGTCAACTCAACATCGACTTATGATTATCCCTAATATTCTAGGGTCTTAATGGATAAAGAGACAAAATCTCATTCCAGACTATGGATAGATTTCCAGACTTTTTGACCCATATCCATTTTAAGAATTTGCTAAAAAAATCTCAAATCTGAATTCTTGTGAGAGCATCTCTGTCAGACTATCTAGAGACATGGGTGATAGTCAGGTCAAAGGCAAATGCCTTTCTTCTTTGGTACCAAGCTAGAAAAGGAGATAATCATGAGCTAGAAGATCCTGAAGAGATCTAATCATTCACCTCACATAGCATATGAAGAAACTTGAGTACTGGAGAGGTTACATTCCTTTTCCAAAGTAATATCTGTATCTCTCTACTTAGCGACAGAGCCAAGTCCCCAGATTTCTTGATTCGCTTCATATTCTGATTTCTTAATAATAATAGCAACAATAACAGCAATAATAGTAACAGCTAGTCTTTATATAATGCTTTAGTCATTGTCTTTTAATAAACATTTATTAAGTGGCTACTATGTATCAGCCACTTTTAACATTTTCAAAATGTTTTCCATGCATAATATTTTTACAACACCCCTCTGAGGTAGGTACTATGATTAACCCTATTTTACAAATGAGGAAACTGAGGCAGACAGAGGTTAAGCGACTTGCCCAGGATCACACTGTTAGAAAATGTTTGAAATCTGATCTCTGATTCCAGGGTTCAGTACTCTAGCTCATATTCCACCCAAATGCTTACTCCATTCATTGACTAACTGTAAAAGGTACTGCCCACTGATATGAACTAGAATACTCCATGCTGCCTCCTAGATGTTATGACTAGCCTAAAGACCTTTCAACAAACCTCAAAGTAAACCTTCCTCACCCTTGTCCCAAAGACCCCAAGAGTTTATCTGATCCAGTTAACCCTGTGGATTGGTAAGATCCACAAACTAATTAGAGTTGTTTCTGGGGCCAGACTTTCAAACACTGCCAGGGAGAGGACTGGACTATTGTGTTCATGTTGTAGCTTCAAGTAGAGTTTTAGGGGAGACAAGGTCAAAGACAAATTCCATAGGTTCTATGACAGCAGAAAAAGCAAGTGAAAGGGGGAGGAGCTTCAGTTCCTGAATCCTTTCATCTACCTATGGTCCTAGTGCCACCTGGTCTAGTTTACTTAATTCCCTTGAAACTAAAGAGGCAAAAAAGATATTTAATACCTAACATTTACAGAATGCTTCAAGGGCAAAGGCAGCAAAATGGCACAGTGGATATAGCATCAGGCCTGAAATCAGGTAGACAACTCTTCCTGATCTTTCAGATCTGATCTCAGACTTACTAGCTGTGTGATCCTGAGCAAGTCACTTAACCCTGTGTGCCTCAGTTTCTTCATCTGTAAAAATGAGCTGGAGAAGAAAATGGCAAATCATTCCTATATCTCTGCCAAGAAAACCCCATGGGTTCCTGAAGAGTCTATCTGATAGAACAACAGCAAGGTTCACAAAATACTTTCCAAATACAGTTCTATCTCATTGGATTCTCACAGCTCCTCTGGGAGATGGATAT
The DNA here is from genome assembly GCF_037893015.1 of Macrotis lagotis. NCBI lineage: Eukaryota > Metazoa > Chordata > Mammalia > Peramelemorphia > Peramelidae > Macrotis > Macrotis lagotis. The sequence continues at coordinate 126,381,429 of NC_133658.1, forward strand.
TACTTTCATGTGTCCATTTTTCAGAGATTTATGTGACTTGCCAGGGTCATACAGCTACTCAGTGACTGAGACCTGAATTAAATTTAGTTTTTTTCTGACTGTAGATCCCATGCAAGGCTACTTAGTTGCTTTATGAATGAGGAGGGAAAAGGGGTACATGAAAAGAAGATTGACTTTAATGTCAAGGAATCTGGCTTTAAATCTTTGCTCTGACCTCCCTGTCTCCCTTTGACAAGTAATTTAACCTTTCCCAGCCTCAGTTTCAATACATGTAAAATAAAGGATTGTATTCATGAGATCTCTTCCTTCTCCTTACACCTCTACATCTTTGAAATACGATGGTCCTCTAGCAGAGAGAAGGCAAGAACAATATCGATGTCACATACAGCAACAATTTAATGAAGGGTGCAGCTAGGTGGCACAGTGGATAGAGCCCCAGCCCTGGAGTCAGGAGGACCTGAGTTCAAATCCAGCCTCAGATACTTAATAATTGTCTAGCTGTGTGACCTTGAGCAAGTCACTTAACCCTATTACCTTAAAATAAATTTTAAAAAATCAGAAAAAAAACAATTTAATGAAGAATGGAGATATAGGAATAGAAGAGGATTTTCTAGGATTTTCTGTCCTGCCTCTATACCTCTGAACCCTACTGAAGGAAGCCACCCTTTGACATCACAGATATCACAGAATAGAAGGATGGTTTAATGGTAACAGCAATCAATTTGAAGTCAGAAAACATGGGATTGAGGCACAGTTGCTCCACTAGTAAATGTCAGACAAGTGTTGAACTCTAATTTCCTCATCTGTAAAATGGAAGTGATACTTGTTCTACCTTTTTCACAGGATTGCTAGGAGGAAACTGCTTTGTAAAGAATAGGAAGAGGAACAATTTAGATGTAGATTCAGGAATATAGGATTAAAGAGGTTAAGCTAGAATTGTGGACAGGGTTCAAATTCTATTTAGCTAAATGATCACCAGAAGTCACTTTCTCAACCTTTCTGTACCTCATATTCTACATCTGTGAAATAGGAATAATAATCCTTGTACTGCCTGCCTCACAGGATTGTGGGAAAAGTGCTTTGCAAACCTTAAAACTCCATACAAATATGACATTATTTAGAGAAGCGTTCACTCCCACCTCAAGACTCTCAAGGGATAACCCCATGTATTCCTTTCGCAGAAGATCTGCCCAATTAAAAATGTAGCAATCATATACAATGAGAAATGCTGGCTTAATAATTCAAAAACTATTAGATCAATGTATTTCCTGTTGCTTTGTCAATATGAACTTTTTCAATTAGACAATTTTATTACAGTGATGAATACCAGTAGCCCAATTTAGTAGCAACTCTGTTATAAGTTATGGTCCGTTTAGCTGAACAATCCATATTTGCTATTGAATAAATGTGATGACCATAGCTTACTCAAGATTAATGGGTCTTTATTGGCAGGTCTGACTTGTTGCTGTGTTTAGTATGGAAAGAAGAGTGGTTTCCCCCACATTTTCACCCCCCCCCTCACCCCCACCCCAGCCTTTCCTTCTTTTTCCAATGGGCTATGGTTTATGACACTTGGTGACAGACATCAGAACACACAAATCAGTTGAACTTTAAGGAGTTTTGCGCCACCCCCCATAGTTGACTACAGTTGTTAAATTTCTCACATTCATTGGTCAACTGAATTTAGTTTTCTTGAATAATCACCATTGTGAGTTGAATCCCACTGGTGGCACCTCCCACTTGGCTCCTTTATTAAACAGAGAGTCTAGATCCTATTTTATCTGTTTGCTGCATGGCTCCTCTGTGTTCATATGTGTCTGCTTTTAGGGACCTAGTAGCTAAATAAATTCCAAACTCAAAGAAGACAAGTCCTCTTAAAATGTTTTATGTAATCAACAAACACATAGGATAAATCTGAGCTTATTAATAATGATTGACATTTATAATGTCTTAAGGTTTATGTTATTCAGTTGTGTCTGAGTCTTTATGAATCTGTGAGAATTTTCTTGGCAAAAAGACTGGAAATTGGTTGAACAGTTTCCTCTATAGCTAATTTTACAGATGAGGCAGACATGAGTTAAGTGATTTGCTCAGGGTACACAGCTAGCAAGTGCTTGAGGTAGGATTTGAACTCAAATCCAACCTGAGGAACTTGTTTCTTCTCATAGGCAACTTTTCCCCAAGGCAGATAAAATATTGCTGGCTTTTTGGAGAGGTCTGACCTTAATAAGTCCCATTTTCCTTTTCCATGTTCTAGCCATTGTACCACCTAGTTGTCCCTTAAGATTTATTTATTTTTATTTTTATTTTTTAGGTTTTTGCAAGGCAGTGGGGGGGGGGGGTTAAGTGGCTTTCCCAAAGCCACAGAGCTAGGTAATTATTAAGTGCCTGAGATCATATTTGAACTCAGGTATTCCTGACTCCAGGGCCAGTACTCTATCCACTGCATCACCTAGCTGCCACCTAGCCGCCCCCCCCCTTAAGATTGATAAGTATTTAAATATATTATCTCATTTGAGCCTTCCAACAACTTTATGAAATAGATACTAGTTAATATTATGCTCATTTCATAAATGAGTAAACTGAGCCTTAGGAAGGTGAAAAAATTTATCCATGGTCACATAGTTGCTAAGAAAAATCTCAAAGATGGGGTTCAAATCCACATCTCTCTTGCATCCAAATCCAGTGCTATTCACTCTACACCATCTTTAAAAGAAAGACAAAAATACACTAACATATATGTATCAATAGATAGAGAGGAAGATAGATAGTCAGATAGATTGATTTACATTTGACTGTACTCCCAAAAACTTTAGTGGAAAGATCTTTCTTTCAGTTCTTGTACAGGCATTTTTATAGGAGTTATTCCCTTGCATAATAGATACCTTATTTTTTTTAATAGATTGGAATGGGTTCATTTGACTCTCATCTTTCCTTTAAGCTTTCATGGACCTGGGGATAAGTACCAGAACTATCTGGACATTTTCTGGAACCTGCTCTCATGGACCTAGTAAATGACATCTCCATCCCAAGAAATTAGCTTCTCATGGGCAACTTTTTTTCAACACGGAAAAACTGCTGACTCTTTAGAGAGGTCTGGCTTTAACTAACAAGTCCTATTTTCCATTCCACCTTCCTGGACTTCAGGCTAGAAATTTGAATGGTAGGTTTTACCACCTTTACTCTCTATAGAGGGTCTTGTATCCTTTTATGGCTAGAAGGATTGCATTCCTAGAAGACAGTCTTTGGTGCTGCAGATACTAAGGGTTGCTCCCAACAGAGCCACCAACCACCAGGGAAACCTGAGGGAATGAGAATCCTAGGTCAGCCCTCCCCTGCCTCTTATTAATGAGTCACTGGGGTCCACAGCTGACATGTTGCTGGGCTGATTGTTTTGGCACTAGGATGCCACATGATTCAATGCTGTTCCTTTGAGAATTTCTACTCACAAATCAAATCAGCAAATATTTAGTGAGCACTTGCAGTGTGCAAGGGACCTAGTAGCTAAATAATAACAAATGAGTATGAGACACAGTTCCAGCCTTACCTATGAATTTGGTTAGGCTGGTCCTCGGATAACAATATTCAGATTGTATATTCAGTTGACAGGGTTGTAATGAATGTTCTTCCTTTCTTGTATGACCAGCCAGAATTTTGGTTTTCCTCTATCATAACTTCAGTGTACTTAAGGTCACTTCCATAATATAACAGAAACTTGAAAAAAGTCTGTAGTGTTGAATTTTGCTGAAACCTATATAGTTTATCTTTATTTCTCTAATCTAATCGAGTTGTCCTTCTGCCTCATGAATACCACATGCTCATTTTCTACTTTTTTTCACTAAACTTTTCTATTTTCTATTTTTCTACTTTCTACATGTCTTCATTTATGTTTTTCTTCTCACCTAGAATTCTCTGTGCTTTCTTCTCTGTCTTATCAATCCTATTATAATAATGTGGCCCAGGGCCCTCCCTGTCAAATTTCTGAGTTCACAGGTTCAATCCTTGGTGGCCTACCGAGAGGGTAATTTTCTCTTTGACTCATTGCTTCCACCTGGAATGTTTACTCCAGGGAAATCTCCAAATATATTTCATATCTAAGTTCCAGTTCCTATATAAGCTCTTATGGTAAAGAATGGTGCATCAGATAGAGAACAGCTCTTGCAGAAGCAAGCTGAAACAAAGATATAACTGAACCAGCAATACTTCTAATATAATTTAATATGTCTAATAATACTTCTAAATATTTACTATATCTAATATAAGTATTAATATCAGTAAAATAACTGAAATATATAACTGGCATTTATATTGCTCTTTCTAGTTTACAAAGCACTTTAAAGGCATTTCATCAAAGCTTTACCATAAACTTGTGAGAAGACACTGTAGGTATGAATAATGCTACTTGATAGATAAGCAAATACTTTGAGAGAAGTGGAGTCAATTGTCCATTAATGAATGAATGATGAAGCATTTATTGAATGCCTACTATGTGTAAAGCTGGGAAAGCAAGACAGTCCCTACTCTCCAGGAGCTTACATTCTAATGAGAGGGAGAAGACAATAGAAAAGGTTTCAGTTAAAATCAGATGAAAATGTATAATCTTTTGATCCTTAGCGTAAAGCAGATGGTAAATATCACTTCTCTAATGCCATTTTCCCTATTAATATCATATCACTTGGGGTGACTGGGTGGCACAGTGGATAGAGCATTGACCCTGGAGTCAGGAGGACTTGAGTTCAAATTTAGCCATGGACACTTAATAATTACCTAAATGTGTGACCTTGGGCAAGTCACTTAACCCTGTTGTCTTAAATAAATAAAATTTAAAAATCATATCACTTTCTGATGTCAAACCATTTGACAGTGCCAAGGGCTTTGATGATGAGAATTCCCTTTTCTGGGTCTTTCATTTTGGGACAGTTCTAATGAATGGGGCTGGTAGGAGAACTTAGGTGGTACAATGGTTAGCATTGGATTAGAAGACTTGAATTCAAATCCAGTCTCAGCCACTTACTAGCTGTGAGACCCTAGTCTCTAGGCAAATCATTTAAATGCTACCTACCTCAGTTTCCTCATTTGTAAAGGAGGGGTACTTCAGTAAAAGAGATAGTATCTGTTGCCCATGGTTGTAAGGATAAATTGAGTGACAATCTAAGATTTTACACTGGGGCCTATCAGCTTCTTGGATCTTGTGTTGAAAAGGAAAACCACTGAAGTTATAGCCACCCCAATGGAATCTCTATACTGACAGCTTTCTTATCACTGGGCTTAAAGCTCACATTCCAGATCTGGTGCTTCCTAGTTCTCAAAACATATTCAAAAATGAAACTTTATAGGCCACAATGTTATCTCTCACCCAGGTAAAGAATAAACTCATTCCAAAGAGCAAACACAGTTTTGCCACTTCACTTTCCCAAATAGTTTATTTGCTTTCTCTTTTTTATCAGTTTGACAAGCCTTGTTTGCTCACCTGCTCTTCATCTCTCTGTGGGAAAATAGTACCTCACTGACTTGGAGAGAAGGCTACCTTTTCCAAAGTAGCAAATACTGTAAGAGAACAAGGCTGGAAGAATTGGAAAATCTGGGATCTAGGTGTGGTTTTGCCTTGAACAGTGCGATTAGAGGTGTCACTTCTCTCTAGGCTTCTATTTCTTCCACTCTACAAGAAAGAGATTGGGTTAGTGATCTCAAAAATTCTATGATTCAATTTGAGAGAACCTGGATTTGGGCATCTTTCAGGTTATGGGTAAAAGAATAAAGAAAAAGAGAATGGAAAATTAGACAATGATGGGGGTGCTTTCTTTAGCTCCAAATATATGAAGACATTAAGGATGTCTCACTTTAAAATATATTGTTGAAATTCCTTATTTTAGCTCTCTGCTCCTAAAACCTGAGGGGTTTCATTTTCTAAGACATGTCTACAGTCAACTAGTAATTAAAACAAACAAACAAACAACCACACAAAGGACACTAGCATTAATCTACTGCAAGAGAAAGAGATGCTTTCCAATCGCATTGGGAAAGCTGCTAGGTTCTTAACCATGATTACCCTTCAGCCACTCTATGGTCCAGCCAAGTCACCCCTTCTTGCTGTTCCTCACACACCTTTCATTTCCCCTCTCTGTGACTTTTTAAGGAGGTCCTCCCAAACCTGGAATGTATTTTTACTTCAACTCTGCTTCTTAGAATTACTATTTTCCTTCCAAGTTCAGGTTCAATTACTTCATAATAATAGTAACCTAATTTATATAGCACTTTAAAGTTTTCAATTACACTCTACAATCTCATTTAATCCTGCAAATCCTGAGATGGGTACTTTTGTTGTTCTCACTTTACAGATGAGAAAAATGAGGCATATAGAAATTAAGTGACTTGCTTAGGGTCACAAAGTTGGTAAGCATCTGAGGCTGGATTAGAATTTAGGTCTTTCTGTTCATTGCTGGGGGGGTGAGAAAGGAGGATGGAAGAAAATTGTGTAACTTTTAAATATTTATCTGGATGATTGTTGAAAAATTTTCATTATAAGTATGGAAAAATGAAAATTCAATTTAAAGAATTTAAAATTTAAAATGAAAAACATTTAGGTCTTCTTAACTCTAAGGCCAGTGTTTTATCCACTGAGCTATCTAAAGGTTTTCCTGATCCTCCTAGCTACTAGTGCCTCTACTTTTAGTTTTTTGTTTATGTGTGTGTGTATGTAAATGTATTTACATAAGTATTTTATAACTTATATACTAAAATGTATTATATAATTATGTTAATATAAAATATATAATTTATATATAAAATATTTACATAAGTACATGATTCTCCTTCCCCTCCCTTGTCCACTATCAAATAATGTAAAGAAAAGGTAGGGACTGGTTCTGTCTATGTATCTTTGTTTGCTAAGAATCATAGCTGACAAACTGTAAATGCTAAATAAATGGTCGTTGAGTAACTGATTGATTAGAAAGGGAACTAGAAGACCTGAGTTCTAGTTGTCAACTATTATCTTGGTCAAATCAATGCAGCCTCTTTCAGGATAACATTTGTTCCCTTTACTTGATAGGGCTATTGTGAAGAAAATACTTTATAAACCTTCAATGCTGTGGAAATGCCAAGGGTTACTCTTTACAATTCTCTTTTTAGCCACTCTTTCAAAGATAACTGGTGGGACTCTTTCAAAGATAACTGGTGGGGAGGCTCCAATTCTATGAAGTCTCCCCCAGATGTTTGTGATTTCTCTAATTTCAAATTACTTCATTTTCTTATGTCTTCCTAGAAGAAGGAAAGGTACTTGAGAACAGGTACTCTCTTTTGTCTTTGCATCCCTAGCAAATAGCAGTACTTTGCCTGCTGCTGTAGGTGCTTAAAAAAATGTTTGTTGCATTAAATTGGATGATAGATGATTTAGCTTTCAGAAAATTGAATATAAAAATGCAGAAATGACAAATTCAATCCATTATAGGTAAATATTGACTTCAGAAAGAATCAGAAATTATTATTAGCTATGGAAATATATTAAACATATTCATTTATAACCTATATTAACTTGCTCTCTGTCAGGGGGAGGGGGAAGGGAAGAGAGTGAGGGAAAAAACTGTGAAACTCAAAATATTACCAAAAATGATTGCTGAAAGCTATATTTTCATGTAGTTGGAAAAATAAATAATTTTTTAAAAAAGAAATTATTATTATCTACTATATGACAACATATTTTTATTCCCTAAAGTAGGAGAGACAGTGGATTGTAGTTGACAGTGAAGAACTGGCTTCCAAGTAGTCATATCCTTCCTCCAACCTCTACTGGTTGTTTGATGCTGGACAAATCGGTTATAAGCACTGAGTCTCTAAGACTATAAGTTACAGAGAAGATTCCCCCCTCCTCCCACCTCTGCTATTACAAATAGCAGGGAGCCTGTGCCTTATAGATCTCCAGTAAATGTTATGATGAAAAGGAATAGTAATTAAAACCCACCCATATATATATATAATACAAATTATACACACACACATATAAAACATACATATACATATGTTTAAGTATCTACTTTGTGCTAGACATTGTGCTAAGCAAGGTACAGATATTATATCATCTGATCCTCAAATCAACCCTGAGAGAAAGGTGTAGTTATCACCCCCATTTTACAGTTGAATAACATGAGGTGGTCAGAGGGTAAATGAATTAATTACCAGAACCATACAGCTTGTAAGTATCTGAGGCCAGATTTGTATGCTGGTCTTCCTGACTCCAGGCTCAGGGATTACTGTACCACCTGGCTATCTTTATGGGTTACTTTTCAATGGCACACTGAAAAGAATCACAACAAATTCTATCAAAAGAAATATTTATATATGTATAACCTATGTTAGATTACTCTCTAGGAGAGGGGGAGAGAAATGAGAGAGGGAGAAAAATATGGAATTCAAAACCTTACCAAAAAAGGATAGTTGAAAACTATATGTTGTTGAAAAAATAAAAAATTTAAAAAAGAAAAAGAAATTATAATTACCTATGTCTCCAGAAATAAATCTCTTGCTAAATGGGAGACACAGCTTATAATATATGATTTCATTCTAGGAGGGATAAAAAAATAATAGCTAATATTTATATAGTGCTTACTGTATTAAGCATTTTGTAATTATTATCTCACTTAATTCTGACACCACTGGGAAGTAGGTACTATTACTATCCCTGTTTTATAGTTGAGGAAATTGAGGCAAACAGAGGTTAAGTGATCCAGCTATCATTAAGTGTCTGAGGTTACATTTGAATTCAGGTCTTCCTGACTCCAGCTCAAGATTCTATCTACAATACCACTTAGCAGCCTTCAAATATTACCTTTCAATAGATATTATATTTATATACAACTCTTCAGGAATAAATCTGTTGCATCAATGGGAGGTATAGCTATACAGTGTGTAGTCTTCCTAGAAAGCAGTAGATTGGTTGATTAATTAATTAATTTGGGGTGGTTTTTTTTGGCTGTCCGAGAGGTCTTTTCAGAAGAATATTCAACTTTAGGGAGGAACTCATATGGTGAGCTCTTTGTCTTGAAACTTAGATTTCGCTAACTAGAAACACTCTTTGGGAATTAAGCATAAAAGGTCTTCTTTCTTGTGGTTTCAAAAATATCTGCAATGCATAGACAATCCCACCAGGGGGCAGAGCCCCCCAGTTCTTTAGAACAAGCATGTAGGCATGTAAATACACAGCCAGAAATGAGTTATCTTTATCTAGGGAAGGAAAAGTTGCAGTCCTAGGAGGAGTCAGGCTAGACCTGTGAGTGTTCTAAGCAGAATCCAGTGTGGGGTTTACTGCACTCTCTGGACTTGCAGCAATATTTCTAATGGGCTAAACAGATCATAGAAAGTCACAGAAACCACTGCCCCACATAAATATCAAAATTAACAATGCACATGACCTATTAGATGCAGGCATTTTTAAGCAGATATAGTCCAATTTAAAAACCAAAACAAACAAAAAAAACCTCATGTGTATGTATTTTTTTTTGTTTTTTGTTTTTTGCAAGGCAGATGGGGTTAAGTGGCTTGCCCAAGGCCACACAGCTAGGTAATTATTAAGTGTCTGACACCAGATTTGAACCCAGGTACTCCTGGCTCCAGGGCCGGTGCTTTATCCACTGTGACACCTAGCCGCCCCCATGTGTATGTATTTCTTTCTCCTTTTGTGTATATCTTCTAGATTCACCTGGATCATATATCATGGAAAGAATTATAGCTATTTTTCACTACACATTTTTCCATATTATAGAATAGAATACTGCTTAAGAAACAGGCTCCTGGTAAATATTTTTTTTTTACTGTTAGAAAGATTTTATTTATTTTGAATTTTACAATTTTCCCTCTAATCTTGCTTCCCTCCCCACACCCCCCAAGAAGGCAGTCTGTTAGTTTTTACATTGTTTCCATGGTATACATTGATCTAAGTTGAATGTGTTGAGGGAGCAATCATATCCTTAAGGAAGAAAAATAAAGTATAAGAGATAGCAAAATTATATAATAAGATAACTTTTTTTTAAATTAAGGATAATAGTCTCTGGTCTTTGTTCAAACTCCACAATTCTTTCTCTGGATCCAGATGGTATTCTCCATCACAGAAACCCCCAAATTGTGCCTGATTGTTGTACTGATGGAATGAGCAAGTCCATCAAGGTTGATCATCGCCCCCATGTTGCTGTTAGGGTGTATAATGTTCTTCTGGTTCTGCTCATTCATTCAGCATCAGTTCATGCAAATCCTTCCAGGATTCCCTGAATTCCCATTCCTACTGGTTTCTAATAGAACAATACTGTTCATGACATACATAATACCACAATTTAAGCCATTCCCCAACTGAAGGACATTCACTTAATTTACAATTCTTTTCCACCTCAAACAGGGCTGCTATGAATATTTTTGTACAAGTGATGCTTTTACCCTTTTTCACCATCTCTTCAGACCCAGTAGTGGTAATTGCTGGATCAAAGGGTATGCATATTTTTTGTTGCCTACTATTGTTAATTAAAAAAAAAATAACCCACCAAATTTTGTGATTTCTGGAGAAGAAATTGGCTACATTGGATGACCAGGTTAATGTCTACTGGGTTTTTTTTTTTTAGGTTTTTTGCAAAGCAGTGGGGTTAAGTGGCTTGCCCAAGCGTCTGACGCCGGATTTGAACTCAGGTACTCCTGACTCCAGGGCCATGCTCTATCCACTGCACTACCTAGCCACCCCTATTTCTGCTGTTGTTGAATTTTCTCTTTCTCCTAGAAGTTCCTTCTCATTTAGGGACTGTGGGAATTTTCTCAGCCGAACTCCTTGAAAAAGTTGTCTACACTTGATGCTTCCACTACTTCTCCCCTCACTCCTCAATCCTTTAGAATCTAGCTTTCAATCATTACTCAGAAGAAATTTCACTCCAAGGATGCCTGTGATCTTTTAATTGTCGAATCTATTGGTCTTTTCTCAAATCCAATCCTTCAATATCTTGCTGCATTTGAAACTGGTGATGACCTCCCCATGGATATAGTTTCCAACACTATTCTCTCTGCTTTTGTCTTTTACCTTGGCTGATTAATCATTCTCAGTCTCCTCTCTGTTCTCATCATCACAACACACATCTCAACTATGACTATACCTCAAAGTTATTTGTTAGATCCTCTTTTCAGTTTTTACTCTATTGGTAATTTCATAAGATCCTATGGGTTTAACTATCAGTCTTATACAGATGACTCCATAGTCAGTTAATAAATATTTATTAAATGCCTACTATGAGCCAGTCACTATTAAGCACTGGGGGATAGAAATATGGGGGGAGGGGAAATAAAGTCCCTGCCCTCAAGTAGCTTGCAATCTTATTCAGGAAGATAACACAAAGCAGAGAGGGCAAGAGGAAGTACCTAGAGTGGGACATGATGAAGTAAAGAAATCCAAAGAAATTCAAAAGGGCGGAGCCAGGTGGGAAATGAAGAGATGTCCAGATTCAGATCTCTCTTTAAATGGAAGTTTTAGAGTTCATGGCTTTGTTCTCTATTTAGAGGGGCAGAAGTATTGATGAGGTACCAGGCTGAATGAATCTAGCATGAAGATGAGAAGTTCAAAGAAGTCCAAGAGTGAAGAGCTGGATGGAAAATAAAGAGATGTCTTAAGAGTTAAATCTAAATATATCTAAGATGACCTTTGTCATATATTGACCCTGGATGGTATTTAAGAAGAGATGGGGGCTTGCCCAGCCCTGTTAGGGCTGCTCATTTGGTATCTAGTTAGCATTCCACTCTCATCTGTGACTCCAAGAAGTTGTAGCATGGACAGGACCATATTCAAATAAAAATATCTCACCAGAAGCTAAACCAGGACATTAAATCCATCAGGAAATTAAGGGGGTGTTTAGCCCAAACATGTGAAGACTTCTCCCTTCTGTATGACAATTGGTTCTAAGGGCCATGAAGGCAGCTGAGGTGGGTTTAAGGGAAGCACTTGGTCAGGCATTGAAGACACCAAAATTTTCCACTGCATCCCCAGCCACTGGCAGTCATCTTGACTAAATTTCAATGACCCTACATGAGTATGGGGTTGACTTGTGCAACTCTGCCTCACTTAAATTCAAGTCATATAGGAGTCAAGTTATCAACCCATGATGTCACTGATCCTCATAAAAACCAAACACATTCAACAAATCTATTACTCCAGTGTGTGCTGTTTCAATCCCACATAAAAAGCTGACTACTTGAACATAATAAATTGAATGTCCCGGAGACTTCACAAAAATCAACAAGTCTATAACTGAACTCATCTTTTCCCTTAAATCTTCTCTTCTGAATTTCCCTCTTTCTATCAAAGGCATGACTGTCTTCTTTCTAGTCTCTCTGGTGCTTAATCTCAGCATTCTCCCTCAGTCCATATATTCAATCATTTGCCAAATCTTGTTTCTACCTTCACAACATGCCTCACAGTTGACTCCCCTCTATTCACTCTACTGCCCTCTAAGTTCATTCTCTTATCAGACTCTTATCTAGATTGTTGCTGCAAGTTCTTAATTTTCTCCCTGCCTCAAGTGTCTCATCATTCCAGTACTCTACTCAATGCTTCCAAAATAACTCTTTCCTTAAGCACAGATCTGACCATTTGATCCCCTCTTCAACTAATTCTAGTGACTTTCCATCTTTTCTAGAATAAAATATAAAAACTCCTCTAACTTTTAAAGTTTTACACCACTTGGTTTTAACATATTTTTCTATACTTCAATGGGTTTACTTCCCCTCCAGCCCTCTGAGCTCTAGCCAAACTGGCTGTGCCTCTTTCTCACTATTCAGTACTCCACCTGACTTCTCACTGGTTGTTCTATTCCTGAAATTCTTGCTCCTCTCTTCTTTTAAGATGTGGCCCAAGCACTATTTTCTGCATGTCTACAACTGATAGTATTCTTCACAAACTACTTTGAACTTAAACTACTTTGTATTTACTCATGTTATGTTTATGCTCTCTATATAGTTACATTTGTACTTATCTTCTGCATTAGTATGCAAGATGCTTGCGAGTAGAGCTTATTTTACTCTTTGTGTTTATATAGCTGGGTTTTCACCCAAGTATGGGTTTTTGGTTTGCTTCTTCATATAGAAAAAGATTATGGATTCTCAGAAAGAATACTCTATGATAAGATTCTAATGATCGGTGTGAGGAAGGAGTTGGTACAAGAATCTCTTTGGGGGAGAAATGTATGGTTCCAATTATTTTTCCAGCTAGACATGTGTAAAGTCTTTGGAAGTCACAGACTTGAGGGGCAAGCCAGTTCTTCAACATGGCCCTAATTTCTAGTTTCTCTCCTTAGAGGCTCTGGAGAATTTTATCCTTTTGTGAAGCTGATGATTCTCTCTTGGTTTGACTTGAGATCTTATCTCATTCTCAACCAAAACTCATTTATTCCTGTTTATTTTCATCATATTCTAATCTATATAACTTTTTTGGTTTATCTTTGCTGTTTGCTTAGGCAAATGGGTTTACTCAGTCCTAATTGTATGTATGTGTGTGTTAACATTGCTGGTTTAGGAGTATAAGTCTAGCTAAGAGGGAAAGCACTTAAAGAGTAGGAATCAAATGGCAAAAATGTAAGCTAAGGGCTAACAATCAAGGAAGCAACTTTTGCTGGTTAAGACCAGGCTCTTATGAGATATAATTTTAGTATGATAGCCTTCTTGAAGGCAGGTGATGGAAACAGAAAGCAGCCAGAAATGGTCCTTCTCTTGTTACCCTCTCAAGGAGGAAATTTCAGTCTGTTGGATTCCATATTTCTATTCACGCCATCTGCCTAAAGATCACATTCAGACTATCATTGGAGAAACAAAATCTCACATTTGTATCTCTGGCACAATGACTGGAACAGAGTAGTTGTTTAATAAATACTTGATTGAATCAATCAAAAGTATAAATTAAGGGGCGGCTAGGTGGCATAGTAGATAAAACACTGGCCCTGGAGTCAGGAGTACCTGGGTTCAAATCTGGTCTCAGACACTTAATAATTACCTAGCTGTGTGGCCTTGGGCAAGCCACTTAACCCCGTTTGCCTTGCAAAAACCTAAAAAGAAAAAGTATAAATTAGATCTGAACAAATCTTAATCAATTGAAGTACTTTAATTATTGGATGAAATTGGGTAATGAAATAGATTTGAGGATTTTCCAGGTCTATATGTATGTACATATATATTTGTACACACACATACATACACACTCACACAGATTTTGGAAACTGGGATTCCAGCATTTTCTTTTGAGAGCTTCCAGATTTAGAAACACCTTAAAGTGAGAAGCAAGGGGTGCATGGAATGACTCTGAAGTGAGCCTGGCAGAATATGACATTCCCTTCCTCTCTCACTGATCAGGTGATAAAATTATGAATTTAGAAAAGTAGAGCTCTCATTAGTTTACATTGTAAGGTCCCCCAGAAGCACTGTTGGATGGTACAACAAGAGCTGAGAGACATAGAGAACCAAAGGCAGATTCAGGATCTAAGAGAGCCAAAAAGGGAGCTAAACCTAAGGGGAGAAGGGGACTTCCAGGAACAGGATCCGATTCCATACTTTGGCCATGTGAGCTAAGTCTCAGTCCACTCAGACATTGTGTTAGGGGGGCATTTCTGTAACAAGTGTCATTACTATGCATATTTAGTAAAATACCTCTTTCTAAAAAACTAATTAAGTCTGACTGGCTAATTGATAATCACGGGGGAGTCCATCAGCTGGGCGGCTTGTGAGCAACACTACTAGAAAACCTGGCTCCTCAAGCAATCTTTGCTCTCTGGTAAGCCAACCTTCAAGGCAAGTGGGAGTGAATCTTGAGAGGTTCTTACACCAGGGAAAACTGAAGTTGTTGTTTAAGCATTAAAGGCAAAGGTTTCTTCTGAAAATAAGCTTCTCAAAAACTTTGGTTGCTTTCATTACACCTCAACATTAATGAGTTATTCTAATTAAAACTAATTATCTGGATAACTGAAACATCTCCTACTGAAGAAAAAAATTAACTGTTTTTTTTTATGTTATTTTCTCCTAATTTTAGGTAATTTATTGGAGGCATATGTTACATACGAACCATGCTGAAGCTGTTCTGAATTTCCTGGGATCATTGTTATGAATATTGATGATTGCTCTGTAATAAAATGATGGGGATGGGGATCATGATCTGCTACAGAGAGCCCCAGTCCCTGACACACCCTGGGCTGGTTGTGTAAGCTTGGTAAAGTCTGAACCCTGGGGTCCCAGGCAGACTTCTTTAGGTTCATAAATTACCCTGAAGATGCTGATTTGTTAGTGGAGAGAGTTCTTCACTAGAAACTAAAAGTTTTCCCTATCATTAAGTGCTTTTTTGAGTTCTTATATTCTTTTTCTGTCTCCAAGCAGCACCTCACTGAGCTCCTGCCAGCATGTGGAGAAACTACCCTTTACTTACATTTAGGATCATACAGTCTCTTCACATTTTAGATTCTGGAAATTTATTTATATATATATAAAATATATAAATAAGCTTTGCCAAAAATCAACACACTAACCAAATCCCACAATGGTATACATCTCCAACAACCATAAATGATTGTGATAAACAATAAAAAGTCTTACAAACTTAATTGAACTATGTATCATTCAAGAATAAGAGTAATTTTTTAAATTGTTAAAAGAGATTTTTGCAAATTTTTGATACTTAGTACATTTTATGAGCAGCATTAGTGATGTAAAAAATTATAGGTCTATTCAGGGTTATTTTATAAATAAAATAAATACCAAATAATATCCTTAAAATAAATCGACACTGAAAAGCCACAGAGAGAATATGTTTACTAATACTTAATTTATGGTAATTTTAAACAGCTCTTTTAAACAGAATTGATTTCTACTACAATAATATACATACCACAATAAAAAACAGTTGAAAAACCTTGGAACTTTGGAAATGTAGTATACAGTAAACAGAGGCAAAATTATAAAAAATAGAGATGTTTTGTTTGAAATTTTAAAAATACATTGTTTTGCTCTAAAAGCAACTCTTTTGCAGAGCCCTGTCACTCCCACACTCTGTAGTAGGTAAGTCACTCAGTCAGGTGAAGAGAGCAGAGCCCTTTCATTCCCTATGCTCAATCCCCAAGCTGTATTCCATGTCTGTTTATAAACAATTTCTGTACCAGCCACCCTTTGTTCACTGAATGTTAGTGGATGACAACAGAATCATTACCTTTTCACACAGACATCTTAAACTCTAAGCTGTTTCCCTGGGAAGCTCCAAGGTCTAGAGTTCTTAGGTCAAACTTTATTGAGCTTCGTAACAATCAGCACTCTCACTGTCTGATCAAAGGCACTACAGACACAGAGACCCCTTTTGTCTGGACTCCAATCCAGACTGGCAATGGGCTGTGTGGACAGGGTTACATTCTGCAGCAGACTTACTGAACCTGCTACTCCCATCTCTACTCCTTCAGAATCTTTCTTTGTGCGTTGAGCAGGATAGTCACTGAAAAGAAAACCAAAGTGATAAAGAATAAGAACCTAAAACATGCTGAGTTTGGTGCTTTGCATTTATACACACAGAAAAGCAGGGCACAAATATGATCCCTTGACATAATCACTTCAAGAAACTTTGAGGTCTAGAGGCAAAAGTCAAGTTTGGGGGATTGAAAAAAGTAAGAAAAAATCAACCCCCAACTTTGACTTTTGCCAAGAGAATTTAATAAACATGTTAATGAACATGCTGATTCTTCTAATCTTAGCTAGAAGCTATTTCTGCACTGTATGTAACAAGGAAGGATATAATTCTGAAATAAAGAATTAACACAGTTGCTGAGGCTTGTCTTAACCCCTCTTCAAATTAAGAAGTGATTTTTACCAAGTCCCAACTACACATGCTTCAAGTGAACAATCCTAGCCTACTTTCTTGTTCTTCCTTTGGTTATGCCTCTAGAGAACCAACTTCAAATTCTTTATGCAACTTTTGATAATTTCCAGGGGTATGAATATAGAATATTCTTAGATTAAAATATTTGAAAAGATTGTAAAAGTATTTTGTTTGTTTTTACAGATGAAAACATGAATGAACAAAGTAAATGAAGCTTAATAACTTCTAAGTAATACCTGACATTGAGAAAAAATAATTTAGGGTGCTCAAAATTCTTAGTCAATTCCAATTTATTAATCTTTGGATCTTTTTAAGGTGTATAAGTACCAACTATTCTTTTGTTTCATTGAGCCTAATGGAGACAGAGTGATAAAGAGACCCAAAGTAAACCAGAAATGAAGCAGGAAGAGGTTAGGAAATAACTTTGATGTTCTGTTAGACCAAACTACTTCTCATTTTAATTAAAAGAAATAAAACAATCAGATGAACAAATTGTTTAAGTGGAAAGTCCTTTGCTTATATGTCTATTGGCAAGAGCTGCAGCTGTTAAGTATTTAAAAGATCACGCAGAGTTGGGGAAAAAAATTTCTCTCCATTATCCATTAAAGTTTTTATGTGTCTCATTAATTTTAATCCATTCTCATCAGTTAGACATCAATGGTCAAGGGTAAACAAGCTCAGTGTATCGGGGAACATAATTTGGAACCTAAGGTCCCATAATTCTGTCCTCTATATAGAGATGAATAAATGGTGATGGATTCAAATAGAGAAAAGGGGTCTGTATAGGAAATATCTTTTAAGTTAGATCAAACATTTAGGTATCAAAGATTTTCACATTTCTAGGAATCATTTGTTTTCTGTTTGTGGGTTTGTTTTTTGTTTGTTTTGTTTTTTTTTAGTTTTTGCAAGGCAATGGGGTTAAGTGGCTTGCTCAAGGCCACAAAGCTAGGTAATTATTAAGGGTCTGAGGCCAGATTTGAACTCAGGTACTCTTGACTCCAGGGCTGGTGCTCTATCCACTGCGCCACCTAGCTGCCCCTTAGGAATCATTTCTGAATGCATGTATGATTATATGTTTACAAATACATTTTATACAACATAAGATAATATAACATATGTGTATGTACTAATAATACATATGTATTTAGTTGTTTGTGTATGTATGCACATAACCATAGTATAAGAGACAACATTACAAGGGGGATGGAGAGCAGGGGAGCCCCAGAGACAGAAAGACCTAAGTGAAAACCAAGGCTTCCACACATATTCACTGGCAAGTTGCCTAAGCTCTCAGTGGCACAAACAACTATAACAATGAATTACAAAAAAGTTGCAGGTCTCTGGGCTCTGATTTTTCAACTGTAAAATAAGGGAGTTAGATTAGGTGGTCTTTTAAAATCCCTTCTGGTTCTAAATCTAGCATCCTATTATTTAAAATCAATGGAGGAATTTCCTGAACCAATATATAAATACAGAGTATCTAACACACATATAAATATATTTAGATATGATGAAAATATCTACCACTGATTCAAGGGTTCTATGACTTCAGACCCAGGTATATGAACATTTTGACAAGAATGGCAAAATGACTGAGTTTATGTCACCACATCATTTTCCCTACCTTTACAATCTTCAAATATCTTTCTCTAAGAGTATTCTATATTCATATCCCTGGAAAGTATCAAAAGTTACACAAAAAAATTGAAATTGGTCCTTGAGAGTCATAACCAAAGGAAGAGCAGAAAGTAGGCTAGGAGTATACACATGAGGCTTGTGTAATTGGAACTTGGTAAAAATCACTTCTCAGTTTGCAGAGGGTTTAAGACAAGCCTCAGCAACTGTGTCAATTCTTTATTTCAGAATTATATCCTTGTACATAATGTGCAGAAATAGCTTCTAGCTAAGAGAGTAAGTTTAAGAATATTATTATTCATATTCATATTCCCAATCTCCAGGCCACATTTCATGTCTTTTTATATCTCTGTACCAGCCAACCTTAGCTTTCTTCACTGAATGTCAGTGCATGATAACAGAATTTGCTTAAGCCTCGATGCTTGAGAACTGAGCTTACAGCAGCCCAAACCACAGGATTCTGTCCAGGGACACACAATCCAAAGGAACACCAACACAGACATATAACGAAAGCCTCCCAGGTAAGCAGACTCTTCAGAGATGACTGTGTGACAATGAAATCTTCATCATAGTTGCACTGTCCCTCTCTCTACTGGAGTCTGATTTACAGCCTCATATGATTAGCATAGCTTCTGATACTTATAATCAAGTGTTCCCAACCATTTCTGGGGCTATTTCTATACTTAAAACTCTCAGCAATTATAATCAATTTGAGGAGAAAATTATTTGGCTTTTAGATCTATTATTCTTGGTAAATAATTCAGGATGGTTTAAAGAGCAGTAGCTCTCATCTCCAGAATGAATTCCTGACTTTTCTATCACTCCATGTTCCCTTTATTCCTCCCTCCCCTTCCCTTTAGAAGTCATCTAGTTTAGCTTATGAATTTAGCAAGGAAAAGATAGAGCTGACCCCAGTCATTGAGAGAAGACAAAAAGAAGGCAATTTAGCAAAGATCACTAGTACTTTTGGATGGATTTAAATGGATGCCTATCATATAGCAAGCACACCTAAAACTTTCTGTTTGAACTTTCAACTTCTAGCAGCTATAGTTCTCAACTATGGGAAAAAATGAATTTGTTTCTAAATCTATTCTTCTGGCTAAGCAATTTAGAATTCATTTCTATACCTGTATAACCTTGATTCCTCTGACACATACTTTCTAACTGCCACAATGTTTTTCACAACTATCTTTAGGTTTCTTATACTTCTAATCAAACCTTACTTTTGAAAAACTTGTCATTTCTCTTTTTTTTCCTTTCTTTTTAAATTTTATTTATTTAAGGCAAAAAAGCTAAGTGACTTGCCCAAAGTTACACAGCTAGGCAATTATCTGAGGCCGGATTTGAAGTCTGGTCCTCCTGACTCCAGGAAGGTGCTCTATCCACTGCACCACCTAGCTGCCGAAGGATTTTTTTTTTAAATTATACTTGTCATTTCTCATTAAATTTTCAAGTTTTTTTTTCCATGTCAAACTTTGGAAAAAAGATATTTTTTTCCAAGTTTATTCTGCTTGGCTAAGGGCATCAGAAACAGTTTAAACTTTTCATTATTTTAAGGTTTCATTCAAAGAATATTGACATTAAAAGTCGTTTAGTAAATAGTCTGAAGAATTCAATTGAAGAGAATAAAAAGGCCATTTTCTATAATTCCATATCCTTAAAAGTCTCCCCATTTGGGACATTTAACATTATCTTTCTTCTTGTAAAAAATAAAAAGCTAACAATAGTGATTATTAGATTGTGGGAAAAAATTATTTCAGTGCCATCTGAATGCAGGTGATATATAATCTTATCAAACATAATGCTATAAATGGCAATATTTTTAGTCTTTCAGGGGAAAGCAATTTTTGTGAATATAAAATAAATAAAAACATATGTAAATGAAATATAAGGGTACTATTGCCCAGTAAAAGGGAACTTCAAATTATGTCAAAAGGGACTAAACTGAATGATACAAAAAACCCCAATCTGTTCTTATTTAATGTTCATAGGCAACTTAAAACAACAAAAAAAAGCTTATGTTTAGGGACCAAAAATCAATCAAAAGAAATCACACGCATCAAGAGAAGACTTACTATTTCCATAGATGAAGGCCCCCTGCACCTCCAGCAGTCATAAAGATCTCTCTGTTCTGAGGCAGGTGTCGGACTTGCCACACAGTAGATTTATGAGCCTAAAAAGGATCAGTCATAATACTAGTGATGAATACAAATTAAAGTGATGAACAGGAACACACACAAAAAAGGAATTTAACAAATATAGATTTTCTTAAATTGAAATTGGTCAGTTTTTAGGAATGTAATTAAGATATTTTACTTTTTATAACGACTACCAGAAGTCTGATAAAACTTTTAATCATATCCTATTTTATTTCAAAGATGCCATCAAGCAAATAGGATAATGAAGTAGCAATCACATGATACAGTGAAAGGAGAGTCAAATTTTGAGTCGCAAGATCCAGTGTGACTCTGAGCAAATCATTTAATCTTTCTGATCCTCAATTTTCTCTTTTCTTCCCACCTTTGTTCCTTTCTATACTTTAGTACATGTCAAAGCTTGGATTTAAACTCAAAGTCATCTTAAATCTGGGGCTGGGGCTCTCTTCTCTGTGTCAACTAGCTGTCCCTGGTCCTCAAATTTCTTTTTTTATATATTTTATTTATTTAAGGCAATGGGGTTAGGTGACTTGCCCAAGATCACACAGCTAGGCAATTGTTAAGTGTCTGAGGCTGGATTTGAACTCTGGTCCTCCTGACTCAAAGCCTGGTACTCTTTCCACTGTGCTACCTATCTGCCCCCCAATAAGTTATAACAGATCATCTCAAAAGACTCTTTTTCAGGCAGCTAGGTGGTGCAGTGGATAGATCACCGGCCTTGGAGTCAGGAGCACCTGGGTTCAAATCCGACCTCAGACACTTAATAATTACCTAGCTGTGTGGCCTTGGGCAAGCTACTTAACCCCATTGCCTTGAAAAATCTAAAAAAAAAAGACTCTTTTTCTAAAATTTACAATTATTTGATAACCAGAAATATTATGAAACTCCTTGCACTGGCCTTGGAGTCAGGAGAACCTGAGTTCAAATCAGCCCTCAGACACTTAATAATTACTTAGCTGTGTGACCTTGGGAAAGTCACTTAACTCCAATGCCTTGCCAAAAAAAATATTGCTAGAAGTTAATGAGTTTTTTGTTATTGGGAGGGGGGAAATTCACCAGTACCAAAAAAACCTTGAAAAATAGTACTGTTTACTATTCACATGGATATTTTCAGTCAATATAAAATAAAGAAAAACTTGCACTGATAAACAATGTAACAACAGATAAGTTTTAAACTGGCTTTCTAAAGCCACTGCAAATATTTACATTTCCTTTAGGCAATGGTTGTAATTGTATCATATTACTTTGGTCCACATCAGAACAAGATTTGAAGAGATTTTTGATCACTTGCTCTTCTTGCTTGCTGAGTGTCCATCATAATTTACCTTTGTAACATGATCATTTCTTTTTAAAGTTCATTTCGTGCATCTGCAAAAAAGGCTTTTGTGGTTCTTCTCCAACTCTTCCATATTCTTTAAGAATTACTCATAAAGCTATTTAATCATTTTAGTCTCTAGCTCTAAACTATTGTGGCTTGTTGAAAAACCTTTTGCTGTTGTTGAAACATGTTGGCTAGTTTTTCTTCCTGTTCCTCAAGTTTCTGTATATCCACATCTCACTGCTGAAATAATATAATGAACTTAAGTTTTTGCCTCTGTTCATGTGTTTTCCCAATATGCTCCATTTTCTTAGTTGGTTTTTTTTTTTGCAAGGTAATGGGGTTAAGTGGCTTGCCCAAGGCCAGACAGCTAGGTAATTATTAAGTGTCTGAGGCCGCACTTGAACTCAGGTCCTCCTGACTCCAGGGCCAGTGCTCTATCCACTGCGCCACCTAGCCACCCCTCCATTTTCTGATTACCAGTTTTAAGTGAATCTCGAGTATCTCTTTGCGAGAAAAACCTTGTTAATATCAGGTCTCAATCCTTACAATATATTCTGTACTTCACCCCATATCTTCTTTGACTATTCCATGAGGTATAACTGTGGAAGGTCTTTTTCCCCCACGCCTTTCAATTTCTGTAGTCTTCCTCAGAGCTACTCAGATCTTTCCAGACTTCTTTATCAGCTCAGTTCACTTGAGCTTCCACTGCTAGTTTCCCAAATTTTCCTGGAAAATATTTTCTTCTTAAAGGTACGATAATTACTCAATTTTCTTACTGCTATGTCCAATTACAAAAAGAATATGAGCCCTGGGAGGTCAGGGACCACTGGGGGCTTTTCTTTGTTCTCCTAACAGCTTAGTCTTCCTAGAGGGTAGCCTTTCCCTGGAACTCATCTCAGGCCTTGGGCGGACAGTGGCCTCTCATGAAGGACCCCAGCTAAGGGAACTAAGAAAAAGATGAACAGGATATCAAGAGGTGACAAGAAAATAAAACTGCTACACTGAATATTTTTAAAAGGATGTTTAGCTTAATGATATAAAAATTCACAAAATAACACAATTCAGAAAGACAATGGTATTGAGTGGAAAATAATGCAAGATTTGGAGTTCAAAGATTTAAAAGGTCCATAATTCAAAGGGTGACAAAATGAGAGATGGAAAAAGTTAGCATGGTTATCCAAGTCAGCCCCTCATTTCTAGGGAAACTGAGACTCAAAGAAGATGGAAGACTTGCATAAAATCACAGAAATTATAAAGTGGCATAGCCAGTATTTGAATCCAAGTTCTCTGAATCTGAAAAGATAGGGGTTCAACCTTGTTTTTAAAGTCATTTTCTCACTCTGATTCTTCATCTAAAAAACAAATCTAATAACATTTCTGATAGCTCCAACAATGGTCCTATGAGGAAAGAAAAGTCTGTGAAAACTGTACAACACTACAGAATCTGAGCTATGTTATCATTACTATGTTAAAAAAAAATTTGTCTACCTATTAGAATAAATACCCCCAAAAGAACAACCTCTTTTTGGCAAAAAGTAGTTAACAGTGGATTTTAATCTTAAATTCTCTCACTTTGTCATTATTTTAATACCAGATAACCTATCTAAACCCTAGAATGAAAAACATGATTATTTATAGGATGGTACTAAGGATTAAGAAAGGCAAAAAACTGATTGAGAGAACATTAGCTATTTTAAATTTTGTAAATAACCTGTTATTTTAACTTTGCAAATAATCTGGAAGTCAATCCTAACTTTCCTAATGTTTTTGAGGGCATCACCAGTCCTTCACAAATTTAGGCATCCTCTTTGACACTTCACTCTCTTGCTCAGCTCCTATACCTCCTCTATCCATGTTTTTGGCACCAGATAAATACTTAAAGGTTACATCTGAATTTGAGAAATCTACCTGCCTATATGCTATATATCAAGCATTAAACCAACATTTGTATCTGGAAGAAGTTTCAGAGTCCAGTTGATAAGCTATTTTCTTTGGTCAAAACAAAAGAACCATTTTTAACAAAGCCATTTACTTCATACCCTACCTTTTCTGAAACAGAGGCAAATCCTTTGGTTGGATGCTGAGTTCTCATGTCAAAAACACGGAATTTCCCTTCTAGTGATGTAGCTACTAGTTTATTCATATTGATGTCTTTCCTGTCAAACTCCACACTACAAACCTAAAAATTGAAAGTACAAACATTCATGAGGATGTCATTATTAATAATCAGTTTGGTTCTCTTGAACTGAACAAAGCTGCTTCAAAGATAGGAGCCAACAAGAAAAAATGCAAAGAATCTATTTTATTTTTTGAACTAATACAAAAGGCACTTTTCCTTATATTAATTTTCTTTCTTGGATAAATTACAAAATTTTTGGTGCTACACTCTATGGGCATAATTGAAAAGCTGCATCCCTATTTGTACAGTAAATGAAGTTTGAAAAGCTGTAAATAGAGTATTCTCCACTAAAGGTACACAACTCTGGGACTTCAGGGATGAATTTGCTTATTTAAGGCTTAGGAAAAGGCCCTCTTTATGCTAAGGGGGTTCATGTGTGCCCTTTACCAACTCAATGGTACAAAAATGATTGTATAAAGGTTCTGACCAAGAGTCAGAATATACATTACCCCATTTTTAATATTTGTTTCCCATCTTAATGACATATTTTTTAGATCAAATAGTTTGACATCCCCATTGTCATAGCCAGCACAAACAACACGTTCCTCTTGATTGTAAGCATTGCCTGAAAAAACATAGAACATTCCAATTTAAAATCATTACTTGACTAAAAAATGCTCCCACAAATTGCCTGTTAATATGAAACTGAATATATGAGCTATATAGAGACATATAAAAAGGTAAACACATAGAATCTCATTTTAATGAGATAGAGATGCTATATACAACATTAAAGGCAAGTTTTAGAATATGTGTCATTTTTTTTAAGTTTTTTACTTGTCACCTAAAGCAAATATCTGGCATTTGCAGTGTATAACACTGTATATTTTTCTGGTTCCATTTTCATGGAGACTGAGGGGACAGAAACTGCAGTGGTAGTATTTATTCTTTTGGCAATAGGTATGTTTCAATGTCTATCACATTTGACTAAATTAATATCATTTTTTTCCAAAACGCTATTTGTAATATGGATTTTTGGGGGTTTTTTTGGTGGGGAGAGAAGCAATTGAAGTTAAGTGACCAGGGTCACACAGGTGGTGAGGGTTCTGACTCCAGGGCTGGTGTTTAGATAGGTTGTTGCTTCTACTCTGCCATTTTGGCTCCAGAAGGTTCATTTCTGAGACTAACATCCACAAGAATCAACTTGGTAGAATGGAAAGAGTGTTTGACCTGGAATTCAGTTGGAAGTGTCTCCCTTGACCCTTATAAACTTATTAAGAACCTTCTAAATCCTGGTATACAAAAAAAGTGGCAAAAGATTGTCTCTGCTCACAATCCAATGAGGAAGAAAAGAAGCAAATGAATAGGGACAAGCAAACTAAACATAGGACAAATCAGAAACAATTAACAGAGCAAAACACTAGAATTAAGAGACATAGGAAAGATTTCCTGTAGAAGATGGGATTTTTAACTTAGACTTAAAAGTACCAGTGGCTAGTGGAGGAAGGAGAGCATTCCAAGCATGGGAGACAGCCAGAGAGAATGACTAGAGTCAAAATATAGTGTCTTTTTGTGGAACGGTCAAGAGATCAGTGTCATTGGACTCAAGAGCACAAGAAAACACAGTGGGGAGTGAGTTAGAAGCCTGGAAATTTTGAACTGTATAAACACTGAGACAACAAAAAGTTTTACTGAGCTGTGGCTTCTCCTTGGTAAATGAGGAAAACAATCTCCACAGTATTGACATCACAGAGTTGTTTTAAGGATAAAAAAGAATATTTGTAATAAGTTTTACAAATCTAAAGTTGCCATTTAAGTGCTATTATTTTCTTCCAAGTTCTAAAATTTCCCCCATAATACAAATACTATTGTATTTGTGTGGCAAGTCTGTGCTAAGTGCTAGGGTTATAATAAAAGAGAAAGACAGTGAAGTATCCCACATCTTAATAAGAGAAGAAAACATGTATAAGGGGGAGGTGTAATTAAGGAAGGGAAGCCATAAAGATGATGATCAGAGTTACACGACAACTGAGTGATGTCTTTTCCTGGAATAGTGGTGGTGACCTGATTAGTAATTTTTGCATAATGTTTCTTAAATATCTTCAAAAATTTTTTTACTCTTATTAAATAATGTCTAGCTTAAAAAAAAAACAACTGAACAGTTCTGTTACTTCATTCAATAACCCCCTTATGGAACACTTTCTGTCTAGAGAGCAATGAGGAATACAGAAATAGAAAAGTAAACTAGAGGTGGAGCCAAGATGACAGAGTAGGGGCAAGAACTCACCTGAACTCTCCAAATTTCAATCCAAACAACTTTAAAATAACACCACAAATCTAATTCTAGAGTGACAGAATCAAAACAAAGTTGAGGAGAAACAAATTTGCAGCCTAAGACAACTTAGAAGACTGGCGGGAAGGGGCGGCTAGGTGGTGCAGTGGATAGAGCACCGGCCCTGGAGTCAGGAAGTACCCAGGTTCAAATCCGACCTCAGACACTTAATAATTACCTAGCTGTGTGGCCTTGGGCAAGCCACTTAACCCCATTGCCTTGAAAAAAAAAAAAGACTGGAGGGAAAGACCTGTCACTCTGGGATGGTAGTCAGAGCCTATAGTGCAGAACAGTCTAAGTCATGCTAAAACTAGCAGCAGGCCTTGGAGATGACTGCACCAACACCAGCACCAGATTTGGGATCTCTCAGCCTTCAGAAGGTAAGGGAGTTGGGCAAGTGGTCAGAAAGAGGTTACCAGGGACCCCTTTGTTTGTGTTGGGTTTGAGACCCTGCTGAATTGCCCAGCAAGGGGTCCAGATCACAGTCTCAGGTTCAAAGCAGAAAGGAGCAATGGTGCTCATAGACACAGGAAACAAGGAACCTAGTTGTTTCTTTGCCAGGAGGAACACTGGCAATTGTGGCTCTGGAGGAACAAGGTCCCTTCCTGGATAAAGACTAGAGTACAAGCCAGGAAAGCAATGACCACACATCTCCTTAGATACCTTGGAAGCACTGAAGGCTTACAGATCCCGCCCCCCCACCCAAAATTGGTCCTGAAAACAGTAGCCCAGAAGCCATGGAGCTTGGGACAGTTCCTCTTAGCAAGGGGTGAAAGTGCTCTAGCAGGACCAGGTCTCAAACTGTATTACAAAGTGATAATCATCAAAACAATCAGAAAGAAGCAAGAAATAGAATGGTGGATCAATAGAGTAGATTAGGTATATAACACATATAGTAAATGGCCATAAGAATCTCCTGTTTGATAAACCCAAAGATCCAAGCTTTTGGGACAGGAATTCATTATTTGACAAAAATTACTAGGGAAAACTAAAAGCAATCTGTCAGATCAGTATCCCACACTGTATATCAAGAAAAGGTCAAAATAGGCTAAGATTTTATATATAAAGGGTAATATCTTAAGCAAATTAGGAGAATGTGGAAAATTTTACCTGTCAGAGTTATGAAGAACAAAAGAACATAGTATCAAATAAATGACAGAAAGCATTATATGATGAAAAATGGATAAATTTGATTACATCAAATTAAAAAGGTTTTGCACAAACAAAACCAATGTAGCCAAGATTAGAAGAAAGAAAATTGGGAGAAAATTTTTTTATAAGTTTCTCTGACCCATCTTCATTTCTCAAACACATAAAAAACTGAGTCAAGTTTATCAGAATACAGGTCATTCCCTATTGATAAGTGCTTTGAGGATATGAATAGCCAGTTTTTAGAAGGGGAATTCAAAGTCAACTATAGTTTAATGAAAAAATGTTCTAACCCACTACTGATTAGATAAATGCAAGTTAAAACAACAATTCTACCTACCTCACACCTATCAGATTGGCTAATACAACAGAAAAGGAAAATAACAAATGGAGGGAATATGGAATAACTGGCACACTAATGTACCTGTTGGTGGAGTTGTGAATTGACCTGGAGCAATTTGGAACTATGCCCAGAAGGCTATACCAATGATCATGGGCAAGTCCCCTAACTTTTTATGGCCCATATACCTGTCTATGACAGTAAGTAGGAAGTGCTAATTGGCTTTGGTAGAGGGGATTATCTAATCAGGAGTTCCCTATGCCAATAATATAACACACAAGAATGTTCCATTTCTCAAATCTTCCTTTCAGATTGAAGAGAACATTCAGAAGATCATCTCATCACTTTATCAAGTAAGAGAAACAATGACTACTAGAGCTGTTATTAATATTAATAACAGTTCTAGTAGTCATTGTTTCCTGTCCCTTTCTACATGTTTCTATTTCCTTTCACAATCTATTTGCTTAGATGACTAGTATCACTCAGAGGCATTTCTTTTAGGATTTTTTTTTTGCAAGGCAAATGGGGTTAAGTGGCTTGCCCAAGGCCACACAGCTAGGTAATTATTAAGTGTCTGAGACTGGATTTGAACCCAGGTACTCCTGACTCCAGGGCTGGTGCTTTATCCACTGCGCCACCTAGCCGCCCCACTCAGAGGTATTTCTTAAGCCTACAGATGGCATTCAGTGCTAAGAGAAAAAAAAATGTTGGTCACTAGATCTAGGAAACTATTCTCTTTTTTAAAAAATTCTGTATAAATTGGATAATTCTGAAAGGAAAAATTTCTTCAAGGACTTCTTTGTATTTTGTAATCTGATACCTAAAAATACAAATGTTGATTAATAACTTACCAAATGCAACAGTCCAACAGTCTCTCTTGCTTTCTCCTTGTACAGGTTCCATATTGGCAACAGGAACATCTTTTTGCCTGGGATCCCATACCTTTACAGTTCCTATCAGGAATAAAAAAAATTGGTAAAGTGAGATAGTTATTAATTAGTTTCCTTTTAATTTTCTTATATCATACTCCTAAAATCAATTATTAAGAGATTAAAATGTCCATTGTAATATTTTAGCACCATGATATCTGAGAAAATTCACATATTTTCTGATCTATAATAATCTATAAAAATTGGGAAATAGTATGGAAAGGGTATTAGAAATGGAGTCTGAGGACTTAGGAAGTAATTTGTGGGACATAGTCTCTCTCTGTAACTCAGTTTATTCATATGTGAAAAATAAGGGGATTACACAGAAGTAACATCAATATCACCAGACTAGTTTTTTCATATCAGAGGTTGTTTTCTTTGTTCTAATTTGATGATAACCTATTAAAATGTTCTCATTATTAGTTTCATTCTATGCTCTCCTCTCCTTTCACTAATGTTATCTGAAAATATAGTATAATAAACAATATATAATCAACCAATAAATAGTTAATAAAGATCTACTATAAGCCTACTGTTATCTTATATAGGACTTAAAGATATCATTTCCTTCAAAATCAACTTTCATTTTCTTTAAGTAATTGGGGAAAAGAGCAGGAAAAAAAATTAAAGGCAATCCTTCTCAAACCAATTTCTGGATGAGAAAATCCTCGAGGGCAAAGAAATTAATGTAGTGCATAGTAGACAATAAAAAATTGAATAAATGCTTACTAAATGAATGCTAAATGATTGGATTTCTATTTCGGTCTTTTATTTGAACATGTAATTATGTAAGGTAATTAATCGGATTAACTTCTTCCTACATCACATCTGGAGGGGTGGGGTGATGACTGATACAGGGTTGTCCTGTAAAAGATTCAGGGCAGTGAGTGGGAGAAGTTTAGAAAATTCATCAATTAACAAACACTCATCTGAGTGCCTACTATGTATCAGACACTCTGCTAGGCACTAGGAAAACAAAAGCAAAAACCAAACTGTCACTGCTGTTAAGGAGCTTCTACCAGGGGGGACAAGTACAGAAATAAATTTTAAAATGTTCAAAATATACCATAATAAAATTTTGAAAATTTATGTATATAAAATATATGTATGTCTTTCTTGTGATGGCAAAATGAGAGCCTTAAAAAGCTGCTTCTGAGCCCCTACTGAAAATGTTTTCTTTTTTTTCTTCTCCTCCCCTAGTCTTTACAAACACCCAAACCCATTTTCCTTCATGAAAGCTTTCTCTTCCCCACTTGCTTAGGTGCCTGAATTTCCCTTCCCTGCTCCATGAAGTCCCAAAGAAGTCTGGCTCAGGAGAGAACAGAGGCATTGGCTCTGAAGAAACCTGGATACAATCTCCTTTTATTAGAGGATGTAATAGGATCCTCTGTTTTTAAGAGTTATCAATCTGGAAATGTTTATATGCACTAAATTTGTTTGTTTGTTTTTTAAAGGAGAAAAAGAAAAGTTGCTATTCACAGTATATTGGCTGTTGATAGCTTTAAAAGTCTACAAGGGTCACAGAAAAATAGAATTCAATGATATGGTCCAGTATAAACTAATAGCAAGTGTCATGCCACTATACTGATACTAATTTTATCTAATATCAC
Organism: Macrotis lagotis; assembly: GCF_037893015.1. Lineage (NCBI taxonomy): Eukaryota > Metazoa > Chordata > Mammalia > Peramelemorphia > Peramelidae > Macrotis > Macrotis lagotis. The sequence continues at coordinate 126,411,878 of NC_133658.1, forward strand.
TTAGTTTAACTTAAAAACTAACACAAGATAGACTTAGTTATAATCTGCCCACTAGCAGAAGCAAAGCACAATGAAGAGGGGCTAGACTAGGTCTAAGACTCTCTGGATTCTAATCTCAGTTCTACCACATACCATCTGTGGAATCAAGATAAATTCAAAGACAAATCACCCTTCTCACTCTCAGTTTCTTCATTTGTCAAATGTGGATGAAATCACTTGTCTTGCTTACCTCATATGATTGTTTAATACAGTTATAAATGACAAAGTACTATAGAAATATTACTCTCATAAAACTCCAAAGGTAGCTAGGTGGCACAGAGGATAGAGCAATGGCCTTGGAGTCAAGAGGACAGAAGTTCAAATCCAGTCTCACATGAGTCATACTAGCTGTATGATCTTGGGCAAGTCACTTAAACCTGATTTCTCACATCCAGAGCCATTGCCAGTCATCCTGATTCATAACTGGTCATGGACCCACCAGAAGGCTCTGGAGGAGAAAGTGAGGCTGGTGACTTAGCACAGCCCCCCTCACCCAAATCTAATTCACATGCTTGTCATGGCATCAACTCCCTGATGTTGTGGTCTTCTTCGAAAATGAAGGACTAACATCTATAGACATGTAAACTCAAATGAGGGAATGAACAAAGTTAAAACTAGGGATTCAAAAGACTTTTTTTCTACTTCAGTGTCCATAAAGATGGATGTAATTTTCCCTGGAAAACATACAGAGTATGCTGACTCACCATCTCGGCTCCCAGTTACAATTTCTGGTGCTCCTTCCCCAATTCCTAAGCCACCTACACCATCTATAGTATTTATGATTTCCTTATGGGCTTTTACAGAGTACACTGGCATCAGTGGAGATTCCAAATTCCTATACAACAGAAAATAGTTATAAACATAGTATATACTTAGTCTTCCACTAAAATTTATTAAATAAATACAATGCCCAAATTTGCATTTAAAATAAAAGTTCCATTATAAAAGTTTTCAATGAAATATATTAGTTTAAAATGTTTTACATTTATGCTTTCATCTTATCTCTCCACTTACTACTCTACTGCTCACCCCCAAATCTTCAGATTCAAATGAAAATTCTTATATTAACTTTAATAAAAAAGTAAATTCAAATTAACTTAAATTTCAACCAAAGTCAGATTGGTATTTTGGTTGAGACTTTTTACTTATATGTAAATGTTAGTTAAAATGGTTTAATTTCATACTAATAAGAAATCTCCCTTAACAGAAGGTATATACTTTTATTTTCAGTATAAATTTCAGAGAATGTTTGTCACTGATTGATTTACACACACTCCTATTTCTCAATCTATTCTGGTCTTTTCAAACTCCTTTGCTTTTCCTGGGGGAGTCTTTTCCAATCTTTCTCTCCAATATTTCACCATAGAACCTTAGGTTCTATGCATGTTGGTAGATGTCATTTGTCCACTAAGCAGTTAATATAAAGAAGAATTCTAAACAGCCCCAATATTCCAAAAAACAAAAGACTAAACTACCAAAACTAGTTTTAAAACAATTTTCTTCTAAAGTGGTAGGGGTCAGGATGCCAGTCAAGATAATAAAATCATCATCTACTCACACATTTAAAGTTATTATTATGAGCAATGCCCCCCCAAATTAAAATGTCATAGGACCTAAGAGCTAGAAATGATGGACTTTAGAGAACACCTAGTTCACTAGTTCAATCCCCTCATTTTACAGATAAGAAAATTAGGGCCAGAGAGGTGAAGTGATTTGCCCTAGTCCTAAATAAGGTTATTATGTTTCAAAGTTTTGAGTAGACTTTATGTTCTTTAACTCCAGATCCAGTAAAATGGAAAGATAATTCCAATAAAAGATTTAGATGACAAGATTTTGTCATACTTACGGTGGCTCCCTTTCATGGTGTAAATGTACCTTAATTCATAGAATAGTTACGTTCCTGAAAAGGTATCTAAATATTTGATTTAGAAAATCAGCTTTTAAATTCACTAGTGGAAATCTTTATTTAAAGAAACAATCATTGAATCCTTTAGTGAAGAATATGCTACTTTTGTCATTAAATACATATAAAATAATTTTTCAGTTTTATAAGTTGGGATCTTCACATAAATTTCCTTAAAGTAAAAATATAAACAGAAATTGCATTTGAAAAAATTTATTGCTGTAGTATTTTTCTAAAAGTTCATATTAATAACAATATTTGCAGTAATTCAAGAAAAATGGACTAATATTCTCAACCTGCACTTGGACATAAATACTAAAAACAGATTTTGAAAAACATCTATCTAAAAACCAAATATATACTGAACAACAAAACTTTTTTTGAAAATTCTCTTTTCTAGGGGTGGCTAGGTGGCGCAGTGGATAGAGCACTGGCCCTGGAGTCAGGAGGACCTGAGTTCAAATCCAGCCTCAGACACTTAATAATTACCTAGCTGTGTGGCCTTGGATAAGCCACTTAACCCCATTGCCTAGCAAAAAAAAAATTCTCTTTTTTTTCTATCTGTTTAAATACATATTAAATAATCTTACCATATACTCAGGTTTCCATCAAAATCTCCAGTAGCTAGATATCTCTGCTGTAGAGATGTTGCACCAAATGTTCCACATTTAAAGGGTTTGGACTTTTCAATCTTGATGTGCATGGAAAAAAGGATAAATTATTTTCCAAAGCAATTATTTGCAACCCTCAAAATTGACAGAACTATTATAGAATTTAAATACACACAATGAAAAAATGAAAAAATGTAATAACACTTGAATAAAATGCTAATTATGTTTTCCTTTAACCTTCTTTCTGTAATTTAAAAATGCATTACTGAAAAAAGTAAGAGTAATATTTTATAAATTTTAAAAATTTGTATATATATTCTCTTTTCCTCTTACTTAACTAATAGGCATTCATAGGCTGACCACCCTGCTATTTCAACTGGTTTGCAAATAGGGGAATTTCATTCATTAAAAACATTACATTCTTCCCTGAAATGCAAAATAGGAAGCTAGAATATATTTAAATTCTTATTTTTTTCCAGAAGGCTACAGAAATTAAACAAAAAAGCAAAATGTTTATATGCTTCTAGTATTTTTTCCCTGCAGAACACAACATACTGGGATAGATTCAATCCTTAAATTTATTCATTCAAAACACTTTTTCCAATTAATATTCTTTGGAGATTTTTTAAATTTAAAAAAAATTGAATATTCAAAATTCCATGGTACACCTGAGAAAATTCATGATATTCCAATGTGTTGTGTAATATATTCTTTGAACATTTGCTTCCTCCCATTGGACTTTTTCAAGTCTCATGATCTAGACCCCTTCAGTTCACCTTAGCCATATTGCATTGACCAACCACAAAGCGTTTCATTTCCATGAGCCATAAATGGTTTTTTTCCACTAGAAGACAATAAAGGTTCCATTTTCCATCTTTCCTTGTGCCCTTCTAAACTTTTTCTCAATTCTCACTACAATCTACAGCCATTCTATCCTTCTTTGCTTTCCCAAATTACTACAATGATACTCTGCATTCACTTTCCTTCCTTCAAAATCTTGATCCTTTATCTTGTTAGGCAATTTAAACTTTAATGACTCTATCTTCTTAATTCCTTATTCCTTTATTTTTACTAAGGTTCATCCCTCTTTATTTATTTTCATTGGTTCATTCCTTTCAATCTTCATCCTAGATTGTTCCCATTATCCACTACTACTTAATTAGGTAAATGTCACTAGAGGAAATCACACAACTTTGTTGATTATATTCAGAATTTAGGATGTATAATTCTCAATTGAGTCCTGACTATTGCACCTTAATATTTTTTTTAAAGATTTTATTTATTTTGAGTTTTACAATTTTCCCCCTAATCTTTTTCCTTTCCCCCACCCCCAACAGAAGGCAATTTGCCAGTCTTTACATTGTTTCCATGGTATACATTGATCCAAATTGAAAGTGATAAGAGAGAAATCATATCTTTAAGGAAGAAACAAAGTATAAGAGATAGCAAGATCAGACAATAAGGTATCAGTTTTTTTTCTAAATTAAAGTTAATAGTCCTTGGTCTTTGCTCAAACTCCACAGTTGTTTCTCTGGAAACAGATGGTATTCTCCATTACAGACAGCCCCAAATTGTCCCTGATTGTTACACTGATGGAATGAGCGAGTCCTTCAAGGTTGATCATCACTCCCATGTTGCTGATAGGGTATACAGTGTTTTTCTGCTTCTGCTCATCTCACTCAGCATTAGTTCATGCAAATCCCTCCAGGATTCCCTGAATTCCCATCCCTCCTGGTTTCTAATAGAACAATAGTGTTCCATGACATACATATACCACAGTTTGCTAAGCCACTTCCCAACTGAAGGACATTTACTTGATTTCCAATTCTTTGCCACTACAACCAGGGTTGCTAAGAATATTTTTCTACAAGTGATGTTTTTACCCCTTTTCATCATCTCCTCAGGGCATAGACCCAGCAGTGGTATTGCTGAATCAAAGGGTATGCACATCCTTGGTGCCCTTTGGGTATAGTTCCAAATTTCTCTCCAGAAAGGTTGGATGAGTTGCAGGTGGCCATTCTCCTTGTCAGTGCCAATCCCTCTACAATATTTTGTCTTTAAATTTCAACCCCTTCCAGGGGCTTATCCTTTATTTAACAGTTTGTCCTTTCTCCCTAATTTGTAATCTCTCCTTATTAGTTTCTTCTTTAATACTTACATACATATGAAAGTTGCTTCCATCCTAAAAACCAACAAACTAAAAACACCTTTACTACTTTATTATACCTTATTATTCCTCAAACTAAATTTCTCCTTTTCATATCCAAAATCCCAGAAAAATGCCCTATACTCATTGCCCTAACTTCAACTCATATTTACTTCTGTATCCCTTGCTGTGTGGATTCTGATTCTACTCCCTGAATGAAAATGCTCTCTGTTAAGTTAATCACTAATTTTTTTAATGACCAAGTTAGTAGCCTTTTTTTCACTTTTCATTCTTCTCAGTCTTTATAAAATTTGACACTGTCATTGCTGATTTCTGACACTGGATACTCTCCTGCTTTTTGTTCCCTTCAGTATCCCCCTCCCCCAATCCCCCAACACTGCTTTATACTGGTTTTCTTTCAAAAGTGATCCTTCTCTGTTTCCCATATCACAATCCTATGTGTGTCTTTAACCCAAGGCTTTATCCTGGGTTACCTCATGAATTCCCATTCAGCTATCATCCCTATAAAGATGAACCTTCAATGTACCCAAACCTTATCTTTATCCTCAGCTCCAGTCCTGAATCATATCTGTCAGACATCTCTATATGAATAGTCCATAGGCATCTCAAATTCGACATGTCCAAAACAGAATTCTCCTTCCCTCTAAATTTAACTCTCAAATTCATCTCTTTTAACTCCTTTAGTCAAGAAATCCCCAATTGTTCCTTAGACATCCCACCCAAAGCAAAAAAAAAAGTTCTCCACATCTGAACTTTTTCTCTTTAGTTCAGGCCCTTTACTGACTATCCCTTTTGACTAGTTACTTGTGAAGTCACATTCCTTCCTTGCAAATAGTAAAAAATTCTTAAAATGATACTCAGACACATTCTATTCAAAAGAATACCAAAGTTTATTTTCTTGGAAAGTTTTCTTCATAACAAAATGTTCTTTTATTATAAGTACAAAAACAGTTTATTTGTGTTTGTTTCATTTCTTATTTTTTTATAAGCAAAGATTATGACTAATTTAATCTGCCTTCCCAATGCCTAGATAAATTTGCTGCAAAGAGGGACTTAATGTCTGAATTAAAAAGCTTCAGCTGAATGTTATCTCATTTTCCTCAGAATTATCACATCAACCTATCCCTTTCCAGATATTCCTTCCCACTCCCCTCCTTGATATGACATTTCTTTTTCTTGTTTTTGGATTTTTGGAAGGTAATGGGGTTAAGTGACTTGCCCAAGGTCACATAGTTAAGTAAGTATTGTGTCTGAGGTCAAATTTGAACTTAGGTCCTCCTGACCCCAGGGCTCATGTTGTGTCCACTGTGTTACTAGCAGCCCCTGATATTTTTAAAAGGTAATTTGTGTGGCACTATTAGTACAATGGGAAAGGTTTTTAATTTGTGTCATACTTGGATTATCAATTTTCAAATAATAAGACTACAGCAAAATCTATTTAACTCTTTAAAACTACAGTGAATGTCATTTTCTCTGATTCCAAGACCTTTGAGATCTCAGGGATTCTTAAGTTTTACTCTGTCATGGGGCATCTATTGCATATGATAAAAAGTCTGTTTCTTTTCTCAAAATAATGTTTCTAAATATTTCTAAAACAAAATACATAGGATTAAAAGGAAACCAATGATATTCAGTTATCAAAATATAAAAAAAAGTTCACGAATCCCAAGTTAAGACCCCCTAATATAAGATCAGGAGGCATTAACTTTCACTAAACAAATCAAAGAAATCATTGTATTCTGATTTTAGAGGTGATTATGTGGTAAT